>NC_134095.1:73059486-73699031 GCF_000715075.1 Nicotiana tabacum | reverse complement strand
TGGCCTTCCCAAAGGAAAATTGAAGGATGTGTTCATGTCCAGAACCTGGAAGGTTACTTCAAAGTCTACTGGGCCGATGGTTAGAATCAGATCGATCTCTCCAATTGTGACCCTTTATATACTATCGAAATCCCGCACACAAACATTGTTGGGTTGAATTATTTCTGTCCCGATTTCCATGCGCTGTAGAGTTGAGAGTGGGCAGATGTCTACCCCAAAGCCTCCGTCCAGCATAACCCTTTTCACATAGTACCCTTCGCATTTGACTATCAGGTGCAAGGCTTTGTTATGCGCGGCCCCTTCTGGGGGCAAGTCATTTTTGCTGAAGGAAATCTGGTTAATTGCAAAAAACCTTTCTGCCATCCTCTCCAACTGTTCTACAGAAGTCTCAATAGGAACATATGCTTCGTTAAGGGTCTTGATCAATACCTTCTGATGTTCGGTGGAGTTCATCAGCAAAGCTAACAAGGAGACTTGTTCGGGAAATTTTCGGAGCTGGTCGATCACCTCATAATCCGCCATTTTCATCTTTTAAAAGAAGGCCCCTGCTTCTTCGACACTCACGGGCTTCTTAGATGGGAAGCACTTTCTAGTGGCATTGTTCACCTCTTCCAAATTAGAGTACTTTTCAACGGGGTTATTTTCTTGAACTTCTCCTGAGATTTCTTTGCCCTTATAGGTCACCACCATTTTGTTGTAGTCCAGGGCACAGTGGCAGGATCTTTCATGGGCTTTTGTGGCGCGCGTCCAATAACCACGAGCTCACTCAACCTTGGTGGATTAATTGGTCCCCGCATCACATAAGCTCCATTGGGCACATACATTTGGGCTGCCTTGTTCAGCTCAAATTTCATGGGAGGACTCAAAGTCACCTGTTTTTCTTTGCGGCCCCAAGGGACATAGAGAACAACATCTTTGGGAGGCGTTGCCCCAATCCCCGCATCAACTTTCTTCTCTGACTTTGGAGGGGTGGTTTTGTCCTTTTTCTCCCCTTTGTCTTGCTTTGGGGCAGCTTTTGGTTTCTTTTCTACGTTAGCAATGGCAATGATGGCCTTCAATGCCGAGTCAAATTCCTTATCCTCACAAATCATTTCGATTACCGGTCCGTTGTTGTGGGCTGGCAGTGGGTTATTAGTCACATTGGGGACATCCTCATCCCTTAACATTATCTTTCTTTATTCTATCAAATTCTCCACTACTCTCTTCAGAGTCCAGCAATCATCAATGTCGTGTCCTTCTGCCCCTGAGTGATAGGCACATCGGGAACTAGCTCTGTAAGAGGGAGATGTTGGGTTTTGCCTAGTTTGAGGAACCGGCTGTAGCAGACCCATTTGGACAAGCTTTGGGAACAGGCTGGAGTAGTATTCGCCGATTGGTGTAAAATTTGGCTTTCTAGGTGGTTCACGAAGGGGAAAATTGTTTTGTGGAGGCCTGGGGTTGTAGTGGTTTTGGTAAGGAGGCTGGTTTCTAGAAAATGGAGCTTGGTTACGGTTGGCTTGTTGCTGTAGATGGACATAAGGTTGGACATTCATGATCGTGTATGGATGAGGAGCATAGGCCATGTCTTGGTAGGGGTAATAGTGTTGCGGGGTCCTTTCTGGGAGAAGGGATCTGGGAGTGCGGTGTTTTCTTGCACCCGACGCTGCCATGGATGTTTCTTCCTTTTTCTTGTCTTTCGCTATTCCTCCGGACCCACCCTGAATGGCTTGGGAAGTAGATCTGATAGCATATTGGCTTAGAATTCGACCCGTTTTCAACCATTTCGCCAATCTTGATGGCTTCAACGAACGGTTTACCCATAGCAGACATCATATTTTGGAAGTAGTCAGCTTCCTGAGCTTGGAGGAAAATTGTGACCATTTCGACCTCATCCATCGGAGGTTTTACCCTAGATGCCTGCTCTCGCCATTTAACTGCGTACTCCCGGAAACTTTCCGAGGATTTCTTTTTTAAGTTCGTCAACGAGTTCCTATCTGGAGCAATATCAATGTTGTACTGGAACTGCCTGATGAAGTCTCTAGCAAGATCATCCCAGATGTGCCAGCGGGATATATCCTAGTCCATATACCACTCAGAAGCGATGCCAACCAGACTTTCTCTGAAATAGGCCATGAGTAGTTCTTCCTTTCCACCGGCCCCATGCAATTGATTGCAATATTTCTTGAGATGAGCAATAGGATCACCGTGCCCATCGTACTTCTCAAATTTTGGGGTTTTGAATCCCAACGGTAGGTGAACATGGGGGAACATGCACAAGTTGGCATAGGATACACTTTTCTGTCCACTCAGGCCTTGTATGCTTTTGAGACTTTGTTCCATACTTCTCATCTTCCTCAAAATCTCTTCTTGCTCAGGAGTTTTAGTGGTTTTTTCTTGCCCCGCGGTGAACTCAAACTAGGGCGGCTGAGGGTAAGTATAAGCGGAAAACTGAGAAGACTCCATTTGGAAGGTGGGTGTTTGGAAGGTGAAAGCTGAGGAGTCAAAACTGGGCCTAGGCAGTGTAGGTTGTGATGTGGCCGAGCATAGCGGTGAAGATATTCGAAGCTGCACCGGAAATTGACACCTGGGGGAGAACCTCAGAAGGTGTTCCCACAAAATGAGCTAAAATAGTTGGGTGTCCTAGTGGGGTATTTGGGTGACTGGTCGGAACAGTGAAGGTACCACTTGCTCTAGGAAAAAGTTCGGGGAATCCCGGGATGGCGCTGGTGGCTCTCTTCCATTTGCCCAGGCGTCCCACATTTTCATAACCCGAAGATGCATGATTCTATTTTCTTCGACAGCTACCGATTCTGAGGTCGGGATGCCCGAGATAGGACTATCATCCATGATGGGAATTGTTGGCAGAGTCATTTCTAAAGACATTTCGATGCTCCCTTTTGATCTCGTAAAGTATGGGTGCGAAGCCAGGTTACCACAAAAACCAACCACCGTTCTATAAAAACCTGGACTGGATTATAACAGCAACAAACGGTTAGTTTGAAACAAATAACAGATAGGTAATTGCATGTTGGGGTGTGAAGCACCTATACAGTTAAATGTGTTTCTACATGTTTTGCAACGGTTGCATGCTTCATCCAAGCTTTACTTATTATTATTATTATTTCTATTTTTTTTTCTTTCCAATTCCACTCTCTCTCTTTTTATCTCTTTCCTCGCTTTCTTTTCTCTTTTCCTTTGATTTTTTCTTCTTTTCTTTCTTTTGGGTTTTTCTTTCGGATTTTTCTTTTCGCACCCTCTCTTATTGGAGTTATTAATAACATCATGACCGAATCCGATGAGGATTTCCTACGTATCACGACTTCGTGTGAATTAGGTCATTACGTAGTTCAAAGGGCGATAAAAATGTAAAAACAAATAACCAAAATATTTTGGGATTTTCAATTTTCATAAAAAGGAAATACTTTGGATTACAATGATTCAAAGCTAAAAGACTCAAAGAGGAAAACAATAGACTCTAATAACACGATGACAATACAGACTCACGAACTGACTTAACAGACTCTGACAAAAAGGAAAAGACAGAATCGAAAATGAACTAACAGACTTCAACAGAAAAGAAAGATACAGACTCCAGTAAAATTAAGAATACATTAATGCTCCTGGTGCCCGCATGAAGTCATTTGGTCTCGCCGCGGGCCTAAATGCGAGATACCCTTGTAGTCGCTCCAAATCACTCATAACTTGGCGGACGAAAGTCATTACTGCAGCGAAAAAGGTGGTACGAGTCATGTCCTCGCACGCTTGGCACTTCATGGTAATGTAATCAGCAATGGTTCTGATTCTCTCTCTTGTTCTACCCTTTTCCTGAAGCAACTGCCCCATTTGCTGATTCCGGGCTTCTAATACTTGAGAGTCATGGAGGTGTTGATTTTGCAACTGCTGTATTCCTTCCTCCATTTGAGCCATCAGATCATAACAGTGCTCCCTATTAGCTTTGAAATCTTTTGCCTACTTGGTTGTCTTGTTCTCGAGAGTGGTTACCTTTCTTCTTAGGCTAGTGATAGTCCCATCATAGTTCCTCTTCATTTGTTGCACAAACCGTGCCCGCTCTTCTGCCTTCTTCATCCATTGTGCCCAGATTTTTGCTAGACTAGATTCAGACTTTTCCATGGATTCTTGACACTCGAGGGCTTTCTTTTTCAGACCGCTTATAAGTCTTTCATCAGCCCGACTTCTTTCCGGGTTTCTGGCAGCTATTTTCATCTTCCGGATCTGAGCTTTGAGGGCCTCATTTTCCTGACTTAGTTTTTTCTTTTCTCCCTCGTCTGCAGCGGCTTGAACACCATTTTTAAACTGAAGCTCCATGACTCGCCTTTCCAACTGGCTTATTTTGGCCCTGTACTCGTTTTCTTTGGTCAACCAGTCCCACTGCACCTGGGCCCCATTGGTGAACTGTTGGACATGGGGTCTCTTTGCGGGCCTTTTAGGAATCTGGAATCTTTTGCCGAACCAGACAATATACTTAGGGTCCACTTCACCTCTGGCTAGATCTCGCACCATGGTCTTAGGTTCAAGAAATCTACATTCATTCCACACTTGGCGAATTTTCCCTTCTGGAAATGTGGCTTTCGGGCCCAATTCAATGACATGTTTGCTTAAATCTTCATCATTGGGGACGGTTTGAAATCTTCCTAATTGGCGCAAAACCATGTGTGGAGCATGAGGATGGATGCTCCGGATGCCCATCAAGAGGAGATAACACACTTCAGCTGACATGTACACTGCTTCGGTGGCAGGAAGCCATCCGAATGCCCACTTAATTTTATCGTTAGTCAAGGATCTAAAATGTGCAAACCAAGCTTCAGTACCCTCGGGGAATTCAATACCTGCCACTCGTCTTTCAAATTCTTCAATGCAGCTCAAACCGGTCAAACCGTAATTCCTTTACCCAACCCGGTGGCAGAGATGTTCTTGCATCCACAACTGTAGTAATAGATTGTAGCCTTGGAAGAACTTTCCCCCTTCCCGACAGATAGTCAAGGCTCGGTAGATTTCAGATAATATCAGAGGAACCACAGTGTTGTTGGTTTTCTTGATTGCAACATCGATCATTCCCACAAGACCTATCTCTATATTACCATCTTTTCGCGGACAAACTACAACACCCAAGAAGGCTACCATAAAAGCTAAACCCCGCCTTGCTTCCCATTTGTATTTATTTCCGGCATGGGTTAGACCAATGTTCGACTCTTCAAAACCTCGGGGGTTACCATACCGATGATACAAAAACTGGAGCGTGCAATACCCTTCAGATAAGTTTCCGTCCTGAACATCCCGACTAATACTCAGCAAATCTAGAAATCTGTGAGGAGATACCGGTCTTAGGGACAATGGATATCGACTTCTAAGGTTTCCATTAAGGCCCGCATAACCTGCAACTTCTTCCAATGTAGGTGTGAGCTCAAAGTCAGAGAAACGGAACACATTGCGAGTCGGGTCCCAAAAAGGTATTAAAGCTTTAATTATGTCCAACCTCGGCTTGACGTTCAATAGTTCGACAAGGCCTCCCAGAACTCTTACCACTGTTTCTCTACTGCCTTTTCCAAGATCATTCCACCATATGTGGAGCTTTAAGGGGATCTCATTAAGGACTGTGAAGGGTTCAATTTCGTTTGTGCTCATCCTGCACATTTATTAAGGTGATTTAATAACTCATTTTGACCCAAAAAGAGTAACACCATTTTTTCAAAGTTTTGCTTAAAAAATAAAACCCGGTTTTGCGGATACGGCCTTTTAGCACTTTGGGGAAGAAGATTTTAAGGTTGTGCCTGCTAACCGTTAAAAATGAACCAAGGTGGCTATTCTTGCAAAAATAGCCTTCCGGTACCCTTTGGGGGACATTCGGCTTATTTTAAACAAGAATGGCATCACCCGACTTATTTGTGACAAAAATTAAAATTTTGTGGTTTTTTGGGCTATTTTTGCAAAAAGGAAAGTTGGACCCGATGAGGGTTGCCTACGTTTCTCACATCCGGTGAGAATCAAACTGGCATAGTTCGGGCAGATTGGACGAAAATAAACCAACTATTTTTAAAACAGAAAATTTTCAGCAGAGTTTCAGCATATTTTGGACACTAATTTTTCAAAACAAGTAATTATCTCTCCGAGCCCTCACATTGAGTTACTTTTTCCCCATTTTTCTTCTATTATTCATAAGCTGGTCAACATGCAAATTCGAAGCAAATAAATGCACAAGTAGCAAGTAAGATGCATCAGGATGGTCTTTTCATTTCGGGTACACCTGTCCTAGACAGACCCAACCCCTGTGTTGAGTCTCCAAGGTCAAATGCACGTGATGCAAACAAACATTCCTACTAGGGATCCGGCATGAGGCTTTGTTATACTAGGTTTAAAACATGGGTTTATTGTTCGAGACCCGGCTTACCCGAGCAGACAACTCGAGCCGGAGGGGGGGCAGCGTACCGGGAATACAAAAGCTTCACTGGCTTAGCAACTTATCCGAACCTCATTCTAAAATGGGAAAAGAATCTAGATAGAAGAGAAGCCAAACAAAGTGCACCCTTCTCCACGATTTAGAAGACTCAAAGAGAGGAAAGGTTTCGTAGCAGTTTATATACAGTTCACAAAATATCAAAGCGGTAAAAGCATTTAGCACATTAGGCTCAACGTGTAGGAAAATCAGATAACAAATAAAGCCAATCATATCAGTTATTCTAAGCTCGAATTCTTGAACCCTGAACCAGAGATTCTGGGTTCGATCCCCAGCAGAGTCGTCAGAGCTGTCACACCTCCATTTTTACACACACCGAGGGTAGTACAATGGAGTTTTTCCAATTTAAGTGACATTATTCGAAATGAGATTATTTATTTTGTTTAGAGTCGCCACTTAGGATGGTTTGTTTTCTGGTGTCCCAATTCACCGGTTTATTTTAAAATCCCAAATCGAGGAAAATTCGACTTTCCTTTTGAAGTCTGCGAACCAGAAATTCTGAGTAAGGAATTCTGTTAACCCGAGGGAAAGTGTTGGGCACCCCCGGATTCTGTGTTTCTAGCATGGTCGCTTAAATTATCATAATTGGCATATTAACTGATTTTAATACATGTTTTAGCCTATGGTACATTTAAACTTATTTAAATCGCTTTTAATTATTTTAAAGAAGATTTAACATCGTTTAAAACATGTCTTTGGATCGTGCCACATGAAATGCACCCGCAATGCGAAACACATTTTATTCAACGTTGTTAAAATTTGGATTTGGATCACATTAAATGCACACCCGAGTTTAGGAAGGTAGTATTATTGAAATAACGCGCTTAAAGCAACTAAGCGTTTCAGCTTTGCGAGGGCTATGGAAATTCAACAAATGGCACGCCTCGATTTCTAAGAATTTTAAAGGATATAATTAAGCGAGGGCCACATATTTGAGATTTTATTTTTTTTGCGCGGCGCACCTCAATTTCAATTTTAAAGGAATATTCAAACTAAATCCCGGAGGGCCATAAACTACTTGTTTTATCCAATATGGCTCACCTCCATTAGTTAATGGGCTTAATTAAATAATTAAAAGCAATGAAATAGTTCTCTCAAACTACTGAAGGCTTATGTGAAAAGAGAAATAATTGGGCAAAGGGATTGACCCCATCACCAAACAGGTGAAGGGCCCAATAGAAAAGAAGTAATCTAAATCACATTTCGAAGGGACTGTCCAGTTTAGGCCCAAAGATGAGCCCAAATTCCAACGGCTTTGCAGCCAACCCATGTACACTCCTAATATCGAATCCCCATGATGCCTGAAGCTGCCAATAGACCACGTAAATGTCAAATGAATGAGGACATCAATACTTATTGGACTCAAACTTGAGCCCAGATGCAGGCCCTATTATTGAAACCGCAGCAGGCCCCGATTTGAAGACATTGCAACTGAAAGGAGGGACCCAAGATCTAGTCCCTGAAGGCATCAACTTTTCGCATAGAAAAAGAGAGATCATAATTGGTTTAAACACCAAAAGCACAACTTCATTTTTTGACCATTAAACTATATGCAATCTTGAATCTTTAAGCCTCAAATTAGTTTTAAGCATTGTGATGGAATAAAACTCAAAGAATCTGGAAAAAATGTTCTCAAACTACTAAAGAATCCCATTTACTCATAAATAACTGTTGAAACAACAATTACCAGTAAAACAACAGCCAATTCGAAACCACCTGCCAAGCTTAAACACACTCACATGATACTTCAAATTTTAAACTTAAGCTAACATTCAAAACATGGTAACAGAACCTTTAAAACACTTTAAAAGATCAATACTATTATATGATTAACCTTTCATGATTTCCACGCTTCACGGGTGACAAGAGTCAAATTATTATAGCATATCTAAAACTACTAAAGGCAATATCAAACCTGCATATACAAAAGTAGTAGAGCCTGTATAACTTCCGTAATCAGGAAACCATTCAAACCAAACAAACTATTACCAACTCTACTCAACAAGATCCACATATTGTGTATATTAGATGCATAAGGATTTGAGCAACCTTAATATTCAATCTAACAGCTAAGATTTACATAAGGAAATGACTCAAATAACAGCTTAAAACATAACAGTATACAAGACTGAACATCAAAAACTCCAAAACTTTCATTCCTTCATTTCATTTTCAACTCAAGCATCAGATTACACAGTTTTAGGAGACATGTACCTGGATGTAGAAGAAACAAAGGAAAAGGATAAAGGATCAGCAGCTACAGAGCAACAATCAACAGCAATTTTTTAACCAGTTTCAAGCCCAGAAAGTGAATAAAACAACCCAGAAAAATAGTTTCAAACCAAGTAATGAACCAGAAAACTTGAACCAGACTTGATTTTAGTTCATTTCAACTATCAGCTATCCAGAAATTGTTTCAGCACTAGGAAAAACTTCAGAAAATCACCAACAGAGCTCAATGAAACAATGTTTTTTCTAGAATTTTCAGCTGTTTAGGATTTTCAGAATTTCTTATCTCTCCAAAATCTAAATCTGAATGGAACCCCAAGTAACTATGCCTTTATAGGCAAGTTACTATGGCAGCCTTAAGGGTTCAGTTTTTTCACTTTAGTCCTTTTTCAATTTTCCTTTTTGCTGCTTAGTCCTTCATTTACTGACTTGTTGGTCAAGTAAGTATATCATGCAGCTTCTAGGAAGCTTCTCAGGCAGCTTCAACAAGATTCCCCTTAACTAAAATCCGAAACTACCTTTTAAACTCCTTCCAATTACTTCAGCATACCACATGGGTCAAGTCTGACCCAAGACTCAAACCACGACGAACGAGCTTTCTTTAAAAATGGGTCAGAAATGACCCCAAGGCCCAAAACCAATCAAAAATCCATTTGGTAATTCATGAGAAGCAGAAGAAACTAATTAAATGATTTCAAAACCAAAATCTAAACTAAATGACTAATTTCCTTTTAAGCTAAATAATGAGTTAGAAATAACAACATCTGATTAAGCTAATTATACGACTAGAAAAATCAGAAAACTTAAATGTCATAAATAACAAATAAGCATGGCGAGTGAATAATCTAAACAAAAATTAGAAAACAACATTCAAAATTTGAAAGGAAAAACTGAGAAAGTAAATAGAACAAATACGAGCATGAACCAATCTAGAAGGGAAAACCTAGGTTCAAACCTTGACCAATTTCTAGTCTATTTAAAGAAAAGTAGAAGAAAAGAAGAGGAATAGGAGGTGAAATAACAAAAGCGGACAGAAAAATAAAGAAAACTTACCGACTAAACTTGAAACCAACACTGAATATCTTGATTTAACACCACCAGTGTTAATCACTTGTTCTTTGCCAAGAACAAACGACCAACACTACTTTATGTCAAATTAACCCTTGAAAACTCGAAAATTCGGGAGCCTAAGGTCATGCATGCCAAAGATTCAAGAAATTCTGATTTTGGGCTTTTAAAACTTCAAATTTGATTCAAGATTCGATGAAAGATAGGGTGATTCGAGGGAAAACACATGGGGATTTGGAGTGAGGGAGCCCTGGAGGTTCTCCGGTGTTAGTTTGGGGTTGAACAGAGGTGGCACCGCCACCGGAGAGAACAAGGGCGGCGCTAGGGTTTCGATCTTTGATCTAAAATTCGAGCAGTTCTGGAAGGATTTGAGAGGAGTTGTTTGGGGATTTGGGATGTGGAGGTGGAGGAGATTGTGGGGTGTTAATCTCAGGGTGGTTGGTGGTGGCGCCGCCACCCTCAGACGGTGGGCGTTCAAGGGCGGCTACTAGGGTTCAGGTCTGGTTGGAGAGGGTGAGATGAGAGATAAGACGGGGGTAGGGGGCCGGTCAGACAATTATATATAATTTGGGGCTCAGTTCCGGACCGTTTGATCAAATGAGATCAACGGTCGAGATCACTGGTGGTTTAAACGGGGTCGTTTGGTCTATTGGTGGGGCGGACCAGGTTGGACCCGGGCTTTGGGACGGGTTTGGGCCACTTTTAACGGGTAAAGGGTGTTTAACACTTGGACCTGGAGAAAATTCAATTGTAACAACCCAAAAATCGAATTTTCTTTTATTTCTTTTCTTTTTCTTTTTCAATTTCAAATCCTTTTCATTTCAAATTAAAATAAAACCTAAATTAATTTTTTAAACTAAATTAACCTACCCAATTAGATTAATCACTCATCATAGTATTTACAATAATTAATTAAATCCTAAATTTAAAGAAAAACTATAAAATTCAAACTTAAAGAGTTAAAATGCAAAAATAAACTATTTTTTGTGATTTTAATATTTTATAAAACAAACTAATTTACTAATTAATCTAAAAAATGTAACATTAACTCCTAAATGTAGTGCGTGATATTGTTGCTATTTTTCATGATTTAAATAAAATTAATTATGCACACAAAATGTAAACAAACACAAAAATTGAGCAATTAATTCCTAAAAACCAAATAATAAAAGGAAAAATCCTAATTTTTTAGATTCTGTAGGAGTAATTCATGCGAGGCAAAAATCACGTGCTCACAAATACTACGTTTTGTGTGTTGTCTTGTCGGTCTAAAAAGCTGACCGACTACACAAAAGTTGTTTCGTTTTAGAAAAATTGAATATGTATAGTGCGGTACAATACTACGTTTTGTGTGTTCTCTTGCTTATAAATAACGGGCGCATTATAGTTATTTTCTGCGCTTAACAATAACCAATAGCAAATATTTCCATAAAAGCAAGGTTTTTCTTTACGCTTTAACAAATGTCTCAACCCCTTTATGTCCCAAGGTGCGAATGCGGCAAAAAATGCATGATGCATGATTGTTGGGAAGAAGCTGGATGTCGCTACTAGGCGTGTATGAACAAGTTTTATAGGGTTCCCGACGAACCTGTTTGCAATTTTGAGGTATGAATTGATGAACTTTGTCAGCAGGAATACTACAAAGACAAGTTGTAGTCTCTTCATTGTTTGTGTTTGAAGCAGTGGGAAAGAGAGCGACAATCCAAACGAGAAGTTGCGGAGTTGAAGGAGAAACTCAAGGAGGTGGAAGAAGAAAAAAATAAGCTGGAAGACAAATTTAAGTGGTTGGAGCAGAGAATACTAGACGGTCGTGACTAAACAATGATATGTACGTGTTCAGCGTAGTAGTGTATCTTTATGTTTCCCGCGTCATGTGTTTTTATTAGTTGTACTGCATTTATGCTATGTTAGGTTTGCTATATTTGTGTTTGTGTTGTAGTGTTAAAATAAAATTGTTGTTCAAATTGTGTTAAAATAAAATTGTTGTTAAAGTAACATTCTTGTTATTATTTACATAATGTATTATTTACATAAAATACAAAAGAAAAATCAATGTGTCCCACAGCCTATGTGCTTCAATGCAGCCGCTGGCCTGAGGCGCATCCCCTGTCGCCCGGGTACACTATCAGGATCATCATCATCACATTGCCTTGGTGCTTTGGCGCCACATACTCAGCAGCGTAATCTAACCTCTCGTCCTCTCTGGCTCGCTGCAGTGTCCGGAGAGCCAGCTCTACCACATGTCGGCCATACTCAGTGACTACAGGATTATCGGCATGTTGCTGCATCTGCAGTCCTAATCGGTAGAATAAATGATGACCAATAGCCTGCACAACATTTAAAATATTAATTACAGAACGCTATATCACAATTATAAGTATGGGTTCCAAAAAAACATACCAGTACCTCGTGCCTCCCGGCGTATGGTTTGTACCGACCGCCAGCTTGATGAACGGGGTTCCCGATCATCAGTCGAGTAACGCGATGGTACCGGTATGTATAAATCTCAATAGTCGGCTCCTGGATCTGTGAAGGTGGGGGCGGAATCAGGTCCTCTCGTTGGTCCCAAGTATGGACCTACGCCTCTAGCCATGCTACAAATGCGTCGTCCGCCCTCTAACGATCATCCCGTTGATAATGTGTAGGCTCCCTCGGTATAGTCTGTGGAAGGTCAAACTGGCGAAGTACCCGCTCTATGGCATGATGCTCCACAATATCGAGGCACATCAGCGGGACGAAAGTGCTCCAAATCAGTCATTCAACCGAGCAATAATCGGGCAGGCCAGCTATCAAGTCGTCGATGTATGGCGTCCAGATGAACTATCAAATAATAACATAAAAGTGAGTATGCGTAACACAAGTGAATTATAACAAGTAAATTTAGGTACATATTTACCTGTGCGGCCTCCAGCATATCCAACATATCCCTGACAAGTGGGAGATATGATGAGCATCAATGGCTTGGTAATTTCCACGCCGGAGAACCCACCTCCTAGCTAGAGAGAGAAATGGAGGTGCTACATCCGGAGGTAATGGTGGTAGAGGTGACTGCAACGGCATGAACCGCTCTCAGGCCCAAACCTAACATACAAGGTCGACATAAAATTTAAGAGTCATTTTGACTGTATAGAATTGGAAGTAATGAACAGAGTATTCGAATATGTTATCACCTGTAGAAGCGGCAAAAAACCACATACGTCGCTCTGGATGCCCATGCTAGCCCGACAAATACTCCTGTAAAAGTAAGCGAGAACAGCAGCACCCCAGCTGTACTGGGGTAACTCATCTAGCTACTGAAGATGATGTAGAAATCGCATACTCACTAGATTTTCTGAAGTGTTCGGGAACAAGATACCCCCAAAAAGAAGGAGTAGCGCCAACCTCGTGCCGGTGAATATGTAGATCATCTGTCTCGCCGGTGATGTCGGGGTGCAATACCTCCAAATGTTGTCTAATAGCTGTCACAGAAATGCGACTGCTCCCTGAAGCTGCAGCCTCACCCTATGGCCTGAAACTAGTGAACTGCTGCAGCAAGTTCAAATACTGGGCACGCGTCATAGATCTCATATACTGAGGCAGTGCAACGACCATTCCATTAGCAGGCAACCCATATAAAACCTCAACATCCTGAAGCGTGATGGTGGTCTCGCCAATGGGCAGATGGAAAGTGTGCGTCTCCGGTCGCCACCGCTCTATCAACGCCGTGATGAGAGACCAGTCGAGCTGCAACCGCCCAATCTCAAAAATCCTATAGAATCCCGTATCACGCAGGCGCTGGACTACGCGGTAATGGAAACCTCTCTCCCTCATAAAGTCCCACACGTCGTCCACTCTCCTGGCGCGGAGAGTCTGCTCCACTAGCTCTCCTTTATGTAGGCGGACCTATGATCGCCCTGTAACACTAATATCTCATCTGAGAAAGGTCCAGGATGCATAGGTGGCACGTCCATGTCATCTATTGTACATTAAATAACATTAATTATGTGTTAGTTTTATAAATTAAATATTTAATTATTTAATTGGATAGAGTATATATCTATGGGTTTCATGCTCGATATTTGAGGCCCAGTAGCACCAAACTATCCTGAATTCTTATGTGTGTCAATTTTAATATTTTTAGAATTTTATTTGTGTTATAATAATTAATATTTAATTATTTAATTGGATATAATATATATCTATGGGTTCTAGGCTCGATATTTGGGATCCAGTAGCACCAAGCTATTCTGAATTCTTATGTGTGTTAATTTCAATATTTTTAGAATTTTGTTAGTTTTATAAATTAAATATTTAATTATTTAATTGGACAGAGTATATATCTATGGGTTCCAGGCTCGATATTTGAGGTCCAGTAGCACCAAGCTATCCTGAATTCTTATATGTGTCAATTTCAATATTTTTAGAATTTGTTAGTGTTATAATAATTAATATTTAGTTATTTAATTGGACGGAGTATATATCTATGGGATCCAGGCTCGATATTTGAGGCCCAGTAGCACCAAGCTATCCTGAATTCTTATGTGTCAATTTCAATATTTTTAAAATTTTGTTAGTTTTATAAATTAGATAATTAATTTTTAATTGGACAGAGTATATATCTATGGATTTCAGGCTCGATATTTAATTTGACAGCATATATTAATTTGTTAGTTCTGTGTGTTTGTTTTATAAATTAAATAATTAATTTTTGTAAAGTGTAATTGGATAGAATTTGTAGTTAGTAGATACTTAAACTACAAAGAATCTACGCTAAAATGCTCTATATTTTACTACGCTAAAATGCTCTATATTTTACTACGCTAAAATGCTATATATTTTACTACGCTATAAGACTCTATATTTTACTACGCTATAAGGGCACTATTCTTTAAGCAAATAAATAATCTAAACTAAATAAAAACAACAAAATTTTAATAACATAACATTCACGAAATTATATATAAAACAGTAAAAGAATTTATGAACATTTTTATTAACAAAAAAATTATTTCTCAACTTTTAACGATTTTTTTTAAACACTAATAATTTAACCCGGATATAAATAACATACAAATTTAATCGCAAACAAAACACAAAACAACGTGGAAACACATTCAAGACATCTAATATGCATTATTATACGAGTTTCGACATAAACTAAATCGGAATAACTCGATTTATGTTTTTAGAAAAGTCAGAAAATTGAAATTTTGAGCCCGAAACGAGGAAACCACAACAATCGAAGGCTTGGGTTGTATGCGGGACCTACAATCTTCACTTTTTGTGTGACGGATGGGGTCCACTCGAATTTTTTTTTTTAGAATCGGGGTGGGGGGGGGGGCGCTGTTGCAACATTTTAATGGAGGGGGAGGAACCAGTGTTCTGTCGTGAGGAAGAAAGGGGGGAGTTTTAAATTAATATGTAAAACACAGTATAATGCTGCCCTATATGTAAAACGCAGTATTATACTGCACTTTATTTTAATGATTAAAATTCCATTAAAGTATAATACCGCATTTTAAGCATAAAAGTAACTTTTTTTTTTAAATGTAAAAACGTATTTTGAGTCAAAAAACTTACCATTTAGGTTTCGGACTCCAAGAAATCAATGGTGAACAATTTGTTCCTACTTAGCTATATATTCCAGTAAGTATTTGAGCGAGTTAAACCACAAATATAAATAATGGCAAGTCACAACCAATAAGATCTTCTGATGACCTTTGTATGGGACCCACACAACATAAAAATGTTGAAATTTATTTAATGTGAAGTCCACCAGGCAAGTAGTTAGCTTAAAGTAGCTCTTGTCAGCACAAGTACTTAGCTTCCTCATCAGTGTTCATTACTGCACACTAAAGAGGAAAAAAGAAAAAGAAAACACACATAAAATAGAAAGAAGAAAATTTCTCTCGAAGAAATGGTTTGATTCTTCAGGTACTCTGCATTTAAAAATGGCATTATAACACTTCACTTTTCTTACTTAACTAAACACAAAGAGAGAGAGAGCAAAAGGAAAGAGTTAGTCTACAGTTTCAGTCTTCAGTAGGAGAAGAAGTTGTTTTTGCCATTTTTACACCAATGGAAATTAAAGCTTGGATCTTTCTATGTTTTTTGCTCATGAAATGTTATGCGGGTAATGTTTTTTTTTCCCCTCAAGTCTTGCTATCTTATATGTCTATGTGATTTAGTTCTAGTTTCTACTACTTTCTTGATTATTGGTTATAGTTAAGACTTTTTTCTTCTGTTTCATTGTTGTTTTACCATAATGTCTAGGAGAATGTGCCAACTTTATTTGTGGTGAGTGACTGATTATACTAAACTTTTCAATGTTTTTCTTAAGTTTCATACTGATTTTATACGGGATTTCTTGGCTTGGTCAATGAACATTGTTAATGGTCTTGGAATAGAACTATTAAGTGGGGTAGGTAAATGTACATATGAATGGAATATTTTTTGATCAATGCTAGCTCTACAAAGGAAGAAAAGAATAAGAGTAAAGGTCAAAATAGAGTGAAAAAGGATTTTCTTGTTGCCACAAGAAAATTGTGTATTAACTTTATGTAGATCAAAAAAAGAGGAAAACTTCTCCTATTTGAAAGATATATTTATGACTAGAAACACCAACACTTTTTGTTTATTTACTTGTGATTCAGTTTTTTAGATCATCCCAAATAGTCAAATAAGATATATACAAGTTTGTCAAAAAGTTAATTGAAAAATTTTCTTTTTGGAAACAAAGTCATTTGAGTGGTTAAGGATATGAGATAAAGATTTTATTTGGGTTAGAACACCCAAAGCAAAATATGAACTTCTTTACTTGGGGGTGGCAAAAGTTATGTGTTTCTTATTCACTATAAAAAAAAAATGATAGTCCGGTGCACTAATTAAGCTCCCGCTATGCCCGGGATCCGGAGAACTGCCGGACCACAAGGGTCTATAGTATGTAGTCTTATCCTGCATTTCTGCAAGATGTTATTTCTTATTCACTATAGTTGTTATAATTTATTACATTAATATGAAACATATATATAGTTGTTGAAGTAGAGGGCATGGTGCAAGAGAAGGAGGAATCAACTATTCCAGTTACAACTCTTTCACCTCCTGAAGGCAACACTACATTCCTTGGTGGGACAACTTGGTGCGTGGCACGGGCCGGGGCTCCGCAATTTGATTTGCAGAATGCATTGGACTGGGCTTGTGGATTGGGAATGGCGGATTGCAGGCCGATCCAAGCCGGTGGCCCGTGCTTTGAGCCCGATACGCTTTTATCTCATGCTTCATTTGCTTTCAATGACTACTATCAACAGAATGGTAATTCTGATATTGCTTGCAATTTTGGAGGAACTGCTATGTTGACTAAAAGCAACCCAAGTAAGCATCTATTTGGCCTGGATCATTATCTTTTGATCTAATCATTATATAGTTGTTAAAAAATGTTTGATTTGTTGCTCGACAAGAGAATGTGGTTAATTGTAGTTACGTTGTTGCATTCTTGTGCCACTGGCACAATATGTCAAGTTTGAGATGGACATAATATGCATTGATAGAGTGAAAGATTCCGTGTATTTTGTTCTTTAGGTTATTAGTTTCACTTTTTATGAACGATTACTTAGTTTGTAGTTATCTGATAGTGTGTAAAATTTTATATTGTTAGTATATACAAGTGAAACTTTATTTCTGTTAACGCATGGTGTGAGTGTTGCTTAGGGCAAGTTTCTAAATTTTCCATTTATCACAAGTCCTTGAATATCCAAGGTTAGTTAATACTCCAATGACTAAGGAAGAAAATTTATGTCATTTTCAGATTTTCACTTTTTATGACTTGTTTGAAAAGAAAGTTTTTTGGGAATCTTTTAAGGCATGGAAAACATAATGTTATTCCTTTCTAAAATTTACATTGTTTTTTTTATGTTGTAGGTCATGAGAAATGTATTTATGCTACATCTGGACCCAGGTAGTATTTACTAGTACTATTATATGAAGTTTCTGCATTCATGAAATTACTTAAGCATCTTTATTAACTTGCTTCCTCTTTCTTGTAATTTTTATATATAGGATTGGTGATATGAAGTCTACAGCACCACCATTTCCCAAAAACAGCTTAAGCATTATGTGGTGGAAAATTGCTATTATTCTTCTTCTCTTGTACTCGGGAAGCTGAGATGTGCACCAACTTTTGCATCAAAGTAGAGCATAATCAAGAAGAGATACTCTAATGAATTAAGATATATATGTACAGCTCTGGGACATTAATTCTTAGAGTGGTTTAATTTCTTAAGTATATTCCTTCCTTTCTTCTTGTATTAAGTTAAGCATCTTAGCCATTGAGAAGAAATCTTCTCTTTTTTAAAAAGACAGAAAAATTCAATGCAGATTTTGTAAAATTGTTGATGACTTTAATATTACATATGCTTAGTAAGAACTGGGGAAAGTGAGTTCTCCGAAAATTGGTTATCTTATTCCTCTTGTTCCTCCTGCTTTACAAGAGATTGATAAAATATACTTCCCCTTTAAAAAAAAATTGTCTTAGTTTGACTTGGTACAAATATAAAATAGAAGAATTTTGAGATATGTGATCTTAAATAAGCTATATCATTTAGGTCAATGTAAAACTTTTGAAATTTATGATCTGAAATATGTCATATCATTTGTGTGACTATAAATACTTCTTATTACGAAAATATTGAAATGGGCCAATCTTTTTTAAAAAACTAATAAAAAAATAATGCCAATTTTTTGGAACAAAGGGAGTATTTCTTTGAATCAATTTGTTCGGCTATAGTTCATTTGGCTCGAAATTCACGAAAGAAAAGAAATTTTTTATTACTTGTGATCTTACATATATTATATGTTGTGGGTGATTAATATTTGTATTAATCACACTGACTTTTGTGGTTTACGATATTATCGCATATATCCCTTATTTTGATATCTCTGTAATAATTCTTTTTATTTATTTATTATTAATGTAAAAAGTTAGGATATGACAATTTTACCCATAATAGTTAGAAAAGGGTATTTGACGATAGTTTAAGAAAAAAGCCAAAACAAATTTATGCCTATAATATTTATGTGGTTATAAAAATTTTTTATTAAAAATAATATTATTTTTTTGGGAACGAATTAATAAAAAAATATTGTCAAATAAAATAAAGAGAATAACACTTGCAAGCTAAATCTTTTTTTCAATTCAATTTGTTCCTGTTGTGAAAAAGATGTGACATGGATGGAAACAATTGAAAGGTGAATGAATTCAGTGTTGGGTTTTGGGATCCAATTCATAAGCTACTTTCGTCCCTTTCATCCTATCTGTTCTACACTTTGCTGAGTATTTGTTGTTTGTCAAATCTTATGTTTCTCGGGCAGTGTTCTTATCAAAGTGCCAGCCTTTCGCTTTTACGCACGGGTTTTCTTGTCTTCTTTCTTGCTTTTCTTCTCTTTCTTTTCTTTTATATTTATATATGTGAGATACGACTTCTGAATACTGCAAATCAATTTCAAAGTTTCTCTTTTTCATAAATGTATTCCATTTGGGAGACAAGTTTTATATTAGTTGTGTGAGACTTCTTTTTGTCTTATGAATTTGTGGATCCTCAAAAATCTGAGTCCACAGAATTGTGAGACAAAAAAAATGTCTCATACAACTAGCGTCAGTTGTATGAGACACAAAATAAAATTTTCCCATTTGGAAATATATCGTAACTAAGATAAAAAGTTTCTACTTGAATTTGTAAATGCACGTATACTTTTTTTTTTATGGGTTTCGACCCTATAGAAAGTGATGGAGTGAAAATTTGCAAAGAATTACTAGTCAAGAAAATGTCATTAACATAGACTTCTCATCAAACAATTTTCATGTGCCCAATATGAACTATATTCTTTTATACTATTTGGTTTGTTCTAAAGGACTTAAATCTCCTTCCTTAAAAAGAAAAATAAATACACTCACAACTCAAACCTTATAAAATAGTACTAATACCACTTTGTATAATTTTAAACTTGATTAGACATCTTAATAACCAATTTTTTCACTTCTCATTTCTTGTGTTATTGAATTATAACGTTATGTTACTACAAAGAAATTAATAGAAAATTGTGCTACAAAGTAAAGCACTTTATAGCTTACAAAAGGAAGTCATAGCTTCCCATAAATAGCAAATTAATCATCTCAGAGAACTCAAATTCATGTATTAATCCCAAATTTGGTTTACTTATACCCTTTTCAAATTTCTTAATTATTTCTCACTAAAAACCTCAAATAACTCATGCAGAGATTTCATTCTTAATCTCCTTACCCTACCAAAATATGCCACACAAGTTGGGATAATGTCATGCAGTTTACTGATTAAGTACCAAAACATTAATAGCCGGTTTGACAAGCTTTTGAAAGGAAAAAAAGTACTTTTGAGGAGAAGCAGTTTGGAGAAGCAGAAAAAAATAGCTTATCTCCAGAAGAACTTTTTTGAGAAGCATTTTTGAGAAAAGTACACTTAGAATCTATTTTCAAAAGCTTGGTCAAACACTAATTACTGCTCAAAAGTACTTTTCAAATTAATTAGTCAAACACAAACTGCTTCTCACCAAAAGCACTTTTTTAAAAAGTACTTTTGAGAAAAACACTTCTCAAAATAAGTTGATTTTAGAAGCTTGGCCAAACGGGCTATAAATCTAAGAAGCTTCAAGTGGAAGAAGAGCTTCTGAACATTTATATCAATAGGAAAATAGCAGAGAATTAGAGAGGGATAGGGAGAGATATTATTTTTATCTTCAATGTAATGAGCAATACTGGAACTCTCCAAACTTACTGCGTAACTAATCTTTCTCCAATCAATTACTAATATGCCATCCTTATATACATGTAATGACAAGTCTACCCTTCCCTTATTAATCTGGAATATAGCAGGACAACATGTCTCGGAGACAACGTTCAAGATGCCCCAGAAATGTTCATAAATCTCAAGATCCTAAGATCTGATACCACCTAACTGCAGCGACCTAAACTTTCCATCCTCACCGGATCACAAATCTTGAGAAAGAATGAGGAGTATAGCCTCCTTGCAGCCATTTATTCGCCAGAGACTTTTCTTCTCCAAACCCAAGATCTGCATGTCATAAAATAGTCCAGGAGTTTATAATTAAGCACTATAACAACACAACAACAAACCCAGTTTGATCCCATAGATGGGGTCTGGAGAGGGTAGTGTGTACGCAAACCTTACCTCTACTCATAGAGATAGAAAGGTTGTTTCCGATAGACTCTCACCTCAAGGAACTATAATTAAACACTACAAGCAGGGGAAAAAAAAAGGCCCTCCTTGCATCCATTTATTCGCCAGGGACTTTCATCTTACCTTGAATGCAAGAAAACTTCTTCAAAAGCAATCAACACAATTTTCAAAAGGACTTATTACTAACTAATCAACCTTATTCTGTTTCCAAGCTAAAAAAATCAAGAATTGTTTTCTAAATGTTTCACCAGTTTACTAAGTTACAAATGATTGGAGGCAAAATAACAGCCAGCACCTATGTCACAATGTTATAAAAAAACTTTGAAACATAACGTAAGCGACAGAATCTGCATTAAATATCCACAGTTTAACCAAGCTTAACCTCAGAGCTCCTAAAGAATTTTGAATCACAAAATCTTCCCACTGAGTACAGATGTGTCAACCTTATGGCTTCAAAAAATATTTTCCGGGATCGGTATATGTTTTCTCCAACTGCTCAACCTTGTTGAATCTGAAACCCCTGATTCTTATTTCTTCTGGTATTGAAGTCTCCTTATAGTCGACATTTTCAATTGTCCAACCCTTGTTCTGCACAGAACCTCCCACTTTCACCTGTACAAATGATTCTCAGTAAGTGTATCAAACATCAAACTGATATGTTCATTCCAAAAGTTGAACCCAGGGGGAGGACGAATTACGAGCATATAGGCACTCATATATCAACTAAAAGACCTATCAGGGGTTCTGATACACCCCTATAATGCCATCCAGATCAGAACTTGATCGAGGACTTGAGACATACCTCAGCACCATCGACAGCCTCAGTAATGAGAGCTCCATCCAGGGAAAGATCCTCAAGGGCAATATCTCGCCCCTTGATTGCCATTGTAGATCTTTGTGAAATGGAGCAGTTTCCACTCACTTTGCTTTTTACTTCCGAGAAAGTAAGCGCCCATTTCGGCTTCCACACAACTCGAGACCATACTTCCACCTCCTGTCCGTTAAAGACTTGAATAACCGGATCATCTATCTTGACACCAGCCTGTAATAAAAAGAGATGTAGTGTAACTGATGCACACAACTAGATCAACACAGGTTTACCAACTGAACTCATCTGTGGCAGTGGCTATTACGAAAGGAAAAGTTAGGAAAGTGTTTTAAGAGTTGATAGTTATCTTCATATTATCACAATTAGAAGTTTCAGTATCACAATTTCTCCTATCTTTTTGTCAAGGAACATGCCCAAAGGTGAACGTCTGAAAACAGTAGGTTGCAGGACCAAAAATTGCTTTATTATGAGGCCAGTAAAAGGATCTTCAGTAATAACCCAAGTTAATTTACGTAACTGTAACCTTATGTTTGGACTTGCTAACCACTCGTTCAGCACATGACTATAAATCAAAATGTTCTGATATACTGTTCTCTAACCAGTGATGAGCAGCAACTCTTCTTTTTAACTTCTGCTTTGTCTTTTTTTTTTTCTTTCTTTTTTCTATTGTCATTCCGCTGGTTTAAATGTTACATAAAAACTATAAGGACATGGTAAAAGCCTAAAAGGCCTCTTTCAGATTCCAGCAATCTTTTCCTTTATATTATATCCTGTAGATGTTTGTACTACAATTGGTGCATAATGTATCAATACCCATAGGTCAAGAAAGAAATACTCTGAAAAGTTCAACTTTTCACTTGAATTCCCAGAAGGAAAGAAATACCTTTCTTAGAATGAGGCTATGAGAGCGATATATGGCCATTTCTCCTGAAGTGGCACTGTGATATGGATTTCCTTTCGGCACCTATCATTGTAAAGGAGACAATTAAAAAATAGTTAGAAATTGAACCACAACAAATCATGTCAAGAGCAATAACTACCTATGATATATTTTTGTTAGTAACAACTGTTGAGAAAGACTTCAAAAAATGCCAAGCCAAAGAAATACAAGTCAAAACATAAAACTTAAGAATGTCAGTAAGCTGTTTCAACTTTCTTAGATGGTGAAAGAGGGCTTAGGATAGTTGCTATGAACGACAAAGGAAAAAGTAAAGTAGAAGGAATATGCCACTGCATTTTTCAGTTTGAGGGTAAATTTTAGCAAAGCATGCCAATTAATTATAAGCTTATGATTGCATATGCAAGAAAGAGATTCAACAATGTTATCTCGGATCCCACAGGGAAATGCTGCCTCCAGAAACATGCTTGGGTTGTGCTACGAAATACCTACACAACCAAATTACAGTATCTGACGAGTACGCATAAGATCTAAATAACTCAGTAAAAGAGCTTGAAGCAGAAATCATTTGAGAAAACACTTGATAACATTCCAAATTGGAAAATTTTCTGGTAACTATTTGATACAAAATTGAACATCGAATTCAAAGAAAGAAAAAGCCAGAAGCATCAATTCTTCAGTCCTATGGCCTCTGTACTGAAAATTTTCAGAATGGAGCTCAGGGAGGGTCCACACCCAACCAGCAGAGACAAAGAGGGTGTTTGGCTAAGCTTATAAGCTGGTCAAAGCTTATAAGCACTTTTTGGCTTATCTACGCGTTTGGCAAAATTAAAAGTGCTTATAAGTTAAGTGCTTATAAGCCAAAAGTCATAAATTGGTCTCCCCCAACTTAGCAAATTTCAGCTTATAAGCACTTTAGGTTTGACCAAAATATTTATTTTTAAAACAAAACTCTTCGTATACCCAGTTCTTCAGTTGCTTATTATTAATTTCAGCACTTTTATCCAAACACGTAACTGCTTATTTTTAAATCAGTTTCAGCACTTAAAAGTGCTTTTCAGCGCCTAATGCTTATCAGCTACTCTAAATCAGCTAAGCCAAACGAGCTCAAATACATTTGTTATCCATAGCCGGCACTAGATCATCAGAGCTTTCGATGAGAAGCAAGAACTAGAAGTAGGGAAGATGGCTTTTGTCATGAGGATCTAAATGTTATGCCAGTCCCAATTTAAAGAAATTTTGCCAATTTACTGAAATTATTTCTGCTCATATGATAGGTAAAATTATTTCAATAACCGCTCATAATACCTTGGCAGCATCTTCTGGGTTGTTTTTCACAGGTGCATAAGCAAGCCAAGCATCCATTACCTGAGTCATTGTAAGAAGCATTGTGATCTCCACACTTGGATAACTTGACCGTAGATGACTCACAACATAAGTAACAGAATCAGAAGCCAAAAGCAGTATGAACTTACAGTGAATCCAACCCTAGCTGATGGAGGCAGCGTTTTAGGATAATCTTGCATCATGCATTCAAGTCGAGTTGAGGACTTGAAAGCAGTTTTGGTAGCATCTTTGTACCTACAGCAAGAGATGCCATAAATTAGTCAAAAAGAGGTAAAGCAGCAACTAAAATCACGAGAGAGGATTTTAACAACACATGTGCCCTAAAATGTTGAGCTTAGAAGAAACAAATATAAAATGACAACAAATAAGCAAATGAATTATAATGTACGAGCTTCTAATCAATCCTTTAAGCGCACAGTCCGAACAGCATCACCTCCACCTTTTTTTCTTTTTTGACAGAGGTAGTGTCCAAGCTAGCTTGTGTGCACCTCTACCATTCCATCGGATACCTGCTACCTCCCACCAACAAAGCCGGATAACTCTACCATCAAGGCTTAGACAGATTGAAAGAAATCACCTACTGTTAATTCACTCTTCACTCTGGGATTTGAGACCTGGTCTACAAGGTTCGCACCTACTTCATTGACCATTAAGCTACACCCTTGGGTGCATCATCTCCACTTTTGGCATTTTTTAAAATTGATTTACATGCCTAATTAATCCCTTTAACCGCACCCTTAGGATCATCGCCAGATTGTCCCGAATAACCAGAGAATGGCAAAATGCAAAAATTTCCAGAGTACGAGTTGGAATCATTTCTCTTTCTAAGTCCTCACTGTCAGTCAACCCACCAACCTCTGAGAAGTGAGAACTACATGTCGTTGGATGTTAATGTTCCAGTCTTGCCAAAACTACAAATATCAACCTTCCCAGCAAATGGGATACGGGAAGGGTGTGTGCAGGATATCCCATCCCTCGTGAACAAACTGCAATACCAGTGTTCATCTAAGCAAAATGAAAGCCCTGGAATATAACTCAGGTGATTAGATCAGCATAAACTCCTATCTTCTGTATATTGTAATTTCTTAAAAGCGAGCAAACATATTGGACATAAAGCATCTGAGCTGATCCGTATTTCTACTTTATGAGAATCAAGTTCAGGTCATTTGCATTTTGCTTTTCTCATTCCTAGCAACATATTAAATTCAGTGGTTCATTTCTCTACAAATTTTTGTCGTGGAAAAATTTCCTGGACTTACAGCAAAACAACAATAAAAAGATAACCAACATATGTTTTCCAAGGAATATCAAGCAACATGACACCACGACATTGAACATACAAGTCTTATATAGAGATATAAGAGTAGATGTTTACTTAGGGTTAACAAACTCCTTTATTGCACCTCCTGTTTTAGTGAGCTCTTCAATGTAAGGGCCAATTTCAAAGATCAGCTGCATTGCAAATGAAGACAGCCATAGGTAAGCAATTACTTTCTATTCGAAAGTAACCAAAAAAAGGAAAGCTATCCTACAGAGGAACTTGGCCGCTACAGCATAATTTGCATGACTATTCCCACTGATTACATGCTCGAAAAATTATAAACTACTGTCATAAAGAAGGGGCACTTCACCTCTCTGTTTCTTATGAGATCCTCACAGTTAACGAAGACAGTGATCTTCCTTAATTGCATTGACATCTATAATTTAACCGGTGTTTCCTTACATATCCTTTAAGGAAAATGAAATTTTCTTTTTAAAATTTGCATTCATATAATCTAGTAACATATTAGCATGTTATCCTTAGTTACTTTACAGAAATCAGTTCGCACGTTAAAATCAAGTCCGCCAACGTTGCAAAGCGAATTGGTCCCCGCGTATAGGTGATTATGGAGTTTTATTACCCAAAAACATCAAAGAACGGAAGTTTCCATGATAGTTGTAACCATTGGGGATCCATGCATTATGGGCCAAAATTACCAAGAACTTCAGGAATATCCGGGTTATTATACAAAGTGGTAAAATAATTTATATGTAAAATAATATGGCAAATAACTTGAGTCACTACGGGGAAAAATTGGCAAGAAAGAAAAGAAAAAGACACTTCAGCATATAGACTACAAGACATACCTGATTTATATTTCCAGGAAAAGGTGAATAGCCTGTTTCAGAATTGACATCACCATCAGGATATCCAGAAGCTCTAAGCAACGGATCGAGCTGGTTGTATTCCACATTAATCACCATTGTTCGCCCTAGAAAGGATTTTTTTGTTGTCAGATAGACCCACATGAGTTTTCACATAGTACCCCTACCATGTTCAACATCAATCTTTTCGCAGTACTATCCTAAGAGCAAAGTACATTAGAATCTGAATCCCAGACTATTATTGCAGATGGAGGATATCACAAATGAAACAGAAAAGACTCCGAAGTTAATGTTAACGTATACATTAAAAGAGCTCAAACGTTACCCTTTATAGAAGACAACATAATTTATGTGCTCATGAGTTATATTTGATAGGCAGGAGCCGAACTTGTCGTGACTTGGCCAAGCTATGGCATATAGTGGCATTGCTTATAAGCAACTAATTGTTTTGTTTTTACTTTTTGATGATTCAGCGGATGAAACTATTTTGGGACCCTCCCACTTTGATTTAAATTGATTTCAGGACCATGCCAGTTTATTCAATTAAGCATAGCAGAAAGAATACACGGAGGTCCAAATCTGAGTGCAGAGTAAAATAGGTCAGAATTGGCAAATAACAGTTAGTTAGATGGGTAAACGCGGCTTCAAGCTCCCAACAGCTCAGAATTTGTTCTTGATACAGCTGATGATGGATGTAGAACGAATACAAAAAGGGTCAATCCTTTTATTATGTCTGTTTTACCTATTTGATTTTTGATTTCACTACCCTTTTTTGCAACTTTAGAACTCAATTTCAACCTGTCCAAATTGCTTAATTCCTTCGATAACTCAACTGTTAATTGATTCTTCATGTATACAGAGAAGGCTCATAAGAAAAAGTTACGCCGAAAGATAAAGCTCATGGGTCAGTTATTGTAATTTATCCCTTACTATTTTTGTGAAGTACAACTTTTTAATAAATTTTTTTTAACTATTATCTTTCCTTAGTTGGTTTGGGACTTCCTCCCCTCACATAACACTTCATTTCTAGCATTTAGTCATCACATTATCCACATCTCTGAGTTTCAATACTCAAAATTGTAGTGAAGTAGAGCTCATTTGCATGCAGCCCCTGCACACTCTGTACCTTGCAACCAGATCAACAAAATGTTTATTTTCATAATAGTTCAATGATATGAGGAGCTATCTCAAAATTAATAATTCAACAAAGGATGGTGATCACAAGTCCACATGGAATCATCTTATTTATAATTTCAGAAATTCATCTCATTAAAGCTGGGAAATGGAAGCAGAATCGGGTTCTGGACAGATGTCTGGCTAGGAGATGATAAACTGATAAACAAATTTCCTACAATATATAGTTTAACCAAGATTACACAGGGCACGGTAGCAGAGTGTCATACAGGGGAAGTGTTAGAATAATTATGCGAATATATATAATTAGTCCTAGTCCGTTATGTAATAGGAGTAGGTTATGTGTTATGTATACATATAAATAGGGCTCATTTGTAACATAGAATATCAATTAATAATATTTTCTCCCGTGCATTCTCACATGGTATCAGAGCTTTAGTGAGAAACCTATCGTGCATCATTCCAGCGACTTCCGGGAAGAAAGACCTCGTTGCCGTGCAATTTTCCGACGACTTAGAAGATTGTCCGTAAGCAAATCACTTTCTGTTGGTGTTGTCCAAAAACCAACACCACCACAAGACTCCTCAGGCTCCGGCGACCAAACCCCAGTCAACCCCACCGGAAAACACACGTCCACACGCCCTCACGCACCGGAAAGGAAGAAATTTTCCAGCAAGATCTGACCCACGCGCCGGCACGTGAGCCCTGTTCCGGCCAGATTTTGAAAAAGTTCCAGTTGAACGGTCAGATCGCCTAGTAATTCCGAGTCTACCCATGCCTTTTTCTTTTTGTTCCGATCACTTTGAGATTTTCCGGCAACTACACTGACTTTCCGGAGGCTACAGTGATTTTTCCGACGAAACTTCTTTTGGACAGATTACTTAGGAGGTTATTCCGAGTCTTTTTTTATTCAAGTTTAAATCAAAATCCGACCATCATATTTTTCCGGCACATCATTATAATGGTATTCGTATCAGAAGCCTTAGACTCATAATCACTTGGATCCAATGCATTGAATCTAATCCAGATGGTTTCTTTACCGGATTATATTGAGTTCCTTCAGTACAAAGCATGTAAGCAGACATCTTCAGGAATAGCCTCTGTTGTTCAAACAGATAGTAGCGTGACTTGTGTTTCCCAATCTTCAACCTCTGAGTCTTGGGTCATTGATTCAGATGTATTTGATCATATTTCTGGTAGAAAATCTCTTTTCACTAGTATTTCATATTTTCAATCCCTTCCAACAGTCACAATAGCCAATGGGTCTCAAAACCATGGCAACTGGAATAGGTCAAGCAAGTCCACTTCCATCCTTACCTTTAGACTCAGTTCTTTATGTTCCCGGTAGTCCTTTTAATCTCATAGCCGTTAGTCGCTTAGTCAAATCACTTAAATCTGCTGTTTTATTTCTTGATGACCTTGTTTTTATACAGGAACGCAGTACGGGGCGGATCATTGGTACCCGACGTGAATCAGATGGACTTTATTACCTTATCCTTGCAAAATCACATGGACTCACATCTTGTCTTCCTTCAACAACTTGTCCCGTTACTGATTCACCAGATTTATTACATAAACGGTTGGGACATTCCAGTTTGTCAAAACTTCAGAAACTGGTACCTGGCTTATCTCACTTGTCCGCTCTAGAGTGTGAGTTATGTCAGCTCGGTAAGCATACCCACTCCCATTTCCCGCGGCGTCTTGATAATCGAGCAGAATCACCTTTTACTTTAGTCCATTCAGATGTTTGGGGTCCTAGTCTGGTCAGTTCTACCTTGAGATTCCGCTACTTTGTCAGTTTCATTGATGATTATTCCAGGTGCACTTGGATATTTTTGATGAAAAATCGATCTGAGTCATTTTCTATTTTCCAGACCTTCCACGCTGAAATTCAAAATTAATTTGGGTTTTCTATCCACACTAATGCCCTAGAGTATTTGTCTTCCCCATTTCAGCAGTTTATGAACTCCCACGGGATTATTCATCAAACATCTTGTCCGTACACATCCCAACAAAATGGGGTAGCTGAAAGAAAGAATAGACATCTTATTGAAACTGCTCGTACACTACTCATACAATCTCATGTTCCGCTGCGTGTTTTGGGGGATGCAATTCTTACATCTTGCTATCTTATTAATAGTATGTCATCTTCAGTTATCTAGAATCAAGTTCCATTCTCTGTCATGTTTCCCCACTTACCTTTGTTCTCTCTTCCACCCCGTGTCTTTGGGAGTACGTGTTTTGTTCATAACCTTACTCCAGGAAAAGATAAGTTGGCTCTTCGTGCTCTTAAGTGCGTATTTCTGGATTACTCAAGAACGCAAAAGGGATATCGATACTATTCTCCTGACCTCCCGCGGTATCTTATGTCTGCTGATGTTACCTTCTTTGAAACCCAATCATACTTCACAAGTCCATGTAATCACTTAGATATGTCTGAGGTGCTACCAGTTCTGTCTTTTGGAGATTCAGTCACTATCTCCCATTCATCTTCCTCCATAGCTCCAGTTGCAGCTCCACCACCTACAGCTCTAGTTGCAGCTCTACCACCTATAGCTCCAGTGCCACCACCTAGTCCAATTCCACCAACTATAGCTCCAGTGCCACCACCTAGGCCAGTTCAACCTTCTACAACTTCACTACTCCTGACTTATCATCGTCGTCCGCACCCAGCGTCAGGCCCAGCTTATTCACTCCTGCACCTGACCCTGCTAATACTGCAGACTTGTCTCCTCTTAGTCAACCGATTGCACTAGGAAAAGGTATACGGTCCACACTTAATCCTAATCCCCATTATGTCAGTTTAAGTTACCATCGTCTGTCATTATCCCATTGTGCATTTGTATCATCTTTGTCCTCTGTTTCCATCCCTAAATCTACAGGTGAAGCATTGTCTTATCTCGGGTGGCGACAGGCTATGATTGACGAGATGTTTGTTTTACATACGAGTGGTATTTGGGAGCTTGTTCCTCTTCCTTCGGGTAAATCGACTGTTGGTTGTCGTTGAATGTATACAGTCAAAGTTGGTCCAGATGGCCAGGTTGATCGACTTAAGGCTCGTCTTGTTGCCAAAGGGTATACTCAGATATTTGGACACAATTACAGTGATACTTTCTCTCTCGTGGCTAAAATAGCATCCATCCGCCTTTTTCTATCCATGGCTGTTGTTCACCATTGGCCTCTAAATCAGTTGGACATTAAGAATGCTTTTCTTCATGGTGACCTTGCGAAGTCGAATGATCAGCTTGCATATATTTTCACCAAGTCCCTCATTGGTCCTCGTATTAACTACATATGTAACAAGCTCAGTACATATGATATACATATGCACCAGCTTGAGGGGAGTGTTAGAATAGTTATGTGAATATATGTAATTAGTCCTAGTCCCTTATGTAATAGGAGTAGGTTATGTGTTATGTATACATATAAGTAGGGCTCATTGTAACATAAAATATCAATTAATAATATTTTCTCCCGTGCATTCTCACAGGAAGAATGGAGATTAAATTTTAGGAGAAACTTTAAGATTGGGAGTTTGATGAAATTTGGTCAACTTTTACATTGGCTGGAATCTTTAATCCTTGATGCTAGTACGTTGGATTCTCAAATTTGGGCAGCTGGGAAAGAAGGCAAATTCTCAGTAAAGAGCTGTTATACTCTTTTGCAAAAACAAATAGACCACTGGGATTTGACTTGGCCATGGAAGATGTTTTGGAAATCACAAGCACCTCCTAAAGTAGCTCGTTTTGGCTGGACCGTAGCTAGAAATGCATGTTTAAGTTTAACTCAAGATATGTTGCAGAGAAGGGGAACTCCTTTGTGCAGTAGATGCTTTTTGTGTGAAAAATCCCAGGAATCTGCAGAACATCTTTTTTTGCATTGCAGTTATACAAGCCAAATATGGGATGAGATCTATTTCTCGCTCTGACTGGTGTGCAATGGGTGATGCCAAAGAAGGTGAAAGATCTATTGGTTTGTTGGCAGAATCAAAGAGTCAGGAAAATCTAAAGCAAATCTGGAGGAACATACCTCTTTTTGCATCTTTTGGACCATCTGGTTGGAAAGAAATAAGAGATGTTTTGAAAATAAGCAGAATCATGTAGCTAGTGTTAAAAATAGTTGTCTTCATAACCTATATTATTGGGGTAGAGGAAGTTTGGCAGAAGACTTAGATCAGTACATGGATTTTATAGAAGTTTTGAGATTGTAGTAATAGTTTTAAGCAGTACTGAAGTTTTGTATGCTTTTTGTACCTTCTTGGTACATTTTTAATGAAATTTTCATTACCTTATCAAAAAAAAAAAAAAAAAATTGAAGAGTCAGTGCGATAATAATTTTCGAAAGAAAAAACTGTAAGGCTTAACATATTTATTAACTGACTCAACAGACATTTCCACTCAGAGAAGCTTGGTAAGTTCAGCTATAGGGGGGAACATGATCCTAAGTGGCTTGAGCTACTATCAAACTATTTCTATAAACCTGTCCAAGTAGCCCACTTGCAACCCATAACTGTATGTAAAAAGTGATATCAGCAACCAGGAATCTTTCTTCTGACACGTAGTCCACAAATTTCTCAGGGCTATTTTATCTTAAATAACTAAGAGTTCTCTCATCTTCTCCTTGTTACATACCTTTGAGAGGTCCAATGTTTTTGAAGAATCTCTATAATCAATGTTTGCTCAATTATAGCACATCTAAAGTATGTATATGTTCTCCCACTCATGCCCTGTATGGAGCATCAGGTACAGAGGAAATCAGGCATGAAACAGATCCTGCTATTCCTCGTCTCAAGTTGCCTTTTAAAAAGACCAGCTTAAGTGCTGTTGGAAGTTCATAGACAACCAACTAATAGGATCATCATCAACTGATCGGACAGATAGTATCCTAGTACTTTCGAGACCTGTTAAAATTTTGGCTAAAGATTAAGCCACCAACATTGCGAATTCAGTTTATGAAAGCAGGAACTGCCCACAGCTTATAACACTCTTTAGATGAAATATTTTCTGCCACTAAAATTTAGCAGTTATAAACAACTACTGAACAACAAAGAAACTCATATCACAACCCATGCTTTCTTTCTTTCAACATTTATTACTACTTTTTCCCTGGCCACTACAAGATACAAAGCTAGATGTAAGTTACTCATCTACGTACCATCTTTATGAGTAAGCTTGGTAATGCCACCAATGGCTTCTTTCGCTTTCCGAGGAACAGCAAGAGAATTGACATGGTATTGTTTTATCGCGCTGACACCTAGCGCTGCTGGAATTGCCTGGAAGATAATGAAACGTACAGATTGATAAAATTGGCCTAACATGCATGAGTAGAATATGAAACAATTCAAAAACAAAAAGAAACAAAAAAGAGAAGGCATCCAACTAACCTTGAAAAGTAGACCATTGGTGTCTTGGAAAAAAAGAACCCATCTTAAGCCTGCATCATGCCTAGATTGCACAGAATTTGGACCATCAATCACAGAAATATGTTAACTCTCTTTCTCTTTTTAAGTGAAACATGCACCTCTTAAAAAATCAATACAAACTGGGTGCAATAGTGACGAGATACAGGCTATAATTAAAAGGTTTTACATCAGCTTTTATTTCCAGAACACGAAGGAAAAAAGGCTTGAAAATATGAATTCCATTTCTTCACTTCAAAGATGGATACACTGTATAAGGTAGGGTCCAGAAAAATAAAGATCATTGTTAAAGATTATAGTTGAAGTTAAAAAGCAATGGACTGAGACAAGAAATTACAAAAGAAAAAAGTATCCATCTTTCTCTAATTGGGCAGCCCGGTGGACAAAGCATCTCGCATTCACGCAGGGTCCTGGGAAGGGTCGCACCACAAAGGGTGTGATGTAGACAGCTTAACCTAATACAAGTAGTGGCTGCTTACACGGCTCGAACCAGTGACCTATAGGCCACACGGAGACAACTTTATTGTTACTCCAAGGCTCCCCTTCATCTATCTTTCTCTAACTGATTACTTTTATATAGTCTAAAAGGGGTTAGTTCATTGGTTCATCCAAAATCACATTAAAGTGTATGAGAATAGCAGAAAGAAAGCAAAGGTTTAAACGAAAATGGGGGAGAACATACCAAACTTTAAGAAGACCACTTGAGTAAAGAAGTGAGTGGACGTCTCCATGGCCATGAGGTTTTGTCTGATAAAGCAGAGGCATAGGCAAAACTCAGGCACTTTCAGCAAAAAAAGTTAATGACATCAATTGAATAAAAGAATATTCATATCTTTAAATATAGGAAGAGTATTCAGCATACAATTATCCACCTGAATTCTATATTTATTATGGGGGTCCAGAGCAAGGTGTGCTTCATTATCATCTAAACAAGCAACTTTTTCCTGCAAAAAGATCAAGAGATATATGAGTTTTGATACTATGACTTAATTCTTCATAGGCTTCTTCAGATCAGTGGCTCACCTGCTTAAGCAGTTTCACTTGTGTGGGTTTCATCCCAAAAAAGGAGTTTTTTCCTAAGAGCTCCATGGTACGTAAATGTGTGTCATCTGACGTCATAATAGCTAAAGGAATCTCCGGTTGGCAGTTGCCTAATTACAAGGAAGCTGTTAGTTGCCAGGAAGCTCCTACATGTTTCTACATGTCTATTGTATTAAGGATATGCATCATACTTTTAGGTGGCCGAAACGTAATATGTTAGCAGGTATCTCTATGCATAAAGATATTCTTTTTAGCCAATCCTTTTTAGCTTGTATGTATTGTTTGCTACACCAAGGAAGAGAATTCTTAACACCGTTTTTATCCATACGGAACATTTCTTTTGCTTCTACTACTACTACTACTACTATTACGCCTCAATCCCAAGCCAGTTAGGGTCGTCTAATGTACCGTCGCTATCCAACAACTTTGTGCACAGAATATAAGGTTTAAATTGTTTTCTGAACTTTCTAAAAGGTTTATAAAGAATGAAAATTTTGGCAACTCCACAAATAGAATCACTGGTCAACAAATCTTGGAAGCAGCTTCATGAATCTTAAGCTTGCGACTGGATCCCCTAGCACAACAACCCCTCCCAACCTCCTTAAAATTGAGTCCTAACATAACAGTCCAGGAAGAGGTACCTTCCAGAGCTTGGGTTACACCAAATTGCCAACTTCTATAATTTGTTGGTTTACTATGCTAACGGTGCGATGAAAAATTGGGACTGAACAAGAAGCAGTTTAACTGTAATTTCGTCCCTGACAGAATATTTACAAAATCATAACATGCACTATTACCAACCTTCGGCAAGGCTGCAACTAGCTTCTTGTAAAGCAAGAATAGTTTCAATGTAATGCTGTAAGAAGCATGTCCCTGTAGTTGTTTCTCTAGGAAGGGCCACCTGCAAGTAATTAGAAGGAATTGTCACCGAACTAGATCTTATGCAGCCAGACATTAGATTATTAGTTGCATGGTGAAATGACAGAATACAACTATTAATCAAGTTGCAAAAGATTCTGCATATTTTAACCCATGAAGACAAAAATCAGAACAAGTTTTAGACCAACCAACCAAAAGAATTGTTTGAACAGCAGAAGTGTATCTTGTGAGGGTTAAATGATGCTCCATGAAATTTTTACGTGTTCTACCTTTATTCCGTTGTACCCAAGACGTTCTCCGAGGCCTCCAGCAACAAGAACAAATGCAGCCTTCCGTGCTTCTTTGACGCCAGCTTCCTCAAATTGAACAAAGTTATCATCACCATATGTCAGAACCTCCCCAGATGGAACCTGCACAAGTTCACTTACATTTTTGAATGCATCATTAATCTAGAGCAGATATCAGTATATTATCTAAGTTTTAAGTGCTTGTTACATAAGTATTAGTAAGGTGATCAATTATTTTCCGAATTTTTCAAGGTAAGAGGAGTGAGCAAGGAAATATAATCAAATCTGACAACATAAAGCATCAGATATCATTTTTCACAAGAAAAAGAAGTGTGACAAATCCCATGAAAGACTATTGACAGCAAAGAATAATTTCTCAATAAAAAGTTTCCATTATGAATTTGGAGACTATCATAATATCTTGTGAAGGAAAAATATATGATCAGTTTGGGATTAAAAAGCATAAACTCATTACTTTGACCTTTAGCAAAGGCTTGAAGCACCTAAAAATAGCCAAAACCTGCTAAACTTCGCATTTCAATATGTCGACCAGTAGGCATGAAAACCTAACCAAAGCTAATAAGGTATTTTTAAGATCTTCTACTAATGCAACATACACCACTACTATCTACCGCAGTTGTAGCTTAGAAGTATTTTAAGTGGCACCCTTTTCTCAACACTCCGTTTAAACAATAAATTATTGTAGCTGCATAGTACCAGGAGAAAAGTAGCTGCATAAACAATATTCACCAGATTTGTGAAATATAGACTTTTTCTTTTATAAGCAGCACCTTCACTAATTTCTGACAGACATAAAAAGAAATATATGAACCAAATCGAAACTTTAAGACATGCACTGAATCCAATAAATCAGAAAAAACCACAAGTTGAGTTACTGTGTGCTGCTTGATGAAAAAAGTAGTTACCTTCTATAGAGAGAAAACTAGCAAAATAAGTTTTGCTAAAGCAGTAACACAGGATTCAGTGACTTACGGAAGGTGTAAAACCATCATACGGGTTTTTTCCAGCCTTTGAATCAGCTAAAAGCTCCCTAGCAGTGTTAACATATGCTACCAAACCCCCAGGATAACTTGAATTAAGTTTGGCAATCTGAAAGAAACCATAATAATAACACTTAAGTTCATAATTATTACAATCAAAGTAAGAAGTGAATACAAGCGTAGAAGACATTGGAAACAAGCCCAACAGGAAAATGATAACATTTCTGGCATTACAAGATTGCCACAGCCACCAGCTGTAAAATATTCAAGAATGACAACAAACTTCAAATTTTGGCTACTGTATCATTTGAGTAATTAAGCACGAGCAAATGCTTCATATAAATTGTCATATAAGCTTTAAACTGCAAAACAGAAACAAGATCAAGTTTTAAATTTTGCAAACTGCAAACTACAACCTTATCACATCCCGAATTTCAGCATGTAAGTAACCAAAACTGGTAATAGGAGTTCAAATTGCTTGCATTGTTAAAATTCAGTTGCAATTGAAAGCTAGTTGGTCAGCTTGAATTGTTCAAAAGAAAGAAACACAATTCATAGCCTGTCTTCTTTCCAGGCTTGACCAGTGGTTCACCGTGTGACATGCTATACTTCCATTCTTTCTAAAAGGAAAATCCAGACCGCCACATCCCAATCCTGGTCTAGTCATTGACATCAAAGGAAAATCCAGACTGCCAGATCCCAATCCTGGTATAGTCATTGACATCATAGGAGAAATCAGGGCAATAAATGGTGAAATCGTCGTTGGTTCCAAGAAGACCGGAATTATTATTATTATTATTATCCTAAGCGGAGGGTTGCCTAAGCACCATGTTTGTGATGCCAATATGATATGCAATGGTGCAGATTTTGTTGTGTACATCAAAAAACAAGAGTTTGATGGGATTGATTCTGGCGCCCGTCCTGATGAAGCTTTGTTGTGGGGAAAAATACAGGGCGCTGCAAAGACAGCCAAGGTGCATTTCCCTTATTAATAGTAGAGACACCGCACAACTGGACAAAAGAATTTTCTCTGTGTTAGGTGCCAAGGTTGACATGCAGAAGCTATCCAATTACATATGAGTCGACTTCTCAGATATATTTTTTTACTGTATAAAAGTAAATTACATATAAGTTGATGACTCCGGAATCTTGAAGCCAAAGCTCTGTGCAGTATTCATTGGTCAGAAAATTCTAGTATAAAGAGCGTACATTCCGTTAACCCCATTTATAGATTCAGTGTGGTTCAATATGTTTCATTTTTCCTCGCTGTCGTCTTAATCTATTTATCCCCTGGTCTTAACCGGAGGGAGTGGAGATCATTGATCAGGGAATTGGTTTGAGCATTCACTATTCTCAGTAAGCATTCTTTTGAACAAAGCTATATTGAAGGTGCTAATAGGATGGTCGGGAGAGGATTAGCTTGTTCTTTTTTCACCTTTGATTTACATGTTGCATGTACGCCAAAATCGACTAGTCTGTTTAATAGCATGTTTGGCCAAGCTTATAAAATCAGCTTATTTTGAGAAGTGCTTTTCTTTAAAGTGTTTTTAAGTGTATTTTTCTCAAAGTGTTTTTGGAAAGAATGCTACTTTTTTCTGCTTATCAAAAATTGTGTGTGCTTCTACTCAAAAGCATTTTTCCCCTTCTAAAAGTTGGTCAAACACCTTAACTTTAGGAAGGAAAATAAAAGGCACTTTCGGCTCCAAAAAAGCACTTTTGGCGAAAAAGAAGCTTGGTTTACATGTTGCCTGTAATCTGAAATCCACCAGTGATACTGACCACTAACCATAGACTCCACTTTGGCGTTTATTGGTTCTTCAGTATTTATATTCCCACTCAAATTACTGAGGATGAAATCCCTTATTACGATTTCTTTCTTTGTGGATGACATTTCATATTCAACAATATGAAAGTGAAAGTCAAGAATGGAGCTTTAAAGGAAAAAAACACTTCAAAACTAAAACTTGATCATAGTCTAAGCCAGCTTAAATATGCATAAGTTATACATGGTGACATCAAAATCGAGTTTATTTAAAACAAACAAATATATCCGGAAAAACAATTATTAAAAAATAAAAAAAGCTGAACATACCTGATCAAAAAAGGCACGCTTCTCATCATCATTAACTCCGGGCTCCGACCAGTGCTGAAACAAGTGGCTTTGCTCCTTCTCTAACAACATCTTCGCTAACTCTACCTAATATCACCACACACACATCAATCTCAATTCAACTCCGCACACGAAAATCAATATCATTCAACTACACAAACAAGTTTAACTTTTTACACACTGACAAGAAAAAAACCGTAAATTAGCCTGTCTACAATGTGTTAATTCGCAGTGATAATCAGGCAGTAATCTTTTTTAACAAAAATATATAAGAACCTGTTCAGGGGAGAGAAGAGAGAGGTTTTTCTGGAGATTTGGAGCAGAGGAAGCCCAATCGCCATTAATGTTAAGCTTCGAGAATTCACCCGCCGTCGATGTCATTTTGCCGTCGCCGATGTTTAGAGGATTGTATTAATTAACTGTAAAAGCAAAATAGAAGAAGAAATTATGTGAAGTTGAGAATGGTTTGAATATATAGCGCGAGAGAGAGATCTAGGAAAAAAGAAAAGGAAGACGGGTGACCGGAAGAAACGGTGAGAATGCTGCTTGCTGTTAGTTACCTGATAGGGATGGGGAATTGAGTAGTACCAGATTCATGACCTGACCGGAACATGTAATGATGTAAGGGGTCGTTTGGCAGGAGTATTAGAAAAAATAATGCAAGCATTAGCTCTATGTATTACTAATACTTTGTTTGGTACATTATATTTGGCATTATCCTATGCATAAGTAATGCATAGAAAACCATGGCATTAGTAATACCAAGGTTTTAATGCATGCATTAGCATGGTTAAAGACAAAATTGTCCTTAAAGTCCCTTAAAGCTAGAGAATATGGAGGGCATTTTTGTAAGTGTAAGCACGTGATTTTTGCCCTATAAAAGAATTAATCCCAAAAAATTCAAAATAAAATAATTTTTCGTTTATGTGCAATTTTTGTATTTTTGTGGTATTTTTTGTATAATTATTTGTATTTTTGTCTGTACATGTTTATTTGTTTAAATTCATAAAAATATAAAATACGTCGCATTTGCATTTAGGATTTAATTCTACAATTAGGAATAATTAAGTTTGTTTTACCAGAATGAAAATTACAAAAATAGGCATCTTTTGCATTTCTAGCATTTTAATGTCCAAATTGTGTGATTTTATTTGTATTAATGTTTAATTTTGGGTGATAATTATTATTAGGGGGTTAATTAGTATTTTAAGATAATTTTGGTTTTTATAATTTTAGCATTTTTAGTTTTATTAATAAGTAAAAGAAAAGAGAACAAACAAGAAGAAGAAAATCGGATTGGGCTCTTCCTCCAATTTTAAACCCCCAAGCCCAAACCAAATTACCCCTTACCCAGCCCAAAACGCCCCGACCCGGTCCAGCACTAAACCAAAAGGACCCTCCCCTTTTCAGTTACCCTGCACCCAAATAGCCAAACCCAAAAACCCTAAACTAACCAATCCGCCCCCACCCTTTCTTCTCCTTCACCATCCCAAACATCCCAAACACCCCAAGCTCCCCTCCCATGGCTTCCCATGGCTACTGCCCTTCCCCCTCATCCCCACGACCACCCCCTCACAACCACCCCCTCACATATACACACACCAACACATACACACACATACACAACAACGTATACACACACACACACTTCGTCGAACGAGCAGCTACCTACTGCTTCGTCTTCGCCTCATCTTCCCATCGTTGCTGCTTTGTCGTTTTTCTTCGTCCAAATGAACCCCATCAACGACCCCTGCTGTTTCTTCTTCTTCATTTCAGTTGTTGTCGAGTTCGAACTCAAGCTGCCATGGCTGTCCCCGTCGCGCGTTGCTGCTTCTTCTCCGGCAAGTCGCTGCTGCCATGGCCGTGTCCATGTTGTTACTGCTGCTCGTTGCTTCTTCCAGCTCAAAACCACCATCCATGGCAGCCCTCACGTCGAGCATGCTCAGCAGTAGCAACTGCTACTGCCTTCATCGTTGCTGCATCTTCTCCTTCATGTCGTTGCTGCCATGGCTGCGTCTTCGCCATTGGACTGTTGCTGCCGCGTTTTTTTTCTTCACCATTACTGTTGCCTCGCCGAGCATCTGGACTTAAAAACCAAACTCCGTCATTGTTGTTGTCCGCAACTTCCTTCTTCAGTTGCTTCTTATTCGGATCGTCTTCGTCGTCGAGTTATTTTGGTGCGATATTTGTTTCCGAGCAGATTTTTTTTCGTTCGAGTTCATCATAGTTCCGATCCGGTTAGTTGGTTTAAGTTTCGTTCCCGTTCGTAATTTGTTTGATATTTTTCGGATCTAAAATCATTAAATGTTTGATTCTTGTTATTGATTTTTATTCAGTTGTTTCATTTTTCTTATTTATTTTTAGATAGAAATTGTTAGTTTAATTATAATGTTTTTAAATTTAAGTTGAAGTTCAATTAATTATTTCTTCAGTTTGTTTTATTAATTTAAAAGGATTTAGTTTTAATATAGAAAGTGTTAGTTTAAATCATTTTGAATCCGTCATGTTTGTTGTTTAATATAGATTTAATTCGTGTTCATTTTGTTTGAAGTTCGTTTTTAATTCAGTGATTTAATGTGAGTTTATGTTTGGTTTTTAATTTTTTGATTTAGTTTGAATCATGTATCTTTGTTGTATTTTGTTGGATTTAATTTGAAGATCAATTGATTATTTGAGTTTAGTGATTTGAATCTGTTTATTTATTTTTGTTTAAGCTTGATTTGAATTTGAGCTCATGCTTTGAATATATTTGTTTGTTATTATTGGTGAATCTGAAAATAGATTTGTTGTTTAAAAAGATTGTTCAATCAAAATAATTTCAGTTGTTTCTTTGTTGTTCATCATATAGTTTGAGTTTGTTCATAAAATTTGATTAGGAATTGGTTATAGCTGCTATATTTTGGTTAGAATTGATTAGTTGAACTTGTTATAGCTGACGGGGTAGATTGGTAAATTACAGTGTTTTCAGGGTCAAAATGGTAATTTCAGTAAGGTCAGAGGGGTATTTTTGGAATTAAAATTCTGAACAATTGTTTATTTTGAGTGCTCTGTCCATTAAGATTAAAATAATATTAAAATAATCAATAATGGGGGACAATACATAATGGTGGGGAATAATGTTCTTGTTTAATCAAAAATGGGGAACAAGACATAGTGGGATTGCGGGGCTCAAGAAAAGTTGTTTAAATAAATAATAATTGTATTTTTATGTAGTAGTGGGTTTGGTAAGATAAAGTGGTTGTTTTATTATTTGATTAATTGATTAAAAGGTTTGGGATGGAGGATAAATAGAGAGACTTGGACAGATTTAGAAAAAAGGGACAGAGAGAAGATAGAGAAAAAGAGAGCTAAATATTGAAGAGAGAATTTTCAAAAATATTAAAACTTCCAACAAATACAAATAAAAACATTCTGGAAATTAAAAGAGTGAGTAGTATACACCTGATATACAATCTAAATATTCTGATATACGGATTCAGAAATTAAGGGTTAAGCATTAACTAGTCTTTCAAATCTGAAAAAATTCCCTTTGCTTCGATCCGTTGATTGTTGTTGGTGTTTCTGGATTTTTATCTTGAGTTTTAAAATCCGTCACTAGTTTCTCATTGCTGGTTGTTGCTGGTTACTGGGTGTCGCTATTGTTGTATGCTATTGAATTTCTGCTGATCTCCCTTTTCTTTTGCTTCCAATATCAGGTACACAACTGACACGCTGGTTACTGTAAACTGAAACATGAAGCATGAATACGAAAATGAAGAGTTGAAGTTCTGAATTTATTTTAATTATATTCTGAATTTTATTTGTATATATAAATTATTTAGCTTACTCTAATCAGAATCATGTAGCTGTTTAAAATATATAGTGGAACATCTGACGATAGCTTAACGGACGAACTATCTATATATTTCCTAAAAAATAAGTAAATGGTGTAATAACTCCGTCCAGTTAATTTGTTATTGTTGGATGATTACCATGTTTCAAAAAGCACGTTAGTTCATCAAACGAATAGACCATTTCAGAACTTGTAGGAATATTGTTTAGTTAAATACTATTGGTTAATTTCAGCATGTAAATGGTCTAGGACTAAAATTAGATTGCTAAGTTTTTTTTTTAATTTGACAAACTGTGAAAATGCCTAGTATAATGTAACTAGGTAGTAACATGTGAATAAGATGGCCCAGGTCTAGTTTTATGCCATACACGTTGGGCCTGGGCCCGCATTGGCAACGGACTGCCCTGCTTGCATCATTTTCAGAATTTATGAATCATATTCGAAACCCAACTATAACAACTCAAGCATGTAAATAAATTAAGACCTTTTCTCTTTCATTTTGTAGAGACAATTTTAATTAAAAAAAAAATGTAGGCATTTTAGGATTATCCTTTTAAAATAAATGAGAAGAGAAGAGCCCAATAAAACACACAAATTGCGGGGCCCTCGATAAATGTTTAATTAAAATTACTTAGATTTCAGGATGAGCCGTTTAGTAAAATTCCACGACCTTACCCAGAAATAATAATACGCTAATTGCTTTAGGCGCGCATTTTAATAATCTTACCTTCTTAAACTCGGGTGTGCATTTCATGCGACCCAAATCCAAATCCCAAAACATTGAATAAAAATGCGTTCCGGATCGCGGGTGCATTTCATGTGACGCAATCCAAAGACATGTTTTTAAACGATGTTCACATTCAAAATATAATAATAAAAGCGGTAAAGAGTTAAAATTTGCACATGAGCTCATAAATTGTATAAAATCAGATAAACAAGCCGAATATGACAGTTGAGCGACCGTGCTAGAACCACGGAACTCGAAAATGCCTAACACCTTCTCCCGGGTTAAGAGAATTCCTTATCCGGATTTCTGGTTCGCAAACTGTAATACAGAGTCATTCTTTTCCTCGACACGGGATTAAATTGGTGACTTGGGACACCCTAAATCTCCCAAGTGGCGACTCTGAATAAATAAATAAATAAATCTCATTTCGATTGTCCTTTAATTGGAAAAACTCCTTCACCCCTTGCGGGGACGGAAAAAGGAGGGTGACAGCTCTGGCGACTCTGCTGGGGATCTAATAACCCAGAACCACTGGTTCAGGGTTAGAAATTCGAGCTTAGATAAATTGTTATATTTGGTTTTATCTGATTTTGTTACATGATCTGTGCATAATGTGCTAACTAACTGCTTTTACCGCTTTGATATTTTGTGAATTGTATATAAACTGTGCCGAAACTCATCTCCTCTCTGAGTCTTCTAAAACATGAAGAAGGGTGTACTTCGTACGACTTCTTTTCTGTATAGTGTCAAATCCCAATTTAGAACGAGGTTTGGATAAGTTGCAAAGCCGGCGAAGCTTCTGTATTCCCGGATTGCTGCCTCCCCCTCGGCTCGAGCTGTCCGCTCGGGTAAGTCAGGTCTAGAACAAACACCCAGGTTCTGAACCTAGAATAACTCAACTTCATGTCGGATCCCTAGTAGGAACGCTTATCTGCATCATGTTGCATTTGACTTAAGGGACTCAACACAGGGGTTGGGTCCGTCTAGGACTAACAATCTGAAATGAAAAGACCATCCTGCTACATCCTGTTTGCTTTATCCATTTATTTGCTTCAGACTTGCATGCTGATCGGTTTCGAAAACTCAGGAATATTGGAAAATTGTGAAAGAAAAAAAAAGCGAAGTAATAGTGTAGAGAATTAATTGCCTATTTTAGAAAGAGAAAAAAAAAACAATACCCAAATACTGTCCGAATTCTGCCGAAAATCGTGGAAAAAATGAAGAAAAGAAAAATGTTTTATTTTATTTCACAAAAAAAAAGAGTCTTTTATTTTAAGTTTGGTAGAATAGGTTGGTCATTTTGGTGAAACGAAAAAGAAAAATAAATCGTTGTTCTGTCTTCAAAAATAGAAAGGGAAAATAGTTTGTCTTCCCATGAAAAATGAAAATGAAAAAGAGTCTTGTTTTTTAAATGGTTTTTTTATTTATTTATTTGTTTATGAAAATGCCAAAAATGAAAATAAAAAGAGTCGTGCGTTGAACGTGGTTTTATTATTTGTTGCAAAAAATATGTATATATATAAATCCAAAAAGTATTTTTCTTTATTCCCTTTCTAGAAAACTTTATTTCCTTTCTAGAAAAGTTTTTTAGACCCCCAATTTTCAAGAAAAAAAAATCCAAAAATATTTTCCGTTATTGATTTCTTTAGAAAGTCTTTTTAATTGTTTTTTTAAAAAAATAAAAATAAAAATAAAAATATTTTTCTTTTAATTTCTTCCAAAAAATCCGAAAATATTTTCATTCTTCTTTCAAAATTGAAAAGAAAATTCAAAATTCAAAAATATTTTTTAGAAGTATTTCTTTCATTGAAAGTAAAATTTCAAAAATATTTTCTTTCTTCTTTAGAAGTTTTTCTTTCAAAATTCAAAAAAAAGAAAAATTAAAATCTTTTTTCTTTATAAATCCTTCTTTGTAAAAATAGCCAAAAAAAATATGTCAAATTACGCGGGTTTGATTCTCACCGGATATGAGATACGTAGGCAACCCTAATCGTGTCCAACCTCCCCTTTTGCTAAAATAGCCAAAAAAAATATGTCAAATTTTAATTTCATCATAAAGAAGTCAGGTGACGCTGTTTTGTCAAAACATAGCCGAATGTTCCCGAAAGGAACGCTGGAAAGACTGACTTTGCATAAACAACCACCTTTGGGTCATTTTTTTAGATTTGGTCCAGTTGACCCACACAGCATTAAAAATCTTCGTCCTAGAGGCGCTGAAAGGTCGTGCTTGCAATACCGGGTCTTTTATTCTAATTTGAAAAAAAACAAGAAAAGAGTCGTAAATAAGTTGGGTCACGCCGTTTTGTCAGAAATAGCCGAATGTCCTCGAAAGGGACGCCGGAAGGCTGATTTTGCATAAACGACCATCTTTGGTCATTCTTTTGGGTTGCGACCAGTTATCCCGCACAACCTTAAAATCTTCTCCAAAGTGCTGAAAGGTCGTGTTTGCAAAACCAGGTCTTTTATTATTTGAAAAACAAGAAAAATAGCCAGTGGTCAAGTGAATACCGTTTGGTTTTTAATTAAAATAAGCCGGCCCGGTTTCGGTGATGACTTAAACCGTTCTTGCCGATATAGCCTTAGAGGATCTTTCAGTTGTCGAAGGGCTATTTTCGTAAAAGAACGAACAAGTTTGTGAAAGGTCGTAAAATAGTCCTTCTCGGCCTTAAAATTCATGTGAAATTGAGAAGGGTCCACGTCGGAAAAACAACCATTTGGTTAAAATTGGCATATAAGGGAAGGAATCTGGATGTTTGTCTTTGAGTTTGTAATTCTTTGATTAGAGTATGCGAGCTATTTGATTTTCGAGGCCGTTTGTTGTCTTTTGGTCAAAGTCTGTTAGTATGGTCAGTTTTTAAACTTTTGTAATCAAGTTGGTTTTAATATGAGAATTGAAAATTTCAAAAAAAATGTTTTATTATTATTGGTCCGAACTACGCCAGGTCTGATTCATGCAGGGTCATGATACGTAGGCAATCTCCATAAGATTCGACCACCATTGAAAAAAAAAGAGAAAAAATAAAGGAAAGTGTGGGAGATTTTCAAAGGGGCACAATTACAAGAAGCCGGAACGACGCACGTAACTGAAGTGAATGCGTGATAGAACGGTCTAACTGCTTAGGGGCACTGTATCTCTTATATATGATTATATGTCAAATGCCCTAACACTAACGTGATGGCTTCACGTTGCTGTTGTTCATATATAGAAAAGTGGTCGGTTGTGGTAACTCCTCCCTGCAAAGCAAAGTCAAAGGACAATGACTCAGAACCTCAAAACCAAGTGGGTCGGTACTGATGACCGACAACAACTGGTCGAACGGAACGACGAGTTGGTAGAAGAAGTGAAAATGTTGAGACAGCATGTGGCAGCCATGTATCAGGCATGGATGACTGGGAAAGCACCACCCCCTCCACCGCCAAGCTTCTTGAACTCTTTCATTACCCAAGCACCCAATACCATAACGGAAGATCCCCCATACTCTCCATCCCAACCCACTTATGGCAGCTTTCCCAGCTACCCGAGTAGCTCCATCACTCGTCAACGCTACTCCCCTCCCCAACACTACTTCTCTCCACGAGACTCCCAAAGACATGCTTCACTTTCCAAATACCCAGCTCCACAGAAGGCCTATCCACCCTCACAAGCCTACCGGAAGCCCCCAGGATCAGGTTTCCGGCCCAATCAAGCATTTAGGAACGAGAGGTTGCTAAAACGAGAAAAGGCTCTCACCCCTATCGGAGTATATTATGCAAGTCTGTTTGAAAGGCTAAGGCATGCTGGCCTGATTGAGCCGCTCCCCGCATATACTCCAGATCCACGTGCAAGAAACTTTGATCCGGCAACACGATGCGCATACCACTCCAATGTCAGAGGGCACAGCATTGAGAGCTGTCGTAATATGAAAACGGAAGTAGAAAAAATGATCCAAAAAGGGCGGATTGTGATCAATAACAGTGACATGAAGCACTCGAACCCTATCGAGAACTTGTTGACGGAGGTTGATGATGTTGAAGCTGGTAATGGTCTTGGCAGTATTGATGCAAAGCTCAGTGGCTAAGATGCCAGGTTTGATAATTGGGAGGACGCTCCGTTCCTTGGTTAGCAAGAGAGAAGCTTTTGATGGTTTATTTTGTTGTCATTTCTGTTCTCCGGATTATTAGGGTTGTAATTCGGATATTGTCTTGCGTCAAACTTTCTTATCTTTCCATTTCGTCATAGCGGTTTGTTTAAGTTTTGTCCAGGCTGTTTTAGGATTTTATTCTGGTTTGTTTTGTTTGTTTTGTTATTCAAACCATTTCACCGGTAGTCTAATGCAAAATCCGGTCTTTTATTATTTCCAGTCATCTTTTTGTTTGGTCCTTTTATCATTTTTGTTCAGCGCCGATTCTAGTGACATGACATGCGCACACAATTTGGGCCTAATCTTAAAAGTTAATCATAAAACCCCGGAAAGGTGACCAGAACATTTAAAGGAAATAAGGACGGTTTGAGATTATTCGGAGCTCGAGTCATCCCGGAATTAGGGCAAGTAAAACACAAAGAAAATCGTTAAAAGCAAGATTCGCCTTTCATGATAATGAGAGTGAGAGTGTCGCACAACGGTGCTTTAGAAATGACAAATGAAAAAGAAAATGTTGAATATAATTGTCAAGTCCAGCACCATCAGAAGAGACTACAAATCTATGTTCAATTGTGTTGTTTGCACTTGGCATGTTTTGAAGATTGGGATGACGAAGGCATTTCGTTCTGCTACCAAAACACTTTATCCTTCGTTACCCCTTTTGAGCCTTGTTTATTTTTCTTTCGTACCCCTCATTCGGAATCAATAGCAATGACTAGAAAACACAAGCGTGGCAGGGTAAAATAAATGAAAGAAAAAAAAACAACAAAACGACAAAAAGGAAAGGAGAAATGAGAAAAAGAAAAGAAAAGAAAATAATAGGTAAAAAAAAGGAAAGAGGAATTGGGAACTACGTTTGACCTGATTCCTCAAAGAGGATACGTAAGCGCCTCACGGATCGGTCATAATGGCCATAATGGTCATAGTGTGCATGGTGTAATAAAAATTAAAAAAATAAAAAATAAAAATAAATAATCCCCAAGCAAGAAACTGGGGCAAGGGTTGCGCTTGTTGTAAACAAATATGGTTCCGAAGGTTGTAATTTTGAACCTCAAATTGATTTGTTTTTGAGCCTTTAATACCCTTTCTTTCTAGCCTATCCAAAAAACCACATTACGGTCCAAAGAAAGACCTTCTGATCAGTCTTCAAAAGATGCCAAGTCAGACAAATGAGAGTCTTACCGGTGAACATAACACTCTGATCCACAGCAGAAAGAACTCTAATCCCCAGCAGAGAGAGTCATATCGGCAACACTCCAAATCCCCATCTGGAAAATGATACAAATGAGAGAGTCTTATCGGTGAAAATCTTCACGGGCACCATAAGGCGATGAAAGCTGAGAGAAAAACCAAAATGAGAAAGGCTTGATAGTGAAAACCCTTCGGGCACTACAAGTCGAATAAGATTGAGAATCAGATGGGGAATTGTCAAACGAAGATCTTGAAAGACGATTGACGGCAGAGGATAGGCCACATGTGCATGTCATGACTATTAGAGTCGGTGTCTGCGTTTGATAGGTTTTTATTTATAGTTTATTTTGTTAAAGAGTCATCCTTTTCCTTTGTCTTTTATTCGGTTCCCTTTTTGTTTATCTTTCTCCTTTCATAGAGAAATTCTCAGTAGAGTCTGTTTGGTCTGAACAAGTGAGAAATGACTTCAAAATCTGTCATCAGCTTTCCAATTATGCAAGACCAGATCTTATTAGAAGATCCAAATGGTCTAAGTCAGGAAGGAACAAGCGCGAGGCCAGTGTCAAGAAAGATATCCCCAGCAAAAGGGAATTGACAAAAGGATTGACGAGTGTCAAGAGGGATACCCTTGCCGAAATCAAAGGTTATAAACCTCAAGGCCAAGGCCTGTGGACAAATCAAGAAGAGCAATGAGCATGATTTAGGAAATTCATACGAGACTAAAAGGTCGGGAAAATGACAGTTTCCGAACTATGCCACAAAAGAAGAGGGATATCCCCAGCAGAAAGGGATCATCCCCAGCAAATAATATCATCCCCAGCAAGTTTTTTGGAACGCAGAGCAGGGAAGGAGAAAGGGAAAAGCCATCCCCAGTAGGAGTATCACAACCAACCACCACAGTCGAATCTTAAAAGGAAATGGCATTGATGGCGGAAAGGCATGCCATAAGGGAGATTGTCAAACTGGGGTAGAAAATTTTCCTTTCCTTTAGAAATTTTCTGGAAGTCAGATACCCATTTGGGGAAGAATAAAGATAACACCAGTCTCAAGGGAAGTGGTCTTTGAACCAGTTTTACCCCCAACATGCCAAGTTTTAATAAAGGAAGTTGTTCCCCAGCGGACAGAACAAAAGGATGAAACTTGTGCTCGGAAAAGCAAAAGGCCAGTATCATTCCTAGCAACCTTCAGAAGAGTGAAGCACTAGTTTTGAAGGAATCAAAATCCCCCAGCAGTGTTATCCTCAACAGCGTTATCCCCGGCTGATAACATTTTATCCCCAGCAATGTTGAGAGAGAAAAGTTTTGAAGGAAGTAGCTTTGGAGAAAAGGGGAAGAAAAGAGACTCCCCAATAATATTATTCCCCAACAGGTAAGTAAATAATTCCCCAACAGTGTTATCCCCAGCAGTCTCGGGGAAAGACAACACGAGCTTTTAAATGAGATAACCATCCCCCAGCAAGGCCACAAATCGGCCACCATTTTTTTTTAAACACTGATAAAAATTTTCTTTGCTTGAGAGTTGAAACAAGAACAAAGCAGCACAAAGGAAAAAGAAAAGAAAAGAAGAAATTATCAAGGTAAGTTTCTCAAACCTTTGATCTCTACATTTTCCTCCTAGGATAAAAGTCCTAGTCCGATGAAATGTTCTCTTGAGATATCAAATCTTAATCCGATGAATCTTTCTCCAAAGCTCGAAAGGAGCTTGATTTATTTTTAAAGTATTAGAGTTGGAAAAGTCAGGAGCCCGCCTGGAGAATGGAGGTGTTAAAATTTAAGAAATTGTTAAAGTTAGGAGCCCGCTTGTAGAACGGAGGTTGTTAAATTTTAAGTTGAAGAAGTCAGGAGCCCACCTGTAGAATGACAATTTAAATTTCAAGTTTTGAAGTAGGGAGCCCACCCATATAACAGAGTAATATATTTCATCCGCCCTCAAATAGGATATATTGGGTTCATCCGCCCTCAAATAGGATATGTTGGATTCATCCGCCCTCGAATAGGATATTTTGGGTTTATCCGCCCTCAAATAGGATATTTTGGGTTCATCCGCCCTCGAATAGGATATTGAATTTAATCCTTTCTCCAAAGGACGTTTTGATTTATTTCGACCCGAGTGGTCCTACTTGTATGCACATTGCCAAAATATATGTTTCATAAATCATTGCCAAAGGCATTTTATTTTCAAAGTTGTTGTTGAAGCCAGGAGCCCGCCTGAAGAGAGGAATGACATTTTATTTTCAAAGTTGTTGAAATCTCGCCAGCCTAAAGAAAGGAATGACATTTTATTTTCAAAGTTGTTGAAATCTCGCCAGCCTAAAGAAAGGAATAGCATTTTATTTTCAAAGTTGTTGAAGTCAGGAGCCCGCCTGAAGAGAGGAAAGGCGTTTTATTTTTAAATGTTGTTGAAATCTCGCCAGCCTAAAGAAAGGAATGACATTTTATTTTCAAAGTTGTTGTTGAGGTCAGGAGCCCGCCTGAAGAGAGGAATGACATTTTATTTTTGAAGTTGTTGTTGAAGTCAGGAGCCCGCCTGAAGAGAGGAAAGGCATTTTATTTTTAAAAGTTGTTGAAATCTCGCCAGCCTGAAGAAAGGAATGACATTTTATTTTCAAAGTTGTTGTTGAAGTCAGAAGCCCGCCTGAAGAGAGGAATGACATTTTATTTTCGAAGTTGTTGTTGAAGTCAGGAGCCCGCCTGAAGAAAGGAAAGGCGTTTTATTTTTAAAAGTTGTTGAAATCTCGCCAGCCTAAAGAAAGGAATGACATTTTATTTTCAAAGTTGTTGTTGAAGTCAGGAGCCCGCCTGAAGAGAGGAAAGGCGTTTTATTTTTTTTGAAATCTCGCCAGCCTAAAGAAAGGAATGACATTTTATTTTTAAAAGTTTTTGAAATCTCGCCAGCCTAAAGAAAGGAAAGGCGTTTTATTTTTCAAAGTTGTTGATGAAGTGAGGAGCCCGCCTGGAGAGAGGAATGGCGAATTTATTTTCATAGTTGTTGGTTAAAGTTGGGAGCTCACCCATATAATAGAGGAATACATTGCAAGTCAGCAAAGCAGAAGAATCCAACAGGAATCCCCAGCGGGAAACAATAAAAATCCCCAGCACCGGAAAGCAGGAGGTTGCAACAAGAGATCCTTGCGCAAAATCAAGCGCATGAGTCAAAAGGGAGAAAAGACACATCTTGAAAGAAGCGGCCTATGAACATTGAATTATGCCCAGCATAACAAAGCTTAATGAAGAAAGCCATATCCCCAGCTGACCGAACCAAACAGTGAGAATTGGTATTCAGAGTAGCAAAAGGTCGGTGTCATCCCCGTCAGTTCTCGGAAGAAAGAAGCACCGGAATCGACGCAAGCCGACAAGAAAGCAAGACATCAAGAACAAATGGAAGATAGATGGGATCTTGTAATCCGTAGTCTAGCCTAACTTCTTGATTTTCTTTTAAGCATGGTGTAATAAGGAGGTCAGCAAACAAGTAAAAGTAGCATGCAACAGCAGTAACATTGCAGTCCCATGGTAGTCCCAGCTACCAAAACTCCCAAACAACATTGACCTGATTCCTGTTTAGCCCAAGATATGTAGGAAACCTCTGAAGGAAAGGTTCGGTCAAAGCTTTCAAAAAAAATGCTTCACACAGAGTACTCGGATGGGCAAAAATCGCTCACTTTATCTTTGCACGAAAACCCTTCGTGTCTTCGGGCAAAGAGGGGCAGCTGTAAGCACGTGATTTTTGCCCTATGAAAGAATTACTCCCAAAAAATTCAAAATAAAACAATTTTCCTTTTATGTGCAATTTTTGTATTTTTGTGGTATTTTTTGTATAATTATTTGTATTTTTGTCTGTACATGTTTATTTGTTTAAATTAATAAAAATATAAAATACATCGCATTTACATTTAGGATTTAATTCTATAATTAGGAATAATTAAGTTTGTTTTACCAGAATGAAAATTACAAAAATAGGCATCTTTTGCATTTCTAGCATTTTAATGTCCAAATTGTGTGATTTTATTTGTATTAATGTTTAATTTTGGGTGATAATTATTATTGTGGGGTTAATTAGTATTTTAAGATAATTTTGGTTTTTATAATTTTAGCATTTTTAGTTTTATTAATAAGTAAAAGAAAAGAGAACAAACAAGAAGAAGAAAATCGGATTGGGCCCTTCCTCCAATTTTAAACCCCCAAGCCCAAACCAAATTACCCCTTACCCAGCCCAAAACGCCCCGACCCGGTCCAGCACTAAACCAAAAGTACCCTCCCCTTTTCAGTTACCCTGCACCCAAATAGCCAAACCCAAAAACCCTAAACTAACCAATCCGCCCCCACCCTTTCTTCTCCTTCACCATCCCAAACATCCCAAACACCCCAAGCTCCCCTCCCATGGCTTCCCATGGCTACTGCCCTTCCCCCTCATCCCCACGACCACCCCCTCACAACCACCCCCCTCACACCAATACATACACACACCAATACATACATACACACACATACACATCAACATATACACACACACACACTTCGTCAAACGAGCAACTACCTATTGCTTCGTCTTCGCCTCATCTTCCCATCGTTGCTGCTTTGTCGTTTTTCTTCGTCCAAATGAACCCCATCAACGACCCCTGCTGTTTCTTCTTCTTCATTTCAGTTGTTGTCGAGTTCGAACTCAAGCTGTCATGGCTGTCCCCGTCGCGCGTTGCTGCTTCTTCTCCGGCAAGTCGCTGCTGCCATGGCCGTGTCCATGTTGTTACTGCTGCTCGTTGCTTCTTCCAGCTCAAAACCATCATCCATGGCAGCCCTCACGTCGAGCATGCTCAGCAGTAGCAACTGCTACTGCCTTCACCGTTGCTGCATCTTCTCCTTCGCGTCGCTGCCGCCATGGCTGCGTCTTCGCCATTGGACTGTTGCTGCCGCGTTTTTGTTCTTCACCATTACTGCTGCCTCGTCGAGCATCTGGACTTAAAAACCAAACTCCGTCATTGCTGATGTTCGCTACTTCCTTCTTCAGTTGCTTCTTATTCGGATCGTCTTCGTCGTCGAGTTATTTTGGTGCGATATTTGTTTCCGGGCAGATTTTTTTTCGTTCGAGTTCATCATCGTTCCGATCCGGTTAGTTGGTTTAAGTTTCGTTCCCGTCCGTAATTTGTTTTATATTTTTCGGATCTGAAATCATTAAATGTTTGATTCTTGTTCTTGATTTTTATTCAGTTGTTTCATTTTTCTTATTTATTTTTAGATAGAAATTGTTAGTTTAATTATAATGTTTTTAAATTTAAGTTGAAGTTCAATTAATTATTTCTTTAGTTTGTTTTATTAATTTAAAAGGATTTAGTTTTAATATAGAAAGTGTTAGTTTAAATCATTTGAATCCGTCATGTTTGTTGTTTAATATAGATTTAATTCGTGTTCATTTTGTTTGAAGTTCGTTTTTAATTCAGTGATTTAATGTGAGTTTATGTTTTTGCCCCTCGGGGTAGATGTTTGTTGTTTAATATAGATTTAATTCGTGTTCATTTTGTTTGAAGTTCGTTTTTAATTCAGTGATTTAATGTGAGTTTATGTTTGGTTTTTAATTTTTTGATTTAGTTTGAATCATGTATCTTTGTTGTATTTTGTTGGATTTAATTTGAAGATCAATTGATTATTTGAGTTTAGTGATTTGAATCTGTTTATTTATTTTTGTTTAAGCTTGATTTGAATTTGAGCTCATGCTTTGAATATATTTGTTTGTTATTATTGGTGAATCTGAAAATAGATTTGTTGTTTAAAAAGATTGTTCAATCAAAATAATTCCAGTTGTTTTTTTGTTGTTCATCATATAGTTTGAGTTTTTTCATAAAATTTGATTAGGAATTGGTTATAGCTGCTATATTTTGGTTAGAATTGATTAGTTGAACTTGTTATAGTTGACGGGGTAGATTGGTAAATTACAGTATTTTCAGGGTCAAAATGGTAATTTCAGTAAGGTCAGAGGGGTATTTTTGGAATTAAAATTCTGAACAATTATTTATTTTGAGTGCTCTGTCCATTAAGATTAAAATAATATTAAAATAATCAATAATGGGGGGACAAGACATAATGGTGGGGAATAATGTACTTGTTTAATCAAAAATGGGGAACAAGACATAGTGGGATTGCGAGGCTCAAGAAAAGTTGTTTAAATAAATAATAATTGTATTTTTATGTAGTAGTGGGTTTGGTAAGAGAAAGTGGTTGTTTTATTATTTGATTAATTGATTAAAGGGTTTGGGATGGAGGATAAATAGAGAGACTTGGACAGATTTAGAAAAAAGGGACAGAGAGAAGATAGAGAAAAAGAGAGCTGAATATTGAAGAGAGAAAATTTCAAAAATATTAAAACTTCCAACAAATACAAATAAAAACATTCTGGAAATTAAAAGAGTGAGTAGTATACACCTGATATACAATCTAAATATTCTGATATACGGATTCAGAAATTAAGGGTTAAGCATTAACTAGTCTTTCAAATCTGAAAAAATTCCCTTTGCTTCGATCCGTTGATTGTTGTTGGTGTTTCTGGATTTTTATCTTGAGTTTTAAAATCCGTCACTGGTTTCTCATTGCTGGTTGTTGCTGGTTACTGGGTGTCGCTATTGTTGTATGCTATTGAATTTCTGCTGATCTCCCTTTTCTTTTGCTTCCAATATCAGGTACACAACTGACACGCTGGTTACTGTAAACTGAAACATGAAGCATGAATACAAAAATGAAGAGTTGAAGTTCTGAATTTATTTTAATTATATTCTGAATTTTATTTGTATATATAAATTATTAGCTTACTCTAATCAGAATCATGTAGTTGTTTAAAATATATAGTGGAACATCTCACGATAACTTAACGGACGAACTATCTATATATTTCCTAAAAAATAAATAAATGGTGTAATAACTCCGTCCAATTAATTCGTTATTGTTGGATGATTACCATGTTTCAAAAGCACGTTAGTTCATCAAACGAATAGACCATTTCAGAACTTGTAGGAATATTGTTTAGTTAAATACTATTGGTTAATTTCAGCATGTAAATGGTCTAGGATTAAAATTAGATTGCTAAGTTTTTTTTTTTTAATTTAACAAACTGTGAAAATGCCTAGTATAATGTAACTAGGTAGTAACATGTGAATAAGATGACCCAAGTCTAGTTTTATGCCATACACGTTGGGCCTGGGCCCGCATTGGCAACAGACTGCCATGCTTGCATCATTTTTAGAATTTATGAATCATATTCGAAACCCAACTATAACAACTCAAGCATGTAAATAAATTAAGACCTTTTCTCTTTCATTTTGTAGAGACAATTTTAATAAAAAAAAATGTAGGCATTTTAGGATTATCCTTTTAAAATAAATGAGAAGAGCCTCGCCCAATAAAACACATAAATTGCGGGGCCCTCGATAAATGTTTAATTAAAATTACTTAGATTCGGGATGAGCCGTTTAGCAAAATTCCACGGCCTTACCCAGAAATAATAATACGCTAATTGCTTTAGGCGCGCATTTTAATAATCTTACCTTCTTAAACTCGGGTGTGCATTTCATGCGACCCAAATCCAAATCCCAAAACATTGAATAAAAATGCGTTCCGGATCGCGGGTGCATTTCATGTGACGCAATCCAAAGACATGTTTTTAAACGATGTTCACATTCTTTTAAAATATAATAATAAAAGCAGTAAAGAGTTAAAATTTGCACATGAGCTCATAAATTGTATAAAATCAGATAAACAAGCCGAATATGACAGTTGAGCGACCGTGCTAGAACCACGGAACTCGGGAATGCCTAACACCTTCTCCCGGGTTAACATAATTCCTTATCCGAATTTCTGGTTCGCAGAATGTAATACAGAGTCATTCTTTTCCTCGATACGGGATTAAATTGGTGATTTGGGACACCCTAAATCTCCCAAGTGGCGACTCTGAATAAATAAATAAATCCCGTTTCGATTGTCCTTTAATTGGAAAAACTCCTTCACCCCTTGCGGGGACGGAAAAAGGAGGTGTGACAGTAAGCAATTATTTTTTAAAAAAATTATGTAATGCATTATAATTTTAATACACCACACCAAACAATAGATAAAAAATAATATTTGCATAACTAATGCTTGCATTACTAATACATGCATTACTAATATACATTATTCCACACTATCCTTATACACCCTACCAAACGACCCCTAAAGGTGTTTTCTTTTATAGTATTTATTTATTATTTATTTATGTTTTTGGTATTTTTGGGGATTGTGGAATCTCGGAGAATGTTTTGAGATTTGAATAGGTGGGGAAAATGGAAAGAAAAAAGAATGTGATGGAAGATTATTTAATGAGTATCCAGATTTATTTATCCAGAACTGATCTATTAAATTTTTAAGTACTAATATTACTACTCGTGTGATGCGCCAACATTATTAAAGAATATTAATCATGTCAAACATTCATGATCTGATTTGTTTGGATACATTTTAACAAAATTATAGTTATCGTCTTATCTCGATGTAAGTACCCTTATAATAAAAATATATGTAACTAAATTAAAAAATCATATAATCATCATCTAACTCTTGGATGATACTAAAATATCACACTCCTTTCTTTTCAATTTATCTAACAGTATTAGAGTTAGTAAAAAATAAAGAAATACTTTTAAAACTTGTGGTCTAAAATAAACCATAAATATTTGTATGCGTATAATCAATTCATTAAGGGGTAAAGTATAAATTCTATGGATAAATTATTTCTAAGTAAGGAAAGGTGACATTCTTTTTTAGAGACTAAAAAGGAAAAAAGTGCCACATAATAAAGACGGGTGGAATAATTATATAGTTTGTGCTCCACACAATCTAAAAATATAACACGATTCAACACAAATAAGAATATATTATAATTAAATGAATCTAAAAATGCTTGATTTTGTATTTTTCTAACTTCATTTATTATTTGATCATCATTGTCATCGTAATCATCATCATTAAAATCTTCAATTTCGTCCTTGTAATGAAGATCATAAAGTCATGTCTTTTAATAATTGAAAAATTAATGTAAAAATTATCTTCAATTGGATTAGAAGGTATTTTGACTTAGATAGAATCAGAATTATTATTGGAATTTTTATTCAACTCGTTTTCTGATAAATTCTTAATTCAGTAACTCGATTTATAGGTCTTACGTATTTAGTTATTTTATGAAATCTTATAGCTTTCAATCAGATATGTGGATTATAAATATCGATGTTATATTCTTACTTTTATATATATATATATATATATATATATATTACTTCTGCTGGCAATGATACTACAATAATTTTTTGGTCAAAATTGATATTATGTTATTGTTGGATAAATCAAATAAATTTTAGTTAATTGCTTTATAAGATTATTAAACATTTTTATAAGTTATCGCAATCTACATTCATAGTTTTAGAAAAACATTACGTTTATTAATTGAAATCCTTTGTTTAAAATAATGTCCTTTACCATCATTATACATGTTTTTCATAAAATTATTTATCTTTCCATTTAAAATAACTTTTTTATATTTTAGTCCAAATTCGAAAACCTTATAACATATGGAAAATGTTGCATGTACTCATCGAAAACTTTTGTTTAAATAATATATTTCACCATTGTTGTCATTGTTTTTTAAAAAGACATCATTTAGTTCAAAATATTTGTTTTTATATTTCAATCCAATCTAAAATCCTTATCTAAAGATTCAAAAGTTTGTCTTTCAATTTTATTTTATTACATAGTCTAACATATATTATTTTAAAATTATCAAGTGGTTTTTTATTAGCTTGCTACTTAGCATAATCTCAAACTATCAATTCAAAATATTTATTGGTAATTCTTAGTAGATTTTGTGCTAATTTCTATTATATTTTATTCTAAATATTATTAGACTTTATCCTAAATCTTATTAGATTTTGTCCTAAAAGTGCCACATGGCTTAATATCGTTGTCAACACCTCTATTTATTGATATATCAACTATATTTTTAAGTATTATTTGTTTACTTAATTTTATCAAATAAATTTAAATTGTGGATAGATTCATATTATATCTATTCTCCTCTTTATACATTAGTTTATGTTCATCAAAATTTTAATTTTTTCCCATTTAGTGTTTATGTATAATACATATATTATTGTATTATTTTTTTCAAACGGATGGTGTTGAATTAATTCAAAGAATAAGCATAGAAGTTTTTTTTATTATATGTTATAAATCTACTAATAATGATCATAATTATTATTTTTGATGAGCAATTAAATTAAATTCTTCTTCCCGTTTGTATTCTTAATTTCTTATCCTTTTATATATCTACACTAAAGTTAGAGGGAAAGAATGTCATCTATTTATCAGTTTTATCAATGTTATTAGGAAATGACATAAGTTTGCACCGTTAAATTGAAGTAGACTCTTCCAAAAAAAGGTCCGATTGGATGGAAATTTTGAGATTGCATTTTCTTTTAATTTGTTCCGCAAGTAGAAGCAGTGATCTTAGCAGTTAGCGCAATGGTAAAAATAGTGGTGTAGAGGATTTTCGCCAAAGGTCTTGAAAGAATTAGCCCAAAGGAAGAAGATCCAAAAAACTTGCTACTATTAAACTCAACAGAATGAGAAGAATAATACCCAAATTGGATAAATAAAGGAAAAATAGGCAAAATAAAACTTACCTTACTACTTAATATATACTCCCTTTGTCGATCACATTAGAAGAATTCTCTCACAGATCCTCCTTGTGAAAAATGCTGCAAAAATACAAAACAAACAAAATCTACTTAGATGTAGATTAATTAAAATTGAAATGCAGAACTTGCACTTTTTCGAATAAAAAAAGAGCACCTTTTCTGGATGAAATTATGAATCGATTATTTTGAATCCATAACCATGGTTTAACAATGTTGTCGTCGACGAACTTTTAGCAATTTAAATTTTACTTCAAAATTGAACTTCGCAGTGCACGAATGTAGAATCACTACGGATACCTTGAACTGAAAATGTGAAATTGCATAAATTTTAAGCCCACGCATTGAACGAAGTTCATAATTAAAAAAAAAATAGGAGGAGATTATTTATGAGGGAGGGAGTGGGGATGAATAGTCCATAATGTGGGTATTGTTTCAGGGTTTTTTTAACCTTTGCAGTTTCTATTTTCTTATTAGTGCTGAGTAATGTGGTCTTTGAAGTTAACTGTTGCTTGCCTTTAAAGTTTAAAAACTTTACGTGAAGAGGGGGAATGGAGGAAGTGGGAGTAGTTGGTGATTTTTATTGGTGGTTTCTATTGTTTGAAAATTTAAAAATTCTAAAAAAAACTTTACATTTTTTTAAATAAATTTGAAACCCCAATAAAATTGGAGGATTGTCCAAAAAAGTACATGTGTCAATTTAATGTTATGACACTTCCATTATAACATTTCTTTGCCTCTCCTATTATATATAAAAAAATAGAAGATTAATTAAATTTATGTAATTAATATCTAGATTATGTTTTCTTAAGCTTCTTTGCCAAGTGTGGCCTACATTTCAGCTCTAAAATTATGTCGTTTTTTTCCTTATAGAAATAATTGATTCATATAATAATGTAACGTAAAAAGTTGTCACCAACAAATCTTCCACCTTTTTATATGCTGTTTTTCAGTTTAGAGAATACGAAGTTACGAACTGAAATACTAACGGAAAACAACGAATAGAAGATATGGTTTCTTGAATTTTAAAGTTTTTCTTGTTTTCTTAGGTATGGACGCAAGATTGCTAGTTTAGTTAAACTTTCAAAATCTAGCTATTTTGAAATGTATTTTTTTTATTAAAAGTATTTTGAAATGGTAATCAGGGATGGAGCTAGAAGCCTAGCTATAAGTTTGACCGAAATTAGTAGCTTTTGCTCAATTAATATATTTGTGTTAAGAAATTCATTGAACATGTATAAATAATAAATTTAGAACCCAGTATTAACACTTGAAGTTATTGTTTTAAAATTCAGAACCTATAAAGTTGAAATATTGGCTCATCCTCTAATTGTAACAGTTATTCATCAAATCATTTAAACAACGCATTTGTTAATATTAAAAGTAGTTCGTATTTGATCAACTTTTTCAAACTTTTATGCGTCAAACAATGAAAAGAAATATGTACATGTTTACTTTTTATTTAATATTATTCAAAAATAAAAATAGTTTTATTATTTACTGTTAGAGATTTAAATTAAGGTATTTTACTCTTTTCAGATTAAATTAAAGACATTTGGAGAAAAATGTTATGTACTTCCTGTTGACAACCAATTTTGGCTCTCTCCTGTTTTAATTAATTTACTTGCTTCCTGGTCAATAATAATTTAGTAAAATATATTTAACTTATTTTGAAGAACTATTCAAAATACTTATCATATATTTTTCTAATAATAATAATTATAATAGTTATTAATATTTTTATTGTTATAGTAGTAAAATTGATTTTAGAAATTATGGTTATATCACCAGTAATTTCTAAATTAATTAATTAATCGACTATTTTATAATTTTCCAATATCTTTAAATTGTTAACTCTTTCAAAAATACAAAATTGATATATAAATGCATACATATGTATGTTTATCCGTAAAATGGTATAGTTAAATTTATACGCGGTTTATAGACAAGTGAATCGATTTGATCCCAAGAATGATAAATAAATTAAACAAGAATGTGAGACAACATTGAAATCGATATAAGACAACAAAAATCCTAATTTCGGGAGCAGAGATTCCGGAGGCAGCAGTAACAACAACAACAATAACAGCTGCCCAGTAAAATCCCACAAAGTGGGGTTTGGAGAGGGTAATGTGTACACAGACCTTACCCTTACCCCGATAGGGCAGAGAGGTTATTTCCGATAGACCCTCGGCTCAGAAAGACGGAAATAAAAAATAAGAAAAGACAATTCATTAGTAACTCCAGTAGAAACCATAATAGTAACAGAAGCATAACAACCAAAAGATAAATGACATGCAATAACAGTAACCAGTATCTAAGGCCCGGGGCTAAGATAAACAGCAAGGATAGTGTGGACTCAACATAAACTGCAAGCCATCTAAGATCAACCCTAATCCAACCCCGCCTCACCCCGGGTATGAAGTAAGGAAAGCTCTACTACCCCCTAACCTACAACCCTAATGCTTGATCTCCAGACCTTCATATCAAGGGCCATGTCCTCGGAAATCTGCAGTCGTACCATGTCCTGCCTGATCACCTCTCCCCAATACTTCTTAGGCCGCCCTCTACCTCTTCTCGTACCCACCACGGCCAACCGCTCACACCTCCTCACCGGAGCACCAAGGCTTCTCCTTCGCACGTGCTCGAACCATTTGAGCAGTAACAATAATAATAATAAGCAAGAAGATATAATATTATTGAGCTTTTAACAGTGTATAACATGAGTTTGTCAGAAAATTCCTCCCTTTATAATGGTTGTTGAGCTCACTATCTATAGTTGTACCTAGGGAACAAGGTCTTAGGATCAAGCACCTCTTAAATGTCAATTATGGGGGTCATTCAAGAGGGTATAACGGCATGCTATGAATGCCACATTCTCGACAACGGACTATGTATTTAATGCCATAGAATATTTTCCATTAAATATTATCGAGTGACAGGCATTTATTTTGCCTTTATGAGCAATATTCCGATAAAGCAATATTTCCTTCGGGATCAAACGAGATTGTTGTCCTCGGACTTGACTGCTATTTGTCTCGTTTTCTATCTGTCTTCGGTTCCACGTGTCGCTTTATTATGCAAGTATTTAATATGAACTTATTTTACCCAATACAATGTAGTATTTTATTAATAATATACTTTATTGCAAATTATTAGGATTAATATAGTTTAATTAAATTAATTATGTTAAACGAGATTAAAACCTAAAATGCTTGAAACTTGCCAAAGCCTCAATTGAGAAAGGGCCACATTTCAAATCAAAATCCAGCCAACCCAACAACAAAATCGGCCCAAAAACCCATGACCGGTCCAATAGATCCATCAGGCCCATACGATTTGGCAGTCCTCTCCACCCCATTTCCACCAATGATAAAGCACAATTGTGACACATATTAGGTTGGTTAAATGAATGGTTTTGATCAGGTGGTGTAGCTTAAAATGCAGCAGAATTCTGCTGAAAAATTATAGATTTTCCGACCTATTGTCGACTACTTTGGTTGGAAAACTTAACTGGGAATTCCCAAATTTACGCTTGAAGTGGTCGGAAAAATTAATTATTTATTAATTTAATTTTAAATTTTCCAACAGATTTGGTCGGAAATGATGAATTTAATTTAAATTAATTATTAAAATTACCGACCAAATCGGTCGGACCGTTCAAAAATTATTAATATTTATTTTTAAATGAGCGATAGATTCAGTAGCAAAATTACTGACCGTTTCGGTTGCAAAATTCAAATTTAGCCGGTCACCCAGTTTTTCTTCTTTGGGACTGTTTTGGTCGAAAATTTTATGTGACCATCTATATTATGGCCACTTCATTTCCGTCGGAAATAATTAAATGATTTCCGACCGACCGACGAAAATAGTGGTCGGAAAATTGACATTTTCTAGTAGTGAATTCAATACATGTTAATAGTTCATGTCTTGTTTTAATGCATAGTAAATAGTACAGTCGTCATGTTGGGGGGAAATAAAATGTTGAATTCACTGGTAAAAATCATGCCTATAAGTTCTATGAAGTGTTAATTCTTCCAATGTCAATAAATATGCTTCTCTTATTTGACTTAGTCTTATTCATAGCAAAAGTTTGTTTAATTTGTTTGAATCTGTTAGATGATGTGGTGAAGTTCATTATATATCCTGTTATTTAGGAATAGTATTCAAAAGTCTGAATATGAGTACGTGCCTTTGCCTATTGCATGTAACAACTGATAAAGCCTCCAAAAGTACTAATGTCTTTATTCCCATATGGTATGAATCATACCACACGCGCTACAATTGAAGCATGGGTGATACATGTTGTATATAGTTCCTTTGATCAGATGACAAATTAGATTCACAATAGTATCCTATTTTTAGGATTTACATGCTAAGTTTAGAGCCTGCTAGTTACACCTTAAGCACTTGTATCTATCACTTGCAAGCAGACTATATATGACCTTGAGTATCGAAACTTCCCCAAAATTATACACTACATGATATATTGGTATGCATGAGTTGTAAATAAAGTAGCAACTACATATTTATATTATTTATATGCACTCAAAATGACTTAATTGAGAATCTACCCCCAAACCACTTTTGTTGTAAAAAATTAGATTTGAACAACTTAATCGTTATAGATATAAACCTGACCTTTGGTTCAAAATATTGTTTGAATATGTAGATCATGACTTTTGTATGTATAATCCTGAATGTGAAGAGAGTTAGAACATGCTTTGCCTAGATCATTAGAACCTACTAAACAACTATGTATGTATGATTTCGGATTTCTCACATAAGTGAGTCCTACTTTAGATTCAAAATAAGCCACCCAGAAATGGCTAAGCGTATTCTGCATGAACTAATAAACGTTTCAACAGTTTGCATTTATAATTGGAAGTTGATAAACATTGTTTACTAGATGATGACTTGATGCATGGGGGTAGTCTCTTGTGCTTGATTTTCCCTTTGGAAGAGTAGAGTGGTCACTAATTTTGGCCATAGATCGACCATACTTTAAGGAAATCCCTCCCTGGCACAAGCACTGTCATGACACCTTTGTGAACTCTAAAGTGTCAGGGGGTTAAAGGATAATCTTTTGACACCAATAGATCTTGGACAAATTTAAAGTAGATTGATCTTTATTAATCCTTTGGGAAAATCATTTACAAGCGTTTGTTTGGTTCATTATTAATTCATTTGGCATAATAATTATGCATCGTGTTATTATGTTCTTATGCTTACATACCACATTTGTTTTATTGATCAATTTTTAGTGTTTTATAGACACATATTAAGCGAAGTTGAAGTATCTAATAAGTACAAGCTTCATTTGAGGTAGCTAAGTGATAATATTGGACAAGTTTAAGTAGTTGTATATGTATTTTGACTTGTTTTTATCATCATATATTAAAAAGAAAAGAAATTAAAAAAAACTGCACATAGGAGAGATCCTTAATTCTCAACACATTTCTAAAAATACCACAAAGAATATGGTGGATTCATATAATTCTTTTATCTTGAACTAGAAATTCGATTCGAACTAATATTCGAAAAAGGAAGAAACTTTTACTATGAAACGCTTCCTTTAGTATGCAAATCCAAATTAGTCGGATAAAGAAGATTTTAAATACCAAATGTTAAGTAAAAACACTTTTGACAATTGCAAGATTAATGATTTAAACTATAATTCCTTGGGTGTACATGCTCATTTACTAATTAGCTTATGTTTTCCTCTTTCATCACAAAAAGATGACCTCATTCGTAAGTACTAATTTCTATAAATACAAACTAAAAGAACTTTATATTGTTTCTAGTTTTATGAAGCATCTTGTCAAATTAGCTACTCTACTTTCTTCATTTCAAGGTAATATGTTAAAAATTTACCAGACTTAATATGATAATTTATTCAAAAAGAAAAGAGGCGCTCCTACTATCTTTCTCTTACGTGAAGGGCAAAGAAGAGAAGAAAATGATTTAATGTGTCACCATGCAAGTCAAAATTAAATGAATACAATCCTATTCAATGGGGCTTAGATCTAAAAAAAATAGGGAGAAATTCAAAAGTAGCCAAATTTATAAGTGGTAATCGAAAAATAACCACAGTTTCAAAAGTAATCGAAGTTTAATTGTCACGACCCAAAATCCGACCCGTCGTGATGGCACCTATCGTGAAACTAGGTCAGCTTCAACTCAACAATCAACACGGTAATAATAAGTTTGAAAATATTTACGGAAGCTTTTAACAGTTAAAGAACTATTTGAAACATAAGAAATTCCGAGAATAGATACAATCCAGCCCAAAACCGGGGTGTCACTGAGTGCATGAGCGTCTAAGGATAGTCTAATATAATGTCTAAGGGAACAACTGAAATACAAGTGAAAAGTAAGGTGGAAAGCCAAGGCCTGCGAACGCTGTGCAGGTACCTCAATAATCTCCTAAGTCAGAAGCCTCGATCAATCACTGCCACAGGATCCAAAGTGCCTGAATCTGCACACGAGGTGCAAGGGGTAACGTGAGTACACCAACTCAGTAAGTAACAAGTCCAACTTTTGGACTGATAGGTAGTGACGAACTCAACCTCCTCAAGGATAACAGAAATAATGTACAAAAACGTAGGCATGCTTTCAGTTAAATAAAACAGCTAGAACAGTAAAACAGAGCAAGTATGAACAAGGTAAAGAAGTGTAACTCTGCTACATCTACATGCCAATGCACATGTTATAAGAAATGCACCATGCTGAGTGCCTCATGTGCCCACAATCTAAAATGCTCGTCCACTCAGTACTGTATATGACTCGTACGACCCAGGGAAGATCCATCCCAGAATATATACATCTCCGACAACAGTCACTCAGTATTGAGGAAGACCATTCCAGCCTATGGAGAAGATAACAACCTCACAGCCACTCGGTACTGTATATGGCTCACAAGGCCCAGGGATGATCCATCCCAGAATATATACACATCACAGACCAACAATCTCTAGTACCAAGGAACATGCCAATCCAGCTATCACGGAGAAGATCCATCTCCAGATAATAAGTACTTCAGACAAGATCCATGTCCAGGGAATATCCATCCCTCAATAATATCAACTGCGCTCACTGGGGGTGTAAAGACTCCGGAGGGGCTTCTCTTAGCCCAAGCGCTATAACAAGCCAACGAAGGTATGTTCAATATTTGGCTGCGGTGTGCAGCCCAATCCCATACTGTCACTCAATATCAGGCTCTCGGCCTCACTCAGTCATCACTCTCCAGTTTCACACACACAAGGGCTCAAAATGTCATGATACTAGCCCAAACAATGATATTATGTGTCAAATAACAATAATCGATATTGAGACATGATATAATATGCATGAACATGATTGGGTACAGAATATCAATGAAGCTAATGATATGATAGCAAGAAACAACCTCTCGGGTCTCAATAGTATTGGCATGAAGCCTTAACATGATAATTAGCATGATTTGCAGCTCATTAACTTAATCACATAATTACAACACAGACATTAGCAAGAAAGAGTCACTAAGCGGTGCCATGGAATGATCCAGGCCACAATTCTCACGGGCACGCCCACATGCCCGTCACTTGGCATTTGCGTCACCTCAATAGTAATCATAAAACACATAGTTCGGGGTTTCGAACCCTCAGAACCAAGTTTGGAAGCGTTACTTACCTCAAGCCAAGCCAAACTCTAGCCTGCGATGCCCTTGCCTCTCGATTCGGCCTCCAAATGCTCCGACTCTAACCAAAATCAGAACCATAACATCAATATATGCTAAGGGAACAAAACTCACGCGAAAATAATTAAATTACGCCAAAAATCCTGAAATTGGTCAGACCCGACCCCTGGGTCCATACCTCGGAATCCGATAAAAATTATATCAATAGAACCATTATCCTCCCACAAGTCTACACATACCAAGAACATCAAAATCGGACCTCAAATGGCCCATCAAATCCCCAATAAAAACTCTCCAAAACTCAAGCCCTAATCCTTTAATTCACCCCCAAAATCCCCACTAATTTCATGATTAGGTAGTGGAAAAATCATCACAAACATAATAAATAAAACCCAAGTAGCTTACCTCACTGAAACCCCTTGATTCCCTCTTGAAATCACTGCTTGGAGCTCCAAAATCGCACAAAAATGATGAAGAAATGACTGAAAATCGTGAAGGCAAGAATTTATATGTTCTGCCCAGGGGTTCCACATCTACGGTCCAATACCGCACCTGCGACCCCCCGCACCTGCGACAAAAGGTCCGCTTCTGCGAAATTTCACTTAAACTCCTCGTTCGCACCTGCGATCAAGCCACCGCATCTGCGGGCTCGCAAGTGCGAAATAACTTCCGCAGCTGCGATGCATGCCCAACCAACTGGTCTTCGCTCCTGCGATCAAAATGCCGCTTCTGCGGCTCGCACCTGCGGTCCCCAATCCGCAAGTGCGGTTATGATAGAAACTCAGCAGCTTCAACTGCAAACTCTAACTTCCAAACTTCCCGATAACTATCCAAAATCATCCCGAGTCCCCCGGGACTTCAACCAAAAGTATGAACAAGTCATATACCACTATTCAAACTTATACCAATCTTCGGAACACTCAAAACAACATTGTATCATCAAAACACCGTCGGATTCAAGCCTATGGATTTCAAAACTTCCGAATCCGCATTCGATCAAATAGTCTACCAAACCTCATCCGAATGACCTGAAATTTTGCACACATGTCACAAATGACACAACAGACCTACTACAACTTCCGAAATTCCATTCTGACCCGATATCAAAATTTCCACTGTCGACCAAAAAATGCCAAATTTCCAACTTCGCCAATTCAAGCTTAAATCTTCCACGGACCTCCAAAAATATATTCCGGATGCGCTCCCAAGTCCAAAATCACCTAACAAAGCTAACAAAATCATAAAAATCCAAATCCGAGACCTCCTACACATAAGCCAACATCCGGTTGACTTTTCCAACTTAAGCTTACTCAAAAGAAACTAAGTGTCTCATACCTTTCCAAAACCGAACCAACCAACCCGATACCACATAATTCAGTTGAACAAGACATAAAGAAGCAAAAATGGGGGAAACGGGGCTGAAATTCATAAAATAACCGGCCAGGTCGTTACATCCTCCCCCATTTAAACATACGTTCGTCCTCGAACGTGCCTAGAGTTGTTCCAAAAACCATCAAATCGATGTGTAACCTTACCATGCACAAACCCGGGGTGATCCCACGTCACCCTATCTCATATAGGTCCGATATCACAACGTAACTGAAATTTCACAATCCAACCTAGCCCATAAACCTTTGAACTAAATTTTCACTTCCAAAATCATCTATTAGATCATAATCTCACATCTACACACCGAATAAATATGAACACGCTGTACCAAGCCATAACTACAATTCAAGATGGAAATTACAGGATATACCATACTACTCGAACACTCAAAGCGAAAACTTCAAATCACAGCAACTGCTTAGAACAACCGAATACCGATAATAAACCTCTTATCAAATAAAGCCTCATTCCAACACTTTTGTATTGCCAACGATGAATTAAAACACGCAGAAAATCATAACCATTCCTCATATCAACTAGTTGTGGAGCTCCATCTCCTTCGGCAAGGACCATAGTAAATTTCTAAACCGAATCCTGATATTATTTTTCCAACATGCTGAAATCGAATCCAATAGTATTCATTCTAGATCCCAATGACCTCATCTCATCCAACACGACTACTCTAGTGACATGACACATCGATAAGGTCTAAATCCACAACCTGTGCGACCCGTGCACCAATAAGCAACAGTCCAAATGTACTCAAATCATGGAAAGATGACTCAAATGAGAGAGCTGTACCGCAAGCTCATCAGTACCATTACAACTCAATGCTGAGAACCCATCACACATCGTAGAACCAGAACACACGAATCTAACCCGAAGGATCATACCTCCACATAACTTTGCTACAATGCGCGACCCCATCCAAACACTGGTCCACATGAAATACCTCAAGTCACTATGCTCAAAATCTACAACCACGCGCAATTTGATGTCTAGTACCAAAAGCAAATCATCATAACCACGACAAAGAAAATGACATAACACCACACAAACCCGAAGGACATAACCAATACGCCATCCACCAAGCAATACCCAATACTCTCTCCGCTCGAATTCCACTATGAGACCCCAATAAAACCGCACCATATGTGCCTATAACCAACAAATCCTAATGCCTCGCAACACAGAAAGGTAACTCATAGATCACCCTAGAACACTAATAAGCTCATCAACAATTGAACAACACATCCCTCAACAATAGCAATTCGGAGTCAACAAAGCCGATTCGATGCAGAACACACATCCATATTGGCCTGCCAATGAGCCCCTTATCAAGGAGTTCCTGAAGCTTCTCCTTCAACTCCTTTAACTCGGCCGGTGCCATACGATATGGTGCCCGGTCACCAAATCAATACCGAAATCAATAACCCTATCGGTGGCATGCTCGGCAACAGAAAACACATCCGAAAAATCCCTCACCACCGGAACTGAATCAATGGCAGGAGTCTTTGTACTGACATCCCTCACGAAGACCAAATAAGAAAGACAACCCTTCCCAACCATCCGCTAGGTCTACAACAATGAAAAATAACCCTACTGGGAACATAATCCGTCAAATATCGCCACTCAATCAGTGGTATTCCCGGCATAGCCAACGTTGTCATCTTAGCGCAACAGTACAGAATAATACGATGCAGAGACAACTAGTCTATACCCAATATCACATCAAAATCTAACATATTAAGCAACAAAGGATCCACCCGGGTCTCCAAACTTCCGATAGTCACCACACAAGGTCGATACACGCGACCCGCATTCACAACATAACCTGTTTATGGGAACTCCCAGTCTCCAAATCCATATAGCACACGAATCACTATATCTGATCCCAATTCCATCGTCTGAATATATAACACACCTCTAATACCCAATCATCCCATGAGGGATACTCCTAAAATTCTTCTATGCCACCAAGCAGAATCGAATGTTAGCAGTCGATCACATAAGAGAGCGCCGCAATACCAAGGAAGTGCTCTTAACTCAAACACATTGCCCTTTTCTGAAATGTTTACCCTCATCAAGCCGCACCAATTCGTAATATCATTTACCTAGTCATCTGAAACTGCCTGTGCTGCCTAAGAATTTATGACCTTCCTTTCATAACTGAACCGTGAGCTTACACATGCAAATCTCAACCCTACACAACATACTGCATATACCATGTCATCCTATGACAAATATGAGGACTTCATAATCCATTCCGATCTACAAGCAACTACGTACTCCACTAGCCAAGAACTTTCCATTTGATCCAATCTAGAAGAAAATTGCTATACATAACATGCTCTAGCCAGTAGAAAATATACATCCCTAACCGTGGTAGAAACCATCCAGAACTCTCCGAATTCCATTTGCACAAAACCAAACCGTCAGGATTAAATCCTTCTAACTCAACCAAGCTATGCGAGTCACCAAAAACCTAACAGCATTGCCACGAAACACCTGTAGAACTCATTACCTCATAAGCACCCAAAGAACTAATCATATCCCTTACCATGCTGATCCGGCCTACTACCAAGCTGTCCTATTTATCCAAGTTACTTCTAAATTTCCTTCAAATTGATATGTCCCCTTGCCATAATACTGCAATCCTCAACCCAGACTCACCACACGAGACTCAAGCATGAAACTGCACCGTCTAAGGCTCCTAAGCTGCTGAATACTCTCTTAAATATTTCCAAAAGCACCACATTCAAAATACTTACCCTGAAGAGACTTTCTTCGAATCTAAAGTCATTACCTTTACCTTCCTGATACTGATGTGTAGAATCCATAATGATATAGAAATGCCATAAGTCTTGCAACCCCCAATGTAAACCTCAGTTTTTGGCCAAATACAGCTCTTGAAGATCTCCAATTATTACATATAAGTCTTGAACCTATTAAAACCACTCTTGGGAGTCATCCACTCTACTTAGGTTTCAATTACACTGATAAGACGGACCTAACAACATGTGACCCATTAGAACAACAACACCTTTGGAAGTATCCCCACCTTAATGCAACCAAATAAATTCCTACTCTATGCGCCATACGTCATTCACCATTAACAACTCAAGTCATTCCATGATTATCGTTCGCCCATAAAGCATGACATAACCTTTATTAAAATTTCCTTTACTCGAGCCATCTTCGATCTCAACCCCTGCAAGCCACAACTGATTCACTAATATACCTCAAACTAAAAGCAATACAACACATAATCGTGCAATCAACTAATCAATAGCAGGCTCCCCCACTTGGCTCAAAGCCATAGGTCAAAACACTCAAAACTCACAATGCCCATACTCTACTACTGCCATAATACCATGGTGAGGTTAAACTAAATCCTTCATAAGCTCGTGCAACACAAACCATCTAGTACTTCACATCATCTACAAATCTCACATTCATCCTCGTAATAGTCAAAACAACTCTCATATGTGATCCAAGTCAAATTGCAACACATATAATTCACTGGTAAAAGAGGACTTTCAACAAACAATATAGGGATCACAAAAACTTCAGAACACTCCGCAGAAGATAGCCCACCTGCTTTGCCTCAAACTAACTTCTCTTTATGCCCTTCCACTGCCATAAACATCATGCAATCACCAAATCTTCCCGAGTCTGAACTCAAATCACGACATAAAGTCCACCTTACTCCTTAGCTAACAACATGAAAGGATCCTTCAATACACCCTAACTCGGGCTATACATCAAATCACGATGGAATCAAGCACCAGATAGTTCTTTCTACCGTCAAACGGGCCCTTCTAGTCACATGAACACATCTCACAGTCACATCATACTCATCACATAGCCATCCGATCATTACTTCCACTAATATGGACACTACTGAACATATAAATCCAGAAGCACGTGCCCACACAATCAATGCCTCCACGCTCAAGTTATAGGAAAAGCCCGGCCTCAAGTCCTCCAAACTGGCCCAATATCAAAACACAAAAATCACATCTCGCCCTTCGATCAGGAAATCATAAGCCGTCGATGCATAGCTGATACCGAGCGCTCATGCGCGCACACGAATACATGGAAGGAATTCAAGGAGTTAAGCTTCAAGCTGAATCAATGTCACACAATAGGAATTCAAGAATGTGAAGTTTATTTCCTAAAGGTTCTGCACCCTCTCGAAGATAAGTACAGACGTCTCTAAACTAATCCGCGAGACTCTACTAAACCCGTTCATGACTCGTGAGACTTATGTAACTTAGGCTCTGATACCAACTTGTCACGACCCAAAACCCGACCCGTCGTAATGTCGCCTATCGTGAAGCTACGCCAGCCTCAACTCAATAATCAACACGGTAATAATAAGTTTGAAAATATTTACGGAAGTTTAACAGTTAAAGAACTATTTAAAACATAAGAAATTCCGAGAATAGATATAATCCAGCCCAAAATCGAGGTGTCACTTAGTGCATGAGCCTCTAAGGAAAATACATAGTCTAATATAATGTACAAGGGAACAAATGAAATACAACTGGAAAGTAAGGTGGAGAGCCAAGGCCTGCGAACGCCATGCAAGTACCTCAATAATCTCCTGAGTTAGAAGCCTCGATCAATCACCTCTACTAGATCCAAAGTGCCTGAATCTGCACACGAGGTGCAGGGGGTAACATGAGTACACCAACTCAGTAAGTAATAAATCCAACCTTTGGACTGATAGGTAGTGACGAACTCAACCTCCTCAAGGATAACGGAAATAATGTACAGAAACGTAGGCATGCTTTCAATTAAGTAAAACAGCTAGAACAGTAAAACAAAACAAGTATGAACAAGGTAAAGAAGTGTAACTCTGCTACATCTACATAAATGCACATGCTGTAAGAAATTCACCATGTTGAGTGCCTCATGTGCCCACAATCTAAAATGCTCGTCCACTCAGTACTGTATATGGCTCGTACGGCCTAGGGAAGATCCATTCTGGAATATATACAGCTCTGATAACAATCACTTAGTACTGAGGAAGGCCATTCTAGCCTATGGAGAAGATCCATCTCCAGATAATAACAATAACAACCTCACAACTACTCGGTACTGTATATGGCTCACAAGGCCCAAGGAAGATTCATCCCAGAATATATACACATCACAGACCAACAGTCTCCAGTACCAAGGAACATGCCAATCCAGCTATCACGGAGAAGATCCATCTCCAGATAATAAGTACTTCAGACAAGATCCATGTCCAGGGAATATCCATCCCTCAATAATATCAACTGCGCTCACTGGGGGTGTAAAGACTCCGGAGGGGCTTCTCTTAGCCCAAGCGCTCTATCAAGTCAACGAAGGCATGATCAATAAAGGCATGTTTAATATCTCGCTGCGGCATGTAGCCCGATCCCATACTATCACTAAATATCAAGCTCTCGGCCTCACTTAGTCATCACTCTCCAGTCTCACACACACGAGCTGAAAATATCATGATACTTGCCCGGACAATGATATTATGTGTCAAATAACAATAATCAAGACTGAGGTATGATATAATATGTATAAACAGGACTGAGTACAGAATATCAATGAAGCTAATGATATGACAACAAGAAATGACCTCTCGGGTCTCAACAGTATTGACATGAAGCCTTAATATATAATTAGCATGATTTGCAGCTCATTAACTTAATCACATAATTACAACACAGACATCAACAAGAAAGAGTCACTAAGTGGTGCCATAGAATAATCCAGGCCGCGATTCTCAAGGTGCGCGCCCACACGCCCGTCACTTGGCATTTACGTCACCTCAATAGTAATCATAGGACACATAGTTCAGGATTTCGAACCCTCAGAACCAAGTTTGGAAGCGTTACTTACCTCAAGCCAAGCCAAACTTTAGCTCGCGATGCCCTTGCCTCTTGATTCGGCCTCCAAATGCTCCGACTCTAACCAAAATCAGAACCATAACATCAATATATGCTAAGGGAACAAAACCCACGTGAAAATAATCAAATTACGTCAAAAATCCTGAAATTAGTCAAACCTGACCCCTGGGTCCACGCCTTTAAATTCGATAAAAAATCACATCAATAGAATCCTTATCTTCCCACGAGTCTACACATACCAAGAACATCAAAATCAGACCTCAAATGGTCCCTCAAATCCCCAATCAAAGCTCTCCAAAACTCAAGCCCTAATCTTTAGTTTCACCCCCAAATTCCCTATAATTTTATGATTAGGTAGTGGAAAAATCATCACAAACATAATAAATAAGATCCAAGTAGCTTACCTCACTGAAACCTATTGATTCCCTCTTGAAATCACTGCTTGGAGCTCCAAAATCGCACAAAAATGATGAAGAAATGATTGAAAATCGTGAAGGCAAGAATTTATATATGTTCTACCTAGGGGTTCCGCATTTAAGGTCCAATACCGCACCTGCGACCCTCCCCCCACCTGCGACCCCCCGGCACCTGCGACAAAAGGTTCGCTTCTGCGGAATTTCACTTAAACTCCACGTCCGCACCTGCGATCAAGCCACCGTATCTGCGGGCTCGCAGGCGCGACATAACTTCAACATCTGCGATACATGCCCAACTAAGTGGTCTTCGCTCTTGCAATCAAAATTCCGCAGGTGCGGTTATCACAGAAACTCAGCAGCTTCAGCTGCAAACTCTAACTTTCAAGCTTCCCGATAACTATCCAAAATTATCCCGAGGCCCCCGAGACCTCAACAAAAGTACGAACAAGTCATATACCACTATTCAAACTTATACCAATCTTCGGAATACTCAAAACAACATCGAATCATCAAAACACGCTCGGATTCAAGCCTAAGGATTCCAAAACTTCCGAATTCCGCATTCGATCAAAAAGTCTACCAAACCTCGTCCGAATGACCTAAAATTTTGCAGACACATCACAAATGATACAACAGACCTACTACAACTTCTCGAATTCCATCCGACCTCAATATCAAAATTTTCATTGCCGACCGGACAACACCAAATTTCCAACTTCGCCAATTCAAGCTTAAATCTTTCACAGACCTCTAAAATACATTCCGGGCGCGCTCCCAAGTCCAAAATCACCTAACGAAGCTAACCAAATCATAAAAATCCAAATCTGAGACCTCCTACACATAAGTCAATATCCGGTTGACTTTTCCAATTTAAGCTTACTCAAAAGAGACTAAGTGTCTCATACCTCTCCAAAACCTCTTCGAACCCGAACCAACCAACCCCATACCACATAATTCAGCTGAACAAGACATAAAGAAGCAGAAATGGGGAAAACAGGGCTAAAATTCATAAAACGAATAGCCGGGTCGTTACATTAACCACTTTTCATGTAAACATAAATCTGAACGAAAACACTGTTCAAAATTTTGAAAATATTCCAGCATAATATACTGGACTTCCAGCATAATATACTGGAGTTCCGGTATAATATATTGGTCCAACATAATATGCTGGAAGTTCATACACAGGTACTCCAATCTCAAGTATATTATGCTGGAACTTTCCATGTGTTAGAGTGCTGGAAGTTCATACACAGGTGCGCCAATCTTCTGTATATTATGCTGGAACTTTTCGTATTGCAGTAAAATAATTGTTATTTTTCAATAACTCTACAAATGCTGACTATTTTTCAATATCAGTCCGAAAATTGGCTAGCTCGTGCTATCAGGTTACGACAAGATTGAATAATGGAGTCGCTACTTAAGATTTAATCTTTAAGATTTTATGGGCTTAGATTAAATCTTAATAGTTTGCTAAACTAGTGAGATTCTAGGTAAGTGTTCAGATTATTTTAAGGGAAAGGGATAAGGAATCCATTATAAGCCCTAGGCAATTTATATGATATGCCCATAACACCACCACTAGCATTTTTCAAGCGATGAGTAGTTTTATGAAAGTATCTAGAGGGTATTACCCCTTCTTTCACGCAATTCAAATCTGCTTCACTATCAAATAAAGCAATAAACTCTTTTTTAAAATTATAATCACTTAAAAGAGTTATTTTTATTAAAAACTTTTGGGTGATAAAATACTGTAATTTTTCTAAAAATTCATTTTCAGGAAAATCCATTGCTGCTAGTAAAGTATTAGCAGTTCTTTCCTCAGAAGAACTAGCAATATTATCTAGCTCAGCAATTTTTATCCTAGGGTCTGTAATGATAACATCAGAATTTTCTAATTTGAAAATTCTTTCATCTAAAGCCACATTTGAAGCTTTTAATTCCGATATTTCTTTCTTGAGATGATTGATCTCAATACTTAAATCTTGGACAGTGGCTAGCCTTTCAGGCCGAGATTTGTTTTTCACCATTTTTCTTATTTCAGACATGGTGTAAGGTCCTTTTTGAGATGAAATTTCTTCCTTCTCTGTTCCTACTTCTGAACTTGTAGGAAAATTATCTATAAGCTGAGACCTTATTTCAGGGTCTTTAATAACCCTTAAAAGATCAATAAGATTGTTATTAGAAATAACATTGATCTTTAAATCTCTAAAATGTTTATAAATATTAAAGAGTTCATCATCAGTATTACAACAATGATTCGAGCATTGTCCCTTATTACGAGATTGTTGCTCATCTTCAGAAGATGAAGTATAACTTTCTTCATGAAGGACTCTTAGGTCGTCACTGGTTGAAGAATCATCTTCATCAGTGTCAGATATTTCTGGAGAAGAATTTAGAAGAATCTTATATAAAGAATCTTTGATAGTATCATCCAAATCTAGCTCCTTAATCTTGCAATCTTTTGCATAGTGGCCTACTCTACCGCATTTGTAACAGGCCTGAGGGTTCTTAGATTTAACATAACCCTTTCTGGCTTTATGAAAAGCCTTTCTACGGAGGGTCTTATCTCTCCTTTTCTCCGACGAACCCTTTCGTTTCTTGAAATCCTTTTTATGGGATTTCTTCCTCTTAGAAGGTATATCAATGGCGAATTGTTCACAGAATTCACCCAATTGTTGTCTCTCCGTGAGACGATGTTTCTTAATTTGCTAGTTTAGCTTGATCTCATTACACAGAGCTAAACCTTCCTGAGTGCATACACTGAATAATTTCCCATATGAGTAACTATTATAATCAATACTCATTCCTGTGCCTCTAAGGACCTTACGAATCCTTTCAGCAAATAAGGGAGGGAGTCCAGTTATAAATTTAGACTTCCAATGAGTACTATTACTCTCTGGTAATTCCATCACTCTGGATAAGAATACATCTTTATACCATCTAAAAGATGTGAGTGTTTTACATCTCAAATTTTGGAGCATTGTCCTAATGATCTCACTATTATCAGACCATCTTCCAGAAAAGTGTTCAATGATATTCATGACTAAAGAATAGACTGAGTTTTGAACTGTCTTATCATCTTCAGTTTTGGTTGCATTCATTATTTGAAAGCGCTGATCATGGGTGAGATAATTATCCCACCAACCTTTCAGTTGACCAGTCAATCCGGCAATAATCATTTTTGCAATTGCCCTATCTGTATTTTTATTAACTTTACAGATAGTACTGTACATAAACATTCTATGTACTATTGTATAAATTTGCCTTTCGGCAAGACCGTCTATGTTCCATTCATAGATATCTGACCCACTATAACCCTGGTGATAGTGGTCATTATCCTGTTCCTCTATCAGGACATCTTGAGGCATAAGTCTTGGGTAGTAAAACATTCTTTGGTATGGTTTTCGAGCATATTTTTTCAGAGATTTTATTAATCTCGTCATCTACTTTTGTTCTGCTAGAAGATGCATGCTCTAAACTTAGAGGACTGGCTCTAAATTCTCCAAACTTCTTATTAAGAAGTTTCTCAATGTCATCAAGACTCTTTAATTTAAAGTCTTTTACCTCAGGAGGTGGTTGGATACTAGTGGTAGCGATCTTTTCTTTACCTTTGGTATCCTTCTGTTGACTTTTTTGGACATCAGCTATAAGTTTATTCAACTTCTCATGAATCTTAATGACTTGTTCACCCAGAATACTCACATACATATTAGTATAATTATTTTGGGTAAGCATGGTATTCAAATTCTTGGCAGTTATTGTAGCAACATCATTTTCAAATATTTTTGAAAAGGCAGTACAGTAAATAATTTTATCTTTTTCCCCTATATGAAAAGATTGCTAGGGTGGAAAGATAGAATTAACAGTATTACCATTAGTGAGCGTATAATCTCTTTCTAACACAGAAACATAGTTATAGACATACTTGGACATAAACCAAGGAACAAAAGCAATAATCTTATTTTTCTTGCTAATGTCTGTATAAAAGTCATGTCTAAAAAATTGTATCAATTTAGGAGACATATTTTCATGAAACCTGTAACGACCCGATCGGTCGTTTTGAGCTCCGGCGCATTATTTAGCAGTTTGAGGCCATGAGCAGCTTCATCTCAGGTATATTGACTTGTGTGTATGGTCAAAATTAAAATTCAGGAAGTTTGGAGTCAAATCTAAATGGAAATTCTCATTTTGAAAGCTTAAAATTGAAGAAATGAACTAGGATTGGAATTTTGAGTAAACAACCTCGGAATTGGGATCCGAAGGTTCCAGCAGGTTTGTATGATGATTTCGGACTTGGGCGTATGCCCGGATCGGGTTTTGGATAACCCGGGAGCGTTTTGGCGCCTATTGTGGAAGAAAGCATTTTAGAAGAAATTGCATCAGTTTGGCTTAAAATGCATTTCAGTGTTATTGATGTTCGTTTGGAATTCCGAGACTGGGAGTAGCTCCGTATGGTGATTCTAGATTTGGGAGCGCGATCGGAAGTGAATTCGGAGGTCCGTAGGTCATTTTGGAGCCGTTTGGCTAAATATAGAAATTTGAAGGTTTTTGAGAAAATTCGACCGGAAGTGGAAATTTTGATATCGAGGTCGGAATGCGATTCCGAAAGTTGGGGCAAGTCCGTAATGTCGAATGTGACTTGTGTGCAAAATTTGAAGTCATTCAGACTAGTTTTGACATGTTTCGGCATCGGATGTGGAAGTTAGAAGTTTCAAAGTTCATAGGTTTGAATCCGATGCGAATTTGGTGTTATGATATTGTTTTGAGCGTTACGAAGGTTGGAACAAGTTTGAACGATGTTATGGGATATGTTGGCATGATTGGTTGAGGTCCCACTGGCCTCGGGTGAGTTTTGGGTGGTTAAACGGACTATTTCATCTTTGAAAAAAATTGCAGAAATTTTTAGGCTTCTGCTGTGCCCAGAAAATTTCAGGCGCGAGGTGTCCAGTTTGGAAGCTCATATCTTGTAATCTATAAGAAATCAGAAAAATTGCAAAACACAAAAGTTGTAGGCCTTACATTCTAGTTTTCAGAAAGTTAAACCATTCATGATTTGAATATTATATTAGAAAGTTATGATGGATCGAAAATGGCTGGTAGAGCGATTTCGACAGAATTTACGGATGCGTTTTAGAAGCTCATATCTCGGGATATATAAAGAGTTATATGGTGTACAACCTATCAAATTAAAGATCTTCGAGTCTAGTTTCTAAATCTTCAAACCATTTGTCATTTGGATATTTATACAAGACGTTATGGGTGTTTAAGCAGAAGGTGTCCGACAAGGGAAAATTTTAATAGGATGTACAACTTGTATAGCACAAGTGCAAGGTACAACCCGACGAAGCACAGGCAGATTCTTTAAACACGGATTTGGCTTATTTCTTTCATTTCTTTCATTTGGCTTGGATTATTTTGGAGAGGATTTCAAGGGGGATTTAATCAAGCATCAAAGGTGAGTTGTTTCTACTTATTTCCAAGTTAAATACATGGATTAGAGCTGAAAACTTAAGTAATTTATGGACAAAAATGGTGGTTTAGGGCTTGAAACTTAAGAGAATTAAATGGAGATTTGAGGGGTCATTTGAACTCCGATTTTGGTAAATTTGATATGTACGGACTCGTGGAGAGACGAGGAATCCGGTGATGTGAATTTCGTAATTTTTTGAGAAGTGGGCCCGGGGCTCGGGTTTTGCAAATTTCGTGATTTTCGATATTTTTCGAGTCTTTTCGATTGGGTTATATTCCCTTAGTCTATTGTAATGTATTTGTTGTGGTTTTGACCAGATTCGACGCGCGAAGAGGTAAATTCGAGAGGCAAGGGCATAACGGAGTAGATGTTGGACCGTCTTGAGGTGAGTAATGATTTTAAATGATGCACTGAGGGTTTGAAACCCCGAATTGCACAACATACTGCTATGTTGAGATGAGACACGCGTTGTATGACGAACACGAGGTCATTTACTATTGGGGATTGTGACTTGGTCCATCCTAGTTGATATTTTTACCGCGTAATTGATAAAGATTTATTGTTTTTCACTATGATTGGGGCTTATTGCCATATTTGGGCTTCGTGCCAATTATCTGAAATCTTTTGTGAATTTACATCACTATTTTCCTCATGAATTGAAATATTATTTGAACTCAGTCCAATTGAATTATATTATTTTGTGAACTCAGCTACATTTATACTCAACTCGAGATTTAATGATATTTATAATGCTGTTGAGCTGAGTACTATTGTTTTACTGATGCCCAAGAGGCTTATGATTATTTTCTGGACTGATTGAGGCCGAGGGCCATACGTGAGGATATGTTGAGTGATGTGAGGAGGCTTTCAGGCCTCGAGTGTTATATGAGGAGGCTTTCAGGTCTCGAGTGTTATATGAGGAGACTTTCAGGCCTCGTGTGTGATGTGTGAAGGCTTTCAGGCCTATTGATATTGCGCTTGGGCTGTAGGAGCCCCTCCGGAGTCTGTACACATCCCCAATAAGCGCAGGGTACCCAGGTGAGTTGGGAGTGGGCCCGAGAGGCCGTTGCTTGTGTGTGGTGAGTTGGGAGTGAGCCCGAGGGGCTGATGTTATGTGTTGGTGAGTTGGGAGTGAGCCCGAGGGGCTGATACTATACTGAGATTTACATATTGAGCCCAAGGGGCAAGCTTTTGATTTATCCCTACTGTGGAAATTATTTGTCTTTACTGTTTTAAAAGAAGAATTATCTGATACTCACTATTTTACTGTATAACTGATTTTACTGCTTGGGATAGCGCTATATTGTGCCGTTATGAGATTTCATGTTTTCAGTCGTTATTTATTTTTATTACTCACTGGGTCGGAGTACTCACATTACTCCCTGCACCATGTGTGCAGATACAGGCAGAGCTGAGTTCGCTCCTGAGCGTTGATTCATTCCAGACCAGGCGGTGACTAGGAGTAACGAGGTAGTTGTTGACGTCCGCAGCCCCGTTTTCTCCCTTATCTTTGTTATTTATGATAATTCCAGACTTTGTAAAATATTAGTAAACTCTGTAGTAGCTCATGACTTGTGACACCCCGATTTCGGACTGAGTTGGGAGGGTTTTCCTTGTTCTATCACGTTTATTTCGCATTTGAGATTATATTGCCCATGATTTAGACTTATTCCTACTAAGTAATTATAAAAAGATGTACTATTTTGTTGATTGGCTGGCCTTGTCCTCACGAGAGGCGCCATCACGACCAGGTTGGGATTTTGGGTCATGACAAAACCATTTTCTGAAAACTGCCCATCTGGGTTTTAGAAATTCTTCTAAAATCATTTTTCTTGTCGGTGAACCCGGACTAAAATCAATTTGGTTTTCAGTCATTTTTTAAAACCATTTGAAAAATCCATTTCGGATACCGTAGGTTCAAGATCTGAATTATTATCAACCTTAACAATATTATCCCTACTAATGCTTACTTCATTGATTCTATTGTTTTCTCTAATTATTGATGTGGAAGCTCTAGATGGAAAACCTACCACATAATCAATTGGCGAAATATAAGAGGAATTAGATCTAGTTAATCTAGATGATAAACTGATATTATCAATTTGTTCGGGTTCATTGAACCTGATCTTAACGATACCATCTGAGGTTTGTTCTATTTCTGTAACCTCAGTATTACTAGTGTTTCGCGGAGCAACCGCTTCTTCTACGACCCATTCTCTTGGGAAATCAATTTCATCCCATTTAATAGGTCTTCTGGTCGTTACTTTGGATTTACCAAAGTTGGTTTCTATAAGAATAGTTTCATTCTTCATATCTATTATTCTACACATAGGATTCAAAGTGTATAATGGTTTGAAATGAATTCTGTAACAGATGCATATAACTTCTGTACCAGGCCAATAGTCATAACCATGTAATTTGATGCTAAGTATTAAAGCATTCAAAGAATTCTCATCATTAAGAGAAATTTGCAAATTAGGATAGGCATTAAAATAAACAGGGCCATAGGCCAAACTGGTTTGCACAGTCCCTATTAGAGACTTTTTCCAGTTCTGGTTTCTGCCATCTCTGAGTGCTGCTATAAAGCTCTCAGGTAAGCCTCTTAGAGTTAGTGGCTTGAAGGCAACTTGTATTAAGCCTATATGCAAAAATATATGTGAATCCCTATAAGGGGCTAGATCACTTTCAGATAACAACCTAAAAGTAGCATGGTCACTATCTACCGTAAGTGTTTCTTCAGTAGTTTTAACCACTTGCTTTAAACCAATTCGTTCAAAAGTACCTAATTGGTATATAACTTTAGATTTAACCATTGGAATGGTCCATTTATTAAGAAGGTCTAATTGTTGAGGAAGTTCATATTCTTCCTTCCTACTGTTTTTAACAGTATTCTTTTTCCTAATGATATTCATTAAGAAGTTAAGTGTTAGACTTAGATTCTAGGTTTTTTACTAAATATGGCAAGTAACAATTGGCCTACGGTATCCGAAATGGATTTTTCAAATGGTTTTAAAAAATGACTGAAAACCAAATTGATTTTCGTCCGGGTTCACCGGCAAGAAAAATGATTTTAAAAGAATTTCTAAAACCCAGATGGGCAGTTTTCAGAAAATGGTTTCATGAAAATATGTCTCCTGAATTGATACAATTTTTTAGACATGACTTTTATACAGACATTAGCAAGAAAAATAAGATTATTGCTTTTGTTCCTTGGTTTATGTCCAAGCATGTCTATAACTATGTTTCTGTGTTAGAAAGAGATTATACGCTCACTAATGGTAATACTGTTAATTCTATCTTTCCACCCCAGCAATCTTTTCATATAGGGGAAAAAGATAAATTCATTTACTGTACTGCCTTTTTAAAATATTTGAAAATGATGTTGCTACAATAACTGCCAAGAATTTGAATACCATGCTTACCCAAAATAATTATACTAATATGTATGTGAGTATTCTGGGTGAACAAGTCATTAAGATTCATGAGAAGTTGGATAAGCTTATAGCTGATGTCCAAAAAAGTCAACAGAAGGATACCAAAGGTAAAGAAAAGATTGCTACCACTAGTATCCAACCACCTCCTGAGGTAAAAGACTTTAAATAAAGAGTCTTGATGACATTGAGGAACTTCTTAATAAGAAGTTTGGAGAATTTAGAGCCAGTCCTCTAAGTTTAGAGCATGCATCTTCTAGCGGAACAAAAGTAGATGACGAGATTAATAAAATATCTGAAAAATATGCTCGAAAACCATACCAAAGAATGTTTTACTACCCAAGGCCTACGCCTCAAGATGTCCTGATAGAGGAACAGGATAATGACCACTATCACCAGGGTTATAGTGGGTCAGATATCTATGAATGGAACATAGACGGTCTTGCCGAAAGGAAAATTTATACAACAGTACGTAGAATGCTTATGTACAGTACTATCTGTAAAGTTAATAAAAATACAGATAGGGCAATTGCAGAAATGATTATTGCCGGATTTACTGGTCAACTGAAAGGTTGGTGGGATAATTATCTCACCCATGATCAGCGCTTTCAAATAATGAATGCAACCAAAACTGAAGATGATAAGACAGTTCAAAACTCAGTCTATTCTTTAGTCATGAATATCATTGAACACTTTTCTGGAAGATGGTCTGTTAATAGTGAGACCATTAGGACAATGCTCTAGAATTTGAGATGTAAAACACTCACATCTTTTAGATGGTATAAAGATGTATTCTTATCCATAGTGATGGAATTACCAGAGAGTAATAGTACTCATTGGAAGTCTAAATTTATAGATGGACTCCTTCCCTTATTTGCTGAAAGGATTCATAAGGTCCTTAGAGGAACAGTAATTAGTATTGATTATAATAGTTACTCATATGGGAAACTATTCAATTCACTCAGGAAGGTTTAGCTCTGTGTAATGAGATCAAGCTAAACTAGCAAATTAAGAAACATCGTCTCACGGAGAGACAACAATTGGGTGAATTCTGTGAACAATTCGCCATTGATATACCTTCTAAGAGGAAGAAATCCCATAAAAAGGATTTCAAGAAACGAAAGGGTTCGTCGGAGAAAAGGAGAGATAAGACCCTCCGTAGAAAGGCTTTTCATAAAGCCAGAAAGGGTTATGTTAAATCTAAGAACCCTCAGGCCTGTTACAAATGCGGTAGAGTAGGCCACTATGCAAAAGATTGCAAGATTAAGGAGCTAGATTTGGATGATACTATCAAAGATTCTTTATATAAGATTCTTCTAAATTCTTCTCCAGAAATATCTGACACTGATGAAGATGATTCTTCAATCAGTGATGACCTAGGAGTCCTTCATGAAGAAAGTTATACTTCATCTTCTGAAGATGAGCAACAATCCCGTAATAAGAGACAATGCTCGAATCAATGCTGTAATACTGATGATGAACTCTTTAATATTTATAACCATTTTAGAGATTTAAAGATCAATGTTATTTCTAATAACAATCTTATTGATCTTTTAAGGGTTATTAAAGACCCTGAAATAAGGTCTCAGCTTATAGATAAGCTTCCTACAAGTTCAGAAGTAGGAACAGAGAAGGAAGAAATTCCATCTCAAAAAGGACCTTACACCATGTCTGAAATAAGAAAAATAGTGAAAAACAAATCTCAGCCTGAAAGGCTAACCACTGTCCAAGATTTAAGTATTGAGATCAATCATCTCAAGAAAGAAATCTCGGAATTAAAAGCTTCAAATGTGGCTTTAGATAAAAGAATTTTCAAATTAGAAAATTTTGATGTTATCATTACAGACCCTAGGATAAAAATTGCTGAGCTAGATAATATTGCTAGTTCTTATGAGGAAAGAACTGCTAATACTTTACTAGCAGCAATGGATTTTCGAAAATAAATTTTTAGAAAAATTACAGTATTTTATCACCCAAAAGTTTTTAATAAAAATAACTCTTTTAATTGATTATAATTTTAAAAAAGAGTTTATTGCTTTATTTGATAGTGGAGCAGATTTGAATTGCGTGAAAGAAGGGGTAATACCCTCTAGATACTTTAATAAAACCACTCATCGCTTGAAAAATGTTAGTGGTGGTGCTATGGGCATTTCATATAAATTGCCTAGGGCTTATATTTGCCAACAAGATGTTTGTATACCAGAAAGCTTTGTTTTGGTAAAAGATATTGAACGTGATGTTATACTTGGTGTCCCATTTTTTATAAAAGTAATGCCGTTTTTATATTGGGATACAAAAAACTTTACAGGTACTTATAATAGTAAAAATATCACTTTTGAGTTTATAACTGAGCCAGTTCAAAGATTTTTGAATGAAATTATATCTAATAATATCTCTTCAAAAGTCAGTCAATTTGAATTTCTGAAGCATGAGATTTGTTCTATTACTATAGAACAGGATCTACAGAATCCTAAGCTAGTAGGAAAAATTAATTTCCTCAAAAATCAATTTACTGCTTCTATTTGTGGTGACCATCCGAATCAATTTTGGAATAGAAAGAAGCATATTATAAGTCTTCCCTATGAAGAAGACTTTTCAGAGGGAAATATCCCCACCAAGGCTCGACCCTGTCAAATGAACTCCGATTACTTGGAGTTATGCAAAAAGGAAATTGATTCCTTAAGGCAGAAGGGTTTAATTAGACCCTCAAAGTCCAAATGGTCTTGCACTGCTTTTTATGTTAATAAGCATGCGGAACAGGAACGAGGAGTTCTTAGATTAGTTATTAATTATAAACCCCTTAATAAGGTTTTGAAATGGATTAGATATCCTATTCCTAATAAGAAGGATTTACTTGATAGATTACATGATGCCATTATATTTTCAAAATTTGATTTAAAGTCAGGTTATTGGCAAATCCAGATATCTGAATCAGACAGGTATAAAACTGCTTTCAATGTGCCAATGGGTCAATATGAATGGAATGTTATGCCCTTTGGTTTGAAAAATGCACCTTCAGAATTTCAAAAAATTATGAATGATATTTTTCTTCCTTATACGGATTTCATAATTGTCTATATTGATGACATTCTTGTATTTTCAAAAAATATAGAATCTCATTTTAAACATCTTGATCTGTTTAAAAAGATTATTATACAAAATGGTTTAGTCATATCAAAACCGAAAATGATGATTTTCCAAACTTCTATTAGATTTTTGGGTCATAACATTGAGAAGGGTAGGATCATCCCCATTAATAGAAGTATTGAATTTGCATCCAAATTCCCCGATATTATTACTGATAAAACTCAGCTTCAAAGATTTTTAAGAAGCTTAAATTATATTTCCCCTTTTATAAAGGACCTTGCAAAAGACACTGCTCTTCTTTATGAAAGATTAAAGAAGAACCCCAAAGCATGGACGGACAGTCATATTGAAGCAGTCAAGAGGATTAAGCAGAAGGTTAATAACCTCCCTTGTTTAACTCTCGCCAATCCTACTTGGGCAAAAGTTGTGGAAACTGATGCCTCGGATATTGGTTATGGAGGAATACTGAAACAATGATCCCCTGTAGATAAACAGGAATACCTTGTTCAATTTTATTCTGGTAAATGGAATAACTCCCAGAGAAATTATGCAATTGTAACTAAAGAAATTCTTGCTATTATTAAATGTGTGATGAAATTTCAGACTGACTTATATAATTAGAAATTTATTGTTAAAACTGATTGTCAGACAGCTAAGTTTATCTTTAATAAAGATTTCAAACATGATGTATCCAAACAAATGTTTGCAAGGTGGCAAGCTTTATTAGCCCCTTTTGATTTTGAAATCATTTACAAAAAGGGTCTGATAATACCCTTCCTGATTTTCTTACAAGAGAATATCTGAACTCATAGTTCTTTATTGGACTTTGCAGATTATAAGGCCAATATACAAACCTCCTCGAGGAAGGGGGAGAGGAAGGACTTCTGAAAACAGAAGCAATAATATTCTTTCCCAAATGGGAAGCCAACAGTTGATTGCTGCTAATTTAGCAGAAGGTAATACCAATCATCCTTTATATAAGAAATTCATGGATTTTATACAATCCAAGAAAGGTGAGGGTACATCATCTAACGTACCAACCTATTCCTCAGTAATAACAGAGGAAAGCAATGAAAACCTTGAGGTTTATAACCGAAAGGATACAAAAGAGTTAATAATTCTTTTGGAGCAATCCGACCTTAAATGGAAGGATAACCCATGGCAATTAATGGCTAGATATTTGGATATAGCGTCATAAGCTACTCCTGCTTATAAATATAGGATGCATTATGAGATAATACTCTCAACAACAGGATCAGCTGAAATTCAGCATTTTTATCCTGCGAATACCAAGAAAACTTATAGTTTTTCAAAGATCATTATCAAGAAGGTTATACCTGCAGAGGAATGGGGCATGAGTACCCTTAAAGATCGGGAATATACTCATCCTGATAAAAAAGTCTCAGTTAAATTTAACTATTGGGACTATATTGAAAGTTTTAATAAAACTTTCCTTTATGAGAATCCTAATAGGAGACACTCATGGTTTATTAAATTATGTTCTCATATGAACAACCAACAATTCCGAATTGGTTTTTTAAATGGTGGAAATCATATGGTCTATCATTAGAAATACTTCCCCCTCTTTTTAAGAGTTTATATACTCAATGGGTAGATATATCTCCCAAGATTATTTCGTTACAAAAAGATAATATCTTTTTTGATGGAATTGCCGCTATGTATTTCTTTATAGAATTTTCGATCCCTTGGATCATGAAATGGGATGTAGAAACTGGTTATACCAGTGAAGGAATTCCTTGTCTCCAGAGAATTGTTTATAACAAGTTTTGGACAAAACTGGTCCAAACAAACCAGCAGGGTAAATTATTTGGTGAAGAATTGATCCAACAGATTAAAGACAAAATAGATGAATATGTCAAACAAGAAAGGGTGGATATCAATGAAGGAGAAATCAGTCATTTCCAACAAGTCACCAAAAGACTCCAAATGAAAAAGGGAGCCATATCTAAAAAGGAGATCCTTGCTTCATACTTCGAAGAAATAAAGAAGAATCTTGCGAAGAATTTCGAGGCAAAAATAAGGGACGATATATCCATGACCTCATTAGCAACTACTTCAGATGAAGAAGGATGTGGTGCAGGAGAAGCTCAAAGCACTGCAGACACAAAGGTAAATTTAGAAGAAATTGAGGACTTCCTTGCAAAATTAAAGGAAACCGCAGAAGAATCTTCTGCAAAGAAAAATGATAAAGGAAAAGATAAAATATGAAGAAGGCCCCATACAATGAATTATTGGGGTAATAAAAACAAACAACTTTAATAAAGGGTCCCTCCATTATTGAAGGGAATATGCTTTTATAAAGCAATTTGTCCGTTTGTAATTATTCAACTTTATCTTTTTATCTTGTCGGCCACACCTGTAATTATTTTGTCGGCCAATTGTTACTTTCTTGTTTTGTTTGTTAGTAGGCTGATCCATTATATAAGGATCGTTTTTCATTCTTTAGAGGCAGACTTTAGCCAACATCAGCTCTGCCTTCTCTCTAGCTTTCTCTTGTAAAAACTTTCTTGTATTATTTTCAACGTATCGAATAAAATCCAGAAAAGGTCACTTGGCCAGAAAGAGGGGTCTCAGGTGTGTTACTGATCTTCTTCCCTTCACCCTCCCCCCAATCTTGAAGTACTTGTTAGCCTAAATGACAGGCTAAACAGGTAAGTGTTAGACTTGGTGCTCGATGGTTATTTACTATTCATATCAATGGTAGTTAGGAGTCTACTGTATCAAACCCGATGGGTTTTTTGGGTTAAAGAGTATATAGACCAGGCAGTTACTAGTCTCAACAGTAAACCTTGGTTAGTCCCAAGCTAACCGGTGGTGCTCGTTAACCCGTTTAGGCAGAAGGCCATTGAAGGGATGTGGAGAGCACCGTGGTTTAAGGTTTCCTTAGAGATTAGTGGCTAGGCAAGGACTGGTGTCTTTGTAATCCAATTCCTGAACCTTATTCGGAAGCGATCCGGTATCCCCTTAAGATTCTAGGTAAGTGTTCAGATTATTTTAAGGGAAAGGGATAAGGAATCCATTAAAATCTACCTAAAAGTAATTCCTTAAACTTAGTCTAATTAATAAAAAAAGAAGGGTCATCTATATTCTAATTATTTATTCATTGTGAGAAGCTAAGTCATGGCCTAAGGTCATCAAGTGAATCCATGAATTAAAATCTAAATGTGAGCTAGAATTAGACTAAAGGTCAAAGGGATTAGAGTTCTCTACTCCTTTGGGCAAGGGTAAGGTCTACGTACACACTACCCTCCCCAGACCTTATTAGTAAGATTTTACTGGGTTGTTGTTGTTGTCGTCGTCAAAGGGATTAGAGATAAGTAAAAATCGTTTTAAAGGAAGTAGTTGTGAGAGTTAATAAATTTTGGTAAATTGAATAGGTAAAAGGATAGTTATTTATAAAGTAAATAATTTGATTAAGTGTTAAAATAGATTATGTAGCTATAAGTGAAAATCATCAAATCGTGTCTAAGTTCATAAGAGGACTAAACATAAGACATACCTCACTTTACCTTGTGAAATAATTGCCTTTTGAAAATTTGTTCTCTTATTGTGAATTTGGATTAGATCCTCAAAAACTCTGCTTTTGCATTCTTATTTCAAAGGGGATTAGCCTGTTTTCAGTTTCTTTAAAAGGCCCGTTCGTCCTAAGCGTTTGCCTCACTCATTTGAAGGAAAATTGTTTCTGCAAATACTTGATGAACAAATGTTAAAGAATATCTGAAAAAGCAGTTATTTGTATTGCTTCTGATAATATATATGAGATTTGGAAAAGGGTGCAACCTAATCGTATTCTAATTCCCTTTACCTTATACATGAATTGCAATCGACTAAGTCAGCCCCTACGCTATTATACTAAAGGAAAGAAAATAAAGCACCTGAAGCATTGTTAGTTGTCATATAAATACATATAAATGATAGGAATTTTTACATTCCTATACACTATATGAAACTATATTACCCTCCATACTCAAGTTTTATTATAATTACATTTTATATACCTAATTATCATTTATGTACATTTTAAGGGAATTAATGATAATAATTAGTGTCCTAAAATTACTCTAACGTATTTTCCACTCCCACGTTTTTCTCTCCACATCCCACCCCCTCCCCCACGTATCTTGCACCTACCCACGATTCCACCATTGACAACTATTAAAAAGCTTTGAAGTTTTGAATTCGAATTTGGGTTTTCAAAAAATATTATTTGTTTGAATTGGATGTTGTTGCAAAGAATTGAGAATTCTCTCAACGTCTCTCTCTATCTCTCAATCTCTAATTTCAGTAATGTAAAGCAAAGGAAAAGAGAGCAGCAATTCCACCATTGACAGCCATTAAAAAGCTTTGAAGCTTTGAATTCGAATTTGGGTTTTCAAAAATCATTATTTGTTTGGATTGGGTGTTGTTGCAAACAATTTAGAATATGGTTTGGAGTTTATATCTCAATTTTGAAGGATTTTGATGAAGATTAGATTTGGTTTTGGCTGAATTTCAGATTGAAACTCGAAGAAGAAGAGGAGGCATGAGATACATTATATTTACGAAATTGTAGTAAATTGTATTTTGTTGTTTATATATTTTTCTTTCATTTATTTAACTATTGTATGAAAGTTGAACAACATTGTATAAAAATTATAATTAAGTTGTGTCACACCTCCTTTTTACATACCCGAAAGAGGATATAAGGGAGTTTTTCCACTTAAAGTGACATTATTCGAAATGAGATTATTTTATTTATCAAAGTCGCTACTTGGAATATTTTAATTGGTGTCTCAAGTCACCGGTTTTATTTTTAAATCCCAAATCGAGGAAATTCGACTTTTCTTTTGAAGTCTGCGAACCAGAAATTCTAAGTAAGAAATTCTGTTAACCCGGGAGAAGGTGTTAGGTATTCCCGAATTCCGTGGTTCTAGAACGGTCGCTTAAACTATTATAATTGGCCTATGATCTGATTTTAATACATGTTTTAGCCTATGGTACATTTTAACTAATTAACCGCTTTTAATTATTTTAAAACGCTTTTAGGAAGATTCAACGTTATTTAAAACACGCCTTGAACCACGCCACATGAAATGCACCCGCGGTTCGCGACACGTTCTATTTAATGTTGTTAAGAATTGAAATTGGGTCACATGAAATGCACACCCGAATTTAATAAATAAAAGAAAATCAATTTAAATAGCGCGCCTAAAGCGACTACGAAATTTCAAATTAATAACAAGGTTTGCGAGGGCCATGGAAAATTCAATTGATGACACACCTCGATTTTAAAGAGTTAGTGTTAATTATATGAGGGTTATGGGTTATTTAATGAAAATGGCACACCTCAAATTTTCTATAAAAGCTAGCTAGTTTTGTGAGGGTCATGGGTTTAGGAATTTTATTTGGCATGACACGCCTCAATTTATTTCAAAAGGTTTTATTATTCGAAATTATTACAATCGGGTTACATGAAATACACTCCCGAATTTGGAAATTAGGCATCATGATTATGTCATGGGAACCATACCTATAATCACGATGATTCATTATTAATCTCACATTATTAATCTTAAAGTAGACAATGATTAATTCTCTCAACCGTCTACAACAAACCATTACAAGATTAATGATTGCTCAATGCTGGCATAATCTTTTCTATTCCTTAATTCTATATCTTAGTTGGATCTTGGTTGTATCTCCTTCCAGATTTGCCAAACAAAAGATATAAAATTGGCAAAGGAAATGAACATTTCTCCTTAACAACGCAACTCTATCAGTCAAACTTGCACTAATTGCAATCATATAGTATTGTAAAAAAATGAGAGTGACACCAAGGATCACATTTTCTCAACCTTCTCGTCAATCACGAACAGGAAAGTAACAAATTTAACAAAAAAAATTAATGAGACCTAAAAAAAAACTAAAAATCAATAAATAAAGAAAGAACTCAAACATTCAATACACATTCATAGGGAAAGTCTCGCTCATTTCCTTGTGGCAACAGAAAATCATGAGTTCAACAAACTTAAACACTTCCCAAAATTAACCATTCAAAGAACTAAATAATCAAACTCATATAGAACAATAAGATAAATTCAATCCACTTTTCACATATTACCCACATCAAGGTCATTTATTCATATGCTTAAGAATAACAATGGAGAAAATGGACCTCAATGTTGAATCTGAACTTTGAACGTTTTATAGCTCCGAAATCCGAAAATTCGACTGAGAAAACAGCAGCAAAATCCGAGGCAATACAGAACCACGAACGGAAAACTCAAACGCGATCTCGACGGTAAACTCGAACTCGGCTGATTTAGGTGGTCGTTTCAACTGGATTTTTATTGCTTTTGAGCTTTGTTTTTAGACTGATTTTCAATAGAGTTCGGTGAAAGATTTAAGCTCATCTTGGGGCTGTTTTTATGGGAGTTTCAGCTGATTATCTATGGCTTGTTGGAGCTCTTTTGGGCTGTTTTCATGGAGAAGAAGAATCGTGGGGAAAGTCTATCTCGGCTGGTTTCAGCTCTTAGCTCCTAGGTCTTTAATGGCGATGAAGAAGAAGAAGAAGCGTGGGGGAGGGGGTCCTTGGTAAATTGCGGCTGCCATTGTCAGACCTTTCAGATTTTTTAGCGTTCCTAGGTCTATAGCCCCTTTTTGTCTTTGTATCTTTTTTTTTGGTTTTTCTCTTTGATCTTTTTATTTTTAGAAAACGGCCCGATCAGTCAGGTTTATTAGGCCTAAGTCAATTTAGGGATCCACCACTTTTCGTGACATCTTTCTATCAACAAGACCAACAAGGACTGCTACGCAGAACCATGATCAAGTCCAAAGTTAATTTATGTAATAGTAATAGTACTAGTATCTGCTAATGTAACTAGTTATGCTACTGCTACTTTAGGTACTACTACTTTTGCTACAGTTAATGGTTCCTCTACAGGAACCTCGGGTATTGCTTCTAGGTTTGTAAATCTTATGTCTCTAATGCATCACCTTAACTGCTCTATAAGAGCTTGATCCTATATATATATTACATCTTTTTCACCAAAAAAAAAAGTTAACTTTTTCTTTTGTCTTCGACTTTTTATTTGTGGATTTAGGATTATTATAGAGGGGTGGGGATTAAGTTAGGGGTATGTGCTTAGAAATTATGGACTTGAGAATTATGGGTTAGGTCCAAAATTAGGCTTAAAAAATGAGTTGATCGAGTCCAAGTTTTATTCTTTCCCCGCGAACGAGATTAAAATACGATCTCATTTATTAATTAGTCCTACTTAAGTAAAATAACTGTTAAAATAAGACTGACCGTTAAAACAAAACTACTTTTTTAGTATTTTTTAAGATTAAAAATGACTACAACACATTAATGAAACTATTTTTTTGTAATATTCATTTTCTTGTAATAAAATAAAGTAAAATAGTCAAAATTAATTGAAATAGCGATATTAGGCCTAAATTAAATATTTACGTGCTAAAATATGAAAAATCTTGGGGAGGGTCAAAAATCACATGTCTACAAGTTGTATGATATTGTAGTTGTATATAACTGAGTAGAAATAATGTATGAAAATTGTAGATAAGTTGTAGATAAATTATATAATATATAATTAGTTGTATGAAATTTATTTTTACTATGTATAAATCAGATATAAAATATACAAAGATATATTGTATAAGTTTTGTATAAAATTTGTATTTAAGTTGTATGTTATTGTAGTTGTATTTAAATGGGTAGAAATAATGTGTGAAAGTTGTAGATAAGTTGTATAATATATAATTAGTTGTATGAAATTTATTTTTACTATGTATAAATCAGATACAAAATATACAAAAGATATATTTTATAAAATTGTATAAAAATTGTATTTGTGTAATAAGGAATAGTGTATTCATTCTATCTATAGTATTCACAACTTATTTAACCATATTTGTACTATGTTTTATGCTAGCCGTCGAAATCTTCTTCTTTCATTCAATTTGGGACTGACAACAATTTACGTGTACAAGTTCACAAAGGCAGATTTGCTTTTGATTCATTAACAAAAAAAATTATTCGCATTAAATTTTGGCTGATATTTTTTCATGTTTTAGAGATAAAAACAAGAAAAATGGCAAGCAAAAATCTTCCAGATTGTTCTCGTTCCAGATTCCTCGTTTCTCATGTCTTTTTGCCCATGAAGTATGAGTTCGAATTCGCGTGATTTTTGTTCATACTTGTGGCAATGGCTATAATGATTTTTTTTTACGTTTTCTCCATCAGAAAAGCCTTATTTCCCGTAACGTCTTAGAGAATGAAAGATCCACCTAATTGTGATATATGAGTGGAAACATAAGGAAAGAGAAGAGGAGAAAAAAAAGGAAAAGGGTGTAACTAAATCCCTTAATTGAAGGCACTAATAATGGATTGGGGGCATTTTAAAGTGGAATGTATATATTTTGTAAACAAAACTTGCGTAGGTAAAATAATTTACTAAACATGAACATTTATGATAATAAAGTTTCCAATAGTATATAGAAATGAAAAAATTTCTAAATGATAAATGGAGTAAGTTAAAGAGACTGGACTCTTTATTAGACTGATATAGATCAGGCATTCTTAACTTTAGAAGACCATTAGAAAAATGACGAGAGGCGGAAGTAGGCCCAATAGCGAAGCAAGGCAGCGTAGGGAAGACCAGTTACTCGAATCGGGCCAGCTCTCAAAATGAGCTCAGCAGGCCTAAAAGGGTCTTCATGCAAATAGAGAAAACGGAAAAGGGCCTAAAATGCCCCTTTACTATATGAAATAGGACAAGCTAGCCCTCCGTTAAAAGTTGGTCTCTATTCTGCCTTTGCCGTCAACAAATGGGCTCGTATATGCCCTTTATCACTATCGAGAGACTCATAAAGCCACGTGGAATATATGTGAGGGCAAGTTAGATCTAGTTCGAATTGTACAGGGACATATATGAGTCAGTTATAATAGTCATTTCTCAAACACTTCACAACTCCATATGAGTTTACTTAGATACCTATTTAACAACACCAAGCTAATTATCAAAGCAAATAAATTAAGTCTATCACGACACCGGTTCGCCCTCCATGAACCATCGTGATGGCACCTAGTCTCTACGACTAGGTAAGCCTAAAATGCGGAAGATAAACCAAATTTGCAGAAGAAAATAATTTAAAACAAAAATAGAGTAATAAACAACGTTTAAAAGTGCCGCTCGATATATTTTTAAACGTTTAAACGTTTAAAAAACGTTTAATAAACCAATACATTTTCCCAAAACTCGGAAACCCATGAATCACAAGCTAAGAGATACATAAGAAGCTCTAACTCCAGAAATGTCTAACCAAAAGGGGAATTCTGAAGGGCTATACTATTACAGGAAGATAGAAAGGGACTCATCGGTCTGCGGACGCATGCAGATATACCTCGAAGTATCTACAGAAGCGTCTCACCTCAAGGATGATAAGATAGAGTGAAAGTACCTGGATCTGCACATGAAAACACATGCGTTGAAGGGGTATAAGTACACCACAGCGGTACTCAGTAAGTGCCAAGCCTAACCTCGGTCGGGTAGTGACGAGGAAGGTCAGGGCCCTACTGAGGTTAAATAAAATATAAGGTATAACAGTGTAGAATAAGACAGTATAATTAAGTGCAACAGTAAGAAATAACATAGAATAGAAAGAACAACAACAACTAGAACATATACAAAATAATCACGGAAAGGAAATACAACTCAACACAGATATAATAATGGGGGTACCTTCCAGGATATCGTCCTGTAGTCCCAATTACATCTATCCAGTGGATTTTCCGGGATACCGTCCCGTAGTCCATCATATGTATCCGAAGGATCTCCCGGGATCCCGTCCCGTAGTCCAACTATCAATGCGCAGGGATCTACCGGAATCCCGATTCGTAGTCCCAAATATAAATACCCAGTACTGGGAGAATCTACCGGGTACAGTCCCGTAGTTCCATATAACTGTGTAGGGGGATCTATCGGAATCCCACATCTATAGTCCCAAATAAACAGACAAGGGGATCTACCGGAATCCCACATCCGTAGTCCCAAATAAATAGACAATGGGGATCTACCGGAATCCCACATCGGTAGTCCCAATGTAAAAACACAAGGGGGATCTACTGGAATCCCACATCCGTAGTCCCAAATGTAATTACACAGCAGCATCAGGAAAATATTCAGAAATTTCAATTTCATATCGAGGCAAACAAGTAATTCTAGCCTAGCATGCTGCACGAATTAAGGTAAAGCAGTTTGAGCAAATAAGGCAATTAAAACACTTAGACATGCTTTCCTACGCTAATAACATGCTTTAAATGTAGGTAATATGAACACGAAAAGAAACATACTAGTAATTACTTAATGAAAACCGAATTTTCAATAATTAGCACAAGTACGCACTCGTCACCTCACGTACAAGGCATTTCAATTAACAGTAATACCAAATCCTAAGGGGAAGGTCCCCCCCACAAGGTTAGACAAGCCACTTACCTCGAACCGGCTCAAAATCAACTCAAAACCACGTTCTTTCCACGAGTACTCGATTCCAAATGGCCCAAATCTATTCATTTCAATTTCATAATGTAAATAACACTTCAGGTAACTGATTCTACAAAGAATTTTAAGCTAATACGCAAAATTAGGTAACATGACCAAAATGTCCCTCGGGCCCACATCTCGGAATCGGGTGTAAGCACGTGATTTTTGCCCTATATGAGAAATACTCCCAAAAAATGCAAAATAAAAGGATTTTCCTTGGTGTGCAATTTTGAGTACTTTTGTGATATTTTTGGATAATTATTTGTATTTGTCTGTGTTTGCTTATTTGTTAAATTAATAAAAAATACAAAAATATGTCCCACTTTGCATGTAGGATTTAATTCTACAATTGTTAGTAATTAAATTAGTTTTACAAAAATTAAAAATTACAAAAATAGGCATCTTTTGCATTTTTAGCATTTAATGCCCAAATGAATAATTTTATGCTTAATTATTACTTAATTGCGCGTTAATTGTTATTGGGAGTTAATTTGCGATTTTATAACTTAATTTGGTTCTTAATAATAATTTAAGTATTTTTATAATTTAGTTTTAGAAAATGAAAGAAGAAAAGAGAACAAAAATACAAAGAAAAAGCGGATTGGGCCACTTCTTCAATTGTAAGCCAAAGGCCCAAAAAAATTGCCCAATCTTCTCCATAACCCAGTCCACTTCAGACCGGGTCGACCCGGTCCGCCCCATTAACCCATTAACCCAAGACCCACTCTTCATTTTGTCCTAACACAAAACAAAACAAAACACAAACAAAAAAACCCTAAAAAACCTAAACTAAACTATCCGCCCCCCACCCTCTCTTCTTCTTCTCCAAGATACCAAACACACCAAGCATCCATGGCTGCCCAAACCATGCTCCCTTCTTCTGCGTCCACCACCCAGCACCTTCCCACCGCGAACACCACCACCATGGACGCAGTCCGGACTCCCTCACGTCCAAACACTTTCGACCAAACAGTCCCCTCCCCCGTCGTCAACACTGCCCTCCTCCACCTCGCTTCTTCTGCTTTCAGCTCCATCTCCAAACGACCACAGTCCTTGAAATACCCAGCTCCACCATGTCAACGGACAGCTCGTCGACCACTGCTCCGACGCGTCGCTGCTGCCACCGTTCCAGCAGCTCCGTCTTCCTCCTCGACGAACAGCTCCTCGTCGTCCAGTTCGAACCAAACAGACCCATCATGCTGTCGCTGCCCTCGTCGACCAGTATCCAGCTCCTCCGTTTTGCCGCTGCAACTCAGTCCCGCCATGGACCCAGCAGGAGTTGATGCTGATGCTCCTCCACGGACCTCAGTTACGCAGAAGCTGATGCTTCGTTTCGATGAAGGAGAAGGTGGTTGCTCAGCTGCTGCCTCACTTCGTTCTCTTCACTTCTGCCTCGTGCACATGGATGGGTTTTGGACGAGGTCGTCGATCATTGTTCGAGTTCGTCGTTAGTTGTTGTTGTTCGTCATTTCAATCCGGTTGGTAGATTTTTGAGTTTTATTTTGTCCGTATTTTGTTTTGATATTTTCGAATCTAAAATCGGCAAATGTTTTTTTTTTGTTTATCGTTTGAATTAATTTTTAGTTCATGTTCATGTGTTGTTTGTTAAATTAATTTTTCAGATTCCAAATGAAAGATTAATTAATTGTGTTTCATGTTTATTTCATGTTCGTATTGTTGTTTAAGTGAATATTTGTTGTTGTTTAAGTGAATATTTGTTAGTTTAATGCTTGTTAGATTCAAATTGAAATTTAATTAATTATTTCTTAAATTTGTTTCATGTTGTTATGAATTTTCCAGAAAATGTTAATGTTGTTTGAATCGTTAGAATCCGTCATGTTTGTTGCTTAAAAAACAGATTTAATTCATGTTCATCTTTGTTTGAAGTTCATGTTTAAATCCAGTGATTTAATGTGAGTTTATGTTTGTTTGTGATTTGTTGATTTAATTTGAATCATGCATATTGTTGTTGGTATTGTTGTATCTTTGTTCATCCATTGATGATCTAAATTAACCAGGATTGGTTCCCGATATGGTTGATTTATTTCCATTAATTTGGAGTTTGTGTTGTTCATCATGTTCATATGATTTGTTGTTGAAGATTGTTGAGAAATTGGTCATCTTGACTATATTTTGGTTGAGTTATGATTAATTGATTGTTTAGAGCAGAGGGGTAATTTGGTAAATTACATTGCATTCGGGGGTAGATTTGTAATTGCAATAAGGTCGGAGGGGTAGTTTGGTAATTGAACATTATTTTGATTCTTTATGTTAAGCATGGGGGACAAATATAATGGGGTGGGGTTTTTGAGGTACTTGTTTAATATAATGGGGGACAAGACAAAACATAATGGGGAGGAATCTTGTACTTTTTTAATATAGGCATGGGGGACAAATTGTAATGGGTTGAGAATGTGTTAGTTATTTAATGTAGGCATGGGGGACAAAATTTAAAATAAAGAAGACATTTAATAGTGGGCCAAAGCATGCCATTGGGGGAATAATTTTGGGGTTGGGAATGGAAGACTTGTCTTGCTATATATAGAGTCATTCTTGACATTAAAAAGGGGACTAGAACTTGAACCTTGAGAGGATTTTGAGGAGAGAAAAAAAAAAGAGAGTTTTTAGAACTTGAATATTTTTAAGAGAGACTTGGAGAGTTGACATACTTTGATACTTGAGAGAGTTTGTGATAGTAAAAGAGAAAGACAATTTGAACTTTCACTCGAACAATTCTGTTTGTTTTTCTTCGAGTGTTATTCAAAAATCCGAAGCTACTGCATCTCGTATCTTTTCTCTTCTCTGCTTTGATTGTGATTGCACTTTGGCACTGTTGATTTTTCAATCCGTTGCTGGGTTATTCTACTGGTTGTTACTGGTTTTGCGGTGTTGCTGAACCTGCTGTTGCCGCGTTAATACTGTTGCTGACTCCTACTTCTTTTGTTCTTGTACTGCTGTTTCCAGGTACACATTTGTACACTCTTGGCTTGAAGCGAAAAAATGAAATATTAATCAGGCTCCTGTTCCTGTTGAATTCTTTTGTTTGGATCTGTGTTTGAATATTAATTTTCTTCTCTTTGTATAAAAATGTAGTCAATTAATTAATGAGTAATGAGGCTGCATATGTATGATTTCTTCATCTAATAATGATAGTTTAAATTATTTGAAGAATAGTTAATCTACTTTGATATTATTGTGTATCCCTCTCATGTTCTAGCATTAGTAAATAATAGAATATAAAAAAATGAAAGCAGTTTTTCTTTGTACAAACTCGATCGCAATATTTCAATTGCATTAGCGTAAACTAATAACTAATAAGTTACGTTTTCAGCATGTAAATAATTAAGAGATTTTCTTTTATTTTAGAGACGAACTTAATAGAAAATATAGTCACTATAGGTTTATCCTTTAAAATAAAAATGAGACGAGCCTCGCCAAATAAATCACAAACCGCCGGGGCCCTCAATAAAATACATAACCATTGACTAGACTTTGGATTTGGCCGTTTAATGAACCTTCACGGCCTCTTCCTAAAATAACAATACGTTAGACTCTTTAGGACGCGCCTTAATAAATCTTACCTTCTTAAACTCGGGTGCACATTTATGTGACCCAAACCAATTCTCAACGGAGTCGAAATGTGTTTCTAATCACGGGTACATTGATTGTGACATGGTTCGAGATGCGTGTCCATGACGTTTCAAATTCATTTTAAAAAATAAGAATGAGATGAGCCTCGCCAAATAAAATACAAATTGCGGGGCCCTCAGTAAATATTTGCTTTAAAAATTGTTTAGATTTCGGGATGGACCGTTTAGTAAAATTCCACGGTCCTACCCAAAATAAATACGCTAGTCGCTTTAGGCGCGCCTTTAATAATTTAATTTCCTTAAACTCGGGTGCACATTGATGTGGCCCAAATCCAAATCTCAACGGAGTCAAAGTGTGTCAACAACCACGGGTACATTGATTGTAACATGGTTCGAGATACATTTTTATAACGTTGCAATTCTTGATAAAAATAACAGTAAATGATAAAAGCGGTTGAAAGATAAAATTTGCACATAAGTTCATATTGTATTTAAAATCAGATAAATAAGCCAAATATAACAGTTGAGCGACCGTGCTAGAACCACGGAACTCGGGAATGCCTAACACCTTCTCCCGGGTTAACAGAATTCCTTATCCGGATTTCCGGTACGCAGACTGTAATATAGAGTCATTCTTTTCCTCGATTCGGGATTAAAATTGGTGACTTGGGACACCCTAAATCTCCCAAGTGGCGACTCTGAAATAAATAAACCAATCCCGTTTCGATTGTCCTTTAATTGGAAAAAACTCCCTTGCGCCCTCTCGGGTGCGGAAAAAGGAGGTGTGACAGCTCAGGCGACTCTGCTGGGGATGTAACTTAGAACCACTGGTTCAGGGTTCAAGAATTCGAGCTTAAAATAATTGTTATAGTTGGCTTTATTTATTATCTGATTTTTTTTACACGATATATGCCCAATGTGCTAAGTGACACTTTTACCGCTTTAATATTATTTGAATTATGAATATATACTACTGCTACGAAACCCCTTTCTTTCTGAGTCTTCTAAATTTATGGTGCACACGTGCGCGTGGCCCACCTTTCTGTTAAAGTCATACCAAATAAGACGAAGTAGGGACAAGTAACTAGGCCGGGTAGACTTTCGTGCTCCCGGTACGTTGCCCCCGCTTCGGCTCAAACTGTCCGTTTGGGTAAGCCAGGGCTAGATCAATATGCCTCAGGTTTTTTCACTTAGAATAACTCAGCTTCATGCCGGATCCCTAGTAGGAGCGTTTGTTTGCATCACGTGCATTTGACTTTGGAGACTCAACACAGGGGTTGGGTCTGTCTAGGACAGGTGTACCAAAAAAAAATGACCATCCTGATGCATCTTACTTGCTGCTACTTGCGCATTTATTTGATCCGGATTTGTGTGTTGACTGACTTTTGAATATCAGGAATAATATTTTTTTTTAAAAAAAGAAATAGCGGTTAGGGAATTGACTGTTTATTTTTGAAAAAAACCAATGCCCAAATAACTGTCAAAACTCTGCCGAAATTTTGAGAAAATGAAAAAAAATGTTTTATTAGTTTGTTTTATTAAAAGCAAAGGAAAAATAGAAAGAAAAAAAAAGAGTCGTTGTTCTTGTTTTTTTTAAAAAAAAACAAATTAGAAAAAAAAATAGTTTGTCTTGCCATAAAAAATGAAAATGAAAAAGAGTCTTGTTTTTAAAATGGGTTTTTATTTATTTATTTGTTTATATACCAAAATAAAAATAAAAATAATAAAATAAAAAGAGTCGCGTTGAAAGTGGTTTTATTATTTGTTGCAAATATATATATATATAAATCCAAAAAGTTTCTCTTTATTTCCAAAAATGTATATATATCTTTATTTGTTGCAAAAATATTTGTCCTGCCAAAAAGTCTAGAATTGTTTTTTTTAGACTCCCAATTTTCAAAACAAAACATCCAAAAATATTTTCCATTATTGACTTCTTTAGAAAGTCTTTTTAATTATAAAAAAAATATATATAATAAAATAAAACAAATTCGAAAATATTTTCCTTCTTCTTTAAAAATTGAAAAGAAAATTCAAAATTCAAGAAATATTTTTTTTTAGAAAGCATTTCTTTTATTAAAGGTAAAATTCCAGAAAAAAAAAATATTTTCTTTTCTCTTTAGAATAAAAAAAAAACAAATGAAAATTCAGAAAAAATATCTTAGAAGTCTTTCTTTTAAAAAGAAAATCAAAAAAAAAAAAACTTCCTTTCTTCTTTTAAAGTAGTTCTTTCACAAATTCAAAAAAAAAAAGAAGTTAGTTCATTTACTTATTCTTGATCAGCCCGAGCTACGCGGGTTTGATTCTCACCGGATGTGAGATACGTAGGCAACCCTCATCGGGTCCAACCCCACCTTTTGCTAAAAAAAAGCCAAAAACAAATAAATAATAATAAAAAACAAAAAACAAATAATATGTCAAATTTTAATTTTGTTATAAATAAGTCAGGTGATGCTGTTTTGTCATAAATAGCCGAATGTTCCCGAAAGGGACGCCGGAAGGCTGACTTTGCATAAACAACCACCTTTGGGTCATTTTTAAGACTTGGTCCAGTTGACCCCCACAGCCTAAAAATCTTCGTCCCCGAGACATTGAAAGGCCGTGTTTGCAATATTGACTTTTCTAATTTGAAAAACGATAAAAAAGAGTTATAAATAAGTCAGGTGATGCTGTTTTGTCATAAATAGCCGAATGTTCCCGAATGGGACGTCGGAAGGCTGACTTTGCATAAACAGCCACCTTTGGGTCATTTTTTAAGACTTGGTCCAGTTGACCCCCACAGCCTAAAAATCTTCGTCCCCGAGACGTTGAAATGCCGTGTTTGCAATATTGACTTTTCTAATTTGAAAAACGATAAAAAAGAGTTATAAATAAGTCAGGTGATGCTGTTTTGTCATAAATAGCCAAATGTTCCCGAAAGGGACGCCGGAAGGCTGATTTGGCATAAACAGCCACCTTTGGGTCATTTTGAGATATGGAACCACGCAGCCTTAAAAATCTTCGTCCCCGAGGCGCTGAAGGGCCGTGTTTGCAACACCAGGTTTTTATTGCAATTTGAAAAGAAAAAAAACAAAGAGTCAGCGGTCAGGTGAATACCGTTTGGATTTTGGTCAAAATAAGCCGAGCCAGCTTCGGCCGCGTCTTAAACCGTTCTTGCCGAAATAGCCTTAGAGTATCTTTCAGTTGTCGAAAGGTTATTTTCGTAAAAGAACGGACAAGTTTGTAAAGTGTCATAAAATAATCCTCCCCGGTCTCAAAATTCATGTGAAATTTGGAAGGGGCCACATTTGCAAAAATAACCGTTTGGTTGCATTTGTCGAACAGAGAAAGGGAGCTGGCCTTTTGTTTTTGCGTTTATAAATCTTTAATTAGAATATGTGATTTGTTTGATTTTTTTAGTTTATTTTAATATGAAAATCGAAAAAATGTTTATTATTGTTTATCTTTTAGTGGTCCGAACTACGCAAGGTCTGATTCATGCGGGGTCATGATACGTAGGCAATCTCCATAAGATTCGACCGCCATTAATAATGAAAAAGAAAATACAAAATAGAATAAAATACGGGGGTTCCCAAAGTACTTCAAAGGGGCAAATAAGCAAGCCGGGATGACGCATGTTATTTGAAGCAAAGCATGTTAGAAACGGTTAACCCCCTAGGGGCATTGCATCCTCAATGTGTTGTTATCAAATCTGTTAAACTCTAAACGCTAACAAGTTTGTTGTTTTCCGAATCTCAAACAGTTAGTTGTTAAAGAATTCTGGCAACACACCCTTACCAAACTAGATCCAAAGGACCGACAACAACAAGCATGACTACTTCAGAGAATAGTACCGAGGAAGAAAGGCCGATGAGCCAGTTGTTAAAGGAAGCGATGGAAAAGATAGAAAGGATGGGACTAGAGATGAATGCAATGCAGTTAGCTCTAGCCAAAGCACAAAAGAGCCTTGAGCCATTGGGGCACATGCCGGAATACCCTCACTCCGGCCCTTCAACAAGCCTCCCGAATCACCGTTATCATCAGGAGAGAAGCCCCCATGATTTCCAAGCTCCACCGCCCCATCAACCTCTCCCAATACCAAATGTTCCCACTTTTATGGGACCCACATTAGCCACCCTGCAAAGATCAAACAGCGAGCCATTGCTTCAGGCTCCCGATACGCAATACTATCCCCCTGAGCCTACATTCCATGCCCCCGAACCACATGCCTACAATCCACACTTGGAGGCACCGACAGAAATTGAAAAGCCGGTTAAAGCCCCAGAACAAGATGAGGTATTGAGGAAATTCAAAAGCCTGGAGCAGTCCTTCAGGAACCTGCACGGATTGGGCAACCAGGTCAGCATGGCCTACAAAGATCTATGCCCTTTCCCCGATGTCCAACTCCCGGCTGGGTTCAAGATGCCTAAGTTTGATCTATATGAAGGGCATGGTGATCCCATGGCGCATTTGCGGGGATTCTGTAGCAAAATGAGAGGGGCAGGCGGCAAGGATGAGCTGCTGATAGCTTATTTCGGCCAAAGTCTGAGCGGATCGGCATTAGAATGGTATACCAGGCAGGATTCCAGCAGATGGTACACTTGGGATGATCTGGCGCAGGCCTTTTGCAGGTCATTTCCAATACAATCTCGAGATAGTCCCTGACCGTCTCACGTTGTTGAGGACCGGGAAGAAGCCCGGGGAAAGTTTTCGCGAGTTCGGGTTCCGCTGGAGAGAGCAAGCAGCCAGAGTCGATCCTCCCATGAGAGAGGGAGAGATGGTGGACTACTTCTTACAAACCTTGGAGCCAACTTACTTTGGTCATCTAGTGACGACAGTTGGTAAATCTTTCAACGAAGTGGTAAAAATGGGCGGTATGATCGAAGAGGGACTCAGGTCCAACAAAATCCTGAGATATTCGGCAATTAAAGCAACCACTCAGGCCATCCAGAGCGGTACTGAGGGTGTACTTGGGAAGAAGAAGAAAGAAGATATCACGACTGTTGAGTCTGGAGCCTGGTTCGGATCTAGAGGCCCGTCACCCTACTATAGCCAACCACGACCCTACCACCAAAATTACCCCCGCACTCCATATAGCCCTCCACGACATTATTACTCACTACCAGATCCCCATTTTTCCGTTCATCATGCACAAACCTATACCCACTCTCTAGCACACGCACAATGGCATGCGCCGGCTCCCCAAAATACATACCCACCTCCACCAAACATATATCCACTTCCGAGGGCCTATAGAAATCCTCCAGGGTCAGGTTTCCGGGGGAATCAAGCTTTTAAGAATGAGAGGAAGCAGAATATACTCCGCTGGGAGAATCCTATACTACCGTGTTCCACAAATTGAGGCAGTTAGGCCTATTGAATCCTATTGAGCCCAAATTACCAAATCCCTTCCTGAAAATCTTGACCCTTTAGCAAGTTGTGAATATTGTTCGGGGGCTCCCGGACACGATACTGAGAGATGTTGGAAGTTGAAGAATGTCGTGAAAGAGCTCATCAACACAAATAGGATCGAGGTTCAGGTTCCAGAGCCGCCAAACATTAATGACGATCCGTGCCGGTGAAAATAGTTAAAAAAAAATAAAAATAAATAAAATAAATTATTATTCCTGAATCTGAAAACAAAAATCAACAATTGGACGGCTACTCCTCTACCTATCCGAAGGGAGTCTTGGTAGTGCGCTCTGATTTTTCTTTCTTGTTTTAGATTATTGCAGGGTTGTAATCCAGTTTTGTTTTAGTGTGAAACTCTGTTATCCTTTATTTTTATAAAGTGAAAGCTTTCCTCTTCTTATTTTGTTTTGAGTCTATTTTCTTCCTTTTCTCTTTCTAAACAATGCTCTTTATACTGATTCCAATGACATGGCATGCACAACGGATCATCAACTTAGTCTAAAAATCAATCTGATTCCGAACTGATTGTACAAAAGGTCAATCACGATGACGAATCGAAATACAGTGATAATAAAGCCTTCAAAGAGACAAACAGAGAGTTAAGCTAGTTGGAAGAGAAATCTAAGCCCAACTTAAATGACACATAAGACATCAATTTAGGGGATGCAGACGATATCAGGAAATTTGAAGAGGGACAACAAGTGTTGAAACGGATCCTCCCACATCAGGCCAAAGCAAAAATGGCAAATTTGTCCCGAATTGGCAGTGGCCATCTATTGTGACCAAGATGTTATCCAGTCGCGCTTTATATCAGACAGATGTCGAGGGAAGATGCATCGACAATGCTATTAATTGTTGTTTGTTTGTTTATACTTGGCATTCATCGGAGAATGAAATGACGGAGGCAATTTTTTCTTATATCCAAACATTTTAACCTTTGCTTCCCCGTTTGAGCCTTATTTATTCTTTCATACCCCTCTTTTGGAATCAGTAATGAAAATAAGAAAAAAGAGAAGAAAAATATGATGATAGTGTACTGGAACACCGAAAAAAAAAACCAAACAAACAAGCATCCCAGCAGGAGTGGCACGACCACCCACCATGTTTTTAACTAACAAAATCTTTCTTTGATTTGAAGCAGGGAAAAGAAATGTTACAGATGGCGGAAGGACACGCCATAAAGAAGATCATCAAACCGGGGCAGAAAATTTTCTCAAAAATCAGGTACCCACTTGGGGAAGGATGGAAGGCAACACAGGTCTGGATAAAGTGATATCCCGAGCAATTTTCGGAGGAATGAAACACTAATTTTGAGGAAAGAAGTCTGAAGGGAGATGATTCAAGTAAGAGGAAAAATTACTGAGGAGGCAGGAAAGAATAATGCCAACAGAATGTTATACTTTAAGGAATGTTGAAGTTGGGAGCCCGCCCATATAACAGAGGAATACATTTTAGTACTACTTTCAAGTGTTGAAGTTGGGAGCCCGCCCATAATAACAGAGGAATACATTCAGTCTTTTCATTTCAAGAGTTGAAGTTGGGAGCCCGCCCATAATAACAGAGGAATACATTCAGTCTTTCATTTCAAGAGTTGAAGTTGGGAGCCCGCCCATAATAACAGAGGAATACATTCAGTCTTTTCATTTCAAGCGTTGAAGTTGGGAGCCCGCCCATAATAACAGAGGAATACATTCAATCTTTATATTTCCAGAGTTGAAGTTGGGAGCCCGCCCATAATAACAGAGGAATACATTCAGTCTTTATTTTCAAGCATTGAAGTTGGGAGCCCGCCCATAATAACAGAGGAATACATTCAGTCTTTACCTTTCAAGTGTTGAAGTTGGGAGTCCGCCCATAATAACAGAGGAATACATTCAGTCTTTTCATTTCAAGCGTTGAAGTTGGGAGCCCGCCCATAATAACAGAGGAATACATTCAGTCTTTATATTTCCAGAGTTGAAGTTGGGAGCCCGCCCATAATAACAGAGGAATACATTCCAGTCTTTATTTTCAAGCATTGAATTTGGGAGCCCGCCCATAATAACAGAGGCATACATTCAGTCTTTATATTTCAAGCGTTGAAGTTGGGAGCCCGCCCAGATAACAGAGGCATACATTTCAGTCTTTAATTTTCAAGTGTTGAAGTTGGGAGCCCGCCCATACAACAGAGGCATACGTTTCAAGATCAAGTCAGAGGACAATAAAACAGAGGGTTACAGTAGTAATCCCCTACAGGAAACAATAAAAATCCCCAGCACCGGGAAGGAGAAGGTTGCAACAAGAGATCCCAGCACAAATTCAGGCGCATGAGTCAAAAGGAAGAAAAGATGCGTCTTGAAAGAAGCAGCTGGTGAACATTAAATTATGCCCAGCATAACAAGTCTGATGAAGAGAGCCGTACCCACCAGAGGAACAGCCAAAAAGCTTAATGAAGAAAGCCATGTCCCCAGCGAACCGAGCAAAATGATGAAAACTGATATTCAGAAAAGCAAAGGGCCAGTATCATTCCAAAAATTCAAGGAAGAAAAGCACCGGAGGAAACGCAAGCCGACAAGAAAGCAAGGCAACAAGAACAAGTTACAGTCTAGCCTAGCTTCTTGTTTTCTTTTAAACACGGTGTAATAAGGAGATCGGTAAGCAGTGATAACAGCATGCAACAGCAGTAACATCGCAGTCCCACGGTAGTCCCAGCTACCAAAACTTCCCGAATTACATTAACCTGATTCCCCTTTAGCCAGGGATATATAGGAAACCTTTGAAGCAAAGGTTCGGTTAAATCTTTTTTCAAAAAATGCTTCACACGGAGTACTCGGACGGGCAAAAATCGCTCGCTTTATCTTTGCACGAAAACCCTTCGTGTCTCCGGGCAAAGAGGGGCAGCTGTAAGCACGTGATTTTTGCCCTATATGAGAAATACTCCCAAAAAATGCAAAATAAAAGGATTTTCCTTGGTGTGCAATTTTGAGTACTTTTGTGATATTTTTGGATAATTATTTGTATTTGTCTGTGTTTGCTTATTTGTTAAATTAATAAAAAATACAAAAATATGTCGCACTTTGCATGTAGGATTTAATTATACAATTGTTAGTAATTAAATTAGTTTTACAAAAATTAAAAATTACAAAAATAGGCATCTTTTGCATTTTTAGTATTTAATGCCCAAATGAACAATTTTATGCTTAATTATTACTTAATTGCGCGTTAATTGTTATTGGGAGTTAATTTGCGATTTTATAACTTAATTTGGTTCTTAATAATAATTTAAGTATTTTTATAATTTAGTTTTAGAAAATGAAAGAAGAAAAGAGAACAAAAATACAAAGAAAAAGCGGATTGAGCCACTTCTTCAATTGTAAGCCAAAGGCCCAAAAAAATTGCCCAATCTTCTCCATAACCCAGTCCACTTCAGACCGGGTCGACCCGGTCCGCCCCATTAACCCATTAACCCAAGACCCACTCTTCATTTTGTCCTAACACAAAACAAAACAAAACACAAACAAAAAAACCCTAAAAAACCTAAACTAAACTATCCGCCCCCCACCCTCTCTTCTTCTTCTCCAAGATACCAAACACACCAAGCATCCATGGCTGACCAAACCATGCTCCCTTCTTCCGCGTCCACCACCCAGCACCTTCCCACCGCGAACACCACCACCATGGACGCAGTCCAGACTCCCTCACGTCCAAACACTTTCGACCAAACAGTCCCCTCCCCCGTCGTCAACACTGCCCTCCTCCACCTCGCTTCTTCTGCTTTCAGCTCCATCTCCAAACAACCACAGTCCTTGAAATACCCAGCTCCACCATGTCGACGGACAGCTCGTCGACCACTGCTCCGACGCGTCGCTGCTGCCACCGTTCCAGCAGCTCCGTCTTCCTCCTCGACGATCAGCTCCTCGTCGTCCAGTTCGAACCAAACAGACCCATCATGCTATCGCTGCCCTCGTCGACCAGTCTCCAGCTCCTCCGTTTCGCCGCTGCAACTCAGTCCCGCCATGGACCCAGCAGGAGTTGATGCTGATGCTCCTCCACGGACCTCAGTTACGCAGAAGCTGATGCTTCGTTTCGATGAAGGAGAAGGTGGTTGCTCAGTTGCTGCCTCACTTCGTTCTCTTCACTTCTGCCTCGCGCACATGGATGGGTTTTGGACGAGGTCGTCGATCATTGTTCGAGTTCGTCGTTAGTTGTTGTTGTTCGTCATTTCAATCCGGTTGGTAGATTTTTGAGTTTTATTTTGTCCGTATTTTGTTTTGATATTTTCGAATCTAAAATCGGCAAATGTTTTTTTTTGTTTATCGTTTGAATTAATTTTTAGTTCATGTTCATGTGTTGTTTGTTAAATTAATTTTTCAGATTCCAAATGAAAGATTAATTAATTGTGTTTCATGTTCGTATTGTTGTTTAAGTGAATATTTGTTGTTGTTTAAGTGAATATTTGTTAGTTTAATACTTGTTAGATTCAAATTGAAATTTAATTAATTATTTCTTCAATTTGTTTCATGTTGTTATGAATTTTCCAGAAAATGTTAATGTTGTTTGAATCGTTAGAATCCGTCATGTTTGTTGCTTAAAAAGCAGATTTAATTCATGTTCATCTTTGTTTGAAGTTCATGTTAATATCCAGTGATTTAATGTGAGTTTATGTTTGTTTATGATTTGTTGATTTAATTTGAATTATGCATATTGTTGTTGGTATTGTTGTATCTTTGTTCATCCATTGATATCTAAATTAACCAGGATTGGTTCCCAATATGATTGATTTATTTCCATTAATTTGGAGTTTGTGTTGTTCATCATGTTCATATGATTTGTTGTTGAAGATTGTTGAGAAATTGGTCATCTTGACTATATTTTGGTTGAGTTATGATTAATTGATTGATTAGAGCAGAGGGGTAATTTGGTAAATTACATTGCATTCGGGGGGTAGATTTGTAATTGCAATAAGGTCGGAGGGGTAGTTTGGTAATTGAACATTATTTTGATTCTTTATGTTAAGCATGGGGGACAAATATAATGGGGTGGGGTTTTTGAGGTACTTGTTTAATATAATGGGGGACAAGACAAAACATAATGGGGAGGAATCTTGTACTTTTTTAATATAGGCATGGGGGACAAATTGTAATGGGTTGAGAATGTGTTAGTTATTTAATGTAGGCATGGGGGACAAAATTTAAAATAAAGAAGACATTTAATAGTGGGCCAAAGCATGCCATTGGGGGAATAATTTTGGGGTTGGGAATGGAAGACTTGTCTTGCTATATATAGAGTCATTCTTGACATTAAAAAGGGGACTAGAACTTGAACCTTGAGAGGATTTTGAGGAGTGAAAAAAGAAGAAGAGAGTTTTTAGAACTTGAATATTATTAAGAGAGACTTGGAGAGTTGACATACTTTGATACTTGAGAGAGTTTGTGATAGTAAAAGAGAAAGACAATTTGAACTTTCACTCGAACAATTCTGTTTGTTTTTATTCGAGTGTTATTCAAAAATCCGAAGCTACTACATCTCATATCTTTTCTCTTCTCTGCTTTGATTGTGATTGCACTTTGGCACTGTTGATTTTTCAATCCGTTGCTGGGTTATTCTACTGGTTGTTACTGGTTTTGCGGTGTTGCTGAACCTGCTGTTGCCGCATTATTACTGTTGCTGACTCCTACTTCTTTTGTTCTTGTACTGCTGTTTCCAGGTACACATTTGTACACTCTTGGCTTGAAGCGAAAAAATGAAATATTAATCAGGCTCCTGTTCCTGTTGAATTCTTTTGTTTGGATCTGTGTTTGAATATTAATTTTCCTCTCTTTGTATAAAAATGTAGTCAATTAATTAATGAGTAATGAGGCTACATATGTATGATTTCTTCATCTAATAATGCTAGTTTAAATTATTTGAAGAATAGTTAATCTGCTTTGATATTATTGTGTATCCCTCTCATGTTCTAGCATTAGTAAATAATAGAATATAAAAAAATGAAAGCAGTTTTTCTTTGTACAAACTCGATCGCAATATTCCAATCGCATTAGCGTAAACTAATAACTAATAAGTTACGTTTTCAGCATGTAAATAATTAAGAGATTTTCTTTTATTTTAGAGACGAACTTAATAGAAAATATAGTCACTATAGGTTTATCCTTTAAAATAAAAATGAGACGAGCCTCGCCAAATAAATCACAAACCGCCGGGGCCCTCAATAAAATACATAACCATTGACTAGACTTTGGATTTGGCCGTTTAATGAACCTTCACGGCCTCTTCCTAAAATAACAATACGTTAGACTCTTTAGGACGCGCCTTAATAAATCTTACCTTCTTAAACTCGGGTGCACATTTATGTGACCCAAATCCAATTCTCAACGGAGTCGAAATGTGTTTCTAATCACGGGTACATTGATTGTGACGTGGTTCGAGATGCGTGTCCATGACGTTTCAAATTCATTTTAAAAAATAAGAATGAGATGAGCCTCGCCAAATAAAATACAAATTGCGGGGCCCTCAGTAAATATTTGCTTTAAAAATTGTTTAGATTTCGGGATGGACCGTTTAGTAAAATTCCACGGTCCTACCCAAAATAAATACGCTAGTCGCTTTAGGCGCGCCTTTAATAATTTAATTTCCTTAAACTCGGGTGCACATTGATGTGGCCCAAATCCAAATCTCAACGGAGTCAAAGTGTGTCAACAACCACGGGTACATTGATTGTAACGTGGTTCGAGATACATTTTTATAACGTTGCAATTCTTGATAAAAATAACAGTAAATGATAAAAGCGGTTGAAAGATAAAATTTGCACATAAGTTCATATTGTATTTAAAATCAGATAAATAAGCCAAATATAACAGTTGAGCGACCGTGCTAGAACCACGGAACTCGGGAATGCCTAACACCTTCTCCCGGGTTAACAGAATTCCTTATCCGGATTTCCGGTACGCAGACTGTAATATAGAGTCATTCTTTTCCTCGATTCGGGATTAAAATTGGTGACTTGGGACACCCTAAATCTCCCAAGTGGCGACTCTGAAATAAATAAACCAATCCCGTTTCGATTGTCCTTTAATTAGAAAAAATTCCCTTGCGCCCTCCGGGTGCGGAAAAAGGAGGTGTGACATCGGGTAAAATTTATATTTTTCAGAATCCTCATACTCTCACGAGTTCATGCATACCAAAATTATCCAAATCTAAGGTCAAATTCCCAATCAAATGTCGAATTCTATGTCTAAGAACTTTCTTCCAACTTTTTTCCAATTTTCATCTCCAATCCGAAATTAAATAATGAATTCATGTTTAGATTAATGTGTTACAAGAAAAAAGGAGTAAGGAATCGTTACCCAATTTATATCTCTGAAAATCCTCAAAACCTCGCTCAAATCCGAGCTCCCAAGCTCTCTTTTTCACAAAAATGTCTAAACCCTCGATTTTGAAGTTAAACATTCTGCCCAGTTAATTCCTTCTTTGCGAACGCGGAAGGCCCCTCGCGTTCGCGAAGCACAATTACACTTGGACCCAAATTTCTTCATCGCGAATGGGATGCACGGAACGCGAACGCGATTCAAAACTTCCTCCTCCTACGCGAATGCGGGAAAGCCATCGTGAACACGTAGGTATAGAACTCCTAGCTTTACGAACGTAGGAGACACTTCGCTAACGCGAAGCATAAATTCCTTGCCATCCCAAGCTCCTCTTCGCGAATGCGATACCCCATTCGTGAACGTAAAGAAGGAAAACAGAATTGAATGCTGCAACATTTTCTGCAATTTTCTAAGTTCCAAAAATGACCCGTTGGGCATCCGAAACACACCCGAGGCCCCCAGGACCTCAACCAAACCTACCAACATCTCCCATAACTTCATTCAAACTTGCTCCAACCTTCGGAACGCTTAAAATAACATCAAAACACCTATTTTTTATCGGATTCAAGCCTAAGAATTCCAAAAATACGCTTTCGATCAAAAGGTCTATCAAACCTCGTCCGAATGGCCTGAAATTTTTCACACATCACATTAAAAACTATGGAGCTACTCCAACTTCCGGAATTCTATTCCGACCCTCGGATCAAAATCTCACTATCGAACTGGAAACTTCAAAAATTCAACTTTCGGCATTTCAAGCTTAAATTAGCTACGGACCTCCAAAACACAATCCGAACATGCCCCTAAGCCTGAAATCACACAAAGGAGCTAACGAAACCATATGATTTCCATTCCGAGACCATCTTCATGCTGTTCCAACTACGGTCAACTTTCCAACACTTAAGCTCTCATTTAGAGACTAAATGTCCCAAAACTCTCTGAAACTCAAAATCGAACATCCTGGCAGATCAAAATAGCAGAAATAAATACGGGGAAAGCAGTTAATAGGGGATTGGGGCATTAATTCTTAAGACGACCGGCCAGGTCGTCACAAAGTCATAGACACAAACATTCAAATGAATGGTAATGACTTCATTAAATCCTAGTAGCTCAAAGGGATCGAATCATAACAAAAGACAATATCAGAATGTTCTAGTAGCTCAAAGGGGTCAAATAGGAGGTGTCATTACAGACTTACTGCCAATTATTTCATGACATGGACACCTTTAAATGCTAGGAGAAGGTTTTTCAAGTGCCCGAAGCATGAGGTAAGTATATTTTTTAATGGGTTCTTTTAATTATTCCGATTTGCTTGTAAATTTGTTTTATTTATTTTTGGTTTTTAGGATGAAAAATATTCTTATTGGGAATGGAAAGATGAAGAGCTTCTTCCGAGAGTTTCAAATCTCATATGCAGTTTAAAGAAGAAAAAGGAAGCTCTAATCCGTGAAAGAAACTCTCTCCAAAGGAAAATTTAATCTTGAGAATGTTATGATGCTCGTCGATCATGGAGGAATAGAAGCCTTGGAATTGAAAATAAATGTTCTAATGAAAAAAGTGACCGATTCAGAGTACTCAGTTATGCTTGATGCTAAATTTCAGAAGAAGATGTGAATATTTATGTGTGTGATATTGGAATGTCTTATTATGTTTTTTGGATCCGTGGGAAATGATATATAATATTAGTTTTATTGTGGCTCAATTGTTGTCTTTTATTATGTAATGGAGCTTTATATTTTTGTACAAGGATTTAATAAAGTCATCTCTGTTCATTTGTTGTGTCTATGACTGAGTTTATTTGCTATAATAATTAGTTTGGTGTTGTCAAATAGGTGTCTAAGTAAACTGATATGGAGTTATGAAATGTTTGAGAAATGACTATTATAACTAACTCATATATGCCCCTGTACAATTCAAACTAGGTCTAACTTGCCCTCACATATATTCCAAGTGGCTTTATGAGTCTTCTGTTAGTGATAGAGGGCATATACGAGCCCATTTGTTGACGGGAAGGGCAGAATAGAGACTAACTTTTAACGGAGGGCTAACATGTCCTATTTCATATAGTAAAAGGGCATTTTATGCCCTTTTCCGTAGAGAAAAAGATAAAAATTAGTCCACACTCCTACAATTAGTTCATGCGTGTTGACATGGCAGAACTTAACGAATAAACATATGCCATATGGCTTTTGATTTAAGTTTAAAAAAACCCCTTTACGAAAACAAAATTTTGTTTTAAGAGATAAAAGCCCCTTCCATGTCGCCTTCTTACCTTTAAACCCTCATCCCCCTCCCCGTAGAAGTAGCAGCCAAGGTTATGACTTGAAGATGATGGAAAAATATAACCTAAAAGAAGACACACTTTATTGGGTTCTTATCTTTAATTCCATAAGAATAAAATCTTGTTATCTTCAATAGGGTGACAATGTAGTGACTGCTTGGTTAAGATTCTTCTGCTTCGTATTTGTCACGACCCTAAACCCGAACCCGGTCGTGATGGCGCCTTTCGTGAAGATAAGGTTAGCCGACACTTCCCATTTCAGTTTTAAGCAATTAGATAATAAGATTCAAGTCTAAAGCATGATAAAATAACCCAAGGTTTAAGCAGTCAACAATACAAATATGCGGAAGAACAACCCAACACAGCCCGATACCGGGGTGTCACTAGTCATGAGCATCTACCAATCCTAATACAAGTCTGAAAAGTCTATAAGCTATTACAAAATGTCTGATAAGAGATAGAATGATAAAGGGGGAGAAACACGGGACTGCGGACGCCAAGCAGCTACCTCGTGAACTCCGAAACCTGCCGGGAGCTCTCAACTCGCACTAGCACGATCCGCAATGCCTGAATCTGCACACAGAGTGCAGGAAGTAAAGTGAGTACTACAACTTAGTGAGTAATAATCATAAATAAAAACTGAAAGTAGGAAATCACGTAAGGCACATTACATGCTATAATGAAGCAGTAAAACTATTACAGTGAATTAGTAAAGGTACGAATAATCATATAAGTTCAGTTTAAACTTCAGGAAATACCTTTTCAACAATTAAACAGATAAATGACAGACAAATAAGACAGATAAATACATAAAGGTTTTTGCCCCTCGTGCATAATGTCAACAATACCAGCCCCTCCGGCTATCTCTCACATCACAATGGGTACCCGCGCTTACTGGGGGTGTGCAGACTCCTGGAGGGGCCCCTTTTGGCCCAAGTGCAATATCAAGCCATCTCATGGCATCATCACTAGGCCCTCGGCCTCATATCAACAAGCCACCTCATGGCGCACATATCTCAGGCCTTCGGCCTCATAATTCTAATCAGTGTTTCCTCACAAATAGGCCGTCGGCCTTACTCTGTCAAAATCCTCACAAGCCACTCGGGCAATAGTAAAACATGATTCTCAGCCCTAAATATCATTTAAAAGATCATTTAAGTGTTAAAACAAAGTAAACATGTATGAGTTATGAAAACAGTGAAATATATCATGACTGAGCTCAAGTATAAAGTCAAAATAGTGAGAAAATATCAATAAAATTTCCTAAGGGTTCAAATAGTTGGCACAAACCCAAATATGGCGTTCAGCCCAAAACATGATGTTCACAAATAGATTTCAGTCAAATACACAGTAAAATAGTCATTTGGGACGGACTAAGTCACAATCCCCAATAGTGCACGACCCCATGCTCATCATCAAGTGTGTGCGTCACCTTAATATAGCATAACGATGTACAAATCTGGGGTTTCATATCCTCAGAATATCATTTACAATCATTACTCACCTCAATCCGGTCAAATCTTTAGCCCCGACGCCTTTGCCCCTCGAATTGGCCTCCACTCGCATCGAATCTATCCAAAATCAGAATCAAGGCGTCAAAATATGCTAAGGGAATGAAGCCCAAGCAAAAATAATCAATTTACAACACAAATTCCGAAATTACCAAAACTCGACCCCCAGGACCACATCTCGGAATTCGATAATTTTTAAATCAATAGATTCCTTATCTCCCCACGAGTTCATACATATCAAAAGTTCTGAAATCCGACCTCAAATGGTCCTTCAAATCCTCAATCAAAAGTCTAAGTTTCCAAGCCCTAGTTTCCCCAAACTTTGATCCTTAAATTCCATAAATTACAAGCCTAATCCGTAAAATAATACCATAGAAACGAGTTTTAGGTCCAAAATCCTTACCTCAATGAAGTTCCCTTGAAATTCCTCGTCAAAATCGTCCAAAAAGCTCAAAAGCCGACTCAAAAATGGTGAAATAGCTCAAAAATCGCGAAGGACACAATTTATACCTTCTGGCCCAGGCATTTTTGCATCTACAACCAATTTACAGCTTCTGCGGTACCGCATTTGCGGTCAACCAACCGCTTCTACAATTTTGACTTATGTTCCTCTATTCCGCATCTGCGATCCCATATCCGCATCTGCGCCATCGCAGGTGCGGTCCTCCTAACCGCTTTTGCGGTTTCCTGCCTACTTCCCAGTGTCCGCTTCTGCGATCATTTTCCCACATATGCGGCATCACACCTGCGGTCCCCAATCTGTAGGTGCGGAAATACCAGAAGCAGAAAAAAATCTGCAACTTCACAAAATCTCAAACTTCTCTGTCAACCATCTGAAATCACCCCGAGGCCCCTGGGACCTCAACCAAAAGCACAAACATATCCCATAACCTTATTCAAACTTGTACCAATCTTCAAAACATCTCAAACAACATCATATCAACCAAAATACATCGGATTCAAGCCTAAGTTTCCAAAAATCTTCCGAATTCCTCTTTTGATAAAAAACCCAACAAAACCACGTCCGAATGACCTGAAATTTTGCACACACATCCCAAATGACACATCGAAACTACTGAAACTCTTGTAATTCTATTCCAACCCTTATATCAAAATTTCGCCTACCAACCGGAAATCACCAAAATAACAACTTCGCCAATTCAAGCCTAAATCTACTCCGAACCTCCAAAACTCATTCCGATCATACTCCTAAGTCCCAAATCACCTTCCGAAGCTATCCAAACCATCGGAACTCACATCCAAGCCCTATAATACATAAGTCAACATCCGGTTAACTTTTCCAATTTAAGCTTCTTCAAAAGAGACTAAGTGTCTCAAACCTTATTAAATCCTTTCCGAACCCGAGCCAACCAACCCGATCACACATAGAACTGGTAGACAAAGCAATAAGAAGAAGAAATGAGTATATTGGCAAGAAATAAAGTTGTGATCGGAAGGTGAAGCATGTTTTGGGTTTTCTTATCCGTAGAGATTTTTGTGGGGACAACAGTGGCGGACCAGTGGCGGCAGAATGGTGTATATAGTGGTTCTGTTAAAATGGTTTTAAATTTTAAAAAGCAAAAAGAAAAAAAAGAAATTTGAGCTTGTCACTTCCTAAAAGAAGTGGAATGCACTTTTTCTGCCATGTCACTTTTAGTGTTTGATACATATTTAGTAAAATTTAAATTATCTAATAGGTTCAAGCCTCACTTGAGATAGCTAAGTGATAATATTAGACAAGTTTAAGTAGACGTATATGTATTCTGCCTAAAAATAAAAATCTAATTAAAAACTTTAGTACGCCAAGAAAGCAACAAAAACTTCTCTTTCCTTGTTAGAAAAGTTAAATCATTCACTTTATTTGGTAATCTATCATTCTTGTTGATGTTTTACCTTTCTAACATGATGTAAGGAATATTTTCCACCAATATTTAAGGGCATATGCATAATTATTATATATTTATATTCAAAATTTTAATTTCTATACGTAATACAATGACCTAAATTATTCATATATTAATTGAGATATTGGACTTATAGATAAATATCAACTATATTTACTATTCTAAAGTAGCACAAAGAAGGGATTAAACATAATTATCCTTGGTGTTGATTGATTTTGCCAGATACATCCTTTATCTTTATAGAGGTCGTATGACTCCTTGGCTATGTTTGAAATATAATAAACAACACCTTTTAAGTCCATGTGATATAGAGAGTGTAAATCAGCTTCTTGAAGAGAGGGAGAGAAAAAAAATAAATATTAAATTTTATTTTTATCACCATTTTTATTAAATATTAATTATCATTTACTTTTTAAAGATATGTAAAAAAATTGTGGGCCCTTTCTTCTTTTACATAACATTTTCTTTTCTTTCTTTGTCTTCTCCATTATCATATCTCTGACTAGTGCTACTTTTATCGCCACTAGCAAAACTGATCACTCTATCTACACTACGCTAATGCCACTTTCTATATCTTTCGTCCTTCATTATCTTTTGTTTTCTTTCAACCACTGATCGCGGCCTACTCCGCACTACTATTGAGTAGCGAGAGAGGATCGGAGCAGCTTTTACCCGATTTTGGATCGGGATTGATTTTCAGAGAGAGCTAGAATTTGGAATCGAGTATCTATCTAGTTTAGAATTGCATAAGTGTTACAAATTACACTTCTAATCATTTTGGGGGTTTTCTTTATAATTCTACTTTTATCAAACTATAAATTATAATTGCAACTAGATTAAGCTAAGAGATAAGCTAAAAGGGCAATTCAAATGGTTTAAAGGGAACTAGGGTAGTGACACCCGCCTAGGTGGTCAATTGACGGGTACTTGAGTCTAAGGTACAATTGACATGATTGGGGAGTATGATATAACCGTTGCACTACTTTACCCACTCTACACCTCTCGGTGGTTCAAGTGATTTTGCCCAATTGACTTTCTCAAGACCAACTGGATATGCAAATTTACACAAACAACTTAGGGTTCAAGTCGGGTATTACTCTCTCGAGGTTTAACCTTTTAATTGGGTCTATCAATCTCTTGAGTACGCCCCAATTCCTTGTTGGATCAATTTCATAGACTTAGGCTTTCTTTCTCAAGAAGATCCCTAGTCAACTAAACACAAACTAGTGTTTGCAACCACTAATTCAACAATTAACCACGAAATTGACCCAAATATCAAACACTCATAGTCAATTTAGCCCTAAAATACAAGACCCATCAATTACCCATACTAGAGTTGAGGCACAACCCTAGCTATGGGGTCTAGCTACTCATATTCAAAGAAGAAAAACAAGAAATCGATGAAGATAAACTCATATTAATTAATTACTAAGATAAAAATAAAGATTCAATGTTGCAAAGTAGATAAAATTGCCCAAAATGGCTACAAGAGTCGTTCCAACAAGCGCAACTGCTTCTAAAAACTATCTGACGCCCTAAAAATGGAAAAAGAATCTATTTATACTAAGCTGAAAAATCTGGATAAAAATGCCCCTGCGGGGTTAGTGCGGACCGCACAAAATGGTGTACGGCCGCACTAGGGCTCTAAACTTGAAGATCTAGTTCCCTGAATTCGAGATTCGCAGACCGCACAGAATGGACTGCGGCCGCGGAGGCTTCTAGTGCGGTCCGCACAAAATGGACTGCGGACCGCATTGGCTTGAAAGCTCCAACTTGACACTTCTCTGATTCTCAGCTCTGCGGACTGCACAAAATGGTAATGTGGCCGCATTACCTTCAGTTCGAACCGCACAAAATCTAGTGCGGCCGCACTGCCTCTTAGACTGGAAATCATGCTCTCTGAATCTCCTAGTGCGGACCGCACAAAGTGGTACGTGGCTGCACTGGGCCTATTTTGCCTTAGCTTGTCTTATCTTTGGCACTTGTGCAAGTTTCACTCCTTTTGAGCTGATCTTTGACATTTTGTCACTTTGTTGAGCAAATCTGCAATCAAGCACAACTTGTGAGCCTTTCGGGACTATTTTGTGTGAATTTCTAATCAAAGCATAAGCAAGAAGGAGTATAAAATACGTCAAAATCCCTAGTTATCAACTCCCCCAAACTTAAGCTTTTGCTTATCCTCAAGCAAATAAAATAAGACTCACCTCTTAAGGGAAAATCCAAGAAGTTTTTAGCTATCCTAAAGCAACCTCAACTAGCATCAATTGGGACTAACAATTGCCCTCAATACAAATGAATCATTAACAACATTTACTCATTAAAACACCATGGGTTAAGTGCGACACAAGAGCATCAAGGGTTGACTCAACACATCAAAGAACTCTTTCAATTACTTTGGTCATTGTGGAACCCAAACTCACACATCCTCAACTGTCCCTAAGCAAACCTCACCTTTAGAATAATGGCACACAAAATGAGGTTAATGAAAATTCACTCATCTTTCCCAATAAAAAGTCACAAGCCCGGCTCTAAGTACCATATGCTTGCCCCTTATGTGAGCATCCACTAATGTACGCTTCATTCAACTCAAGATCATATAGGGCTTTTGTGGAAACATTGTGAAGACTTTTGGTTCAAGTTAGGGAATGTTTTGGTCTAAGTAGGTTCCATCTTCCCTTAAGCACTTCTTTTGATTCATTTGGCACACATTCACTTGACTCTTTGAGTCATTTCACTTCTTTCTAAGGGGTTAGAGAGACACACTGTCACTCTTTCTTATGCATTTCAAACCTTGTCTCCTTTTTCAACTTTCCACACCTTTCATTCTTTTCTTTTCTTGAATCCCTTTTTATTCTTTTTCACATTGGACATTCTTTTTGTATTTTTTTTTTCCCATTGCCTTTCATTTTCTTCATTTTTGTGCCTTTTTACCACTTTGTTGCAATCCCCGTCTCTCCCCCCAAACATATACTTTTGCCATGTGCTAAAGGAAAGATCGGGTGCCAAGAGAGGGTATCTTTTAGAACGGGTATATGCTTGTATCATGGTTCTTGAAAGAAAAAAGGTCCAAGGCTCAAGAGGGTTGACTAGGGATCTTATCATTGGTAGGCTATGTAATTGTTCAAACTATCATTTGGATCAAGGAGAGCCTATAATCATGTCTCGAGTCAAAATTCACTTAGGATTTCGACTCAACAGACATTCAGGGAAATTCTAGACCAATGGCTCGGGACTTGGACTTGCAATTCAATTACTCACTGCACAAGCTAAGGGATTGCTAAAGACATAGAGTCGGGGTCCCACAACGACCTTAGATACGATTTGAGCACACAATGGTCCCGAAAAACCACTTGATGATTATCAGTCAACACAAGAGTCTCAAGATCACGACTTTCACCATCCTAAACACAACAATTTGTTTTTGACCATGAGATCAAAGGCAAATGTACTAGGCCCAAGTGAAGCTTTGCTTGAGGTACCCTTAACTACCAACTACTAAAAACAAAAAGAAAAACGGACTCAAACCCTTAAGAAGGTTGTCATGCCATCTATCATTGGGAAGAACCACCCGGTTCACACAACACTCCACCTTTGGAAAGAACCGTGACATTAAGAAAACCAAAGGCTTATTGCAAACTTGAGAAACAAGAAGCTACAAATCACAAATAAGAAGCTAAGAACGAAAAATTTGCGGAAAGTAGAATGAATATATAAAAGAGGGGATTTGAATATACAATAGATGAGATGAATATGTACAATGTAACATAACTTTATATACAGAACCAAAGTAAAATAAAAGTGCGATAAATGTACGAAATGTTAAAATTATATACAACCCAAATGTGAAAAATCAAGAAAGCATAATAAAGTATCAAATATATATACAATCATCCGAACGAATAAAAAGTAGGGCCTACCCCCTCAAATGAAAGCTGTCATTGTCCCCAATGTCAACTAAACCAAATAAAGCATCAAAAAGAGATAGGAAAAAGGATATAGGGACTCCCTATGGCCTGTCTGTATGCATAGGCTCCTGAGTGGTCCCAGGCTCCTCACTGTGCTCGGGAACCTCAGACTAGTTCCTAGTGGCCTGCTACTCTGCTGCTGCTGGGACCTGGGCCTGGACCTGGACAGGCTCCTGAAGTGCATCCTGAGGCTGACTGGAGGAAGCCTCTGGTGGGTCGGCCAACTGGATGACTGCATCATCCGCTCTAGGAATCATCCTCTTCCTCTTGGGAGGCCTCTGTGACTGCTCTGGCTGGGAATGGGCTGCAGGTATTGGGTTCTGGAGCTGTAAGTCTAAAGGCAGTTGATCCGCCTTTGTCACACTTCCTTTTTCACCTACACCCCGGAAGGGTGTAAAAGAGAGTTTTTCCAATTAAAGGACAATCAAAACGGGATTAATTATTAAAAGATTCAGAGTCGCCACTTGGGAGATTTATGGTGTCCCAAGTCACCGGTTCAAATCCCGAATCGAGGAAAAGGTTGACTCTGTATTACCATCCGCGAACCAGAAATCTGAGTAAGGAATTCTGTTAACCCGGGAGAAGGTGTTAGGCATTCCCGAGTTCTGTGGTTCTAGCACGGTCGCTCAACTATTATTATTGGCCTATTTATCTGATTTAAAACACTTTCACGACTATGGGCATTATTAAACTTTTAACCGCTTCATTTATTTATTTATTTATTTTGGGAAATTACAACGTCATTTAAAATATGTCTTGAACCACGTCACATAAATGCACCCGTGATCCGCAACACATTTTATCCGATGTTGAGATTTGGATTTAGGTTACATAAATGCGCACCCGAGTTTAGGAAGGTATATTATTGAAATAATGCGCCTAAAGCAACTACGTGTTTTTAACTTTGCGAGGGCCATGAGAATTCGCTAAATGGCGCGCCTCGATATCCAAAGAATTAAGATTCATCAAGTGATGACCATAGGTTATATGATTCAAATGTGTGAATGGCACGACTCAAAACTATTCAACTAAAAGAATTAAAGAGATACATAATTAAAACTAATTTGAAATTAAATATCACAACCACACCACGAAAACAGTACCCTTGATTTAATTATGTGCCTAAAGCTTGATCATCATATTCATAAGTTGTTTGTACTCTTCCTATGCTTGAGACCAATTGTATGTGTTTAAAACTTGCAAAATGGTTTACGTGTAAAGTTGGGAGAAAATTTAGCTAATATGCATACCATTTATTTTATAAAATAACCATCACTCCACCCAGAGCAAACTCAACTTTATATATCCTCTTTTAAAATACCGAAATCAGTACTCATAAAATCTGTTTGTACTATGTACACATCTGGCATTTGCCTATTTATCAACATCACAATTTTAATCATATACAATGCACCGATTTTTTTTTACACAATTAAGCAATCATCACTTCAATCCAGACAAGCTTATCACATGAACCAAAACTGCCTTCCACATAACTTCTACACATTCATTTCTAGTCCAAGTCCTAACTATTCTGTTAATTCGCTTATGACGATTGGGGTTTAGACGAACAAAATCAAGACAATTATTGTCCAAACCTGTGAAAACTATTTACGACTACCAAATCTATACCTTGTAATAATGTTGACATCACTTTGTTATAAGAAATGGGCTAATTGCACTCCTAAACTAAAATAGGTAATTTATTGTTAAGAAAGAAGACTAGTTTACAAATTGATTTGATAGGCAAATTCACACTACATATACCACGAATACACAACTGAACCTCTCAGAATACTCCAATACTTTAAACATAATGGATTATATCAATTTACCTCTAACTTATGGTTATCCCAATAGCTGTTATCATACAAGATTACATACAAACAAGAGCACTTATCTCAACCAGAATTAAAACAAAAATTCCGATGTTTGACGAAGTATACTATTGTAGTTCCTTGATATTTCCATACTACCATACACTTAACTAACATGTCTTAAACACAAAACTTAGCTAATGGTCAATATTCTTCAAGTTTCTCATCTCAGCAGTTCAAAACCAGCTATAACCAATGAGCTTCAGAAGTAAGTAAAATTACTGTAGAGCTATACTAACTTCAACAGAGGCAAGTTGACTAATAGCTCCCATGTTGAGCATATGACATGTCAATTAACTAAAAAACAAAACTAAAACTAAACTAATAGATTTGAACGTGCAGAACACACATTTGGAACTCCGTATTTCATTTCATTGCAATATCAAAACCTTGTGTGAGATAAGTTGTCACGACCCAAACCGAAGGGCCGCGACGGGCACCCGGTGCCTTACTCAACCGAGTACCAACATAACATATCTTTCTTATCATGTTATCATGAGTAAATGAGCTAAAAAACTCGTCCTGAGATAACAAGAATAAAACATAAGGGAATAGTCAACATATGAAGACCCAACATGATATACAAACTAATATATGTGACATACGGGCCTATAAGGCCGACATGACCATTAGTAAACTCAAAACATAGGCCGACAAGGCCATACAATTATCCATACACCTGACATATGTCTACAAGCCTCTAAGAGTACATAAAATCATAAAGGTCGGGACAGGGCCCCGCCATATCAATCAATACATATCCAAAGCATACTGACCAAATAGGCAACTCCGGAGCAAGTGGAGTGCACCAACACCTTCGCTGAGCTGATAGCCTACTAGGAGGACTGTCAACCTATCAATAAGGACCTGCGGGCATGAAATGCAGCGTCCCCAGGAAAAAGGGACGTCAGTACGAATAAAGTACCGAGTATGTTAGGCAGGAAAGCATAAACAAGAACAGTAATGTAAAGAGAGAGATAAAGGAGATACAACCTGTAACATCAGAGTGCCTCTGGGGGTTACTGATATGAAATGCATAATACATATATATACATAAACTTTTTAAAACATTCGCCTCTGTGGGCATCATCATCATATCGTACCCGGCCTCAAAGAGGACTCGGTAAAAGCGTACCCGACCATCATAAGGTTCGGTAGAATCGTACCCGGCCACGTGGAGCTCGGTAAACCCAACTGATCAGTGGTTGCACAATAGGTGCCGTACCCAACCGACTATAGCGCGGCTCGGTATAGTAAAATAGATACTATATATAATGCATGCTAGACTCATGGAATCATCTTCTAAACCTTTTGGAGTGACTTAAGAACATTATGGACATCCCTACCATCAATATGAACCTTAGTAGGATTTAAGGTTCATACACACTTGTTTAGAATAATTTTATAAGGAAAGAACAACCTGGACAACCTTAGTTGCTAGGAGTAGAGTCATTATGAAATAGCGTATCGTTTATGTTCATTTCATTTTAGACCATGCCAAAAGAAAGAAGAACGTGCCTTAACATACCTTAAACCCGTTGAGTCCTTAATCCCTTCCAAGCAACTCTTCAAACAAGTCAACTCAATCTATCATAGTATAAGGAGATTCAAAATCAGTGCTGAGCAAAGGCTAAGTCTATAACTTAAGCTAGTAGCTCGTTTACGTAAATTTGGGCAGCATCTCCATTGTAACAAGGGCCTCCTCCAATACCATATACCAACAACAATGACCAGAGCAATCCATCAATACATAATTATCAATATCAAGACACCATATAACCACAACAAGTCACAACTACATTACGACGAGCGGCAAACTCCGATTGGAATCCGTATACCCCTTATCAATCCTTATAGACTTCTTACTTCAACATAAAAGTATCATTAACTTGATAATGAAGTCATTAATCAATGATTCCAGCCTTATACCATATATTTATAACAACGAAAATAATCCACAACTTCAACTATCCCCAACTAGCAACTTTATTCACTAGTTCAGGTCTAGCCCATCCATTTAACTTAATCAATATCAAGATAACCTTAGTCACAAGCAAGAACATAATATACATACCTCCTACAGTAACTTCAAGTCAAAATCCAAGTTATATTCATTTTACAACAAACCTTAATAGCAATACAACACCATAGAAGTGACTTAAGCTAGTCCAAGTATTATCTTATAGTTTATCATCCTAACAACTTAACCAACATACAAGAAAGCTTAAGCACAATTAGTAGGTTGTTATACTCACCTTATACAGCAGCAACAACTTGGAATTTCATCCAAATACAGCCCACAACAATCCTCAATGACAACACAACCTCAAAGAGGTGTTGTTCTTCACTAGAACTAAGTTTTGATGTTGAAATATGGTGTAATCACTTTGGAATCACTTCAAACCCTTGTGATATATGTTTAGGAGGGTTAGGAGAAGTTTGGAGACGAACTTTAGTTGAAAAATGAGCAAAAATAGGCGTCCAAATCGTTTATAAATTGAAGTAGGTCAACCACCGCCTAAGTGGGTCCCATTGGGAGCTGCTTGCGCAGTCTCGCGAAAACGCGAATATCTCTCTACTCCGATGTCGTATTGACAAACGGTTTAATGAGTTAGAAACTAGACTCGTAGACCTTCAATTTGGTAGGTAGAACAACCTATTATTCCAAGTATATTTGGAGAAATTCTCAGATACATTTGACCTAAATTTCAGCAAATTTATGAATGTAACTTGTGATGACCTTTGCCAACTCTTGTTCCACAACTTGCTTGCCTTCAAAATGTAGAAAATGAATATCATACGACTAAAATAACTCATAGAATAACCTCCTTATCATGTTAATAACCCTAGTCTCACCCCAAAGTATATGTTATAACATTCGAAACTTGTCGACTTTCGACGAAACTTATTTTCTTCAATTGGTTTAGCTTCTAAGATTTCCAACCCTCTTGGTAATCGTTATTCATGATCTTAAATATTTGTAACCTCCAAGGTAACATTATTAACTTACTTTATTTGCTTCCAAATAGAATCTCATTTCCTAGCTTACATCAATGACTTACGATGTACTCTCACGTATGAAAACTTGGGGTGTAACATCATTCCCCCTTTGGAACATTCGTCCTCGAATGTTGACTGATGCACTTATCAATTTCATAAACTATGGCTCTTACGAATACTTTAATGTTCATCTTGCCATCTAAGCAACAGTTTTGTGAATAAATCCAAACGCTTGGGCATTCCCCCTTTTAGGCCTCTTTGTCACGCCATGACATGTGGTCGGAATTTTTCCAACATCGTAACATTTGCTACCTTATATCATGCAGTATGTACGACTGTGTCCTTATATGAGTGCCTAGCGACTCGTCTTCCCTTTTTCCTCCATCTTTTAGCCAATCTATAAGCCTCACCGTATGAACATATATAGAATTATGAAAAGCTGTCCCTCTAGGCATCTATAGGTGTATTGATGTCTTTCGCTTGGTACTTTATCGAACTTAAGACTATTGCTATCTCTTGTTTCATAGACTTGCATATCTATCCTTATGGATTTACTACATCTAGGCAGGTTATACTATACCATAAAACTTACTTCGTTTTATAATTACCGAGGCTTGCTACCCAACTCCAGGTTACTCTGTCGCTGCTTATCCTTATATGTATAAATCTAAGTCCTTTAGTGCTTCCTCATTTTTATTCATCTTAATAATAACAAACAAATCTCATCTCATACTTTGGAACTTGTACCCATCTATTGTTTATTAATGTTGATCTATAATCTATCACTGATAACTTGCAACCTCTTACGTAATACACTGTCACTAGGGCTCACATCTTATTGGGGAACATCTGAAGTGATTTTCCTGATCCACCTAGGGATAATACTATACTTCAATAACCATATTTCATTGCATCCCAACGCGATTCATCTTATGGGGGTATTCTAATCCCGTGCAATTAATGAAATCCCTTTCTCGTTAAATCATTACTCAATCAAAGGCCTAAGAATCATCCTCTTATCTATCACAATTACACCCTTATTCTACCGCCAGGGCAACATTCCATCTCTTCTAAATGCACCTAGTCTTAGACTCCTCTGGGTTCATTTAGGCTGTATAGAGTTTTTTTATTCATATGGAAATCATCAGCTCCCTTGTTTTGATGGGTTTAATCCCGAGGACATACATATTCTCGTCACCTTCTCACTCATCTTTTCATATCCTTACCCCTATCTACCTAAAACCTTGTTGCTCTACAATACTTTACCTTAGGACCTACACCGATCTATTTATACTACTCCCAACCTTCCTTTAACTTGATAGCACCATAAATTTCCTTTTGTGCCTTCTCAGTTGTCCTTAAATGTAAGCAATTACTTTTGATGGTCATTCTATCACTTGTTGCATGAATACTTGGCTTGTCCTTTTTGCCCACGAATACTATAATTTCTTGTACCTTATATGATTTCAAACATCACCTTTGATAGCTTCTTTTTTTACCATTCATTAGCCATGATAGGTGCCACTTTCTTATGGAGTGTATACAATATTGTAGTGAGACTGTTGTTACAGGATCATTTACTCTCTAGCTCACTATGCTTAGGTGGAAACCTTCTTCCTTATTTCCTCAACTAGTCTTTCATTGTAGTACTTAGGGAGACCTTCTGGCTCTTGTAAAGTTGCGAGCTTGATATATCGTACACCCGAAGGTAATTTTCGTTATTCTTACTTGCCTATAATAATCCTTAGTTACATAAATTTATGCCTTTGTGCTCGTAGGGTTACTTCTAAGCTCAAATTTTTATTGTCTCCTTAGTGACACTCTCTCTTATTTTCATAAACCTTTAAAAGTGGTACCTTTAATTGCCTCAACTCCTATCTGAATTTTTTTCAAATGATTGCGATCTTGTATCTGCGAGACTGAATTCATTATGCTGCAGTTCACTACATTTATCTTGCATGATCTATTGATTTATCCGTGACCTCTTGTCTAGCCATAACTGGGCTCTTCCTAAATCAACTACTAATTACTCGTTGGTCCATTCTCATATATATATATATATATATATATATATATATATATATATATATATATATATATATTTATTTATTTATTTATTCTGCATAATCCCTCTTGGGATATATCCTTTGTCTTAACTTATCTCTCACCACTAGCTCCAGATGTATCAAATGTCCATTCATACTTATTTATCAATAACATCCTGGCCGAAAACTTTTACTGTCTCTCCCCGGTGTCGTGCTTGTATAATGTTCTGGATTCGCAACATATCTGTAGGAACTGAATAAATGCAACATCATCCCTTTCTCATTTTTACCACATTCTTCCTTTACCATTCCATAGTTAACTGAACCGCTTAACTCCGACTTAATACCATATCACACCATATTCCCCCTTCAGGGGAGTACTAAGATTTAGTACTACGACGATCTACCTATACATGTTTTACCTTTTCATATTCGGCGTCTTTTCACATTATCAATGAACCTTAATCACCTTATGGTAACCTTCTGTACCAGGGATAACTAAATTTCTTACGCACGAAGGTGACACCTACGGTAACTGGCACATTTAGTCCCTTAAGATTAACTCTGCTCAGAGTGCTTGCTTTAGGTAAGCGACTTCCTAAATAACCTTTAAAGGTTATTCGTCTGTTGTCTATTCTATTATTGTTTGGAGCACGATCTTTGAAATTCTCACGATGTCGACCATTATCAAATCCTTCGGTCCCTAATTCATGTTCGGTTTTATTTTGTTCACCAGCCCATACTGATTTTTATTACTCTAGGGTCTAACCTTTCCTCCTGGTAATCACGTTGAAGTCACCAACTCATTTCTCGAAATAAAAATATGATTTTATGGCTTATACTCTTTTATTGCCTTAAGGCTTGTCACCTCTTGTATTTTCCTTCACTTTGACTATAGACTCTGTCATCGTGTCATATTTTGATTTACTGTTATCACCCCTATATCACATCTTACTCATGATGCTTCATTTATTTTCTTCTTATTCTCCGGATAATATTCTTTTTGTCTATCACTTTATTCTGAAAACTTCAACAAAAAGTTCTTTCCCTATAAGCTCCCCTAGCTTCATCTCATTAGAATGCCTAACATTCTTTTTTTTACTCGGGGCTAGAGTCATACTAAGGTAAATATTTGTCCCTTCTAGGATCCCACTGCCTATATTCTGAAATTTTTGAATATTCCAGTATTCGTATCTGATTGTACTACTCTAGAGTTCACCATCTGGGTGTCTTAGAAGGATATCTTTTACCACATTTGTACCATCTTTCGGAAACATTGGTTAATGATAACAACCTATCCACAATTTTTGGGTTACTCTAACTCCAACTGGATCCTGATATCCCATCTTTCTCTTAAATAATATCTGTTAGCTCCCATAGAACATAACTGAGATGGGTGTGGCCAATTGTACTTACCTATGTCATTGATGAAGGTACCAAAATGCTTATATTTCTCTGCCTGATTTGAAAATATTGATAATCTTCATTATCTGGGTGCCTTGTACCCCTCTTCACTTTACTTCTTTTACTTGTTGAAACTTGTATCTAGCTTCTGAATCCCTCATAGATTTTCACCATATTCGTGAATAGATATCCTTGCCTTAAGGCTCCTTATTAAGAAGCATACACATCTTAGTACACACACAATCTGTTGAAGACCTCATATTTACTCATCATAAGTATGATGTGAAATCGAGTTCCTCTGACTCAACTCTTTCACATCCACATGTAATCTCTTACCAACTATCTTTGTGGAAGTAGGTATCGTTTTATTATGACTAAAGTCGAATTTAGGAGTTTGAATTCTTACAACTGAGCTCTACTGCACGATCTAGAGTAAGAAGAAAGAGTGACAGACCTAAATGCCCTGTAGCCTCCTGCTTATAAGTGTGGTGCACAACACACCCATAAACAAGACTCTACTAGACACGGCTTGTAGACTCCCTAGGACAGAACTGCTCTGATACCACTTCTGTCACGACCCAAACCGAAGGGCCGCGACGGGCACCCGGTGCCTTACTCAACCGAGTACCAACGTAACATATCTTTCTTATCATGTTATCATGAGTAAATGAGCTAGAAAACTCGTCCTGAGATAACAAGAATAAAACATAAGGGAATAGTCAACATATGAAGACCCAACATGATATACAAACTAATATATGTGACATACGGGCCTATAAGGCCGACATGACCATTAGTAAACTCGAAACATAGGCCGACAAGGCTATACAATTATCCATACACCTGACATATGTCTACAAGCCTCTAAGAGTACATAAAATCATAAAGGTCGGGACAGGGCCCCGCCAAATCAATCAATACATATCCAAAGCATACTGACCAAATAGGCAACTCCGGAGCAAGTGGAGTGCACCAACACCTTCGCTGAGCTGATAGCCTACTAGGAGGACTGTCAACCTATCAATAAGGACCTGCGGGCATGAAATGCAGCGTCCCCAGGAAAAAGGGACGTTAGTACGAATAAAGTACCGAGTATGTTAGGCAGGAAAGCATAAACAAGAACAGTAATGTAAAGAGAGAGATAAAGGAGATACAACCTGTAACATCAGAGTACCTCTGGGGGTTACTGATATGAAATGCATAATACATATATATACATAAACTTTTTAAAACATTCGCCTCTGTGGGCATCATCATCATATCGTACTCGGCCTCAAAGAGGACTCGGTAAAAGCGTACCCGACCATCATAAGGTTCGGTAGAATCGTACCCGGCCACGTGGAGCTCGGTAAACCCAACTGATCAGTAGTTGCACAATAGGTGCCGTACCCGGCCGACTATAGAGCGGCTCGGTAGAGTAAAATAGATACTATATATAATGCATGCTAGACTCATGGAATCATCTTCTAAACCTTTTGGAGTGACTTAAGAACATTATGGACATCCCTACCATCAATATGAACCTTAGTAGGATTTAAGGTTCATACACACTTGTTTAGAATAATTTTATAAGGAAAGAACAACATGGACAACCTTAGTTGCTAGGAGTAGAGTCATTATGAAATAGCGTATCGTTTATGTTCATTTCATTTTAGACCATGCCAAAAGAAAGAAGAACGTGCCTTAACATACCTTAAACCCGTTGAGTCCTTAATCCCTTCCAAGAAACTCTTCAAACAAGTCAACTCAATCTATCATAGTATAAGGAGATTCAAAATCAGTGCTGAGCAAAGGCTAAGTCTATAACTTAAGCTAGTAGCTCGTTTACGTAAATTTGGGCAGCATCTCCATTGTAACAAGGGCCTCCTCCAATACCATATACCAACAACAATGACCAGAGCAATCCATCAATACATAATTATCAATATCAAGACACCATATAACCACAACAAGTCACAACTACATTACGACGAGCGACAAACTCCGATTGGAATCCGTATACCCCTTATCAATCCTTATAGACTTCTTACTTCAACATAAAAGTATCATTAACTTGATAATGAAGTCATTAATCAATGATTCCAGCCTTATACCATATATTTATAACAACGAAAATAATCCACAACTTCAACTATCCCCAACTAGCAACTTTATTCACTAGTTCAGGTCTAGCCCATCCATTTAACTTAATCAATATCAAGATAACCTTAGGCACAAGCAAGAATATAATATACATACCTCCTACAGTAACTTCAAGCCAAAATCCAAGTTATATTCATTTTACAACAAACCTTAATAGCAATACAACACCATAGAAGTGACTTAAGCTAGTCCAAGTATTATCTTATAGTTTATCATCCTAATAACTTAACCAACATACAAGAAAGCTTAAGCACAATTAGTAGGTTGTTATACTCACCTTATACAACAGCAAAAATTTGGAATTTCATCCAAATACAGCCCACAACAATCCTCAATGACAACACAACCTCAAAGAGGTGTTGTTCTTCACTAGAACTAAGTTTTGATGTTGAAATATGGTGTAGTCACTTTGGAATCACTTCAAACCCTTGTGATATATGTTTAGGAGGGTTAGGAGAAGTTTGGAGACGAACTTTAGTTGAAAAATGAGCAAAAATAGGCGTTCAAATCGTTTATAAATTGAAGTAGGTCAACCACCGCCTAAGTGGGTCCCATTGGGAGCTGCTTGCGCGGTCTCGCGAAAATGCGAATATCTCTCTACTCCGATGTCGTATTGACAAACGGTTTAATGCGTTAGAAACTAGACTCGTAGACCTTCAATTTGGTAGGTAGAACAACCCATTATTCCAAGTATATTTGGAGAAATTCTCAGATACATTTGACCTAAATTTCAGCAAATTTATGAATGTAACTTGTGATGACCTTTGCCAACTCTTGTTCCACAACTTGCTTGCCTTCAAAATGTAGAAAATGAATATCATACAACTAAAATAACTCATAGAATAACCTCCTTATCATGTTAATAACCCTAGTCTCACCCCAAAGTATATGTTATAACATTCGAAACTTGTCGACTTTCGACGAAACTTATTTTCTTCAATTGGTTTAGCTTCTAAGATTTCCAACCCTCTTGGTAATCGTTATTCATGATCTTAAATATTTGTAACCTCCAAGGTAACATTATTAACTTACTTTATTTGCTTCCAAATAGAATCTCATTTCCGAGCTTACATCAATGACTTACGATGTACTCTCACGTATGAAAACTTGGGGTGTAACATAAGTCTAGGAACATGTACCTGAAATATGAAATGTGGGAAAACAAATGAAAATCAGTAGCCAAGCAGTACAACAACAGAAACTCAGCAACCAGTAGAGCCAAGTTGAACAGAAAAGTTATGTGCAGTAGGCCTAGAAAAAATTCGATCGAATAGTAAACTTCAACACGTCAAAACCAAACTTTCACAAACCCATCTTCATCTATTTCTAAACCCCCAACGAGTTAAATGTTCTTTCAGAGATTAGAAATATCCAAAATGCAAAAGTGATCGATGAAACAGTAAAAATAGTACAACTTTTTTTTTCAGATTGTTTCTCTTCAATCTCTCTGTTTCACTGGGTTCACGAAAAATCAAATTTTGCACCTCTAGGGCTCAATCTTAGATTCAATATTCGAGCAATTTTGGTAAGATTCGAAGGAAACCAGTCTAGGATTTGGAAAGAGGGGCTCGGGATGTTTCTATGGTGTAAATATGGACGGGATTGGACCACCGGAACCTCCGTGAGGCGATTTCCGGTGGCGGAAGGCGGCGGAGCTCGGCGGTGAGACAAGGTGTCTCTGAAAAGATGAGAGACGGAGGAGGGGGGTTCTGAAAGGGGTAAGGGGTTTGGTTTTGGGGTATATTAAAATGGGTGATTTAATTTGAGTCGTTGGATGATTGAAATCCAACGGCTCCGATCAAAGCTTTTAATCAAAACGGGGTCGTTTTATTTGACTGGGGCTGGATCGGTTTAGGGGCGGGTCAGGGTCGGGTAATGAGGAAGGCTTTGGACCGTTCGATCAAATGAAATCGACGGCCCTGGTCCAAGCGTGTCCAAACGACGTCGTTTGGTTCTGGTAGGGGCGGATCGGGTAGGGAACGGGTTTGGGCTAGACTGGGGATTAGATCTGGGGTGGGTTTTTGTTTTGGGCCTGGGATTCTGACCAAATTGGCCCAAACCAGATTTTCCTCTTCTTATTTTCTTTTTATTTTCAATTTTCTTTCTAATTAAAATAAAAATACAAACCTAAATTTAACCTTGACCAAATTATCCTAAAAATATTAATTAACTCTAAGTAGTTATTATCACAAATAACTAAATACCTAATTAAAAGAAAATCACACAATTTTGACATTAAACACTAAAATGCGAAGTACGTTATTTTTGTGATTTTTTCATTTTTTTAAAACAACTTACTTAACTAATCCTAATTGTAAAATTAAATCCTAAATGCAAATGCAACATATTTTTGTATTTTCATTAATTTAACAAATAAACATGCACAGACAAATGCAAACAATAACAGAAAATACCACAAAATTGCAAACAACGGAAAAATTATTTTATTTTGATTTTTTTGGGAGTAATTCTCATAGGGCAAAAATCACGTGCTCACAGCTGCCCCTCTTTGCCTGAAAACACAAAGAGTTTTCGTGCAAAGATAAAGTGAGCGGATACGAGCGATTTTTGCCCGTTTTGAATACTCCGTGGGAAGCATTTTTTGAAAGAATTTGACCGAACCTCTACTTCAAAGGTTTCCTACATATCCTTCACTATAAAGGAATCAGGTCAATGTAGTTCAGGAAGTTTCGGTAGCTGGGACTACCATGAAGCTGTGGTTTCACTGTTACTGTTGCTGCTGGTGATACTGCTTACTGACCTCCTTATTACACCATGAAAAAAATAAAGAAGCTAGACTAAGCTATAATCTATGCTTTACAAAGATTATTTTCAAACTTGGTCTTGTGACTGTTGTTGCCTTGTTGACTTGTATTTTCTTCAGAAGTTCTTTTGTTGCTGACTCGAATTGTATTTTTGAGATGCTTTCCCTCTCCTCCAAGCGGGCACTTTGTTGCTGAACCTTTAAACGTCTTCCTTTGACCATTGTTGCCTATCCTCTATTCTATAGGCAAGCTCCTGATTACTCGAACTTGAATTGCTTCTTCCTTTCGTTCTCCCTTTGGGTGTCTGACTGCTAAACTTGAATTGTATTCCCTTGCTCTCCAGGTGGGCTCCTGACTGCTAAAATTTGAAATGTATTCACTTGTTCTCCAGGTAGGTTCCTGATTGCTGAACTCGAAATGTATTCCTTTGCTCTCCAGGTGGGCTCCTGACTGCTAAAACTCGAATGTATTCCCTTGTTCTCCAGGTGGGCTCTTGACTGCTGAAATTTCAACCGTCTTTCCTTGTTCTCCAGGTGGACGCCTGATTTCTGAAACTTGGTCCATCTTCTTCTTGAAACTACTTTTCTTTGACTTGTTCTCCCTCGTTCCTCCAGGTGGGCTCCTGATTACCAATACTTGTGCCAATCTTCCTTGAAACCTGATTTGTTTTCCCTTGTTCTCCAGGTGGGCTCCTAATTGCCGAAACTCGAACTGTTGTTCCTTGTTCTCCAAGTGGACGCCTGATTGCTGATACTTCAACTGTTGTTCCTTGTTCTCCAGGTGGACGCCTGATTGTTAGTACTTGGTCACACTCTTATCTTTGATATCTGTGTTGTTCTCCCTATTCTTCAGATGGGCACCTGACTTCAACAAAAATACACAAAACAAAAGAAAATTTTCTGCCCCAGTTTGGTAGCTGGGCACATTTGTGAGTTTAAACTGAATCACATCACCAAATATTAATAAGAATTTTAAAGTTAGGTCCCATTATCCAGGGGAGGTCCTGACAACTCTTAACTAAACGACGATTTTAAATCTAAGCTATATCTTGTTATCTAAGGAGGTCTTAAACTACTCCCCATTATCCAGGAGGGTCCTGGCAATTCTTAATTAAATGACAGTTTTAGAGCTAAATTATATCTACTAAAGGGTATGTCTTATGCTAAATCTTGTTATCCAAACCAGTTTTAAACTACGTCCCATTATCCAGACGGGCCCTAACAACTCTTAAATCAAGTCTTATCTTAAGAGTGACAATTCTACGACTAAATTATATTACCCTACAACAAGAACTTATGCTAAACCTTATTATCTAATGGAGATCTCAAAGCTAGGTCCCATTATCCAGGAGGGTCCTGAAAACTCCTAATTGAATCATATCTTAAACATGCGAACTTTAAAACCATCTTATTCCTTGGGATAAATTTATGCTAGATTTTACTACTCATGACTGTTTTAAATTTTAAACTAGGTCCTATTTTCCAGGAGGGTAATGACAACTCCTAACTAAATTCTATCTCTAGAATGAAAATTTTGAAACCAACTTATATTCTTTTGGGGTACATTTATGCCAGATCTTGCTACTCAGTCGTGTATTTTGAATTTTAAACTAAGTCCCATTTTCCAGGAGGGTCCTGAGAATTCTGCAATCAAACCTGCATGGTACTTGCCTTCCTTACAGGGTGTTTCCTGAAACAAATGCCATCTTTACCCCTATTTCAAATCAAAGAAAATCTTGTCAGTTTAAACGTGGCGGTTAATTGTGACATTCTTGCTAGGGGTGGTTTTCTCTTTGCTAGGCTCTGCTTCGTTTCGACTGCCTTGAACATGGTCGAAGGATTGTTTTGACCTTCTGACTGATCCTTAACTGCAGGATCCCCAACTGTTGTTCTCCATTTCTGACCTTTCTGTCTAAACTCGTATGTCTCCCATGACATTACTGAACCATTCCACCGATTTAACTTTTTCTTACACCATATGTACCACTTTTCATGATATCATCTCTGGCATGTTCTAGCCGCATTTTGCTTTGTGCAATTTCGAAACTGGTAGTAAGCTTTAAAATTCCTTCTTATTTGTTGAAACAAGGCTAAACTTGGAAAAATTAACAGCAATGAAATGCAATGATTTTGGGAATTAAGAATACAAAAGAAAATCCGAATTTGGATGACTGTTGGAGATAGGAAAAAGGAACTTATCTGAGTGGTCACTGACACCAATGATCATGGTATGCATTTTGGATTAATCGGCCCAGTCTATTTAACCAATCTCTTTTCCAATTGTTTTACTTTGTGCTCCAAGATGTTCCACAACCCAATTTACTTTCCGCCAACTTTACGGATCTTGTTCGACTTGCAGTACCCTAAAGGGTTTTCACTGACAAACCTCTCTCATTTGTTGATTCCTCAATTCTTTGTCGCCTGATGGTGCCCGTGAAGGTTTTCACCAATAATACTCTCTCATTTTTATTTTTTCTTAGCTTTCGTTGCCTCATGGTGCCCGTGAGGGTTTTCACCAATAAGACTCTCTCATTTTCATTACTTTCCCTGCTTGGACCAGAGTGTTACCTTGATATGAATCACCTCTATTTGTTCGACTTGGCATCTCTCGAAAACTGATTGGAAGGTCTTTCTTTGAATCGTAATGTGGGCTTTTGGATGGGGTTAGAAAGAAAGGGTATCAAAGGCTCAAAACAATTTGACATGGGTTTAAAATTACAACTTTTGGAATCACATTTCTTATTATAAATACAACCTCTGCCCCAGTTTCTTTCTTGGGGATCTTTTGACTTTTATTTTACTATGATCGAACTGTAAAACTACCTACGTATCCTTAACAGGAATCGGGTCAAACGTAGTTCACACCTGAATTTCCTTGTTGCTATACTTTTTCACTTCTTTTCTTTTCTCTTTTTCTTTTCTTTCTTTTTCTCTCTTTTTCATTATTAATTCCAAAAGAGGGGTATGAAAGAAATAAATAAGGCTCAAAAGGGGGAACAAAGGGTAAAGTGTTTAGATAGCAGAACAAATTGCCTTCGTCATTTCAATCTTCGAAATAATGCCAAATACAAACAATCAACAATTATACCAAAGAAATCATACATAATATCTCTTTACTGCATCAGAATTGATAGCCATGTCTATGCATTTTCCTCGATATCTGTTAAACATAAAGCACTATCGGACAATACTCTGGTAACAATGAATGGCCCTTGCCAATTTGGGGCGAACTTGCCTTTTGCCCCAGCCTAATGTGGAAGGATGCGTTTCAGAACTTGCTGGCCCACTTCAAACTTCCGGGGACGAACCTTTTTATTGTATGCTCTTGCCATTCTCTTTTGATACAACTGGCCATGACACACAACTGCCAATCGTTTTTCATCGATCAAGCTCAACTGTTCTAAACGGGTTTTGATCCACTCATCATTATCAATCTCAGCCTCAACAACAATCCGAAGGGACAAGATTTCAACTTCCGCAGGTATCACTACTTCGGTTCCATATACCAACAAATAAGGGGTTGCACCTACTGAAGTATGGACAGTAGTGCGATAACCTAGCAACGCAAATAGTAATTTTTCATGCCATTGCCTGGAACCTTCTACCATTTTCCGAAGTATCTTCTTTATGTTTTTGTTGGCTGCCTCAACTGCTCTATTCGCCATGGGACGATATGGGGTGGAATTGCGGTGTGCAATCTTAAACTGTTGACATACTTCTTTCATCAAATTGTTGTTAAGATTAGCACCATTATCCGTGATGATCACCTTTGGGATTCCAAATCGACAAATGATATTTGAAAATGAACAAAATCGACCACTGCTTTCTTGGTTACAGACTTAAAAGTTTTGGCCTCGACCCACTTGGTGAAATAATCAACGGCTACCAGAATGAATCTATGCCCATTGGACGCTGCTGGCTCAATTGGTCCAATGATATCCATGCCCCAAGCAACGAAGGGCCATGGTGCCGACATCGTGTGCAATTCCGATGGTGGAGAATGAATCAAATCTCCGTGTATCTAGCATTGATGACATTTGCGCACAAAACTAATACAATCTCGCTCCATGGTGAGCCAATAATAACCTGTTTGGAGAATTTTCTTTGCCAGCACATATCCGCTCATATGTGGTCCGCAGACTCCTGAATGTACTTCAGACATGACAACCGTAGCTTGTCTAGCAACTATGAATCTTAACAATCCAAGGTCTGGTGTTCTTTTATAAAAAACTCCTCCACTTAAGAAGAATCCACTTGCCAACCGTCGAATTGTTCTCTTTTGATCCCCCGTGGCTTGCACTGGATATATCCCCATTTTGATGTACTCCTTGATATCATGGAACCATGGTTCGCCATCAAGTTCTTCTTCAATCATGTTGCAGTAAGCATGCTGATCTCGTACTTGAATGTGCAAAGGATCGATATAGGCTTTGTCCGGATGGTGCAACAATGACGCTAGGGTATCCAAAGCATCGGCGACCTCATTATGGACCCTTGAAATATGACTAAACTCTACTGATCGAAACCGTTGACAAAGATCATGCAAACATTATCGGTATGGTATGAGCTTCAAATCGCGTGTTTCCCATTCTCCTTGAATTTGATGTACCAGAAGATCCGAGTCTCCTAAGACCAAGACTTCCTGGACATCCATGTCTGCAACTAGCCTTAAACCCAAAATGCATGCTTCGTATTCAACCATATTGTTGGTACAATGAAAATGAAGCTAAGCTGTAACAAGATAGTGATGCCCTATTTCAGAAATAAGCACGGCTCCTATTCCCACTCCTTTCATGTTAGCAGCCCCATCAAAGAAAAGTTTCCAACCTGGTTTTTCGGCTTGTTCTAGCTCGTAAATATGCATCACCTCTTCATAGGGAAAATAAATCCTCAGTGGATCATACTCTTCATCGACCGGGTTCTCGGCCAAATGATCGGCCAATGCTTGGGCTTTCATCGCAGTCCGAGTCACATAGATGATGTCAAATTCTGTGAGCAAAATCTGCCACTTCGCAAGTCTTCCGATCGCCATGGGCTTTTGAAAGATATACTTCAATGGATCCAAGCGTGAAATAAGGTAAGTAGTGTAGGATGACAAAGTATGTTTCAATTTCTGTGCCACCCAAGTTAGGGCGCAACATGTCCTTTCCAAGTGAGTGTACTTAACCTCATAAGCCGTGAATTTCTTGCTAAGATAGTAGATGGCCTGTTTTTTCCTGCCTGTGACGTCATGCTGCCCCAGTACATAGCCAAATGAATTTTCCAGGACAGTCAAGTAAAGAATCAAAGGTCTCCCTGGTTCTGGTGGTACCAACACAGGCGAGTTAGACAAGTACCCCTTTATCTCGTCGAATGCTTCTTGACACTCATCAGTCCACTTGATCGCAGCGTCCTTCTTCAGCAACTTGAAAATAGGCTCACAAGTTGTCGTGAGCTGAGCAATAAACCTGCTGATGTAGTTCAACCTTCCTAACAGACTCATTACTTCAGTCTTGTTCCTCGGAGGTGGCAATTCTTATATGGCTTTGATCTTTGATGGGTCCAATTCGATGCCTCGCCGGCTAACTATGAATCCCAACAGCTTTTCGGATGGAACACCAAATGTTAAGCTTAAGGTTGTACCTGCGAAGCCTCTGGAAGAATTTCCTCAAATCCCCAACGTGGTCGGCTTGACGCTTTGATTTTATGATCATATCATCTACGTATACCTCAATCTCCTTGTGTATCATATCATGAAACACGGTAGTCATGGCCCTCATGTAAGTTGCCCCAGCGTTCTTCAAACCAAATGGCATTACCCTGTAGCAATAAGTCCCCCATGGCATGATGAAAGCCGTCTTTTCTGCATCTTCTTCATCCATTAGAATCTGATGATACCCAGCATAGCAATCCACAAAAGATCCTATCTCACGCTTGGCACAATTATCGATCAAAATGTGGATATTGGGTAGTGGGAAGTTATCCTTCGGACTTGCTTTGTTGAGATTGCGGTAATCGACGCATACTCTGATCTTGCCGTCCTTTTTCGGTACAGGCACGACATTAGCTAACCAAATAGGATATCGAGTGACCCGAATAACCTTTGCATCCAACTGCTTGATAATTTCTTCTTTAATCTTCACACTCATATCAGTTTTGAGTTTTCTCAACTTTTGTTTGATGGGAGGGAATGCTGAATCAGTAGGCAATTTGTGGACCACTAAATTAGTGCTCAAACCCGGCATGTCGTCATATGACCTTGCAAAAACATCTTTGTACTCGATGAGTGCTTTAATTAACTCTTCTTGGATCTCTGGCTCGAGGTGGACACTTATTTTAGTCTCTCAGACATTGTCTGTGTCCCCTAAATTGACGACTTCTGTATCATTCAGGCTGGGTTTGGGTTTTTCTTCGAAGTGAATTAACTCCTTACTAATCTCTTCGAAGGCTTCATCCTCATCATCGTATTCTGATTTGTAATCACAATCTACTTCTTGAACTAATATTTCGGAATCAGATTGATTTTTAAGACTGGGTTAAGGATTCCTTATGCATGCCATGTCATTAGAACCAACGTAAAAAGAACTGTATAGAAAAGAAAAGAAAACAAAAAGGAAAACCATCAGGAATGATGAAGAAAGGGAAATTGTATTTCATTGAATGATAAAAGATAACAAGGTTTGCACACTCAAATAGACTGGAAAAAAAATGAAATCTGGATTACAACACTGGAATAATCCGTACAAACTTAAAGGAAAATCAAAGCAAACTACCAAGACTCCTTTCGAGTAGGGAGAGGAGTAGCCTTCCAATTATTAAGCTTTGTTTTTGGCTCGACAAATTGCACTTCCGCGTTGCTAGAACCTTCTCCAATTTCCACCATGTTCACACTGTTGAACAACTTCTCAAATTTTTCAATTAACTCCTTGTCAGGATCAATCACAGAACTGGGAATTGCTGTTACTGGGCGACTCCTCGTACCGGACTTGACAAATGATCTGGAAAGACGTGGGACCGGCTTTGGAAGGACCCATGCCCTCTGTTTCAATTTCCTGGCTCTTTTTATGTCTGCGGCTATGGGTTTGAATCCTAGACCAAATGTTCCTAAGCTTTTAGGAAGAGACACGGCCTGTATGATGCCTTGCAGAGCTAATCCCAAACCCTTTCCTAGTACAAAACCATTCTTCAGCATTTCATACGCTACTATGACTGATGCGGCGATTATCTTTGGATTTGGGATACACTTCCCTTCTGGAACTTTCTCGACTGACATTGCGTCAGAAACTTGGTAGACCCATGGTCCCTTGTCATCTTCCATTTCAATGAATGGCACAATGGTGTTGTTATGAGCGCAAAAATTATCTTCGTCGTGCACAACTATTTCCTGTCTGTCCCATTCAAACTTGACCATCTGATGGAGTGTTGATGGTACTGCTTTAGCAGCGTGAATCCACGGTCTCCCTAATAGCAAATTGTAGGAAACAACTATATCCAGCACTTGGAATTCCATTGTGAATTCTACTGGACCTATAGTCAGCTCCAACATTATGTCCTCGACGGAATCTTTGCCCCCGCGTCAAATCCCCGCACACAGATATTGTTCTTATGGATCCTCTCATCTTCTACTTTCAGTTTGCTTAGAGTGGAGAGAGGACAGATGTTCGCACTTGAACCATTGTCAATCAATACCCGGGTAACCACAGAATCCTCATATTTCTCTGTAAGGTAAAGGGCTTTGTTATGCTCAGTACCCTCTACGGGCAATTCATCATCGGAAAAAGTGACTCTGTTTACTTCAAAAATATTGTTAGCTATCTTTTCTAGCAGGTTTACCGAGATCTTGTCGGGACATGGGCCTCATTCAAGATTTTCATCAGTGACTGACGGTGCTCATCTGAATGGATTAGCAATGAGAGCAATGAGATCTAAGCGGGCGTTTTCCTCAACTTCTCTACAACAGAATAGTCATGCACTTTCATTTTCCTTAAAAATTCCTCTGCCTCTTCTTTAGTTACAGCTTTCTTTACCGGCGTTGGATTATCTTTAGCTCTTCTTAACTCCTCGGGAGTGAAACACCTTTCTGAGCGAGTCAAACCTTGTGCTTCACAAACTTCTTCTTTGATTTCTTTCCCTTTGTAAATCACTGTCACCCGTTCATAATTCCAAGGAACATCCTTGCTATTGATCACTGGAAGCTGAGTTACTCGTTTTATAATAACAGGCTCTGTGCGAGCACCCTTCATGACCACAATAGGTTTACTTGCAACCCCTGGTACTACCACTTTAGCTTTCTCTGGTTTCACTGCAACAGTGCTTGACGACCCTTTCTCGGCTACCACAACTGACTTATTGGCTACCCCTTTCAACTGGACCACTGATTTTCCACTGGTTACCTTCTCACTTGAACTGGTTTCACTGGAACGGATCATCATTACCATCTGCGAGGGTTTCTTAGGCTCCTCTCCTTTGTGTACCAACTCAATCATATGGGTCTCATGGTGAGGTGGTAGTGGATTATGATTGATGTTTGGTGCTTCTAGGGCCTGGACCTCGATCCGATGAGTATGAATAAGCTCTTGCACAGCTATTTTCAGTTTCCAACACTTCTCTGTATCATGCCTAGGGGCCCCTGAACAGTACTCACAACTCACCGAGTGGTCAAGATTTCTAGCAGGGGGATTTGGCATTTTAGGCTCAATTGGATTCAGCATGCCCAACTACCTCAACCTGTGGAAAGGACTGGTATACTATTCCCCCAGTGGAGTGAAAGTCTTTTCCTTCTGTAACCTCTCATTCTTTAAGGCTTGGCTTGTTTGGAAACCTGTTCCGGGGGGATTTCTGTAGGCTCTTGGGGGTGGATATGTGTTTTGTGGAGCTGGGTATGGATTTTGTGGAGCCGGCGCACGCCATTGTGCGTGTGCCAGGGTTTGGGTATAGGGTTGTGCATGATGAACGGAAAAATAGGGATCTGGCAGTGGGTAGTATTGTTGTGGAGGGCTATATGGAGTATGGGGGTAATTTTGGTGGTAGGGTCGGGGTTGGTTATAGTAAGGTGATGGGCCTCTAGATCCGAACCAGGCTCTGGACTCAATTGTCACAACATCTTCTTTCTTCTTTTTCCCAAGTACACCCCAGTGCTGTTTTGGATGGCCTGGGTGGCTGCCTTGATTGCTGAATAACTCATGATCTTGTTGGACTTAAGCCCCTCCTCGACCATGCCTCTCATTTTTACAACCTCATTAAACGACTTGCCGATTGCGAACACCAAATGACCAAAGTAGGTCGGCTCTAAAGCCTGCAAAAAGTAATCAACCATCTCGCTCTCTTTCATTGGGGGATCTACCCTTGCTGCCTGCTCCCTCCATCGGAAACCATATTCCCTGAAGCTTTCACTGTTCTTCTTCTCCAGTTTAGTCAAGGACTGTCGGTCTGGAATGATCTCAAGATTATACTGGAAGTGACAAGCGAACGCTTGTGCCAGATCATCCCATGTGTACCATCTTCCGTGATCTTGGCGGGTGTACCATTCCAATGCTGATCCACTCAAACTCTGACTGAAGTAAGCTATTAACAATTCATCTTTTCCTCCGGCTCCCCTCATCTTACTGCAAAAACCTCTTAAGTGTGCTACTGGATCACCGTGCCCATTGTATAGATCAAACTTGGGCATCTTGAAACCTGAAGGCAATTGCACATTTGGAAACAGACATAGGTCCTTGTAGGCCACACTTACTTGACCTCCTAATCCTTGCATGTCCCGGAATGACTGTTCTAGGCTCTTAACTTTCCTGAACATCTCCTCATGTTTGGGATTTTTGGCTGGTCTCTCAGCTTCTCTCGGGAGATCAGAACGTGGATTATAGGGGTAGGTTTCAGGAGCTTTGAAGGTGGGCTCCGGGGGGTAGTACTGGTTTTCCTGAGCTTGGAACATAGGCTCACTCGAGGATCTATGGAGTGCAGCTAGTGGAGATGCCACAAAGACAGGGTGACTGGCGAAGGGGGGTATGGAATTGATTTTGGTAGTGGAGCTTGTGGCATATGAGAAGTAGTGCCATGGTAATGTTGGTAAATGGGAAAGCTTGGATCGATGGTAGGATGATCCTGAGCCTGAGCTGGTGGTGGGGTAGAAGCAGGGTTAACAGGGTAAGCTGGGGGTGATTGTCCTTTAGACCAGGCCTGATACATATCGACCATCTGTTGCTTAAGTTTGAACATCTCCTCTTTCATTTTACTAACGTCCAACTCCTCTACCTCAACACTTGTGTCGACATCCGGGATAGACATGATTTCTGGTATTGGTCCTTTTGATCTGGTTTGGTAATGATAATGTGTCAGTATCCTCTAGATAAACTAACTGCTTGAATTCTCTGAAAAATAGCAAACTTGTTAGTTTTTAGAGTTTAACACATATGCAATTACACGTTGGGATGCAATGCACCTAGGCAATTAACCATTTTCTATCATGCATTTTCTTCGGTTGTGTGTGTCATTCCGGCCTCTCATAATTGTGCCCCTTCTTTTAAGCTTCCTTTATTCTATCCTCCTTTATTTATTTTTCATTTCCCCCTTTTCTTTTTAGTGGTGGTCGAATCTTATAGAGATTGCCTACGTATCATGTTCCCGCATGAATCAGACCGTGCGTAGTTCTGGCAGATAAGTGCACAAGTAAACAACTCTAAAAAACAAATGCTTCCATTACAAAACTCAAAACTAACAAATTCCAAAAGACTAACAGATTCTGATGCAAAGACGAAATACAGACTCCGAAAATAAGCTATCATACTCCAACAAAAAGAAATACAGAACAGAAAGAAAATACAAACTCAACATGACTGACAGACTTTAAGCGAAACAAAAATACAGACTTTATGAGAAATCATGTGTACATCAATGCTCCTAGCGCCCGCGGGACATCATTCGGTCTCGCCGCGAGCCTATATGCAAGATCCCTTTGAAGTCGGCCTAAGTCACTCATTATCTGCTTAACAAATGTCATCACTGCTGCGAAGAAGGTAGTGCGAGTCATATCCTCACAGATCTGGCACTTCATAACGACGTAGTCGGCGATGTTTCTAATTCTCTCTCTTATGACGCCTTTTTCTTGTAACAAACGCACAATCTACTGGGCCCTAGCTTCCAAAGTTTGGTCGGCCATATGATTCTGCTCCTAAAGTTGTTGCATGTCTATTTCTAATTGCGCCAAGGCCGTATAACAATGTTCCCTTTCAACCCTGAAGTATTTTGCCTGTTTGATCATTTTGTTTCTTGTGGCGATGACCCTTTTCTTTAGCCCTGCAACCTCATTGTCATACTTTTTTTCAACTGCTTAACCAGACGTGCTCGTTCTGCCGAGTTTTCGGCCAATTGTTTTCGAGCCCTGGTTAATTCACTTTCTGCTTTATTCAGATCAAAATTATATTCGCCCACTTTCCGCCTCAGGTTATCTATAAGTTTTTCATCTTTGGCACTTCGGGCGGGGTTTTTTGCGGCTATTTTCATCTTTTGAATTTGGGCTCGAAGGGCCTCATTTTCTTTAGCTAGTTTCTTTTTCTCCCCCTCATCTATGGCGTCCTGCAGATCTTTCTCAAGCTGCAACTCCATGACTTGCTTCTCCAATCTTCCTATTGTGGCCCTGCACTTATGTTCTTTAGCCAACCAATCTCACTGTTCTTGCGACGCCCCGACGAACTCCTGGAGATGGGGTCTCTTGGCCGGCCTCCCAAACTCGATTTCTCTCCTATACCAAGCAAGGTATCCCGTCGAAACTTCACCTTTGGACCGATCACGTACACATATATTTGCCGTTAAGTATTGACACTCGCTCCAAATTTGGCAGACTGATGCTTCATGAAATTGTCCGTTAGGCCCGATCTCGACCACTTGGCTACTAAGATCTTCATCTTTCGAAATTATTTGGCATCTCCCCAACTGCCTCAAAACTCGATACAGGGCATAGGGCTGGATACTCCTGAGTCCCATCAAAAGGAAATGGGGTCCAGTGGCTGGCACATATATGATTTCATCCACAGGCAGCCATCCTAATGTCCACTCTATTTGGCTTGCAGTGATGGAATGGAGGCGCGCTATCCACTCTGTGACCCCTTATGGCAAGCTGATTCCATCAACCCTCGTAGAAAATTCCTCTATGCAAGTTTTCTCTGTCGACCCATAACTCATAAATTGAGGACGACGGCATAGGTGTTCGATCATCCACATCTGCAGCAACACGTTGCACCCCTAAAAAAAGTCTCCCCTGGCTTTGCAGGCTGTGAGAGCGCGAAAGATTTCAGCTACTATCATGGATGCGAGGGTGCTGTTGGCCTGAGTAAACAAAGTGCTGACAACCCCGGCTGCTCATATGTCAAAATTCCCATCTTTTCTAGGAAACACCAAAAGTCCCAAAAAGACCACCATAAATGCAAAACATCTGTGTTATTCCCATTTAAGGCGGTTTCCCTTGCTGCAGATTTTGTTTTCCGGCTTGTTGAACCCCCCTATATGACCATATCTGTTGTATATAAACTGCAAAGTACAAAAACCAGCTGCCAAGTCTGGGTTGTGGACCTCCCTACTTATTTTCAAAGAGTCTAGAAACCTATGCACGGCTATGGCCCTCGGAGCAATTAGGTACTGGTGTATCAGAGGAACTTTGGGACCCCCAATATATCCGACTATTTCTTCCAATATTGGGGTAAGTTCAAAATCTGAGAAATGAAATATGTTGTGAGCCGGTTCCCAGAATGTGACTAATGCCTTTATGATATCCCCTTTGGGATTAATTTTCAGCAACCCAACGAGGCCTCCCAAGTATAGATTGACCGTGTCTCGCCCTGATTTGCCCAAGTCATCCCACCACACGTGCAACTCCAAAGGGATCTTGTTCATAATTGTTATTGGTAAATTCTGGCTTGTGCTCATTCTGCACATTTATTAAGGGGATTAATCATGATTTACTCTCTTTTGAATCAAAACTGACCCTTTTTTTTCAGATTTCTTTTCTAAAACCAAAAGCCCAACTTTGCAAATACGGCCTTTCAGCACTTCCGGAGGGAGATTTTAAGGCTGTGCCTGCTAACTGGCCAAAAATTGGAAAAAGACCAAAGGTGGTTATTTATGCGAAATCAGCCTTCCGGCGTCCCTTTCGGAAACATTCGGCTATTTTTGATAAAAACAGAATCACCTTACCTATTTACAGTAAAATAAATTATTTTATTTTTTTTCGTTTCGGGCTATTTTTGGCAAAAAGAAGTTGGACCCGATGAGAGTTACCTACGTATCCCACACCCTGTGAGAATCAAACTGATGTAGTTCGGCAAATAAAACAAACTATTTTTGGAAACAAGATTATTTTTTGATTTTATTGGCAAAATAAACAAACTATTTTTGAAAACAAATCTTTTTCTTTTCCTTCTCCTTTTTTTTCTTTTATTTTTTTTAAAAAAATTTCTCAAAAATTTGGCAGAGTTTCGGCACTATTTGGACATTGTTTTTTTTTTCAAAACAGACGATTAACTCTCTTTAACCCTCATACTGCTATTTCTCTTTCCTCAAAATATTCAAAAGCTGGCCAGCATGCAAGTCCGAAGCAAATAAATGCACAAGTAGCAAGTAAGATGCATCAGGATGGTCTTTTTCATTTTTGGTACACCTGTCCTAGACAGACCCAACCCCTGTGTTGAGCCTCCAAAGTCAAATGCACATGATGCACACAAACGTTCCTATTAGGGATTCGGCATGAAGTTGAGTTATTCTAGGTTCAAAGCCTGGGTATTTGTTCTAGACTGTGTACCCGAGCGGACAACTCGAGCCGAGGAGAGGGCTACATACCGGGAACCAAAAGGCCATCCGGTTTAGTAACTTGTCCGAGCTTCTTTCTTATTTCAAGGTGTGAGCACGTGATTTTTGTTTCGCACGACAATCGCTCCAAAAAGAAATAAAAAATAATAATTGGCCCTGCTGTACAATTTTTGGATTTCTGTGCGGCACTTTGTTGATTTATTTGTGACTTTGGCCCATTTTATTTATTTACTTTATTAAAACAAAATTGAAAAATGTGTAAGTGTCATGCATAATTTGAACCGTAACATGGTTTAAATAGAAAGGCATAAACAGGCACCTTTGTCCGTGATTTTGTTTTGTTTGATTTTACTTGTTTTGAAATATTTTAGTGTGTGTGCGAATAATTGTATTGAGTGTGTATTTAATTTTTGATTTTTTTTGTTTAGTTTTGTTTTTAAATAAACAAGGAAAAGAAATAAAAAAAATAATAATAAAAAAAAAAAAGAATCCCTTTATTCTTCCGGACTTGGGCCAATTTTAAAATTGGCCCAAACGAACAGCCCAAAACCCAGGCCTGCCCGGTCCAGACCACCTGATGCCCAGAGAATCCAAACGACGTCGTTTTGGTACAGGTTGATCTGGGCCGTTGATCTCAAATTGATCAACGGCCAAGATCAATTCCCCATAACCCACCAATAAACCCGACCCGTCTCACCCGGACCGGCCCCAACCCTCAACCCTCAAAACGACACCGTCCCATTTAAGCCTTCAGATCCAGACCGTAGATCTAGATTGATCTAACGGTCGAGGTTCACCCACCCACTAACTATATAAACCCTTCACCATACCCTGCCCCCCTAGCCAACACCCCCGCCTTCGTCTTCACCAAACCCATCCCCTTCAAACCCTAGCCGCCCCTGCACACCTTCACCAGAAACCCGGCGGCCTGAACGCCGGTGACCTCCACCTGAACACCATAGAACCCCCATGCCATCCTGAACCTAAATCTACCAACCACACACTTCGAATCCTACCCCACCTTCTCGAATCTTCATTTGAAGATTCGAGTCGGAACCTAATCTACACCAACCAACCCAAGCTTCACACCAGACACTCCCCAGACCCTCCTCGTGACCAAACCATACTTGGTTTGGTCCGAATCTAACCAGGGAAACACGAATCCCAGATCTAAGTTTTTGAACTCTAGTTTTCCCTGTGCATGTTCCGTGATTTGTTCAAACTGAAGAGATTAAGGTCTAATGGATCTTAATCGAGGTGTTTCTCATCCGAGAAACACTTCGTTTAAAAGTCCATTCAACCTTAAAGAAGGTCCGTTCAAACACCAGTGGATTTTTCTGATTTGTTCCTTAAAAAGCTTTAAGGTGAGTTAATTTTCTTTTCTTTATTTCAGTTCGTATGTTTGTGTGTTGTTAAAGGCCTGTCCGCATGGCCAAACTTTTTGTTTTGTGTTTTTGAACTGCTATTGTCCACCTTGGCCGGACCTCTGTATTCAGTCAGTTTCTTTCTTCATAATGCGTGTGTATAAATGTATGTTCAATTGAATCCGTAACTGGTCATTCATTTAGTTCTTAGGGCCTTTCTATTTGACATTGCAAAATGAACCCCTTATGTGATACTGTTAAATGTCTGATTTTTGGCTACGATTGTATGTGTTAATGCTAATATAGTCGAGTCGACATGTGTCGTCAATTAGTTTCAACTGTCCGAACAATAACAAATCAACTTACTTCTGCTAAGCATGTGTTGAGTCAATTAAGAACCAGTTTTTATTTACTTATAGCTTGTTTGAATTGATCAATAATGTAAAAAGGATTGTTTTGTTTAAAGTTCTGAAATGGAGGGCATGTGCACTTGGCACAGCATGTGCATTGGTGCACCTCATGTGCCTTGTGCACAGCCTGTTTTTCCTGCATAAAAGGGCTTTCAATTTTAAAATGGTTTGACAACATATGCTGTCAGATATATTCTACTGCCCATACTTGCTTTTAGTTAATAAAATGGAAAAGTTAAATCTGCCAGGGAATGCGAATGGGGTTTAATACTTAATTAGCTAAAGTGGGACTGAAAATGGAAGGCACATGAGAGGGGCATGGTAATAGTCTAAACAGGCTGTTAAAAGGGGGTAAGGAGGGCTTATAAAAGAGGAGGACCTGGGAGATAAAAAGAGAGAATCAGAGGATAGAGAGAATCAGAACTGGAAAAAAAAAAGAAGGATACACATTGAACCTTAAGAGCTGAAAAAAGAAAAACACAAAACACAGATAGAGAGAGGTGAAGGGATAGAAGCTGTATAATCAACAATCAGAAACTGTTTCTTCCTATTATTGTTCGGGTTTCAGCTTTTCAATTGGTTCAAAATCAATTCTGATTCTTTGAAATTCCAGTTGTGTCTACTAGTCGAGTGTTTTTGGTTCACTACTGGCTTGGTCTGTCTGGAGTCCTGAGTCTACTCCACTGGGTGTTGCTGTCATTTGGCTATTGCTTTCTATTGGCCATAGTTGCATTTCTGCACTCGAGCTTGTTTCTTGCTGTATTGCTTTGTCTGCTTCTATCTTGCCCTGCTGCTGCTGCTATTTTGTCTCTTGCTGCTGCTGATTTCCCCATCTTTTTCTTCTTCTCCTTTGCATTTTCAGTATTTCCAAGTACACATTTCAAACCCAACTTTGGTGTTAACTGTAACAATTCAAAAGCATGAAATGAAAGGAGTTTCCTGAAGAAGATTTAGATATCTGTTTTGTAATGCTTGTGATATACTGACTTCAGATTGTATAAATTGATTAGTGTGATTCAGTAATGAAGATTAGTTAGATAATACTCAATCAAGTTTAGCCTCTAGCTTCTTAGTTTGTAGTTGTTTGCTGGTACAAAATGTAACGATACAATACAGAGAGGGCATGGAGAATTAGTATAGATTTTGACTGGATTCCCGTTCAACTGAACGACATGCATAGAATAGAATATTTCCACCTTACACAAATGTTCTTTGTTCATTTTAAGTTTTCTTTTATCATAACTCGTTAGGCAGTACATAATATTATATTCAAATCCCATTAGTGACAATGCCTAGTAGTTAATTCCTTTAATTCAGCCCCAATCAGTCTAGTAAATTTCAAGTCAAGAAACGTTTGGACACAAGTATAATGTTGGTTCAATCTCGAGTGTAATTTCTTTGTCCAATTAAAGTATGTTTCATAAGTTATGACATCCCTCCATTTTGTAAATAATCAATCAGAAATTGATAAGAATACGAATTAGGCAAAAGCCTATAGTTGAATTAGCACGTACCTTTTCTTCTAGTTTTAAAGACAAACGCATTAGAAATGTAGCCACTTGAGGATATCCTTTCTAAAATAGAGATGAGCCTCGCCAAAAATAAAAAATGCAAAAATTGCGGGGCCCTCCATAAATAACCATGATAGTTATTTAGAACTCAAGATAGGCCATTTAATAAATTTCATGGTTTTCTACAAAATAATAACGCGTTAGACTCTTTAGGCACGGTTTGAGTAAATTATGTTCCTAAATTCGGATGCACATTGATGTGACCCAAATCCAAGTCTCAACGGAGTTGAAATGTGTTAACAACTACGGGTGCATTGATTGTGACGTGGTTCGAGATGCATTTTCATGACGTTGCAATTCCATAAAAATAAATGATAATAATAAAAGCGGTTTAAATCTTAATAAAAGCACATAAGCCACAACATGTATTTAAATCAGATATTTAGCCATTATAGCAATTTAAGCGACCGTGCTAGAACCACGGGATTCGAGGGTGCCTAACACCTTCCCTCGGGTCAACAGAATTCCTTACTTAGAATTTCTGGTTCGCAGACTTCATTTGGAAAAGTCGAAAATTTCCTCGATTTGGGATTCAAGATAAACCGGTGACTTGGGACACCAAAAGCCAAACCTTTACCAAGTGGCGACTCTGAATTAAATAAATAATCCCATTTCGAATATTGTCACTTAAATTGGAAAAACTTCACCCGCGCATCTAACCCTTCGGGGTCGGGCGCGCAAAAAGGAGGTGTGACAGCTCTGGCGACTCCGCTGGGGATTTGACCCAGAACCACTGGTTTAGGGTCCAAGAATTCGAGCTTAGAATAATTGTTATATCTGGCTTATTATCTGATCTTTATTACATGTTTTGCATAAAAGTTCTAAATGTTGTCTTTTACCGCTTTTGATATTATCTGAACTGTATATAAACTGTGCCGAAACCCTTCTTTTCTTACCTCCGGGGAGAAGCTCGCTGGTCAAGACTCCCTATTCTGTTAGTGTCAATACCTGAAATAAGAAAGAGGTCGGACAAGTTACAAAGCCGGACGATCTCGCGGGTCCCCGGTACGTAGCCCCCTCCTCGACTCGAGTTGTCCGCTCGGGTACACAGTCTAGAGCAAATACCAAGGTTTAAACCTAGTATAACGAAACTTCATGCCGGATCCCTAGTAGGAACGCTTATTTGCATCATATTGCATTTGACTTAGGGGACTCAACACAGGGGTTGGGTCCGTCTAGGACAGGCAACCTGAAATGGAAAAGACCATCATGCTGCATTCCTATCTGTGTTGTGCATTTATTTGCTTCGGTTCCGCATGTCGACCGGTTCTTAAAAAAAAGGGAAAATAGCAGCGTAGGGGAGATAATTACTTATTTTTGGAAAATAAAACCAATGTCCAAGTAGTGTCAAAACCTCGCCGGAATTTTTCTAAAAAAAAACTGTTTTGTTTATTGAGAGTTGTTAAAAAAAATATATATAAAAATCTTTCTTTTATCACTTTCAAAAATAAAAAAAAAAAAAGAAAAGGTATTTATTTTAAAAGTAAAAAAAAAAACACAAAAAAAAATCGAAAATTCATAATTTAAAAATGTGTTGTTTCTTTTGTAGTACCCCTTTACGAATTCAGACTAATAGTCCAAATTTTTTCTAAAAAATAAAATAAAATAAAAAATATATAAAAAAAAAAGTTCCTTTAATCTTTATCTCTTTTCAAAAACAAAAAAAAATATAAAAATACGTATTCCTGATTTCTAGGTTTATTCGATTTTTCCTATTTTTACGATATTCCCGAACTACGCCGGTTTGATTCTCACCGGATGTGAGATACGTAGGCAACCCTCGTCGGGTTCAACCCCCATTTTGCTAAAATAGCCAAAATCAAAAAAAATATGTTTCAAATTTTTAAAGAGTCATAAATAAGTCAGGTGATGCTGTTTTGTCATAAATAGCCGAATGTTCTCGAAAGGGACGCCGGAAGGCTAACTTTGCATAAACAGCCACCTTTGGGTCATTTTTAAGGTTTAGTCCAGTTGACCCACACAACCTTAAAATCTTCGTCCCCTAGGCGTTGAAAGGTCGTGTTAGCAATATTGAGTTTTCTAATTTTTTTTTAAAAAAAAACGATAAAAAAGGGTCGTAAATGAATAGGGTGACACTGTTTTGACATGAATAGCCGAATGTTCCCGAAAGGGACGCCGGAAGGCTGACTTTGCATAAATAGCCACTTTTGGGTTTTGTTTAGCATTTTTAGACCCACACAGCCTTAAAATCTTCGTCCCCGAAGTGCTTAAAGGTCGTGTTCAAAGCTTGGTCCCCTCTGTAAAATATTTTGAGTCAGTCATTTTTGTTAAAATCACCTTAATAAATGTGCAGGATGAGCACGATGCAAAATGAACATTTTTCAATAATGACCAAAATCCCTGTCAAGTTACGGCTATGGTGGAATGATCTAGGTGTTGAAGGGCAAAATGAGGTTAAGAAATATCTGAAAGGTCTTGTGGGTATGTTGGAAATCCAGCCTCGGGGAGATATCATAAAAGCTTTGGTTACCTATTGGGACCCGGCGCACAATGTTTTCCATTTCTCTGACTTTGAGCTCACCCCAACTTTGGAAGAAATGGCCGGATACATCGGGAATACTGAACTTCCGTTGAGGGAAAAATACTTGGTCGCCCCAAGAGTCGTCACGGCACATCGATTCCTAGATTCATTGAAGATACCCAGAACAGTCCACAACCCGGATCTAGCAGCTGGATTCTGTACTCCATGCTTCATATATGATAGGTACGGTCATGAGGGGGGATTCAATAATCCAATCAACAAACTGTGCAGCAAAGGAATTCGTCAGAAGTGGGACGAGCACAGACGGGTAGCATTCATGATGATGTTCCTGGGCCTTCTGGTATTTCCAAGGAAAGATGGAAACATTGATCTGAATATATCCGGGGTCGTCAGCACTTTACTCACGCAAAGCGACAGTACTCTCGCGCCGATGGTGGTATCTGACATCTTTCGAGCTCTTACAGTTTGTAAAGCTGGGGGAAATTTCTTCGAAGGTTGTAACTTGCTCCTACAGCTATGGATGACCGAGCACCTCTGCCATCATTCTGAGATTTTGAGCCATGGTTCCCCGGAAAAGACCCGCATAGAAGAATCTTACACAAGAACCAAAGGGATCATTTTGCCCAAAGGAGTCCTGGCATGGACCTCGTTCTTTCAAACTCTTACTGCCAGCCAAATACAATGGACGTTGGGATGGTTGCCTGTTGATGAGATCTTATATATGTCGGCGGCTAAAACTCATTTCTTGCTGATGAGGCTTAAGAGCATTCAACCTTACGCACCCGGCCGAGTTTTGAGACAGTTCGGAAGATGCCAGACAGTACCTCATGAGGAAGATCTTAGCACTCAAGCAGTCGAGATAAGTCCTAACAGACAATTCCCAGAAGCAAAGATTCGCCAAATCTGGAATGAGGGCCAATATCTGAAATCAGATACTTGCGTGCGGGATCGAGCCCAAGGAGAAAAGGCGCCAGGTTACCTTGCATGGTATAGGAGGGAACTCGAGCATGAAAGGCCAGCTAAGAGACCCCACATCCGGGATTTCACCGAGTCATCGCAAAGGCATTGAGATTGGTTAGCAAAGGAAAAAGGTTATTGTGCCGAAATCAGCAGATTAAAGCAACAAGTAGAAGGCATGAGATACGAGCATAACGTGCAAATTGCCACCGATTTGGGGGAGCGGAACAGGTTAATTCAAGAAAATGAGATGCTCAGAACCCAGATCAAACAAATAAGATTGGATGCAGATAGACAACCAAGGCGTCGATCGGACGAGCAGCTGATAAAAGGGCTAAAAGGTGAAATCAGGGAATGGCGAGATGGTTTGGAGAAATCTGAAAACATCATAGCAGAGCTCAGGACACAGTGGGATACAAGAGCAGATAAGCATCATAGGTACCTGAATCAATTGGAAAGCGACCATGAGAAGACTGTTGCTAAGATAAAGAGAGAGATGGCTGCACTTGAGATCAAAGCAGCTAATCAAGCCAAGGATTTCCAAATTGAGAGCAGATACTGGTATGACTCAATAGCCCAGATGAAGTTGGAAGTACGGCGACTGAAGCATCAGCATGTACAAGATGCTCAAGTTTTCAAGATATGCAGCGATCAGATAAAACGCCTGCTCGTAGAGAAGAAGCAAACCAGAGATAGGATCAAGGTCATTGCCCATGCCATCACCAGACGATGCCTACGATGTGAGAACATGTCCAGCGTTACCGTCCTCTCGGCAGTAATGGGTTATGTCAAGCAGACTATGCACGAGCTAGAGCAACTTGAGAGGGATCTCACGCCTAGGACCGCGGCGAGGCCGAACAATGCCCCGCGGAAACCAATTTTTAAAACCATAATGCATTCATTGGTCAAATCTGTATCTTAGCATTTTCTGCCTGTTTTCCATCAGGGTGATTTTCAGTCTATTTTGAGTCTAGTTTTATTTTCAAAGTTTGCTCTTTCTTTTGCAAAATGTAGCGTGTAATAGAACGTTTCAATAATAAAGAGTTTGCTTCTTTCACGCTCATTTGTGTTTTTTCGAACTACGTAATGATCTGATTCACGTGGGCATCGTGATACGTAGGCAATCCTCATCGGATCCGGTCGCATTTCTTTTACTGCAAAATAAATAAAATAAATAAAAGAAAAACAAAAGAGAAAAGAAAAGAAAAAAAAAATAACAAAAACGCCAGAATGACGCATGCTCTCGTAGCAAACATATAGTAATCCACTTAACTGTATAGGTGCATCATGCCCAACGTGAGATTAACTATCTGTTATTTGCTACAAATTAACCGTGCGTTTGTCATTGAGCATTTTTCCCAGGATTTTGAAAAGACGGTTGGTTTGGTGAAAATCTGGCCTCGCACTCATATTTCACGAGGTCAAGGAGAAGTATTCAACTACCTGTTGTTAGGGCAAGAAGCAGTACTCACACTTACTTCACCAGGTCAAAAGGAAGTGTGAAAATGTCTTCAGAAATTCCATTGCAAACGACCCCTGTTTCTGAGGAGAGCTCAATCTCAGTCGTCCTCACACCTGAATCCGCAACTGCGGAGCAAAATAGAATCCTACGGCTCCGCATGTTGGAAATGCTGGACGACTGGAACAACGGGAAAGAGCCGCCAAGTGTCGTCCCCGGATTCCCTAAATTATTCTCCAGGTCAAGTGGAACGTCCAATGTCCCCATAAATTATCCTGCTACTCCATTTGGGTACCCAGCCACCTCCGCCTTCTCTGCTGGATCACCTTCTGAGCCTCACCCCCGAACGTCAGCCACTGATGCAAGCATGAACATCTTTACTGCATCGCCTTGCCCGGTTATGGCACAACCTACCACATACAAGCCAAGCTTTGACTCATCATCTTTTACATTCCAAGCCCCATCGTTCTCAATGGAACCAACTAGGTTCGCTACCAATACTAATCCTTTACCGCCTCAGTACGAGCTTGCACCAGGGCAGGATCAGAACCCTAGATTTGCAGAACAAAATGAGATTGCCAAAAGGATGAGAAGCCTTGAACAAAGTCTGAAGAATATGCAAGGATTGAGCGGGCAAAAGAGCGTCTCTTACGCCGACCTGTGCATGTTTCCTCACGTGCACCTGCCAACGGGTTTCAAGACCCCCAAGTTTGAGAAATACGATGGGCACGGTGACCCCATTGCACATCTTAAGAAATACTGCAACCAATTGCGAGGAGCCGGCGGAAAAGAAGAACTGCTAATGGCATACTTTGGGGAAAGTCTAGTAGGGATAGCTTCGGAATGGTATATGGATCAGGAAATGTCCCGATGGCATATATGGGATGATCTCGCCAGAGATTTTGTAAAACAATTCCAGTATAACATCGACATTGCGCCAGACCGAAACTCTCTGTCGAATTTGAAGAAGAAGCCTTCAAAAAACTTTAGAGAGTATGCTATTAAGTGGCGTGAACAGGCGTCGAGAGTGAAGCCTCCCATGGATGAAGTGGAAATGGTCACTACCTTTATCCAGGCTCAAGAGTCTGACTATTTCCAAAACATGATGTCGGCCATGGGTAAGCCATTCGCGGAAGCGATCAAGATTGGAGAGATGGTGGAAAATGGGTTGAAAACGGGAAGGATTTTGAGTCAAGCAGCCATAAGGGCAACCTCTCAGGCCGTCCAAAGCGGGTCTGGAGGAACGACAAGGGGGAAGAAGAAGGAAGAAGCGACTATGGCAGCCTCTGAAGCAAGGGAGTATCGTCATCCTAGGCCCCATTTTCCGGAAAGAGCCCCACGCCACTACTACCCCCACTCAAATTTGGCATATGCTCATCAACCTTATATGGTCATGAATGCCCAACCTTATAACCATCCACCACAACAAGCCAACCGAGGCCCAGCTCCACCTCCCAGAAATCAGCCTCTTTACCGCAACCATTATAACCCACAACCCCCGCAGAATAACTACAGCCCCCAGGAGCCACCTCGACGGCGGACTTTCACGCCCATCGGTGAACAATACTCTACGTTGTTCCCTAAGCTAGTCCAATTGGGTTTCTTGCAACCAATCCCTCAAACAAGGCAAAACCCGACATCTCCTTCTTACAAAGCCGGAGTCAGATGTACCTATCATTCAGGGGCCGAGGGACATGATACAAACGACTGCTGGTCATTGAAAAGAGTGGTCGAAAAATTGATCGAGCAAGGGAAAATAGTGCTAAGGGACGAGGAAGTCCCGAACGTAACTAACAATCCGTTACCTGCTCACAATAATGGGCCGCTGATCGGAATGATTTGTGAAGACAAAGAGTTCGATCCTGCTTTGAAAGCTATAATCGCCATTGTCGACACGGGGAAGAGTCCCGAAATGGACCAGAAACCAAAAATGGGGGAAGTGGTCAAGGCTATAAAGAACAAGCCTGAAAAGAAGGTAGAGAAGAAAGTGGTACCTGTAAAAAATGAAGTTCTTTACATACCACGAGGTCGAGCTGAGAAGGCGCAGAACTTCGGGATCAAAAAGACAAAACCTATGTACGTACCAAAAGGGGCCTATGTGGTCCAGGGGACGATTCAACCACCTCGGCTGAATGAGCCAGTGGTTATCGGACGCGTGCCACAAAAGCCAATGACCAACCCGTCCACAGTGCCGTGGAATTATCAAAAGACTTTGGTAATGTACAAAGGTAAAGAGGTCATGGGAGAACTTCCAGAAAATACTTTCATTGGAGGGTACTCAAATACCCAAGAACTGAACAACGCCACACAAAGGCGCTTCCCTCCAAAGAAGCCCGTGAGTGTTGAAGAAGCGGAAATGTTCTTCCAACAAATGAAGATGCCGGACTACGAAGTGATAGATCAGCTGCGCAAGCACCCTGAGCAAGTATCCATGCTGTCATTATTAATGAGGTCAACCGCGCATCAAAAGATCTTGCTGAAAACCCTGAATGAAGCATATGTACCGTCGAAACCTCGGCGGAGCAACTAGAGCGGATGACAGAAAGATTCTTCGCTATCAACCAAATCTCTTTCAGCAAGAATGATTTACCCCCGGAAGGAGCAGCACACAACAAGGCCTTGCACTTAACAGTTAAATGCGAGGACTACTACGTCAAGCGGGTAATGCTGGATGGGGGATTAGGTGTTGACATTTGCCCGCTCTCCACGCTGCAAAGAATGGAAATTGAGACCGGAAGAATCCGACCCAACAACGTCTGCGTAAGAGCTTTCGACGGCATCAAGAGAGATACCATGGGAGAAATAGACATGCTGCTGGTCATAGGACCAGTCGAATTTCGAGTAACCTTCCAAGTGATCGACATGGACACATCCTACAATTTCCTCCTTGGCAGACCTTGGATCCATGCGGCAGGAGCCGTGCCTTCCACTCTTCACCAGATGGTGAAGTTCGAGTACGAAGACCAAGAGATCGTGGTCCATGGGGAAGACGAACATGCCATTTATCGGGACCCATCCATCCCGTATCTTGAACCAAGAGAAGGGAGCGAACATACGGTCTATCAAGCTTTCGAGGTGGTACAGGCAGAGCAGCACGAAGAGGGAGTACCTTGCCCCCAGCCTTTCTTGTCTAATGCTTCGGTCATGGTGGCCAAAGAGATGATCCGGCACGGATTTAGGCCAGGTAAGGGACTTGGACGAACCCTTCAGGGAATAACAGAACCCATTACTTTACCAGTCATCAAGAAACCTTTTGGACTAGGTTTCAAACCTACTCCAACAGACGAAAAATGGGCAAAGAAAAGGAGAAATGAGGGCTGGAAGTTGCCTCAACCACTGCCGGATTTATATGCGACTTTCGTCAGGCCAAGGTACGCTGAAGAAGAAGATGATGAGGTCTTCACAGCTGAGGAAATCGAGGAAATATGTGGGGCGATGAGAGAAATGCTCTACGAGGTCCACATGGTTCAACCAGGTGAAGGCACAAGCACTGCTGAGATGCTGTACATGGGACCGAACGCCCAACTTCAAAACTGGGAGGCCACGCCATTCCCGACTAGACGGAAGTCCGGGTAGACCTGCCCTGCCACCTTTCCTGTATCACAAGTTATCTCCGGGACATAACTTGAACGTTTTCTTCTTTTCAATTGTTGTTTTGAATTCCTAGTTGTAAACATTGTTGTCTTCCAACTTTCCAAAGAAAATATACAAAAATACAAAAAAAAATCATCATTGCTTTCCTATTCTTTCTTTTGTTCTGATTTTTATTACTTTTCCTCTTATCTTCCTTTTCAGTCCTAATAATGCGGCTTTAAATATGACATGCTTGCGGACTTCACGCCCAGATCACAATGAGTTATTTAACTGCGAATTAATGAACCCAGAACCAGAATATGATGCAGAAGAGGCTTTTAGGGAGATAAACCGAGAGTTGGAATATTTCGAGAATAAACCTAAGCCAAATCTGAATGACACTGAACCGGTAAATTTAGGAACCCCGGAAGAAATCCGGGAGACCAAGATAAGCATTCACACGGACAAGAAAACGCGAGAGGCGATAATTCAACTTCTTTTTGAATTCAAAGATGTGTTTGCTTGGTCATATGATGACATGCTGGGACTAGGTGTTGATCTGGTGGTTCATAAATTGCCGATTCATCCTGACTATCCTCCAGTCCAACAAAAGCAACGAAAGTTCAAAACTGAGGTCAGTGACAAGATTAAAGAGGAGATCACCAAACAACTGAAAACGGGAGTGATTCGGGTAGTCCAATATACAACATGGTTGGCGAATGTGGTTCCAGTACCAAAGAAGGACGGGAAAACTCGAGTATGCGTAGATTACCGAGATTTGAACAGAGCAAGTCCTAAGGATAATTTCCCGCTGCCCAACATCCACATCCTCGTTGATAATTGTGCCAAACACGAGATACAGTCTTTTGTAGATTGTTACGCTGGGTATCATCAGGTACTGATGGATGAAGAGGACGCCGAGAAAACCGCCTTCACCACGCCTTGGGGCACCTACTGTTACCGGGTCATGCCATTTGGTCTGAAGAATGCTGGGGCTACTTACATGAGGGCCATGACTGCCATTTTCCATGACATGATGCACCAGGAAATAGAGGTGTACGTGGACAATGTGATAGTCAAGTCCAGGACGCAGGATAATCACATCCAAGACTTGAGGAAATTCTTCGAGAGGCTAAGGAAGTATGACTTGAAGCTAAATCCAGCCAAATGCGCTTTCGGAGTTCCGTCGGGCAAACTTTTGGGTTTCATCGTAAGCAGGAGAGGAATTGAGCTAGATCCAACTAAGATAAAATCCATCAGAGATCTACCTCCCCCGAGAAAAAACAAAGAAAGATGTGATGAGTCTTTTGGGCAGGTTAAACTACATCAGTCGGTTTATTGCCCAGCTGACGAGCACGTGTGAGCCCATATTCAAGCTGTTAAGGAAAGATGCGGCGATCAAGTGGACAACTGAGTGTCAAGAAGCCTTTGATAAAGTCAAAGAATACCTTTCGAATCCCCCGGTCTTGGTCCCTCCAGAACCGGGAAGGCCACTTTTCTTGTATCTGACAGTCTTGGAGAACTCTTTCGGCTGCGTCCTCGGGCAACACGACGTAACCGGAAAGAAGGAGCAAGCAATCTACTACTTGAGCAAGAAATTCACCGGCTACGAGGCCAAATACACTCTGCTGGAAAGGACATGCTGCGCTCTCACATGGGTTGCTCAAAAGCTGAGACATTATCTCCAAGCCCACACTACATTCCTCATAAGCAGGTTGGATCCCTTGAAGTATATATTTCAGAAACCAATGCCTACTGGGAGACTGGCTAAATGGCAAATCTTGCTTACGGAATTCGACATAGTTTATGTCACTCGCACGGCCATGAAAGCCCAGGCATTAGCTGATCAATTTGGCCGAAAATCCGGTCGATGAGGAATACCAGCCATTGGATACTTACTTTCCAGATGAAGAGGTAAACACCGTAGAAGTGATCTCGGAGGAAGCTCATGTTTGGAAGATGTTCTTTGACGGAGCCGTGAACGCCAAGGGTGTAGGGATTGGGGCAATTTTGATCTCACCTGCCGGTCAGCATTATCCCGCCACAGCTAGACTTCGTTTCTTCTGCACAAATAATACAGCTGAATATGAAGCCTGCATTATGGGCATGCATATGGCAATCGATCAGGATGTCAAAGACTTACTGATTATGGGAGATTCTGACCTGATCATCCGGCAAGTTCAAGGCGAGTGGGAAACTCGGGATGTCAAACTTATCCCGTACCGACAACATGTGGAGGACCTCAGCAAGTGCTTTACATCAATAGAATTCAGGTACATTCCGAGATGTCACAATGAACTGGCAGATGCACTTGCTACTTTGGCTTCAATGCTGCCCTACCCGGGCAACGCCCACGTCGATCCTTTGGAAATCCAAATCAAGGAAAGACACGGTTACTGCAGTGTAATCGAGGCAGGATCAAGTACGCAGCCTTGGTACCATGACATCAGGAAATTCCTGAAGACGCAAGAATACCCAGAGCATGCTACTGGAGATCAGAAGAGGACCATTAGGCGACATGCAAGTGGTTTCTTTCTAAGCGGTGAATTGTTATATAAGAGGACCCCGGACCTCAATCTCTTAAGATGTGTCGATATCGAGGAATCGAGAAAGATCATGCACGAAATACACGCAGGTGTGTGCGGACCTCACATGAACGGGTAAGTCTTAGCGAAGAAAATCCTCCGAGAAGGTTATTATTGGATGACCATGGAAAAGGATTGCTTTATCTTCGTTCGGAAATGTCATCAATGTCAGGTGCACGGTGATTTGATTCATGCACCTCCCACGGAACTGCATCCCATGTCCGCACCATGGCCATTTGTCGCTTGGGGCATGGACGTCATTGGACCAATTGAACCAAAGGCCTCGAACGGACACAGGTTTATACTAGTGGCCATAGACTACTTTACGAAATGGGTAGAGGCTGTCACTCTCAAGTCGGTCACCAAGAAAGCTGTGGTGGATTTTGTACACTCAAATCTTATCTGTCGCTTCGGTATTCCTGCGACTATCATTACAGATAATGCAGCAAACTTGAACAGTCACTTGATGGGAGATGTGTGCGAGCGATTCAAGATAACACACAGGAATTCCACTCCTTATCGGCCAAAAGCCAATGGTGCTGTGGAAGCTGCAAATAAAAACATCAAGAAGATTTTGAGGAAAACAATACAAAGTTCCCGACAGTGGCATGAGCAGTTACCTTTTGCATTATTGGGGTACCGCACTACGGTACGCACATCGGTGGGAGCGACTCCTTATCTTTTGGTTTATGGGACCGAGGCTGTAATACCGGCAGAGGTAGAAATTCCTTCGCTTCGAATCATTGTCGAAGCAGAAATCGAGGACAGCGAGTGGGTTAAGGCTCGACTGGAGCAATTGACGTTGATTGATGAAAAGCGAATGGCCGCAGTTTGTCACGGACAGTTATACCAACGAAGGATGTCCCGTGCTTACAACAAGAAAGTCCGACCCCGGAATTTCGAAGTAGGACAATTGGTACTGAGGCGTATTCTGCCGCATCATGAGGAAGCAAAAGGAAAGTTTGCCCCAAATTGGAAAGGCCCATACATCGTAAGGAAAATATTGCCAAGAGGAGCATTGTATTTAGGTGATATCGAAGGAAATGACCCCGACACAGCAGTAAATGCAGATGCAGTCAAGAGGTATTACGTCTAAATCATACTCCAGTGGTCCTGACACGTTGAAAATGGCGAAGGTGTTTATTCCCCACTACTCCCCAAACACTACCCAATTCTCTTTACCAACTTCTACTCCCAAACACTACCCAATCCTCTCTACAAAAAGAAAAAAAAGAGAAACAAAAAAAAAAAGAAAAAAAAAACAAAACAAAATTTGATTGAGGCCTGAACTACGTTTGACTTGATTCCGAAAGGATACGTAGGCAGCCTCTCCCTGAGGTTCAGTCACACCAACAATAAAATCCCATTCACCCGGAAATTGAAACCGGGGCATGTCAAGCAGTTTAGAAGTTAGCATCATCTACCTCTCTTTACCAAGCACAAGCCTTCAAATCAATTACCGAATATGGTGGGGCACCAATAAGCGTCACAACTGGAGACCAGCACACTCTGAATTGAGAGAGATAAAATGAGAGAGTCTCGGCGGTGAAAACCTTCGGGCACCACGAGGCGACGGGAGTAGAGAAACCAAAATGAGAGAGCTTGTTTAGTAAAAAACTCGCAAAGAGTGCTATCAAGCGATGACAGGAAGAGAAATGAGAGAGGTCAGCCAGCGAAAACCCGCAAAGGGCGCTGTTGGCCGAAAAGGAATGACGCCACCCCAAGAAGGTATCGGCAAAGTTCCACCGGTTTTGGAATCACAGATCTGTTCTGGTTCAGGAAAACGCAAGTTCATGGAAGGTCGGACGTCCAGTCCAAAGAGCATGTCATGTCATTTAAAGCCAGCGTTATCTTCCTCAGATAAGTCTTTCTCGTCCCGAAAAGGGTATTCCTTTTCTGATTTGTTTTCCCCTTTCTTTGTTTCTTTTCGAATCCCTTTTTGCATTTTAACCCCAAGTTCAGGACACACCGGAAAGGACAGGTGGCATGGTTTGTTTGCACGGAATCCCGTCTCATGAAGGAAAGCGCCTCACCTCATTGGTATGATTGCCCAAGCACGATGAATCATGACGTTTGATGGCGTTTCAGAGAAAAAAGAAGAAAGAGAGAACTCTTGAAATCTTCCCCAGCAAGTCCACCTTCGGACAAATCCCCACGGAGTCTCCCCCTGTACAAAACCCCACAGAGTTTCTCTTTTTGTACAATCTCCCACAAAGTCTCCCCAGTTTGTTTAAAAAAAAAAAAAAAATCCCCGTTGGAATTTCATCAGCACATCCCCAGCGAGTCCTTTTGTAAAAATTCCCCAACAAGCTTACCCCAACAAATCCTAGAAAGCCCGCTTTGAAATAAATCCCCAGCATGCCCCATTGTACAAAAATCCACACAAAGAATCCACTTTGTAAATATTCCCCCACAGAGTTTCCTTTTGTACAAACTCCCACAGAACACCTCCAATAAAATCCCCGTTGAGAACCTTCAATCAAAACGGGACAAAAAGAAAAAAAAAAGAGGCCCTACGAGGCAAATCATCACAGGATTTGGAAATACAAGCCTGAACAGTCTAGAAGGGTCTCGCCATTCGAATCAAATCAATGACGGAATTTCACAACAGAAACAAAGACGCGAGAAAGCAACTGGGAACGATCAAGGTCACCAAACCGGCCGTAATTCCCGAACTAACAAATGATTCTTTGTTTGGAAGGTTGAAACAGGTCTAATCCAAGACAACCATGCAAGAAGCGGGTGTCGCCCAAAGAAGAAGGTACACGGGTACAAGAAACATTTTGGCAATAAGGAATTCACTCAAAAGGTAAGTTCCCGCAAAACTCCCTTTTATCCTCTATTAAAACAAGAAAACTCAAAAATAGATCGTGTAGTATTCTCGAGCTTTATCCCCAGCCAATCAGCATTAGGGTTTTAAACCCTAAACTGAATTTTCCTTTTAGTCAGCATTAGGGTTTTAAACCCTAAACTGAACTTTTTTCTTCCAGCCAGCATTAGAGTTTTAAACTCTAAACTGAGCTTTTTCATGCAATCAGCACTAGGGTTTTAAACCCTAAACTGAATTTTCCTTTTTATCAGCATTACGGTTTTAAACCCTAAACTGAATTTTCCTTTTAGTCAGCATTAGGGTTTTAAACCCTAAACTGAACTTTTCCCTTTCGACCAGCATTAGAGTTTTAAACTCTAAACTGAGCTTTTTTCCATGCAATCAGCATTAGGGTTTTAAACCCTAAACTGAATTTTCCTTTTAGTCAGCATTAGGGTTTTAAACCCTAAACTGAACTTTTCCCTTTCGGCCAGCATTAGAGTTTTAAACTCTAAACTGAGCATTTTTCCATGCAATCAGCATTAGGGTTTAAAACCCTAAACTGAATTTTCCTTTTAGTCAGCATTAGGGTTTTAAACCCTAAACTGAACTTTTCCCTTTCGGCCAGCATTAGAGTTTTAAACTCTAAACTGAGCTTTTTCCATGCAATCAGCATTAGGGTTTTAAACCCTAAACTGAATTTTCCTTTTAGTCAGCATTAGGGTTTTAAACCCTAAACTGAACTTTTCCCTTTCAGCCAGCATTAGAGTTTTAAACTCTAAACTGAGCTTTTTCATGCAATCAGCATTAGGGTTTTAAACCCTAAACTGAATTTTCCTTTTAGTCAGCATTAGGGTTTTAAACCCTAAACTGAACTTTTCCCTTTCAGCCAGCATTAGAGTTTTAAACTCTAAACTGAGCTTTTCCATGCAATCAGCATTAGGGTTTTAAACCCTAAACTGAATTTTCCTTTTAGTCAGCATTAGGGTTTTAAACCCTAAACTGAATTTTCCTTTCAGCCAACATTAGAGTTTTAAACTCTAAACTGAGCTTTTCTATGCAATCAGCATTAGGGTTTTAAACCCTAAACTGAATTTTCCTTCTAGTCAGCATTAGGGTTTAAAACCCTAAACTGAACTTTTTCCTTTCAGCCAGCATTAGAGTTTTAAACTCTAAACTGAGCTTTTCTATGCAATCAGCATTAGGGTTTTAAACCCTAAACTGAATTTTCCTTCTATTCAGCATTAGGGTTTTAAACCCTAAACTGAACTTTTTCCTTTCAGCCAGCATTAGAGTTTTAAACTCTAAACTGAGCTTTTCCATGCAATCAGTATTAGGGTTTTAAACCCTAAACTGAATTTTCCTTTTAGTCAGCATTAAGGTTTTAAACCCTAAACTGAACTCTTTCCTTTCAACCAGCATTAGAGTTTTAAACCCTAAACTGAACTTTTTCCTTTCAGCCAGCATTAGAGTTTTAAACTCTAAACTGAGCTTTTTCATGCAATCAGCATTAGGGTTTTAAACCCTAAACTGAATTTTCCTTTTAGTCAGCATTAGGGTTTTAAACCCTAAACTGAACTTTTTCCTTTCAGCCAGCATTAGAGTTTTAAACTCTAAACTGAGTTTTTTCATGCAATCAGCATTAGGGTTTTAAACCCTAAACTGAATTTTCCTTTTAGTCAGCATTAGGGTTTTAAACCCTAAACTGAACCTTTCCCCATCTAGTCGGTATTAGGGCTCCAACCCTGAACTGAGCATGCATATCCTCTTTCATCAATTTTATGAACTTCCTGTTGAATAATTAACGAAATTTTCCTAGTGAAACTGGGGCAGAAAATTTCGTTCGTTTGTTTTCTCCCGCAGGTCTGACCTCGAGCCACATGGATCGAAATGACCCACGAGATGAATCCCAGTTCGGAATCAAAGAAGAAAAAAAAGAAAAAAAAAATCCCGAGATATCGGAGTAAATGCAAAGATGATTGACTCCAACGTTTAATTGAGGGCCTGAACCTTGCCAATCGCGTCTCACTCAGTATCCCAGAAGTTAAACAAGTCACCGCAACTAGCAAGCATCAAGATTCAGATCGGAGTCTACAAGCAGAATCAGCTAAGACCCAAGATCAAGTCGTAAAAGAATCATAGATAGGAATCTTGTAACTAGCAATTGACGTGCATATAAGTAGTTTAGTTCAGTTTCCAATTTTCGTTTGGTTGTAATAAGGCGGCCAGTGACGTAGCAGTGACAACAGCAGCAGCAGTAGCAGCAAGCATTGCAATCCTATGGTAGTCCCAGCTACCAAAACTTCCCGAACTACATTGACCTGATTCCTGTTTAGCCCAGGATATGTAGGAAATCTTTGAAGCAAGATTCGGTCAAATCTTTCAAAAACATGCTTCATACGGAGTAGTCCATAGGCAAAAAATTGCTCATACATGCTCACTTTATCTTTGCACGAAAACTCTTCGTGTTTCCGAACAAAGAGGGGCAGCTGTGAGCACGTGATTTTTGTTTCGCACGACAATCGCTCCAAAAAGAAATAAAAAATAATAATTGGCCCTGCTGTACAATTTTTGGATTTCTGTGCGGCACTTTGTTGATTTATTTGTGACTTTGGCCCATTTTATTTATTTACTTTATTAAAACAAAATTGAAAAATGTGTACGTGTCATGCATAATTTGAACCGTAACATGGTTTAAATAGAAAGGCATAAACAGGCACCTTTGTCCGTGATTTTGTTTTGTTTGATTTTACTTGTTTTGAAATATTTTAGTGTGTGTGCGAATAATTGTATTGAGTGTGTATTTAATTTTTGATTTTTTTGTTTAGTTTTGTTTTTAAATAAATAAGGAAAAGAAATAAAAAAATAAATAAAAAATATATATTGAAAGGACCCCTTCCCTTCCGGACTTGGGCCAATTTTAAAAATTGGCCCAAACGAACAGCCCAAAACCCAGGCCTGCCCGGTCCAGACCACCTGATGCCCAGAGAATCCAAACGACGTCGTTTTGGTACAGGTTGATCTGGGCCGTTGATCTCAAATTGATCAACGGCCAAGATCAATTCCCCATAACCCACCAATAAACCCGACCCGTCTCACCCGGACCGGCCCCAACCCTCAACCCTCAAAACGACACCGTCCCATTTAAGCCTTCAGATCCAGACCGTAGATCTAGATTGATCTAACGGTCGAGGTTCACCCACCCACTAACTATATAAACCCTTCACCATACCCTGCCCCCCTAGCCAACACCCCCGCCTTCGTCTTCACCAAACCCATCCCCTTCAAACCCTAGCCGCCCCTGCACACCTTCACCAGAAACCCGGCGGCCTGAACGCCGGTGACCTCCACCTGAACACCATAGAACCCCCATGCCATCCTGAACCTAAATCTACCAACCACACACTTCGAATCCTACCCCACCTTCTCGAATCTTCATTTGAAGATTCGAGTCGGAACCTAATCTACACCAACCAACCCAAGCTTCACACCAGACACTCCCCAGACCCTCCTCGTGACCAAACCATACTTGGTTTTGGTCCGAATCTAACCAGGGAAACACGAATCCCAGATCTAAGTTTTTGAACTCTAGTTTTCCCTGTGCATGTTCCGTGCTTTGTTCAAACTGAAGAGATTAAGGTCTAATGGACCTTAATCAAGGTGTTTCTCATCCGAGAAACACTTCGTTTAAAAGTCCATTCAACCTTAAAGAAGGTCCGTTCAAACACCAGTGGATTTTTCTGATTTGTTCCTTAAAAAGCTTTAAGGTGAGTTAATTTTCTTTTCTTTATTTCAGTTCGTATGTTTGTGTGTTGTTAAAGGCCTGTCCGCATGGCCAAACTTTTTGTTTTGTGTTTTTGAACTGCTATTGTCCACCTTGGCCGGACCTCTATATTCAGTCAGTTTCTTTCTTCATAATGCGTGTGTATAAATGTATGTTCAATTGAATCCGTAACTGGTCATTCATTTAGTTCTTAGGGCCTTTCTGTTTGACATTGCAAAATGAACCCCTTATGTGATACTGTTAAATGTCTGATTTTTGGCTACGATTGTATGTGTTAATGCTAATATAGTCGAGTCGACATGTGTCGTCAATTAGTTTCAACTGTCCGAACAATAACAAATCAACTTACTTCTGCTAAGCATGTGTTGAGTCAATTAAGAACCAGTTTTTGTTTACTTATAGCTTGTTTGAATTGATCAGTAATGTAAAAAGGATTGTTTTGTTTAAAGTTCTGAAATGGAGGGCATGTGCACTTGGCACAGCATGTGCATTGGTGCACCTCATGTGCCTTGTGCACAGCCTGTTTTTCCTGCATAAAAGGGCTTTCAATTTTAAAATGGTTTGACAGCATATGTTGTCAGATATATTCTACTGCCCATACTTGCTTTTAGTTAATAAAATGGAAAAGTTAAATCTGCCAGGGAATGCGAATGGGGTTTAATACTTAATTAGCTAAAGTGGGACTGAAAATGGAAGGCACATGGGAGGGGCATGGTAATAGTCTAAACAGGCTGTTAAAAAGGGGTAAGGAGGGCTTATAAAAGAGGAGGACCTGGGAGATAAAAAGAGAGAATCAGAGGATAGAGAGAATCAGAACTGAAAAAAAAAGGATACACATTGAACCTTAAGAGCTGAAAAAAGAAAAACACAAAACACAGATAGAGAGAGGTGAAGGGATAGAAGCTGTATAATCAACAATCAGAAACTGTTTCTTCCTATTATTGTTCGGGTTTCAGCTTTTCAATTGGTTCAAAATCAATTCTGATTCTTTGAAATTCTAGTTGTGTCTACTAGTCGAGTGTTTTTGGTTCACTACTGGCTTGGTCTGTCTGGAGTCCTGAGTCTACTCCACTGGGTGTTGGTGTCATTTGGCTATTGCTTTCTATTGGCCATAGTTGCATTTCTGCACTCGAGCTTGTTTCTTGCTGTATTGCTTTGTCTGCTTCTATCTTGCCCTGCTGCTGCTGCTATTTTGTCTCTTGCTGCTGCTGATTTCCCCATCTTTTTCTTCTTCTCCTTTGCATTTTCAGTGTTTCCAGGTACACATTTCAAACCCAACTTTGGTGTTAACTGTAACAATTCAAAAGCATGAAATGAAAGGAGTTTCCTGAAGAAGATTTAGATATCTGTTTTGTAATGCTTGTGATATATTGACTTCAGATTGTATAAATTGATTAGTGTGATTCAGTAATGAAGATTAGTTAGATAATACTCAATCAAGTTTAGCCTCTAGCTTCTTAGTTTGTAGTTGTTTGCTGGTACAAAATGTAACGATACAATACAGAGAGGGCATGGAGAATTAGTATAGATTTTGACTGGATTCCCGTTCAACTGAACGACATGCATAGAATAGAATATTTCCACCTTACACAAATGTTCTTTGTTCATTTTAAGTTTTCTTTTATCATAACTCGTTAGGCAGTACATAATATTATATTCAAATCCCATTAGTGACAATGCCTAGTAGTTAATTCCTTTAATTCAGCCCCAATCAGTCTAGTAAATTTCAAGTCAAGAAACGTTTGGACACAAGTATAATGTTGGTTCAATCTCGAGTGTAATTTCTTTGTCCAATTAAAGTATGTTTCATAAGTTATGACATCCCTCCATTTTGTAAATAATCAATCAGAAATTGATAAGAATACGAATTAGGCAAAAGCCTATAGTTGAATTAGCACGTACCTTTTCTTCTAGTTTTAAAGACAAACGCATTAGAAATGTAGCCACTTGAGGATATCCTTTCTAAAATAGAGATGAGCCTCGCCAAAAATAAAAAATGCAAAAATTGCGGGGCCCTCCATAAATAACTATGATAATTATTTAGAACTCAAGATAGGCCATTTAATAAATTTCATGGCTTTCTACAAAATAATAACGCGTTAGACTCTTTAGGCACGGTTTAAGTAAATTATGTTCCTAAATTCGGATGCACATTGATGTGACCCAAATCCAAGTCTCAACGGAGTCGAAATGTGTTAACAACTACGGGTGCATTGATTGTGACGTGGTTCGAGATGCATTTTCATGACGTTGCAATTCCATAAAAATAAATGATAATAATAAAAGCGGTTTAAATCTTAATAAAAGCACATAAGCTACAACATGTATTTAAATCAGATATTTAGCCATTATAACAATTTAAGCGACCGTGCTAGAACCACGGGATTCGAGGGTGCCTAACACCTTCCCTCAGGTCAACAGAATTCCTTACTTAGAATTTCTGGTTCGCAGACTTCATTTGGAAAAGTCGAAAATTTCCTCGATTTGGGATTCAAGATAAACCGGTGACTTGGGACACCAAAAGCCAAACCTTTCCCAAGTGGCGACTCTAAATTAAATAAATAATCCCATTTCGAATATTGTCACTTAAATTGGAAAAACTCCACCCGCGCATCTAACCCTTCGGGGCCGGGCGCGCAAAAAGGAGGTGTGACACAAGGTATGACACTAACAGAATAGGGAGTCTCGACCAGCGAGCACATCCCCGAAGGTGAGAAGAGAAGGGTTTCGTAGCAGTTTATATACAGTTCAGATAATATCAAAGCGGTAAAAGCAGCATTTAGCACATTATAACAATTATTCCAAGCTCGAATTCTCGAACCCTGAACCAGAAGTTCTGGGTTCCAGTCCCCAGCAGAGTTGCCAGGCTGTCACACCTCCTTTTTCACCTACACCCCCGGAAGGGCGTAAAAGGGAGTTTTTCCAATTAAAGGACAATCGAAACGGGATTCATTATTAAAAGATTCAGAGTCGCCAATTGGGAGATTTATGGTGTCCCAAGTCACCGGTTCAAATCCCGAATCGAGAAAAAGGTTGACTCTGTATTACCATCCGCGAACCAGAAATCCGAGTAAGGAATTCTGTTAACCCGGGAAAAGGTGTTAGGCATTTTCCATGGTTCTAGCACGATCGCTCAACTGTTATTACTGGCCTATTTATCTTATTTAAAACACTTTCACGACTATGGGCATTTTTAAACTTTTAACCGCTTCATTTATTTATTTTGGGAAATTGCAACGTCATTTAAAATATGTCTTGAACCACGTCACATAAATGCACCCGTGATCCGCAACACATTTTATCTGACGTTGAGATTTGGATTTAGGTCACATAAATGCTCACCCGAGTTTAGGAAGGTAGATTATTGAAATAACGCGCCTAAAGGAACTACGTGTTTTTAACTTTGCGAGGGCCATGGGAATTCGCTAAATGGCGCGCCTCGATTTCCAAAGAAGTAAGATTCATCAAGTGATGGCCATAGGTTATATGATTCAAATGTGTGAATGGCACGCCTCAAAATTATTCAACTAAAAGAATTATGGAGATACGTAATTAAAACTAATTTGAAATTAAATATCACAACCACACCACGAAAACAGTACCCTTGATTTAATTATGTGCCTAAAGCTTGATCACCATATTAATAAGTTGTTTGTTCTCTTCCTATGCTTGAGACCAATTGTATTTGTTTAAAACTTGCAAAATGGTTAACGTGTAAAGTTGGGAGAACTTTAGCTAATATGCATACCATTTGTTTTATGAAATAACCATCACTCCACCCAGAGCAAACTCAACTTTGTATATCCTCTTTTAAAATACCGAAATCAGTACTCATAAAATCTGTTCATACTATGTACACATCTGGCATTTGCCTATTTATCAACATCACAATTTTAATCATATACAATGCACCGAATTTTTTTTACACAATTAAGCAATCATCACTTCAATCCAGACAAGCTCATCACATGAACCAAAACTGCCTTCCACATAACTTCTACACATTCATTTCTAGTCCAAGTCCTAACTATTCTGTTAATTTGCTTATGACGATTGGGTTTTAGACGAACAAAATCAAGCCAATTATTGTCCAAACTTGTGAAAACTATTTACAACTACCAAATCTATACCTTGTACTAATGTTGACATCACTTTGTTATAAGAAATGGGCTAATTACACTCCTAAACTAAAATAGGCAATTTATTGTTAAGAAAGAAAACTAGTTTACAAATTGATTTGATAGGCAAATTCACACTACATATACCACGAATACACAACTGAACCTCTCAGAATACTCCAATACTTTAAACATAATGGATTATATCAATTTACCTCTAAATTATGGTCATACAAGATTACATACAAACAAGAGCACTTATCTCAACCAGAATTAAAACAAAAATTCCGATGTTTGACGAAGTATACTATTGTAGTTACTTGATATTTCCATACTACCATACACTTAACTAACATGGCTTAAACACAAAACTTAGCTAATGGTCAACATTCTATCAAGTTCCCCATCTCAGCAGTTCAAAACCAGCTATAACCAATGAGCTTCAGAAGTAAGTAAAATTACTGTAGAGCTATACTAACTTCAACAGAGGCAAGTTGACTAATAGCTCCCATGTTGAGCATATGACATGTCAATTAACTAAAAAACAAAACTAAAACTAAACTAATAGATTTGAACGTGCAGAAGACACATTTGGAACTCCGGATTTCATTTCATTGAAATATCAAAACTTTGTGTGAGATAAGTCTAGGAACATGTACCTGAAATATGAAATGTCGGAAAATAAATGAAAATCAGTAGCCAAGCAGTACAACAACAGAAACTCAGCAACCAGTAGAGCCAAGTTGAACAGAAAAGTTATGTGCAGCAGGCCCAGAAAAAGTTCGATCGAACAGTAAACTTCAACACGTCAAAACCAAACTTTCACAAACCCATCTTCATCTATTTCTAAAGCCCCGACGAGTTAAATGTTCTTTCAGAGATTAGAAATATCCAAAATGCAAAAGTGATCGATGAAACAGTAAAAACAGTACAACCTTTTTAATTTCAGATTGTTTCTCTTCAATCTCTCTGTTTCCTTTCTCTATCAATCTTCCTCTCTCCTATTTCAGAATACTCGACTGCTGTGTATATCTCAATGCCTATATCTCTCTGTCTATTCCTCTCCGTATTCCTCACTCTCTATTGTTCTCTCCCTTATATATAAGTGAGTATCCCCCTTTTAAGGTGTATTCCGTCCCTTTTTACTTCTGTTCCCCTCTCTTTCCAGACTGTATACCCCTTTACACCTGTATTTTTTAAACTTTTAATTACATCCCCCATGTTATCTGATTTCCAGCTCCTAAAAGGGTATTAAGCCAGCCACTACTAGTCCCCTTTTCATTATTTAATTTATTCCACTACTTAGTGCTTATAATTTAATTCAGTAGTGAACCACTACCTTTTGTTAGCAGACCCCATGAGTTAAAACCCCTATAGTTCTAATTCATTCAGTTTGGAAGTTCTGAACATTTACAGACTAAAAAACAAAATCATTTGGGCAATTAGAATCAAATGTCAAGTGCAAACATTATTGATTAAATAAAGAAGATAATTAATAGACCTAAAATCAAAGCGCAGACATAAACAAAACCAACTACATTGAAGCGGGAACTAAAATTAAGGGAACTACGAATAGACGAACATCACCTAAGTCAAAGAAATTGAGTCTGAAGCTAATCGCAACTTCAATCAGAGAATGGACCAATCAAAACATGTAGAAGAAAAGAAGATGAGGCAGAGGTAAAGCGAGTTTGAAGATGAGAAAAAATAGTAAAGGGAATTCACCGATTAGACTCTGAAAACATCGTTTGCCATCATGATTCACACGAAACTGATACTAATCGCTTGTTCTTGTAAAGAACAAGTGAGCAGTATCAGTTTTTGTGAGGAATCAGTCTTCTAATCATGGAACACTAAGGGCCTGGACCAATATATGTCACTGGGTTCACGAAAAATCAAATTTTGCACCTCTAGGGCTCAATCTTAGATTCAATATTCGAGCAGTTTTGGTAAGATTCGAAGGAAACCAGTCTAGGATTTGGAAAGAGAGGCTCGGGATGTTTCTATGGTGTAAATATGGAAGGGATTGGACCACCAGAACCACCGTGAGGCGATTTCCGGTGGCGGAAGGCGGTGGAGCTAGGCGGTGAGACAGGGTGTCTCTGAAAAGATGAGAGACGGAGGAGGGGGGTTCTGAGAGGGGTAAGGGGTTTGGATTTGGGTATATTAAAATGGGTGATTTAATTTGAGCCGTTGGATGATTGAAATCCAACGGCTCCAATCAAAGCTTTTAATCAAAACGGGGTCGTTTTATTTGACTGGGGCTGGACCGGTTCAGGGGCGTGTCAGGGTCGGGTAATGAGGAAGGCTTTGGACCATTCGATCAAATGAAATCGACGGCCCTGATCAAAGCGTGTCCAAACGACGTCGTTTGGTTCTGGTAGGGGCGGACCGGGTAGGGAACGAGTTTGGGCTGGACTGGGGATTAGATCTGGGGTGGGTTTTTGTTTTGGGCCTGAGATTCTGACCAAATTGGCCCAAACCAGATTTTCCTCTTCTTATTTTCTTTTTCTTTTCAATTTTCTTTCTAATTAAAATAAAAATACAAACCTAAATTTAACCTTGACCAAATTATCCTAAAAATATTAATTAACTCTAAGTAATTATTATCACAAATAACTAAATACCTAATTAAAAGAAAATCACACAATTTTGACATTAAACACTAAAATGCGAAGTACGTTATTTTTGTGATTTTTTCATTTTTGTAAAACAACTTACTTAACTAATCCTAATTGTAAAATTAAATCCTAAATGCAAATGCAACATATTTTTGTATTTTCATTAATTTAACAAATAAACATGCACAGACAAATGCAAACAATAACAGAAAATACCACAAAAATCTACAAAATTGCAAATAACGGAAAAATTATTTTATTTTGAATTTTTTTTGGGAGTAATTCTCATAGGGCAAAAATCACGTGCTCACAGCCTTCAGTCTGTCAACATCAACTCTCAACACCTTCACGGACTCCTTGGATGCCCGTGTCTTCCTCAGCTTCTTGTGCTCCCGAGCAAGCTCCTTGAGAGCCTTGCTATGTGAATCAACTACCTCAGTCAGTACCTTCTGAGTGTCGAGGATTTTCTTCTGGTTGTCTAAAATCTCTTTCAAAGCATCCTCTATCGACTGGGAAACCTGTGGGACTGGAGGTGCAGACTGAGCCTCTACTGTGGTAGTTAGGATGGACAACTTGGATGAGGCAGTCTGCATCCAATTGTTGATACTCAGAAGTGCCTGGCTCAGTCGGTGGGCAGTAATAGAATGGGCCCGGGAAGATGGAATCTCCGGGTCCACTGAGGTGGATGGACCAGGAAAGGCAGCAGTGGAAGTAGATGCAGGCTCAGCTGGAGTCACTACCACAACTGGCTTTTCAGACTGGCCAGTTGGAGCAGTAACTGTACTCTTAAAGTTCTTGCTCTTGGGGTTGTCATCCCCCTGCATGTTGTACCAAGAAAACGGGGCTTTCGCCTTGACTTTGATGTCGAAGGGCCTCTTGTCCACTTTCAAGTCCCGGAAGTACATCGTGAGGAAAATGGGAATGGATAGTTTCTGTCATGCTCCGCACCCACAATGGTAATAATTCGTGACATCACATTTCCCTCGTTAATGGGGTACCCCGCCATGATGGAAGCCACTAACATAGCCCGGCGGAGAGGAAGAGAATTATCATGTGTCGTGGGATCCAACCGGCTACATACAAAGGTCTCCCACCCCCGTGCCTCAAAGTTCAAACTCCTTCTTATGATCTTAACTCCAGCAGTCAACCAGTTCGGGGTGGTACCTGGGATTGCCAGGTATTGTGCCAACCTAGGACGGACCTCCTTGCCCATTTCCATCTTCGCCATGTACAGGGTTCTCGTCCTTCTCATTGAAGCCAATGTATTCATTTATCGACTTTCCGTCGAATAACATTTTTAGATTCCGAACCTTGATCACTTTGGAGCCCTTTTTGATGTGGGCTACGTTGCAGTAGAATTCTTTGACCAAGTGTTCGTTGGCGTCCACACAGTCATCCAGAAAATGCTCCCATCCAACTCTCATCCTAAACTGCCTCCTCACGTTGGGGTTGTGAGGTAGCAAGTCTCTATCTATGAAGCTCCTCTTCGGGATCAACTTTATCATCGGCCACCACTCCCGAAATTTATGGTACGCCACCTCACTCACAAATCTATCCTCCCAAGCCTTAGGCTTTCTAGTTCTAGCAACGCCTCCCACCTGAGGCTCACCTGCTTCTGCTACTCCCTCATCTCCCTCTACTTCATCCTCACCTCCTACTATATCCTCTCTGGATAATGAAGCTGTGGGAGAGGTGGAGTATTCCCTACTACCTGCTACTGAGCCCTCAGACGACTCAGAATTCACATGTGTTGGAGCTTGGGCAGTGGGTGATAGTGGAGGAGTGTCTCTCAATCTATGCCTCTTCGGCCAGTCAGGGATGTATCAGGCACATAGTCCGAAGAAATTTCCCGGGAGGGCTCGTACTCACTCCCCGACTGATCACAGGCCCTATCAGCTGCTTTTATTGCCTTCCACATATTTTTGATGTTTTTCCTAGCTTGGGGAGTGAGTCGTACCATTTTCTGCTTCCCTCCCCGAGAAGATTTACCTCTGTTGGGTAGTTTAGATCTTTTGCCTCGTTGTTTAACCATTGTCTGCAAACACAATCAAGTGAACTTGTTAGTATCAGTAGCCTCAGTTAAAAACATTGTTGCAGAACGGAGTCAAAATGTTGCATACATGTTGCAAAAAACAGCCCAGTGCGGGCCGCACAAAATGTAGTGCGGCCGCACAGGGGTCAATGAAAACCGCATAAAATGGCCATGTGGTCCGCACAGGGATAGGGATCAGACTGCCCATCCTCTATATCTAGGCAGTGCGGACCGTATAAAATGGCAGTGCGGCCGCACTGGGGCAATGCGGCCCGCACAAAATGTAGTGCGGACGCATTCCCTGAGGTTCAGCATTCAGGTCTTTCATCAATGCGGTCCGCACAAAATGGCACCACGGACCGCACAAGGGCATCGCGGACCGCACAGAATCAACTACGGTCTGCACTGAGTGCCCATAAGCAACACAACTTTGGGTTTCATAAATTTTGATTTTATGTCTACTTGTTCACCTAAGTAGTGTCCCTACATGTTTACCCAATGTAATTAACTACCTAAATCTACATTAATCAAGAATTAAACTACCCTAGCCTAAACAATTTGAAGAAACTACAGGAAGAAGAAAATAAAAACAAGGAAAATAAAAAAGTAAATGGAAATAACAAAATTAAAGTAATTAAAAGAAGAAAGGTTACCAGTTGTGAGATTTACAAATGATAAGAGAACTTAAGCAGTTATTTGTGAGTAGAAATTATGATGAACAGTGCTTTTTAGATGTCTGAGAATTAGAGGGTCGAAAAGTTCGAACAGGAGGGCCTCAGGGACTATTTATAGAAAAGCCCTGGGGCCCAACTCACCTACCCCAGTGCGGACCGCACAAAATGGACCGCGGTCCGCACTGAACATTAGTTTCAAAGCTTGAGGAGGCACCACTCTGCGGTCCGCACAAAATGGACTGTGGACGCAGAGGTCCACTGCAGACCGCATAAAATGTAGTGCGGCCGCAGTGGCAAACTTCAGAGAGGTTGCATTTTACCCACACCAGTGCGGTCCGCAAAGAATGTAGTGCGGCCGCACTGACAACTTCAGAGACCTATGCATTTTTCCACTATGTCTTGCACTGCATCAACACAACCCTATAATATTACAACCAGTTAGCCCAAAAATCAATCCTATGCTACAAATAAAATCAATGAAAACAAGAAGAAAAACACATGGGTTACCTCCCAAGAAGCGCCTGATTTAACGTCGCGGCACGACGCAGGTTACCATCACATCATTTGAAATGAAGAAGTGCAACCACATGGTTGTCATCAATTTTCCCAAGATAATGCTTGACCCGGTGCCCATTAACTCTGAAAACTTTGCCATTTTTGTTCTTTAAATCAAGAGAACCAAACAGGGTCACATACACCACTTCAAAAGGTCCACTCCATTTTGATTTAAGCTTTCCTGGAAATAGACGTAACTGAGAGTTGAATAGAGAACCAAATCACCTACTTTAAACTCCTTTCCACGAGCATATTTATCATGAAGGTACTTCATCTTGTCCTTATACAAGGACGAAGTGGAGTAGGCATGGAATCGGAATTCATCAAGTTCATTGAGCTGCTCCACATGAAGATTGGCTGCAACATCCGACTCAAGATTTAGCTTCCTCAAAGCCCACATGGCATTGTGCTCTAACTCAACCGGTAGATGGCAAGCTTTGCCAAACACCAACCCATATGGAGACATACCAATCAGAGTCTTGTAAGGAGTCCTATAAGCCCATAGACGTCATCCAACTTCTTCAACCAATCGGTCCTATTAGAATTGACCGTCTTTGACAAAATAATTTTGATTTCCCTGTTGGAGACTTCCACTTGACCACTTACTTGAGGATGATTGGGGGTAGAAACTTTGGGATTGACACCGTACTTAGAAAGCAATGTGTCAAAAGCTCTATTGCAAAAATGAGACCCCCATCACTTATGATTGCACGAGGAGTACCAAACCTTGTAAAAATGCTTTTCTTGAGAAATGCAACAACACTCCGGGCCTCATTGTTGGGCAACGCCACGGCTTCAACCCACTTTGAAACATAGTCCACCGCCACAAGGATGTAAGTGTTCCCACAAGAGCTAACAAATGGGCCCATGAAATCAATGCCCATACATCAAAAATATCAACCTTAAGGATGGTATTGAGAGGCATCTCTTCTTTCTTCGAAATTCCACCCGCTCTTTGGCATTCGTCGCATCTCTTCACAAAGTTACCCGCATATTTGAACAAAGTTGGCCAATAAAACCCACAACTAAGAACTTTAGAAGCCGTCCTCACCCCGCCATAATGACCACCATAGGGAGAGAAATGACAAGCCTCCAAAATACTCAATTGCTCTTCCTCCGGGACACATCTTCGAATCACACCATCCGTGCAAATCTTGAACAAGTACGACTCATCCCAATAGAAATCCAAACTATCCCGCTTGAACTTCTTCCTTTGGTTAGAAAAGAGCTCACACGGGATTATACCAGTCACAAGGAAATTAGCAACATCGGCAAACCATGGAATATCATTCATCGACACCGAAAGGAGTTGTTCGTCAGGAAATGAATCATTGATCTCTAGGCCATCACGAGGCCTCCCCTCCTCCTCCAAGCGGGACAAGTGGTCCGCCACTTGGTTCCCACTACCCTTCCGGTCCACAATCTCCAAATCAAACTCTTGAAATAACAAGACCCATCGCATCAGTATAGCTTTGGAGTCCTTCTTCGTCATCAAGTACCAGAGAGCGGCATGGTCGGTATGAACAATAACCTTAGCACCCATAAGATACGACCGGAATTTTTCCATAGCAAACACAATAGCTAAAAGTTCCTTCTCGGTCACCGTGTAGTTCATTTGAGCATCATTCATTGTCTTGCTCGCATAGTATACCGGATGAAATATTTTATTCACTCGTTGACCCAAAACTTTCCCAACCGCAACATCGCTAGCATCACAAATGAGCTCAAAGGGCAAGCTCAAATTAGGCGCGGTAATGATAGGAGTGGTGGTCAACTTATGCTTGAGAAGTTCAAAGGCTTACATACACTTGTCATCAAACATGAACTTAGCATTTTTTTTCCAATAACTTGCACAAGGGGTTCATTACCTTTGAAAAGTCTTTGATGAATCTCTGGTAGAACCCCACATGCCCAAGAAAACTTCGGACTCCCTTGACGAATGTAAGGGGAGGGAGCCTTGAAATCACATCTATCTTTGCTTTATCTATCTCAATACCATGCTTCGAAATTTTATGCCCAAGAGCAATTCCTTCTTCCACCATAAAGTGGCATTTCTCCCAATTGAGAACAAGATTGGTTTCTTCACAATGGGCCAACACCCTATCAAGATTCTTCAAGCTTTCATCAAATGAGTCCCCGACAACACTAAAATCGTCCATAAACACCTCCAAAATGTCTTCCACCGTATCAGTGAAAATGGCTATCATACACCGCTGAAATGTAGTCGGTGCATTACACAACCCAAAAGGCATCATAGAGAAGGAAAAAGTGTCATATGGACAAGTAAATGTGGTCTTCTCCTAATATTTTGGAGCAATCAAGATTTGGTTGTACCCAGAATACCCATCTAAGAAGCAATAGAAGGCATGCCCAGCATGTCGGTCTAACATCTGGTCAAGGAAAGGCAAAGGGAAGAGATCCTTGCGGTTCACTTTATTCAACTTGCGGTAGTCCATGCATACCCTCCAACCAGTGACTGTTCTTATAGGAATCAACTCATTTTGAGAATTTGTAACCAAGGTCATGCCACCCTTCTTTGGTGCACATTGCACCGGCGAAGTCCAAGAGCTATCAGAGATGGGGTACATAACCCCGAAATCCAACCACTTGATCACCTCTTTTTTCACAACTTCTTGCATTGCTTCGTTCAATCTTCTTTGATGCTCCAAGGAAGGCTTTGCATTATCCTCCAAGATAATTTTGTGCATACAAAATACGGGTCTTATTCCCCGAATATCAGCTAGAGTCCATCCAATTGCCTTTTTCTGCTTTTGAAGCACCGCCAATATGGCATCAACCTGCATATTAGTAAGGCAAGAAGAAAGAATAACTGGCAAAGAAGAATTTGAGCCTAAGAACTCATATCTGAGGTGTGGAGGAAGTGGCTTTAACTCCAACACCGGAGGCTCCTCAATTGAAGGTTTAGTTGCTGGAGTCTTTCTATTCTCGAGATCCAAAGACAATTTCCTAGGCTCATAAGAATAAGATCCCATTCTATGTAAAGCATTCACGTACTCCACTCGGCTTGCATCCTCATTGACTTCAAGATTCAGCAATACGGCCTCCAACGGGTCCTCCACATTAATCATTGCACTGGTATCATCAATTATCATTGATGTGACGAGGTCAACAAAAGAGCACACCTCGGTGCTGTTGGGTTGCTTCATAGATTTGCACACATGAAAGACCACCTTTTTATCACCCAACCGGAAGGTGAGTTTCCCTGCTTCCACATCTACCAATGCCTTCCCCGTAGCTAGGAAAGGTCTGCCCAGTATGATAGGAACTTTGTAGTCCACCTCGCAGTCCAAGATCACAAAAGTAGCTGGCAAGATAAATTTGTCCACTCGGACAAGCATATCATCAATAATACCCAAAGGTCTCTTTATCGATCTATCTTCCATTTGTAACCTCATGGAAGTTGGCCTAGGTTGCCCAATACCCAAAGTTTGAAAACTGAGTAGGGCATCAAATTGATACTAGCTCCCAAATCACATATAGCCTTGGCAAAATCCGCACTCCCAATGGTTCAAGGAATGGTGAAAGCACCAAAATTTTTAAGCTTCGGGGCCATTGAATGCACTATAACACTAACTTGGTGAGTCATTTTTATAGTTTCACAATCCATAGAACGATTCTTTGTGACCAAGTCGTTCATGAATTTTGCATAGCCCGACATTTGTTCAAGTGCCTCCATCAAAGGCACATTAATAGATAAGCTCTCCATCATGTCAATGAACTATTTTAATTGATTATCATTCTTTTGCTTCGCGAGCCTTTGAAGATAAGGTGGAGGTGGCCTTGGCAAAGGTGCCTTGGCTTTAGGCACAACCAGCTCCGGCATGTCAATTATGTGTTCCCTAGATGGGTTCACATCATTTTGAGTTTCCATCTCGACATCTTGAATATCAATCCTCACTTTGTTGTTCACATTTTCATCAACCACATCTTCAACTACCAAAGGGACTTCATTTTCTTGCAATTCAACATCATCATCCAAGATTTGCTTTTGGTTGGAGGCATTCACATCACCGCCTCTCCCACTTCTCGTTGTAGCCACCATAACATGATTGTTCCCACCCTTCGGGTTCACTACCGTATCACTTGGTAGAGCACCCTTAGGGCGAGTATTTAAAGACTGAGAGATTTGGCTCAATTGTACTTCCATGTTTCTGATAGAGGTATTGTGGGAAGCTAACTGTGCATCAGAATCCGCATTCTTCTTCATCATCTCTTCGAACATCATTTCAATTCTGCTCATATCATTGCCAGAAAAACTAGGACCTTGAGATGGAAATGGGGGTGGATTGTTCGGTTGTTGGTACATTGGGGGCCTTTGAAAGCCTTGCCCCCGATTTCCTTGGTTTCCATTGTTCCATCCACCTTGACTGTTATTGCCACCCCAATTGTTGTTATTACCATTCTAATTCCCTTGGTTGCCTTGATTGTTGTTCTGATTGCCCCAGTTGTTGTTTTGGTTGTTGTTCCCCTAATTTCCACTGTTTTGTTGTTGGTTGCCCCAATTGCCTTGAGGTCTCCACTGTTGTTGGTTGGAAGAGTTGCCCTATTGGCCTTGATAGTTGTTTACATATTGAACCTCTTCACTTTGGTCATCATAACCATCATTTTGAAATCCATCACAGTCATCATCAAATTGCTCAGAATTCCCTTGGTTTTGATGCCTTCTTTGCCTTCTTTTGTTGACAAGCATATTAACACCCTCCATGACATTCACTTGGCGAGGATTTTGAACTTGTTGCAACTGTGCCTTTGCCAATTGGTTCATAGTAGTTGTAAGCTCAGCTATAGCTTGCCCGTGATCATGTAGTTTCTTGTGCAAATGAATAACCGTGGGGTCACCTTGAGGCACATTGACTCTACTTTGCCATACAGAAGAAGTGTCAGCCATCTCTTGAAGTATATCACATGCCTCATTATACGACAGCTTCATAAAGTTGCCCCCAGCAAGTTGGTTCACTATGCATTGATTTGTTGTATTGATGCCCTGGTAGAAGGTTTGTTGTATCATAGCCTCGGTCATATCATTGTTGGGGCATTCTTTCACCATTGTTCTATAAAGCTCTCAAATCTCATGCAGAGGTTCCGTGGGCTCTTGCTTGAAAGCCAATATCTCATCACACAATGCCGCCATATGCCCCAACGAGAAAAATTTAGCAATGAATTTATCCGTCAACTCATCCCAAGTTGTGATGGAATGGTTGGGAAGTCTCTCGAACCAATCTAATTCCTTCCCCCAAAGTGAGAATGGGAAGAGTCTCAACCTAAGAGCATCCTCGGACACATTCGTCTGCTTGCTCCCCCAACATGTATCCACGAACCCCTTTAGATGTTTGTAGGCATTTTGATTTGCAGCACCCGTGAAATACCCACGCTGCTCAAGTAAAGTCAACATCACATTGGTTATCTGAAAATTGCCCGCCCGGATTCGGGGTGGGACAATAGCAATCGGATAGCCCTGGTTCGGAAGTATTCTGGGAGCCACTCTTGGAGGTGGCGGAGGAGGGTCTGGAACATTGTCATTGGGATTAGCATTGGCATTGCGGCCTCTATGTTGTCCTTGAGGTACAAGAGGAACCTCATCATCTCCGACATCATCTACCTCCTTCCCCGCAATCACGTTTCCAAGAGGGTCATTAGCGTTGTTCGCTGCCATTTGGTACCTGAGTTGTGACACAAACAAGTTAGTAACAAAGAAGGAAAGAAGAACAATACACAAAACTAACTAAATAGATAGCCAAAATCATTAGCTCCCCAACAACGGCGCCAAAAAGGTGATCACGGCCTACTCCGCACTACTATTGAGTAGCGAGAGAGGGTCGGAGCAGCTTTTACCCGATTTTGGGTCGGGATCGATTTCCACAGAGAGCTAGAATTTGGAATCGAGTATCTATCTAGTTTAGGATTTCATATGTGTTCCAAATTACACTTTTAATCATTTTTGGGGTTTTCGTTTTACTTCTACTATTATCAACTACAAATGGTAAATGCAACTAGATTAAGCTAAGAGTTAAACTAAAAAGGGTTGTTCAAATGGTTTAAAAGGCACTAGGGTAATGACTTTTACCTAGGTGGTTAATTGACAGGTAATTGAATCTAAGACACGATTGACATAATTAGGGAGTATGATATAACCGTTGCACTATTTTACCCACTCTACACCTCTCGGTGGTTCGAGTGATTTTGCCCAAATTGACTTTCTCAAGACCAATTGGGTATGCAAATTTGCACAAGCAACTCGGGTTCAAGTGGGGTATTACTCTCTCGAGGTTTAACCCTTTAATTGGGGCTATCAATCTCTTGAGTACGCCTCAATTCCTTGTTGGACCAATTTCGGAGACTTGGGCTCTCTTTCTTAAGAAAAACCCAAGTCAACTAAACATAAACTAGTGTTTGCAACAACTAATTTAGAAATTAACCATGAAATATGCCCAAATATCAAACACCCATAGTCAATTTAGCCCTAAAATACAAGACCCATCAATTACCCACACTAGGGTTGAGCCACAACCCTAGATTATGGGTTAGCTACTCATAATTAAAGAAGAAAAGCAAGAAATAGATGAAGAACAACTCATATTAATTGATCACTAAGGTAAATAACAAGATTCAATGATGAAAAGTAGATAAAATTGCCTAAAATGGCTAAGAAAGGCGAACGCACGAGTGCAGCTACGTTACAAAACTATCTGATGCCCTAAAAATGGGAACATGAGCTATTTATACTAAGCTAAAAATTCTAGACAAAAATGCCCCTGCGGGGTTAGTGCAGACCGCACAAAATAGAGTGCATCCGCACTAGGGCTCTTGACTTCAAAATCCAACTCTCTGAACTCAGGCAATGCAGACCGCACAGAACGGACTGCGGCCGCAGAGGCCTCTAGTGCGGTCCGCACAGAATGGACTGTGGACTGCATTGGCTTGAAACTTCAAAACTGGCATCTCTCTGATTCTTGGGTCTGTGGACCGCACTAAGTCGAGTGCATCCGCATTAACTTCAGTGCAGACCGCACAAAACGTAGTGCGGCCGCATTGCCTTTGTGCCTGAATGTCAACCTTTCTGAATCCCCTAGTGCGGACCGCACAGAATGGTGTGCGGCCGCACTGGCCTGTTTTGCCTGAGCTTTGTCTTGTCTTGGGACTTGTGCAAGTTTTACTCCTTTTTGAGCTGATCTTTGACATTTTGTCACTTTGTTGATCAAACCTGTAATCAAGCACACTTGTGAGCCTTTTGGGACTATTTTGTTTGAATTTCTAATCAAAGCATAAGCAAGAAGGAGTATAAAATGCATTAAAATCCCTAGTTATCAGGATCGCTCATAGGCGCTCCGCCAAGATAGGCTTAGTATATAACTTACCATCTGATCGAAGGTTGCCCAATAGGGGCCTGCCCATCGATTATAGCTCGATGGTGGTGAAAATACTGTAATATTGTGTGTGTATGTGTGTGTGTGTATATATATATATATATATATATATATATATATATATATATATATATATATATATATATATATATATATATATACACACACACACACACACACACACACTCTCTCGATGATATAAGACCAAACTAAACTGAATATGAAGTCCCAATAAGGGAGAATGTTGTAACTTATGAGACTAGGCTAATACACATAAATTCAAGAATATGAACTTCTCTTTATGCCTCGTTATCAAACACATGTAGTTACTGGATCATGCCAAAATGAAGAAAACTTTTAGACATACCTTAAACTTGTTGAGTCCTTAATATCTTCCAAGCAACTCTTCAAACAACTCAACTCAGTCTACCATAGAATAAGGAGATTCAAATTCAATACTGAGTAAAGGCTAAGTATGTAACTTAAGCTAGTAGCTCGTTTTATGTAAATTTGGGTAGCATATCCATTGTAACAAGGGCCTCCTCCAATGCCATATACTAACAACAAAAACCATAGCAATGCAATAAGAACAACATCAACAGTAGGGTACAAAATATTTCATTAACAAGTCGTCAACATATCACGACGAGCGGCAACCTCGGATTGAATCCCTTCATCACCCTTCAACCCCATTATCACTCCTTATAGACTTCTTACATTAACTTAACATCATCATTAAAATGATAATGAATCCATTCATCATTGATTCCATCCTTATACTATATATTTATAACAAAGAAAACAATTCACAACTCCAACTATCTTCAATTAGCAACTTTATTCACTAGTTCATGTCTAGTACATCCATTTAACTTAATCAACATCAATATAACCTTAAGTACATGCAAGAAAACAATAAAAATACCTCCTATAGTAGCTTCAAGTCGTAATCTAAGTTATATTTAGCTTACAACATCCCTCAATGACAATACGACACTATAGAAGTGACTTAAGCTACTCCAAGTATTATCTTGTAGTTTATCATCCTAACAACATAACTAGCATATAAGAAAGCTTAAGAACAATAAGTAGTCTATTATAATCACCTTATCTAGTAGCAAAAACTTGAAATTTTAGCCAAACACATCCCACAACTATCCTCAATGACAACGCAACCTCAAAAAGGTGTTGTTCTTCACTAGAACTAACTTTTGATGTTGAAATATGGTGTAATCCATTTGCAAGACTTGAAATAATATAGGTTTGATATGAAAACCTTTGGAGAGTATTTTAAAGAACTTAAACCACTTAAAAAACCTCCCACATGAGCTGGAACCACCCAAAAATCAGCAATAATAAGAGGAACAAGCAACTTACTAGTGCGAGGGGATTTTCGACACTTGATTTGTGTTGTTTGCCCTTTGTTTGGGTCTTGGTTCATGAGAGAACCTTGAGAGAGTGTTTTTAGGTATATAGAGTCTGAAGATACTCAAAAATAATGAGTTAAACCGGGGTTGAGGTGTCTTATATATATCAATATATCTCAACCGCCATTGTGGGTCCTATAGAGAGTTGCTTGGCGTAGTCTCGCAAAAATGCGAATATCTCTCTACTTCAATGTCATATAGACAAACGGTTTAATGAGTTAGAAACTAGACTCATAGATATTCAATTTTGTAGGTAGATCACCCCATAATTTGAAGTAAATTGAGAGAACAACACATCTAAATTTCAGCACATTTATGAATGTAACTTTACCAACTTTTGTTTCACAACTTGCTTGACTTAAAAACATAACACACGACTATCATACGAATAAAATAAATCATAACATAACCTCCTTATCTTGCTAATCACCCAGTCACATCACAAAAGTATACGTTATAACATTCCCAACTTGTCGACATTTGACGAAACTTATTTTCTTCTATTTGTTTAGCTTCTTATCCTTTCAACCCTCATGGTACTTGTTATCCATGATCTTAAAGATTTGTAATCTCCAAGGTAACATGATTAACTTACTTTGTATACTCTCAAAGATGATCTCATTTTTGAGCTTACATCAATTGACTTACGAATACTCTTTTGTATGAAGGTATAAGATGTAACATGATTCCCTCCTTTGGAACATTCGTCCTCAAATATTGACTGATGTGCTTATCAGTCTCATAACCTATAGCTCTTGCAAATACTTTACTCCTGCCCTTTCCACCTAGGCAATTGTTCAGTGAATTAATCCAAAGGCCAGAACATTCCCCCCCTTTAGGAATCTTTCTCACACCATGACTTGCGGTTGGAATTATTCCAATCTCGTAACTGTTGCTATCTTATGTCATGCAGCATGTATGACATTGTCCTTATGTGCGCCTATGTGACTCTTCTCTCATTTTTCCTTCAGCTTGTAGCCAATCTCTAGGCCTTACTTTGTGAACATATACAAAATTATGACAAGCTTTCTCTCTGGGAATCTATAGGTGTACTAAAGTTTTTTACTCAGGTACTGTCAAACTTACGACTATTGCTATATCTTGTTTCATAGCCTTGGTTAGTTATGCTTATGGCTTTACTATGTATATGTAGTTTATACTATACCACAACACTTACTTTGATTTATTATGGCCAAGGTCTACTATCCAACTCCAGGTTACTCTCTCGTTGTTTATCTTATATGTATAAATTAAGTCCCTTAATGCTTCCTCATTACTATTCATCTTAAGAATGACAGCCTAATCTCATCTCACACTTTGGAACATTCATCCATCCATTATTGATTCACCTTAATATTGATCTATAATCTACCGCTGATCACTTGAAACCTCTCATGTAATATATTGTCACTAGGGCTCACATCTCATTTGGGAACATCTGGAGTTATTTGCCTAGTCCACTTAGGGTTAATAATATACTTCAATAATTGTATTTCATAGCATCCCAACGTAATTCATATTATGGGGGTATTTTAATCTTGTACAATTTATGAAATCCCTTTTCTTTGAATCATTACCCAATCAAAGGCATAAACGTCATCCTCTTATCTATCACAATTACACCCTTATTTTACCACTAGGGCATCATTCCATCTCTTCTAAATTCTCCTATTCTTAAACTCCTCTGAGTACAATCATGTTATACTGAGCTTTTTATAACTTAGGAAACCATCAGCTCTCTTGTTGTGATGGGTTTAATCCCGATGACTTACCTATTCTCGTCACCTTCTCACTAACTTTTTCTTATCCTTACTCCTGTCTACCTAAAACTTTGTTGCTCTACCATACTTTAGCTTGCGACCTACATATATCTATTTATACTAGTCGCAACCTTCCTTTAATTTGCTAGCGCCATAGATTTCCTTATGTTATTCTGGAACCTCGAGCAAAACATCATATCGTCTCTAACTCTTCTGTACTCTCTTAACTAGACCTCTCTGTACCTGGAAACCATAGGCTGGAAGATACGCCACTGACGACAACACTATTATTTCTTGATACAGAAATACGACGCTTCCAGCCCTCTATCTGATATTTGGATTATTCGTAGCCTTCTGTACTTGGGCATCTCTTACCTTCTTCACTTATACCTTACTTACCTTTAAATCTTGCATCGTATCTTCTATCTCTTTCATAACCTCCCTTCCATATAGGTGGAATTCACATCCATACCTTAAAGCTCTACTATAATACTTGCACCTCATGTGCGTACACAATCTAGCGGTAGCTTCATACTGGCTTCTTATGAGGTTGGTACTCTTCTAACTAGATTTATTGTAGAGCCATTATAGAATATGGCCATTGTACTATCTCTTTTTTACCTCTGATATTTAGAGTGATTCTACAATGTTCTGAATCATGATTTGTATACTCATCGGGGTCTAATAATCAAACTCCTAATTCACTTAGCTGATGTAACTCTTTAGTTTCCTCTTCTATCTCGGCCTTTAAGTAGGCTTATGCTATCTTCTGATCTGCGGCTTAGGGTATTAGTTATTACTTTAGCCCCTCGTGGGTTCTATGGAACATCCATGATATAACTTTCTAGCAATTCAAGCTTTTGTCTGTGACGTGGACTCAATTATTTCTTTTAACTTATACTGCAGTATCCTATGGTTGTTCATTATCAACATATATGTTGCATGGATAACACTCTAAAATCTTAAGTGTGTTTATAACGTAACTAACTCTGGGTCATAGATCGAATAATTCCTTTCGTGCCTTCTCAGCTTTCGTTAAAAGTAGGCAATTACTTTTCTTGGTCGTTCTGCCACTTGTTGCATGAATACTTGGCTTATCTTAGTGCCCAGATATATTGCAGTGAGATGTTGTAGTGAATATAGGTATATTGCAGTAATATTACTTTGGATTTTACTTCCCGTTCCTTAGTCACAATAGGTACCACTTTCTTATAGAGTGCATACGATGTTGCAGTGAGACTATTGTTACAAGACGATTATTTATTTAGGTCACTATGATTAGTTTGAAGCCTTCTTCCTTATTTCTTCATCTAGTCTTTCATTGTAGCATTTAAGGAAGATTCTCTTACTCTTGTAAAGCTGTGAGCTTATCCCATCATATACCTAATGGAATTTTTGATGTTCTTACTCACCTATAAAAATATCCTCAGTTACTTACCTCTGTGCCCTTGTTCTCGTAGGGTTACTTCTGAACTCAAATTTTTTTGTCTCCCCCGTGGCACTCTCTTTTATTTCCGTAACACTTTTATGGCAATTATAACAACGTCAACTCCTATCTGAATATTTCTCAAGGATTATGATGTCGTATCTACGAAACTGAATTCCCTATGCTGGGGTTCACTAGGTTTATCTTGCATGATCTACTAATTTATATGTATCCTCTTGTCTAGCCATAACTAGGCTCTTCCTGAATCAACTACTAACTAATCGTTGGTCCATTCTCATACCTATATTCTGCGTAATCTCTCTTGGGTTGTTTCCTTTGTCTTAACTTACCTCTCGCACTGGACCCTTATGTATCAAGTGTTCATTCGCACTTATTTATCAATAGCATCATGGGAGGGAACCCTTACTGCATTTCCCAACCATCATGCTTGTATAATGTTTTGGAGTCATAACATATATGTACGATCTGAATAAATACAATCTCACCCATTTCGTCTTTTATCGCATTCTTCCTTTACTAGTCTATAGTTACTTCCTCATCTTTGACATCTTTTCACATCTTCACTGACTCTTACTCGCCTTGCGGTAACCCTTCTATACCGGGGATAACTTAATTTCTTATGTGCGAGGGTGACACCTAGTATAACTGGCACATTTAGTCCCTTAAGCATAACTCTGCTCACATTGCTTGCTTTAGGGAAGCGTCTTCCTGAATGACCTTTAAAGGTTATTCTTCCGTTGTCCATTCTATCATTTACGGAACACGATTTCTGAAATTCTGATGATACTGACTATTATAGAATCCTTTGGTCCCTAAATCATGTTCGATTTTCTTTCTTGTTTACTAGCCTATGTTGATTTCTATTACTCCGGGGGGTCTAACTTAGCCTTCTGGTAATTACGTTGGAGTCACCAACTCATTTTCTCAAAATGAGGATATGACTTTATGGTTTATACTCTTTTATAGTCTCAAGGCATGTCAGCTCTTGTCTTTTCCTTTACCTGACTATAGACTATTGTCACACCTCCTTTTGCTTACCCCCCGGAAGAGTGTATATAAGAGAGCTTTTCCAATTAAAGGACAATCGAAATGAGATTTATTTATTTAAAGATTCAGAGTCGCCACTAGGGAGATTTATGGTGTCCAAAGTCACCGGTTCAAATCCCGAATCGAGGAAAAGGATTGACTCTGTTTAACAGTTCGCGAACCAGAAATCCGAGTAAGGAATTTTGTTAACCCGGGAGAAGGTGTTAGGCACTCCCGAGTTCCGTGGTTCTAGCACGGTCGCTTTGATTATACTTGGCTTACTAAATTGTCTAATTACTTATTTTTAAACCTATGTGCATCTACCCCGTTAACCGTTTTTATTTGCTTAATTACTATTAATTATGGAATTATCTTTAAAAAATGAGTCACGCGTACGTGTACTCATTTCATTTGGCGCGTCAAAATCGTGTCACGCATATGTATCCACAATTAATCACGTCTTATATTAATAAGATTGTTTCACCCAAAATTGCGTGAACGCATACCTTGGTTTTAATTTCTGGAATCGTAACTATGTCACGCGAACGTGTACACAACCACGATAATTTATTAATTAGATTAGTGCCTAAAGCATACTACTGTGCTCTTCAGCACATTAGGTTATTTATGAGTGTTTAACCCACTTTTAGTGATAAAACTAGCTACATGGCAACTGCAACTTAGGAATATACTCATATGAGCCTTACAAGAATGTGGTCAACTCTTTTAAAACTTCAAGCATGAAAAATCAGTACCAATATCAACATTAACTTCACCTTAATTTAACACTTAAACTAGATATCACTCTGCCTCAGATCAATCATCGCAAGGCATATGTTTGCAAAGCATAACGTAGTTACACATACAAGCACATTAAAGTCTACAATTATTCAACAGATGAAAGTAAAAGGCAAATTCATAAACAACAACCTATATTAGTAAAAATAGTTACTGGAGTAACGTTCATGTGTGTATCAAAGTTCTAATAACTCAATATAAAGAAGCAAATAGCTAACATTTCCTCAACAAAAACCCAATTTTTTGGTTTGCAAAACTCGAAAAAAAATGTGTAGTAGATAAAACTAGTCATTTACAAAGTAACACGTACCCTTTTTCTTTTCTTGGAGGGCGTGATAGCAGAATTGGCTCTACTGCTTCAGTAATTAGTCTTTTTCAGCAAAATACGAAAACAACGAGATTCTAGCAAGGACCACGAACGCGATTTTGACCGGAGAACCTCGACCACAAACTCGACAATAACCTCGACGGACCTGACACGGCGACCTGAACAGATTCACTCGACATGGATTTGGGTAGCGATTTCGAGCTGACTTTCGCACTGATTTGGGTTAGTTTCAGGGAGTTTTGGAGCTAGGTTTACCTCTAGGTTCGAACCCGGTTCGCCGGATTCTATGGCAAGTCGTCGGAATCACACATTTCTGGTCAGATTTGGTTTCGTCTATATGTGCGCCCTACTGTTTCTCGACAACAAAACGGGGAAGGTTCGTGGGTTGATTTTTCTGGTTTTCAATCGGGGGAGAGGAAGCAGCAATGATGGGTTCTTCGGCGCAGGTCTTTGGTCGTTTGGAGAAGACGATGGGCAGGGGGGTCTCTTGTAAAGGCTGCGCTGATTTTACTTTTTAGCTTTTTGTCCCTTTTTTGTTTTTAGCCTTCTACGTTCTTTTTTATTTATATAGTCTAGGTTTTTGGTAGGGTTTTAGGTTAAGGGGTATGAGCCTAGGAATTGTGGGCTTGACAATTGTGGGCTATGTCCAAAATTAGGCCTAAAGATGGGTTGCTCGAGCCCAAGCTCTATTCTTTCGTTGCGAATGAGATTAAAATACGGGCCGATTTGTTAATTATTCCTACTATTCAAATAATTATTAAAATAAAACTAACCATTAAAACAAATCTATTTTTGGTATTTTCAAATATCATATTAAAATAAAAATACGATACTATTATTGTATATATTTTTTTAAGATTTTTATTTTTAGATTAAAAATGACTACAAAACATTAATGAACCTATTTTGTGATTTTTTGTTTTCTTGTAATAAAATAAAGTAAAAGAGTCAAAATTACTTAAAATATCTATATTATGCCTAAATTAAATATTTTACGCCAATATATAAAAAATCTTGGGGAGGGTCAAAAATCACATGTCTACAGCTGCCCCTCTTTGACTGGAAACGTACAGAGTTTTCAGACAAAGACTGACTAGACAGGTTTTTTGACTCGACCCTTATTTGGAGAGACTAAAACTGAAAAAGAGGGGAATGTGACCAAGCTCTGGTATTTGGACTGCCTACATATCCTTGGCTATAAAGGAATCAAGCCACGTGTAGTTCAGAGATGAGTGGGATGACGGAGTATGCCGAGGTGGAGATCCGGTCGAGGTGCCGTTCTGCCGAGATTCCGGTCCGTGGTCCCTGTTATTACATCAAAAATCAAATGAAAAAATACTAACTAAACCTTTCAACTACGAGTTACAAGGTTCCTATCTATAAGTCTTCTGAAGCTTGATCTTGAGTCTTGAATGGTTCTTCATGCAGACTTTAGATTTGAACCTTGGCGCTTGTTAGCTGCAGGTGCTAGCTCGTTCTTCTACAACTTTTGGATCAAGACCGGACATGTAGTGCTTGTGACTTCCACCATGTCTTAAGCAGTTCACATCTTTCATCAACTTCTGCATTTGGATTCATTTCTTGCCTTTCTCTCTTTTTCTTTATTGTGACTAACTTCTGTTGATAACCTCGGACTGTTAACTCACATTCTTGCCACGAGATTCTTTGGTTGCTGACTTGAATTGCAATCTGAGATGTTTTTCCTTTTCTTCAGGTGGACGCCTGACTGTTGAACTCGAACCATCTTCTCTTGTTACTTGACATTGTTTTCCCTTGCACATTGAACCATTTCCCCTGAAACTTGAACTGTTTTCCTTCAAAACTGATTTCCCTAGAAACTTGAGTTGTCTCCCCTTGTTCTCCAGGTGGGCGCCTGATTACAACAAAATAGACAAAACAAAGAAATATTTCTGCCCCAGTTTGCACTAGGAAGATTTGTGAGTTGTTAGCAAAATTGTAAACCACTTGTACTATTTATGCAATGATGAAAGTAAACTAAATAATAGACTAGGAAAACTATAAACTAAGCTTGACTAAAGTAAACACTAACCCTATTCTCTAGGCGGGGCCCCCTGACTGCTAACTTGAAATGTATTCCCTGCTCTCCAGGCGGGCTCCTGATTGCTGAACTTGAAATGTATTCCCTGCTCTCCAGGCGGGCTCCTGACTGCTAAACTTGAATGTATTCCCTGCTCTCCAGGCGGGCTCCTGACTGCTAACTTGAAATGTATTCCCTGCTCTCCAGGCGGGCTCCTGACTTCAACAAAATAGACAAAACAAAGAAAGTTTTCTGCCCCAGTTTGGTGGCTGGGCGCAGATGTAAGTGTAAAATGGATCACATTACCAAATATCAATAAGAACTTGAAAGCTAAAACTTGAATTTTACTCCCTTGTTCTCCAGGCGTGCTCCTGATTGCTGACTTGAAATGTATTCCCTGCTCTTTAGGCGGGCTCCTGACTGTTGACTTGAAATGTATTCCCTGCTCTCCAGGCGGACTCCTGGCTGCTAGAATTGAATGTATTCCCTGCTCTCCAGGCGGGCTCCTGATTGCTAAACTTGAACGTATTCCCTGCTCTCTAGGCGGGCTCCTGACTTCTAACTTGAAATGTATTCCCTGCTCTCCAGGCGGGCTCCTAACTTCTAACTTGAAATGTATTCCCTGCTCTCCAGGCGGACTCCTGACTTCAACTTGAAAGTATTCCTTGCTCTCCAGGCGGGCTCCTGACTTCAAAATATATAAAACAAAGAATTTGAAAGCTAAAACTTAAATTGTACTCCCTTGTTCTCCAGGCGGGCTCCTGACTGCTGCGCTTGAAAGTATTCTCTGCTCTTCAGGCGGACTCCTGACTGCTGCATTTGAAAGTATTCCTTGCTCTCCAGGCGAGCTCCTGACTTCAAAATAGACAAAACAAAGAAATTGAAAGCTAAAACTTAAATTGTACTCCCTTGTTCTCCAGGGAGGCTCCTGACTGCTGCGCTTGAAAGTATTCCCTGCTCTCCAGGCGGGCTCCTGACTGCTGCATTTGAAAGTATTCCCTGCTATCCAAGCGGGCTCCTGACTGCTGACTTGAAATGTATTCCCTACTCTCCAGGCGGGCTCCTGACTGCTGCGCTTGAAAGTACTCCCTACTCTTCAGGCGGGCTCCTGACTGCTGCATTTGAAAGTATTCCCTGCTCTCCAGGCGGGCTCCTGACTTCAACAATATAGACGAAAAACAAAGAAAATTTTCTGCCCCAGTTTGGTGGCTGGGTACAGATGTGAGTGTAAAACTAAATCATATTACCAAGTATTACTAAGAATTTGAAAGCTTGGTCCCATTATCCAGGGGGTCCTGACAACTCTTAATTAAATGACAATTTTAAATCTAATTTATGTCTTCTAAAGGTGTAACTTCTGCTAAACCTTGTTATCTAAGAGGGTCTTTAAACTACTCCCCATTATCCAAGAGGGTCTTGAAAATCAAAAGTCCAATTTTATCTTAAGAGTGATAACTTTTACGGCTGAATTATGCTACCCTACAACATACTTTACGCTAAATGTTGTTATCTAATCGAAATCTTAAAGTTAGGTCCCATTATTCAGGAGGGTCCTGAAAACTCATAATTGCGTCCTATCTCAAACATGCAAATTTCTAAGCTAACTTATATTCCTTTGGGATACATTTATGTTAGATTATGTTATTTCTGAACTTTAAAATAGGTCCCATTCTCCAGGAAGGTCCTGAAAATCAAAAATCAAACCTATTTGGTGACTGCCTTTCTCTACGAAGGGTTTCTCTGAAACAACCGAAATTTCCTGCCCCTGTTTTAATCAAAAGAAAAATTTTGTCAGTTAAAAATGTGGTGGTTGGTTTGTGGCCTTGAATTTGAGAGCGATTGCTCCTTCACTTCCCATGATAACTGATTTCCACTCAAGGACCTTGATTGTTTATGGACTAACCACTTTCTCTGTCGTCCTTATCGTAGAAAATACCCCTTCTCCGTTCAGACCAAATTCCCTCCATCTGTTGCATTGCTCATGAACTGACATTTACCAACCTTTGTGTTTTACCGAAAATACCTTTGATTCGTTCACCTAACACCCTCCATCTTGTTGCATTTCTCCTGAATTGATATGTACCAAACCTTTGTATTTCACATGAATCCCAAATCACGTCAATTACCATCCACTCAATGTGCATGTTGTTCTTTCCTGACTTGACCCACTGGTATTGGCCTTGAGGTCTATTGCTCCTTCACTTGCCACGATAACTTTGATTTCTGCTTGGAAGACCTTGCTTGTCACTAGTTAAAAATTTTCTTTGCTAATCTCATCACAGAGAATACCTTTGACCCGTTCACCCAACATCCTCTATCTGTTGCACTGTTCACGAATTGAAATATACCAAACCTTTGTATTTCTTATGGACCCCAAAGCATGTTTATTGTTACCAACTCAGTGCGCTTGTTGTTCTTTCCTGACTTATGATACTGGCCAGATCCCGTTTTGTGCAATTGGAAAGTTGGTGGCAAATTTTGAAATCATTTCTCACTTATTTTTACCAAACAGACTCGGGAAGAGGAAGTAAACAAGACAAAGGGAACAGAGTAAAGCACAAAGGAAAGAGATGATTCCTAACAAGAAAACTACAAAGTAGAAACATATCAGATGTGGATACCAACTCTAATGACCATGACATATACCTGTGGCCTATTCTATTGAGCAAGTATGATGTTCAACTCTTGTTATACCCCCTAAACCGTGAAACTGGGCTTCAATACTCTAATTATCCAATCTGATGCACAATCCTTATTCGACTTGTAGTGCCCGGAGAGTTTTCACCATCAAGCCTCTCTCATTTGTTCTTTCTCTCAACTTACCGTCGCCTTATGGTGCCCGGGAGGGTTTTCACCAATAAGACTCTCTCATTTTCAACATTTTTCTGCTTGAACCAGAGTGTTGCCCCTGACATGAATTACCTTTACCTGCTCGACTTGGCATTTCTCAAAGACTTATCAGAAGGTCTTCTTTGGACCGTAGCGCGGGCTTTTGGACTGGGTTAGAAAGAAAGGGTATAAAAGGCTCAATACAATTCACATGGGTTTAAAATTACAACTTTCGGAATCAGATTTCTTACAACAACCATAACTTCTGTCCCAGTTTCTTGCTTGGGGACTTTTGGATTTTTATTTTGATAGGACCGAACCGTGAGGCTGCCTACGTATCCTTAGAAGGAATCAGGTTGAACGTAGTTCATGTCATAGGAATTACTTTGTTTGTTGTGATTTTTCTTTTCTTTTTCTTTTCTTTTTTTTTCTTTTTCTCTTTTTTTCTCTTTTCTTTACTTCTTTTCTCTTTTTTGTTGTTTTGTTTTTTTTTCTTTCTTATTTTTCATCTTTTTCTTTTTTTTCTTCAATTTTCATCTTTTCTTTTCTCTCTTTTCCTTTACTTATCTTTCGCGCTTGTGTTTCTGATCTTTGCTACTGATTCCAAAAGAGGGGTACGAAATGAAGTAAGTAAGGCTCAAAGGGGATAACAAAGGATAAAGTATTTAGATAGCAGAACAAAATGCCTTCGTCATTCCAATCTTCAAAATATGCCAAGTACAAACAACACAATTAAACAAACCAAGGAAAACATTCGTAACATCTTTTGATTACGCCAGACTTGATGATCATATCCACACATTCGTCTTTTACATCTGTTAATTACCAAGCCCCAGGGGATAACACCCTCACTCTCATTACCACGAACGGCTCCTGTCAATTTGGGCAAACTTGCCTTTAGCTTCAATCCGATGCGGCATGATACATTTCAATAAGGTTTCTTTATGTTCTATCTGCCCCAGTTTCACAATTCGGGCTTGAAGTGATGTCAAGATGCCTTTATTATTATTTTTTCCTCAAATGTCTCTATCATCTTCAAAATCGTTTCATTGCTTCATGACTAAACTAACTTTTTAAGACCAGGCTGAGAATTACGCGTGCATGTCATGTCACTAGAGTCAACAGGAAAAGGACTATAAAAGGAAAAGAGAACTAAACAAAAATGACTAAAAATAATAGAAAATAGGAAATTGCATTAGACAGATGGTAAAAGGGTTTGAACAACAAAACAAGCAAACTAAACTGGGTTACAACCCTGAAACAAACCTAGACAACACTAAACGAGTTACTACGAAAAATAAACTAGGCAAAATAAAAGGATAGAAGGGTTTGAATCACAAGACAATATCCGGATTACAACCCTGAAAATAACCTGGACAACAGAAATGACAACAAAATAAACCACCTAGACTCCTCTCCAGCTAGCCAAGAGATGAAACGTCTTTCCAATTACCAAGCACGGCATCTTAGCCACTGGGTTCCACATCAATATTACCAAAACCATTAACAACTTTAATATCACTAACTTCAGTCCGCAAGTTCCCAGGAGGATTCGCATGCTCCCTGTCACTGTCATTGAACACAATTACCCCTTCTTGAATCATTCTTTCTATTTCCCTTTTCAAAGAACGACAATCTTCAATGCTATGCCCTTGGACATTAGAGTGGTACATGCATCGTACAGTAGGATCAAAGCCTTTTGCATATGGGTCTGGAGTATAGCCGAGGAGCGGCTCAATCAGGACAGAATGCTTTAACTTTTCAAACAAGCTTGTGTAGGACTCCCCAATTGGTGTGAAACTATTTCTTTGCCTTTGTTCCCTTCCCTGCCCCTGTTTTCTAGGGTTGTTGGGTGCTCAAAAATGTTGTGAAGGCAAGAATGCATTATGCGGTGCTGGCGCTCTCCATAGGGAGTGACCTGGTGGTTGGACATATGACCCGACATTGTTCGGAGGATAATACTGAGGTGGATTATGTGTAGCTCGGGGACAGATTTAGGGTTGGAGTTGAGGCTGGGTATATTGGTGAGTCGGGCCCTTTGGTCCATGTCGTGACTCTGAAAAAACCATGGCAACATCATCGTGTTCCTTCTGACCCAGCAAGCTTCCTATGTCATTCGGAACTTGTGTTGTTGCTTTTAAAGCAGAATAGCTCATGATCTTGCTCGACTTCAACCCATCTTCTACCATTTCTCCCATTTTACCACATCATTAAAAGGCCTACCCACAGCCGTGATCAAATGCCTAAAGTAAGTTGGCTCTTGAGCTTGGAGAAAGTACTCGACCATCTCTTTTTCTTCCATCGGGGGATTGACTCTGGCAGCTTGCTCTCTCCATCTGAGCCCGTATTCCCTAAAGCTTTCAGTAGGCTTCTTTTCCATCTTGGTGAGGGAGGAGCGACCTGGGGTAACTCCTGATTTGTACTGAAAGTATTGAACAAAATCTTGAGCCATGTCACCCAATGTAGGCCACTTACCAACATCTTGACGAATATACCAGTCTAAAGCTGCCCCAGTCAGGCTCTTACTGAAATATGTCATCAACAGGTCATCTTTCTCTCCAGTGCTTCTCATTTCACTGCAATAGACCCTCGAATGGGATACCGGATCTCCACACCCATCATACAAGTTAAATTTTGGCACTTTGAACCCCGCGAGCAGGCGAACGTCGGGGGACACAGACAGTTATTTTTAAGTCATGCTACCTTGGTCTTCCCTTACTTGTTTGTTTTTCAAGGATTGTTCTATGCCTTTCAGCCTCCTGGGTATCCCATCTTTCCCTTCTCTTCCTGTGAACCTTTCATTTTCAACATGCAACCTATCCCGAGGGCTCTGTTTGTATGAGTTGGGAACTTTGTGGGTAACCTCTGAGGGGTAATATTGGGCATTGTGATCTTTGAGTGGGTGTTCATTGTTGGGGATGGTGGATAAGACAGGAGGGCAATTTTTGGGAAAGGTAATTGGAAGATGAGTGACGGAGCTACTAGGGTGGTTGGGAAAACTATGGTAAGCGGGTGAATCTGGAGAGTATGGGGGATCATCTGGCACTGTGACCGGTGTTTTGGTAAGGGTAGTATTTAGGAAGCTAGGTGGTGGCGGGGGTGGTGCCTTCCCAGTCATCCAGGCCTGATACATGTCCGACATGTGTTGTATTAACATCCTCACCTCTTCAACCAACCCATTGTCCTGTTCAACCAATTGCTTTTGAGCTCCTGTATCAACCAACTCAGTTTCATTGTTGTCTGCCATTGCCTTTGACTTTATGTTGTAGAGAAGAGTTACCCTTTTAAAACCACAAACCAACCACCCTTCTGCTATGAATATAACAAAATGAAGCCATCACGTTAGCGTTAGGGCATTTAACAGCTAAAAATATCATATTTCGTGCCATGCACCTAGCAATAATTAACGGTCCAAGAATGACTTCGAGGGTCACAAGGTCACTTGGCATCATCCCAATTTGTCCATTTGAACATTCTCCTTTCTTTTCTTTTCTCGCACTTCTTAGCTCGCTCATTTTCTTTCTATTTTTCTTTCTAATTATCGCTCTTTTTTCTTCTCATTTCTCACATCCCATAATTTCACCATCTTTTCTTCTCTTTTTTTTTTCTTTTCCTTTTTCCTTTTTTTTTCTTTTAATAAATAAAAAAATGATTCGATCGAACCCTATGTAGGTTGTCTACGTATCATGACGCCGCATGAATCAGATCTTTGCGTAGTTCGGGAAGATTGGGAATAAAGCAAACAAACTATCGTTCTCTTTTTTTCTTTTTTTTTTTCTCTTTTTACCTCAGTGACTAATCCGATGAGAAAAGAGAAATAAAAGAAGCAAATCTTTTTTTTTGAATTTTCTAGACTGAATGCTCTATAACCTATTCTAAACTCAAGCTTAATAAGCACATACTTTTCTTTTTGAAACAAATACTCTATGGGAAATTATTAAGGAAAATTCCTACAAGAGAAAAAATATTTTTTTTATTTTTTTTCTTTTTTAATAAGAAAATCTAAAGGCTAGACCAAAGAAAAATATTTTGAATTTTCACTTGATATCCTAAAGAAAAGACTTCGAAATAAGAAATGAAAAAGATAAAAAAAAAAATTATTTTTGGATTTGAATTTTTGATTACCTAAGGAAGAAACTCTGAAAATAAACCAAAGAAAAAGTATTGTTGTTATCTTTTTCTTATATGTACAATATCCTAAAGTTCTAATAAAAATAAAAGAATTATTTTCAAGTTATTTTTCATCAACTTCCCAAAGAAAAACCTCAACAGAAAATCTTTTTGAATTTTGGAATTAACACCTTAAAGAAAGCTTTTAAAGAAGCACTAAAATAAAATTCTCTCCCTCTTTTTTTGAATTTTGATCCTAATATACTAAAGGAAACATAAAAATAATTCATTTTAAGTTCTAGATATTAATTGCCTAAAGGAGAAACAACCTCAAATTTTTTCCAATTCTAGAATTAGTAATCTAAATAAAATTTATAACGGAAATATAAAATGCAACATCTCTCTTCTTTTTTTTTGCTTTTTTTTTGGATTTTTGACTTGTAACACATTTCCAAATACAATAACAAAACACTCGGCAAATTTAACTAGACTATTACAAACTCAAAAATTAACTAAATGATTGAATAATACTGTACAGGACTAGAAAGTAAAACATGAACAAAAGACTTTAAAACATAAACAACTCCTCAGGCAACTCCCGAATGCAGTGATCCTGGGGTATCTGTCATGTTCAAACTCCGGTAAATAAATCCACACCTGTATGAGAAAATTAAAACCAAATAGGTTAAAGGCCTAGAACGCTATGTGAGACAAAACCCCTTCATGTTGGAAACATGCAAGACATGATTTAGACAATTTTTGCAAAATGGCTTATTTGGCCAAAAAATGGCTAGAAGTGCAAAATTTGGCTAAGACCCCGCAAAGCCAAGAATCTAAGATTTACTAGGAAGACCGGACCCTATGTGGGTTGCCTACGTATCACGCCCCGAAAGACGAGAATCAGGTATGCGTAGTTCGGGCCGATTGGATACGGGTGAGAATTAAAAAAAACAACTAATTTAGAGAAAACAGATTTTTTGCTTTTTCTTGAAAAATGATGAAACATGCAAAATCATTTTTTTTGGATTTTCTTTTTCCCCTTTTTTTTGATTTTCTGATTTCTGACAAATGATGAAAAAGTACAAAATCTTTTTTTGAATTTTTCATGTTTTTTTTTCTTAACAAAAATATGACAGAAAATATAATCGGGCCCTACTTGCTTTATTTTCACACTTCACCCTCTCTTTTTCTTTCTCTTTTTTTTTTCTTTTGTATTTCTTTTTTCATTGTTTTTTTTCATTTCTTCATTTACCCTCGGCTATCATTGGTCCGCCAAATGACCCCTTTACCCTTGAATAAATGCAACATGTAGCACATAAGATGCATCAGAATGGTCTTTTATTTTTTGGGGTATACCTGTCCTAGACGGACCCAACCCCTGTGTTGAGTCCCCTAAGTCAAGTACACATGATGCAAACAAGCGTTCCTACTAGGGATCCGACATGAGGCTGTCTTTTTCTAGATTTAAATCCTGGGGTGGTGTTCTAGACTTGGGTACCCGAGCGGACAATTGGGGCCGAAGAGGGGGCGACGTACCGGGAGCACTGAAGTCTACCCGGCCTTGTCGCTTGCCCAGCCTCGTTCTATTTGGTATAATTTTTACAGAAAAAGTGGGTCACGCGAACGTGTGCACCATTTTCAGAAGACTTAGAGGGGTGGCATAAGAAGACAGTTATATACAATTCAAACAGTATTAAAGCGGTAAACAGATAGCATTTAGCACAAAAGGTTCACAGAATACAGTAATATCAACAATAAATAAAGCCAAGCAAAATCATATTAACAAGCTCGAATTCTGAACCCCGAACCAGAGATTCTAGGTTCGTCTCCCCAGCAGAGTCGCCAGAGCTATCACACCTCCTTTTGCTTACCCTCCCCCGGAAGAGTGTATATAAGGGAGTTTTTCCAATTAAAGGAAAATCGAAATGAGATTTATTTATTTAAAGATTCAGAGTCGCCACTTGGGAGATTTATGGTGTCCCAAGTCACCGGTTCAAATCCCGAATCGAGGAAAAAGATTGACTCTGTTTAACAGTCCGCGAACCAGAAATCCGAGTAAGGAATTCTGTTAACCCGGGAGAAGGTGTTAGGCATTCCCGAGTTCCGTGGTTCTAGCACAGTCGCTTTGATTATACTTGGCTTACTAAATTATCTAATTACTTATTTTTAAACCTATGTGCATCTACCCCGTTAACCGCTTTTATTTGTTTAATTACTATTAATTATGGAATTATTTTTAAAAAATGAGTCACGCGCGTGTACTCATTTCATTTGGCGCGTCAAAATCGTGTCACGCATATGTATCCACAATTAATCACGTCTTATATTAATAAGATTGTTTCACCCAAAATTGCGTGAACGCATACCTTGGTTTTAATTTCTGGAATCGTAACTATGTCACGCGAACGTGTACACAACCACGATAATTTATTAATTAGATTAGTGCCTATAGCATACTACCGTGCTCTTCAGCACATTAGGTTATTTATGAGTGTTTAACCCACTTTTAGTGAGAAAACTAGCTACATGGCAACTGCAACTTAGGAATATACTCATATGAGCCTTACAAGAATGTGGTCAACTCTTTTAAAACTTCAAGCATGAAAAATCAGTACCAATATCCACATTAACTTCACCTTAATTTAACACTTAAACTAGATATCACTCTGCCTCAGATCAATCATCGCAAGGCATATGTTTGTAAAGCATAACGTAGTTACACATACAAGCACATTAAAGTCTACAATTATTCAACAGATGAAAGTAAAAGGCAAATTCATAAACAACAACCTATATTAGTAAAAATAGTTACTGGAGTAACGTTCATGTGTGTATCAAAGTTCTAACAACTCAATATAAGGAAGCAAATAGCTAACATTTCCTCAACAAAAACCCAATTTTTTGGTTTGCAAAACTCAAAAAAAAATGTGTAGTAGATAAAACTGGTCATTTACAAAGTAGCACGTACCCTTTTTCTTTTCTTGGAGGGCATGATAGCAAAATTGACTCTACTGCTTCAGTAATTAGTATTTTTCAGCAAAATACAAAAACAACGAGATTCTAGCAAGGACCACGAACGCGATTTTGACCGGAGAACCTCCGACAACATACTCGACGATAACCTCGACGGACCTGACACGACGGCCTGAACAGATTCACTCGACATGGATTTGGGTAGCAATTTCGAGCTGACTTTCGCACTGATTTGAGTTAGTTTCAGGGAGTTTTGGAGCTAGGTTTACCACTGGGTTCAAACCCGGTTCGCCGGATTCTCTGGAAAGTCGTTGGAATCACACATTTCCGGTCAGATTTGGTTCCATCTGTATGTGCGCCCTACTGTTTCTCGGTAGCAAAACGGGGAAGGGTCGTGGGTTGATTTTTCTGGTTTTCAATCGGAGGAGAGGAAGCAGCAATGATGGGTTCTTCGGCGTAGGGCTTTGGTCGTTTGGAGAAGACGATGGGCAGGGGGGTCTCTTGTAAAGGCTGCGTTGATTTTGCTTTTCAGCTTTTTGTCCCTTTTTTGTTTTTAGCCTTCTCCGTTCTTTTTTATTTATGCAGTCTAGGTTTTTGGTAGGGTTTTAGGTTAAGGGGTATGGGCCTAGGAATTGTGGGCTTGGCAATTGTGGGCTAGGTCCAAAATTAGGCCTAAAGATGGGTTGCTCGAGCCCAAACTCTATTCTTTCGCTGCGAACGAGATTAAAAATACGGGCCCATTTGTTAATTATTCCTACTATTCAAATAATTATTAAAATAAAACTAACCATTAAAACAAATCTATTTTTGGTATTTTCAAATATCATATTAAAATAAAATACGATACTATTATTGCATATATATTTTTTTAGATTAAAAATGACTACAATACATTAATGAACCTATTTTGTGATTTTTTATTTTCTTGTAATAAAATAAAGTAAAAGAGTCAAAATTACTTAAAATATCTATATTATGCCTAAATTAAATATATTACGCTAATATATAAAAAATCTTGGGGAGGGTCAAAAATCACATGTCAACAACTATGTCATCCTGTCATATTATGATTTACCGATACCACCCTTTTATCACATCTTACTCGTAATGCTTCATTTACTCTCTTCTTATTCTCCTGCTAATATCTCTGTCTATTACCTTATTCTGAAAACTTCAACAAAACATTCTTTCACTTTTATCTCCCCTTGCTCTATCTCACTGACTCTTCGGGTCGCCTACTATTCTCTTTTTACTAGGGGCGGGAGTCATACTAAAGTAAATATTTATCCCTTCTAGGATGCCACTACATGTCTTCTGATATTTTTGAACGTTCTAGTATTCATATCTGATTGTACTATTCTGGAGTGCACCATCTGGTATGCACGATCTAATGGGGCCTCCAACAGGGCCACAACGTCAAGAATTCTCTCTCTACTAATGCCCTTACCTGCTACTGTATTAGCCCTCTGGCTAGCTGTAATTTTTCAAATTGCAAGCATCTCTATAATTATCAAACATAAGTATTGGCTCGAACTCCTATGACTCAACTCTATAGCATGATGTGGATTTGAAAAAAGGGTAATACACTCCTAAATGTCTTGTAGCTTCCTGTTTATATAATGTGATGCACAACACATCTATAAGCAAGGCTCTACTAGACACGACTTGTAGACTCCCTAGGACATGACTGCTCTAATACCAAGTTTGTCATACCCCAAACCTGAAGAGGCGTGGCCGGCACCCGATGCCATACTTGGCCCGAGCGTACCACTCTGTATCTATGAATATTGGAGGGGTAACCCTCAACTTAGGACGATGAGGCCATATTCTGAATCATCTGAAAATAACGTTTTTCTCATCTGAGGGGTAAACATACCCAAAAGATGATATATATAATTGTGCAGGCCAATGAAGCTGCCATGAACATCTACTGCTATACAAAATATACAAGACTCGTCTACAAGCCTCTAGAAATAACTAAACTGTATCATGGTCGGGATAGGGCCTCACCTACTCATCAAACCTGTATACATATAAAATGGACTCCAAGGTCTAGACTTGGTAACTCCGAGGAAGTGGAGCCTACCAACCAAGCTGATGTTTGACTCAGTCTGTTGGGAAGGTCTGTCCAAATATAAATCAGGACCTGCAAGCATGAAATGCAGCGTCCCCGGTAAATAGGACGCCAGTATAAAATAATGTACCAAGTATGTAAGGCAACAAAATAACTGAAAGCTGAAACTAAACTGATAATATAATAACTAAAAGTAACTAGGAGTCAAAGATAATCTGAAGATATGCTTACCTGCTGATACTGACTCAACTCTCTCAATATAGAAAGTAAAATAGTTGCCCGGCCTTATAAGGCTCGGTATGTGTAACTGCTCTACCATAGTAGGCTCGCTCATAGGCGTTCGGCAATGCTAGGCTCTCTATCTCAGCCATTCTGGTCTCGATCATAGGCTCTCGACCACAGTAGGCTCAGTATATAACTTACCATCTGATCAGAGGTTGCCCAATAGGGGTCTGCCCATCAATTATAGCTCGATAGTGGTGAAAATACTGTAATACTGTGTATATATATATAGACTCTCTGCTCTCCTGGATGAAAGAAGTCAAAACTAAACTGAATACGAAGTTCCGATAAGGGAGAATGCTATAACTTATGAGACTAGGCCAATGCAAAAAAATTCAAGAATATGGACTTCTCTTTATGTCTCGTTATCAAACACACGTAGATACTAGATCATGCCAAAATAAAGGAAAGGTTTAGCCTTAACATACCTTAACCTCGTTGAGTCCTTAATAGCTTTCAAGCAATTCTTCAAACAACTCAACCCAGTCTACCATAGCATAAGAAGATTCAAAATCAATGCTGAGTAAAGGCTAAGTCTGTAACTTAAGCTAGTAACTCGTTTTATCTAAATTTGGGTAGCATCTTCATTGTAACAAGGGCCTCTTCCAATACCATATACCAACAACAACAACCAGAGCAATACAATAAGAACAACATCAATAATAGGGTACAAAATATTTCATTAACAAGTCGTCAACATATCACGACGAGCGGCAAGCTCGGATTGAATCCCTTCAGAATCCTTCAACCCCATTATCACCCCTTATAGGCTTTTTATATTAACTTAACAGTATCATTAACATGATAATAAATTTATTCATCAATGATTCCATCCTTATACCATATATTTATAGCAAAGGAAACAATCCACAACTCCAACTATCTTCAATTAGCAACTTTATTCACTAGTTTATGTCTAGTACATCCATTTAACTTAATCAACATCAAGATAACCTTAAGCACATGCAAGAAAACAATATAAATACCTCCTGCAGTAGCTTCAAGTCATAATCCAAGTTATATTTAGCTTACAACAACCCTCAATGGCAATACAACACCATAGAAGTGACTTAAGCCAATCCAAGTATTATCTTGTAGTTTATCATCCTAACAACTTAACCAACATACGAGCATGATTAAGCACAATTAGTAGTCTGTTATACTCACCTTATCCTGTAGCAAAAACTTGAAATTTCAGCCAAACACAGCCCGCAACTATCCTCAATGACAACACAACCTCAAAGAGGTGTTGTTCTTCACTAGAACTAACTTTTGATGTTGAAATATGGTGTAATCCATTTGCAAGACTTGAAATAACCTATGGTTAATATGAAAACCTTGGGAGAGTATTTTAAAGAACTTAAGCCACTTAAAACAACCTCCCACACGAGCTGGAACCACCAAAAAATCAGCAACAATAAGAGGAACAAGAAACTTACTAGTGCGTCAGGATTTCTGACACTTTATTTGTGTTGTTTGCCCTTTGTTTGGGTATTGGATCATAAGAGAAATTTGAGAGAGTGTGTTTAGGTGTCTAGGGTCTGAAGATACTGAAACATAATGAGTTAAACCGGGGTTGAGGCGTCTTATATAGAGAGCTACTTGGTGCATTCTCGCTAAAATGCAAATATCTCTCTACTTCGATGTCATATAGACGAACGATCTAATGGGTTAGAAACTAAACTCATAGATATTAAATTTGGTAGGTAGATCACCCCATAAGTCGAAGTAAATTGGGAGAACATCGCATCTACATTTGACCTAAATTTCAGCACATTTATGAATGTAACGTGTGATGACCTTTACCAACTTTTGTTCCACAACTTTCTTGACTTAAAAACATATCACACGCCTATCATACGACTAAAATAACTCATAAAATAACCTCCTTACCTTGTTAATCACCCTACTATCATCACAAAAGTACACGGTATAACATTCCCAACTTGTCGACATTTGATGAAACTTATTTTCTTCAATTTGTTTAGCTTCTTAGTCTTTCAACCCTCTTGGTAATTGTTATCCATGATCTTAAAGATTTGTAATCTCCAAAGTAACATGATTAACTTACTTTGTGTACTCTCAAAGATGATCTCATTTTTGAGCTTACATTAATTGACTTGCGAATACTCTTTCGTACGAAGATATGAGATATAATATCTTGTTTGAGAAAGATGAAAGAAGTTTAAGAGTTTTAGTCTTGGGCTTCCTTGGATTCTCCCAGAGTTGTAATTAGGGGGAAGGGGTCTTTTTTGTCTTCATGTCACTGCTACCATTCAAATCAAATTCAAGCACCACTAATGGTCTGGTGCTAATCTCCATTTTTACCGGTCAACAGTTTTTCATTACGTTGTTTGTCCATCTTGTAGCAGAAAGGGGAAGTTGAGGTGTCTGTCCATCTAGTAGCTGAAAGGGGAAGTAGGTTATGGGGGTAAGGATAGTGAAGAAAGATAAAGTTGTCACGACCCTAATTTTCCTGCATAGGATGTCGTGATGGCACCTAGTCTCTACGACTAGATAAGCCTAACATTTGATAATTACTTGACAGATATAATTAACAAAATACTAAAATAAGTCTCATAAACTCATATAAACTTTCGAATACATAATCTCAATAATACACTCTCCAAGACCGGTGAAACTGAGTCATAAACTTTACAGAGTAAGCAAAAGTCCCAACTACATCACTGTCTGAATAAAAAATACAACAGTAGTAAAAGTAAAGGAAGGTGACTCCGAGACCTACGGACATAGAGCGGGTATACCTTGAAGTCTCCCCAAGCAGTTACTCAAATCAACTCTAGCAACCGACACGGGAAGATGTACCTGGATCTGTACAAAAGATGTGCAGAAGTGTAGTATGAGTATACCACAACGATACCCAGTAAATATCAAGACTAACCTCGGTAGAGTAGTGACGAGGTCCGGTCAAGACACCTACTAGGATAAAAATAAACAGTATGAAAACATAAAAATGAATAATAATGGAAAGCGGAGAAATAACTAATACGAAACAAGATAATAGCATGAACTATCACCGGAATATAAGCATGGAAATAACATAAAGGAAGCAACAAAAGAGAACCACAATGATCATATACGAACCACAACTGATAGAACCAGGAAGAACAAAACAACAAGAAATGTACCCACCAAAACTCTTTGCAACATGAGATAAACAACAAGAATCACAACGAGGTACCGCCTCGTATAAATCAAGAATCACAATCGAGGTACCGCCTTGTATTCACATTTCTCAATTTCAATCATAATATTTCCTTGTACTACCGCGTGAGACTTACATTTGAAATATGTTTTGAAAACAGTTTTTTCCCCGAAATAACTGCACACACTTTAGCCCATCTTATGACGACGCGTGGCTTCACGTAGTTCTCCTACAAATAACATGCACATAAGTCCCACCTTATATCCCGACATGAACATTAACCCCAAGCCTTATACCGCCGCATGTGCGTCAATGTTTACTAACAATATCCCGCGGCTCCACCACAACGTGTACAATAGTATCAGCAATAACAATGAATGTAAAATGCTCAACAAGAAAGACGTCTCAACAATAAACAAATTCACCTCAACATGTTAACGTCTTTCACAACTTCAACACCAAATAACTCAAGAATGAGAGAGATAATGTATAACCACGATAGTAGATAAGACTAACTCACAATAAAAGAGATAATATATAACAATGACTTCAAATAATGAAAATCAACAATGAAAGAGATAACATGAATAATAACTTCAAACAATGATAATCAACAATGAAGAGATAACACATAACAATAAAAGAGGCAACAAGTTCAACAAAAGCATGAGAGCAAGTTATTACTAATGATGTAGAACAAGTGTTAACGAAATCATTTAAGGCATATAATGATAGACTAACACAAGTAAGAATAGATCGATTATGAGAATTTAGAACATGATATGACAATTAAATTAATGCATGGAAGGAGTATAAACAACCTAGACCGGTCAAATATCACATACAACCCATGTACCCACTCGTTAGCTTATATACACGGCTTTCACATAGCACAAATGAATCAATCAATATCAATCCTAAAGGGTAGTTCCGCCACACAAAGTTAGGCAAGATACTTACCTCGACTAGGCCGATTCAACTCTCGAAAACAACTTTTCCACTAAAATTCCCCTCCACATGGCTCAAATCCAACCAAAATCGACTTAATATCATCATACAATGCAAGGGAAATTGATTACAATAGATAAAGCTAAGATCTTTACACTTTTTCCACAAATTCAACAAAATATAACCCTGGACAAGCCCGGTCAAAACCCGAGTCCAATGGTAAATTCCGACTACCCATGGCCCCACGAGTTCATATATGTGATTAGTTTCAAAATTCGAGTACAAATCGACTCTCAAAACTCAAGTTCTTATTTTCAAAAACTTGACAAAGTTTCAAAAAGTTTCACTTTGATTCACATGATTTTGATGTTAAAATATAAATTATATTGATGGAACATGATTATAAATATATTAGAATCACTTGCCCAAAGTTTGTAAATGAAAAACTCCTCTCCAAATCGCCTCCTACCGAGTCTAGGGTTCCAAAATGAGAGAATGTTTTAAAAAATCCCGTCTCCCAGCCCTTTGTACCAGTTGCAGTTGTCGCATTTGCGATAATTGCAGACTAGGTCTCGAATTTGCTAACCCTAACATCTGCATGCATCATTGCAACTACGAGAAGAGGCTTCGCAATCGCGAATTGGACAGCATCGCAAAAGCGAACAAATGTTCGCAAATGCGAACTAAGTCATAAGCCAACAAACTTTGAAATGTGAAGGGGTAGTCACAATTGTGACATCTGATCCTCCACTGCCACCTTCGCAATTGTGATGTTGGTGCTTGCAATTCTGATACCTGAGCACCAACAGCACCAATAGTTCATTTTCAATGCCATCCATTCTGAAACATGTCTGAAACTCATCCGAGCCCTTGGGGCTCCAAACCAAATATCCATAGAAGTCTAAAATATCATACGAACTCACTCGCACGATCAAAATACAAAAATAACATCTAGAACTATGAATATAACACCAAAACACATAAATTTTAAAGTAAAGTTCAAGAATCTCTCGAATTACAACTAAATGTCTGAATCCTATCAAATCAACTTCCAATGGTATCAAATTTTGCAAACAAGTTTTAAATAGCATAACGGACCTATTTTAAGTCCCAAAATCAAATTCCAAGCTCGATATCTAAAAGTCAACCTACGGTCAAACTTTTCAACTTCAAGTTGTCAAATTTCGGCAAATCAACCTACGGATTTTCGAAATTAATTTCAGGCATACGCCCAAGTCCGAAATCATGATATGAGGGTATCGGAGCCATCAAAATACCTTTCCGAGATCATTTTCACAAAAGTCAAAGTTTGATCAATATTTCTAATTTAAACTTTTAAGTCAAGAATTAAAGGGTCCAAGTCAACCTGATAGCTTTTCGGAATAAAACTAACCAACCCCACAAGTCATGGAACCATAAACACACATGTGTGAAGAATAAAAAGGAGTAACATGACGAAATTACATAAAACGGCTGGTCAGGTCGTTACAAAAGTGAAATAGAAAAAAAGAAAGATAACAAATAAAATAAGAAGAAAATATAAATAAAAAGGAAAATAAAAAAATAATTGATATTACACGTGGAAAGCAATGATTGGTGCGTATTCTTTTTTGAAATTGGATTAGATTTAAAAGGTATTATTTATTATATTTCAAATATAGACGGGAGTTCGTAAAGATAAAGGGGGCATATGGCAAAGTCGTTCAACGCCAAGAAGAAGAGGAGTAATATTAGTAGGCAAGTGACATAAATAGGTTTAATGCAAGTCCATGATCGCAATTCGAGTTATGTGTTGGTTTAAGTAATCAAATCATGATGATTTTAAAGTTTTACCACATATACCAAGACCATATTTACTTTGTACTACTTCAAGTAATAATCTTGTTCCATGGTATACATACATAAAAAATAAAAATAAAAAAAATTAAAATACATAAATAAACATTCAAACATGACCCTAGTTGATGCTTAAACATATCTAATGATCAAACAGATATCTTTACTTGACTTAAGTATGTCTCATGAATCCCTTGTAGTGACATGGCAAAGTAATCTCACTCAAATTTGAGCGCATGAAACCCTCAATATTATGTTTTACTCCTTCTTTTTCAAAAATTTCATTACCGATCCCATATCTTCACCCTCTTCCTCAAACATTTACAATATGTTCATCACCCAAATGCCGACCAACCCAACCAAACTATTTATTTAAATTATGGCCAACAAGTTATGCCGGACCAAAATCAGCCAATCTAAGTTGGATAATCTAGTCCGGATATTAGCATCAATAATTTTGTTTGCAATTTTGAACGAAAGAAAAAACACTTAGTTCGGATAAAAGAGCGTGGATTTTCATTCTTTTGCAAAAGGTAATTTTGAGCAGTCGTTTAGTAACTTTCATGTCCATGCGTGAGACTCATCAATGGCAAGAACGTGGACTACATTAGAGATTTAAAATTAATCCAAAGGTGACCACAAATTTGAATTCGTCTATCTTTTTCTGCTCTCCACCTCCGTGAAAACACTTTGTTCCTCTCCATGTCTCCCACGCACAAGTTCTTCTTCTTCTTTTTTTGTTTATTGAATCCAAACAAAAATGCGACCAAGTTGAAGTGTCAAGTTATGTCAAGTTGAAGTATCTAATTCATCATTGGGTAAGTTTAATATCAAAGTAATAATTGAGGTTAAATATGAGTATTTTTTTCAAATATTACCTTTAAAAAAATATTATTTACAAACATAATTTTTTTGGGTGAAATGATATAGAATTATATTTTTTGTTAGAATGCCTCCACTAATGAATAATGTATGACATATTTGATGCATTGATAGCATATTAAGAGATAAGATTCTTTTATCCATAATCAAATATTTTAGGTTTGAGTCCTGGGATAGAAAACTCTTGGTAAGGAATTTTTCTTTTTCATTTAATAGAACTTATGCGAATCCGAATTAATCGGAGCCCAAACTAGTTACCAGACATCGAATAAGGAAAAAAATCAGGTATGTGATTCTTTGTTCTAGGTAAATGTTGATGTCACCGGAGAGTTCTCCATGTTTTATACTCCTATTAAATAGAAAATCTTTGGTTTTACAGAGAACAAACTTGTATTTTTTCAATCATTGAGGGAAGACTCTACTACCTCCTCCTTCACTTGTCTATGTGTCTTTGATTCAATAAATTAATTGATTATTTTAAGAATTAAGATGTTAAGAGGCCCAGAATTTTTATTAAAGAACAGGTCTCAGATAAACATATGACTAATTTTAGTAGGAATCTTACATAGATGTCCCAAATAAGTTTCAACTTACCATTCTTTAGCCATTAATCATAGATTTATTAAAACTAACCAAACACATATAAAAACTGAAACCTCAAATAATAAGGTTCTTTCTCTCCAAGAGTCACGCGCAAAGATCTTCTTCCATATTTTCAAGTGTGATCAGCAACATTAGATGCAAGACGGAAAGGAAATTTCATGGATAAGGTAGCAAATAAGGTGATGAAATACAAACAAGTATATATATACAAAATTTCAAAAATATAAGCAAAAAAGGATATTTTTTAATGTGTATGGTTGAAATTCATTGAAAACATATAGATGAGTCAATATACAAAATTTGGGAAAGATTGGAGGTAATTTGGTATCAAAATTCATAGTTAAAATCGAGTTCAAAAAATTCTCATGCGACACATGCATCTCACACACATGTATACATGGATATACATGCGATACACATTTGATACAAATATGATACATATGTGATACACAAATGATACACATATTATTATTTTTATGTTCAGTTTTTACTTCGAATTTTTAATTCAAACCACCTCAAACTCCACCAAATCATCCCAGAACTGAGATTCAAGATACGTAAGATGTACCCAATTTATTCTAATTACACTCGCTAAAAAGGGCAAAAAAATTAATCTTTTTTTGCTACAAATAGTTGATTGACTAATATTAATATTATTAGTAATATTTTATGAATTAAACAAATTTTGTAATAAGGTACTTACAAATGGATATAGTTGCCAGTTTTGCCATTTTAGTATTACTCAAACGACGAGTGCTTGTGTCAATTTCAAAGAATGATATTCTTTTCTTTGTATCTAAAATGCCTTAATGTATTCCCATAATGGCCATCCATTCCTTTTAAAACTCCTAATGCAATGAAAAAATTGGGTCATAAAATTTGGAAGAAATTCTATTATGTCTTTTAAAAAAAAGTGACAATTAAGCATTTAACCTATTTTTACAATTATTACAACAAATTATATTACTTTAAATATTTTAATATTCATTTTGTATATTTAAATATTGTCCTATTGAAAAGCCGTGTAGAATAATATAGTGCATTGTAACAATATATTTTATGTTTTAATATTTTTAATTGCAAAAATATATTTTAGAAGAAAGAATAACAATTCATTTGCGTAATGACTAAGTTAAAACTATTCATATGACATTAATTAAATTGCTCCCAATATTTTAGTTCAAATATCATGGTATTCGGCCTATAACCTTTTTTTCTTTCACTCACATGCTTCTGGGTTATTATTCAATGGAAACTAATCCAATACTGGCTGGAAAAAAAAAATGAAAGCATAGTGCCTATGCATAAAATCTTTATTTAGTGCAAATCATTTCTAATTTAGCTCTGTTTATCCGCAAGAGAAAGCCTGTTAGGAAGTCGTAATTAGCTTAAGTTTTCACTAATAACAGTACACCATAAAATAATGGCAAAATTGTTTTTGATTGCTCTCCCACATCGGTTAATTAAGAAAGTTTTGTCCCTCTTATAAGCAAAGTGTAAAGGATTGTCAATCGCCGAGCTTGGTAACGTGAGCTTGTAACCCAAGTGGGGGCAATAAAGTGGTGGAATGTTGGGCTGCCTCCAGATGGTAGGGCTTTGTGGGCTAATCTCTGGCCTGCCCTCTCCAAGCATAGAGTTGGGCTACGGAGCCCAAGTGAAAACATGGGCTGCATAGCTCCTAAAGTGGGGCAGACTGCGTGAGGCTGGCTTCACAGAGAAACGAACAGCTCCCGCTCTGTGCAGTGGAAGGATAACGGGTCAGTGTTCACAAAGTCCAACAAAAGCCTAATGGGCTGCTCCAATTAAACCGTCACTTTTTTTGCCAAAATGGGATTGAAGCCTGATGGGCTGCTCCAATTAAATCATAGTATCCAATATCCTTAAATATTTGTTTTGTGTTGTATTATAAACCTCAAAAATAACTTTGAAAAACTAAGATCCTACGGCTGTGTATGTCATGTGTTCAGGGTGAATGATAGGTTTCAACTTTCTCGCCTTCAAAATGGACTATCATCGATGAGTTGCCAACTTCAACTTTTGTATTGGTTGGAAAAGTCTTATTAGTTGATATTCATATTCATGTTGTTATGTATTTATTCAATTATTAGAGATCGATATAAAATGAAAACCTCATATAATTGACATGAAATTAGTTAGTATGACTTAGAGCGCATATTCAATCATAAAATCAATCTATATCTATCTATATTATAAAAGCACGAATAATTTATGCTAAATATTGAACGACTAAAATATTCCTAAAATATCGATCGACTTTTATGCTCTTAAATATTTGTATAATTTAAGGATTAAATTACTTAATGACAGAATTCTTTTTCGATTTGAACTACACATCGACCCTACAAAATTGATCTCCTACTTGAATTAGAAAAACACATCCATAATTTTATTTTAAAAAATAAAGGTCTCTAACGTATTTTATTACAACATATGTTGTAGATTGATGTTGAACTTATGAGCAAATTTTAAAGGATTTACAGTTCATGAAGCTTAAAAGAAAATTTATAAGACATGCATAGTACTAATTTTTCCCTTTATCTTCCTCAATTGAGAATGTATATATTATATCTATATCTATATGTATATCTATATGTATCTATCTATATTTATTATAAAAGCACGAATGTTGAAACATTAAATGTTGAACGACAAAAATATCCCTGAAATATTAATCTGTTTTTATACCTTTTGAAAGCTAAATAAATTGATTATCCCTAAAGGATGAAATTGTAAAAGCATGAAGCACGAATATTAAACGATGAAAATATCGCTGAAATATTAATCAAATTTTATAGCCTTTGAAAGCTAAATAAATTTGAAAAAATATTATCACTAAAGAATGAAATGGTAAAAGCACGAATATAAAATCAGTAGGCCAAAATAGCTTGAACCAATAAAGTTAACTTTCTACAAGATAAAGACACAATTATCGTTATGAACAAGAGTTCTATTACTGTAGGGAGTTGCGGAATTTTTTTTTTATCAATGGACATATTAGAGTTAAAAGAAAAGAAAAAAAAAACAAGAAAATAATAAGAAGATCACTTTCCCAGCGGAAGTAAGAGAACAAGTCAATGTGCCAATTGAAATAGGAGAAGATAAAGAACCATGTTAACATGGAAAAGGAAGCCATAACACCTACGTAAGTACAAGTCTAATAAAGACTCCAATTGAGCTCTTTTTACGGTATATGAGATTCAAAGTCTAAAATATTATGGGTATACTTAAGGATCAATTTTTCAAAAAATAATTATTTTGGGTAGTCACAACTTATATATTTTGTGATTAAATTACAAGCGGGAGATATATTGCACATACACCTTTTAAGAGTATTTAAAGAAGACCACAAGATAACACCAGCATATTAGTGTCCAAAATATTATGCATGGTTCATATGAAAGCTATCATAATATAAGTACGTGCATCAGAGGTGGTGAGTGCAAGAACCACTTTCCTCGACCATTTAGTAATAAATCATGTAAGAAAATGAAGAATACCCTATTTAGAGGAGGAAAATACTGTGAAAGGTTCAAATATAAGTGGCATAATAATTAATTTCAATGAGTTATGGTCTATAATTCTTATTTACTATACTATTATACCTTAAAAATAAAATTTATATTGAAAAAAATTATTACTCCCTCCGTTTCAATTTATGTGATAGGACACAGAGTTTAAGAGAAGAGAGAAGACTTTTGAACTTGTGGTGTAAAATAAGGTACGTACATATATTTTGTATGGTTATAAATCGTTGCATAAAGGTAATTTTTTTCAAATAAAGAATGGGGTCATTCCCTTACTTGATTCAACTGTTATATAAATTATATTTGGACAATACACTAGGGATCCAATAAATTTAATTTACGTAAACTTCTGTGAGCACGTGATTTTTGCTTCATGGAAATTACTCCAAAAGAAATCGAGAAATAAAGCAAGTTGCCTTCGGGTACAATTTTGAGAATTTGCATGACATTTTTGGTAATTATTTTATCCGTAAATGTTTATCTTGTTGTAGTTAATTGAAAAATACAAAAATACATGTTGCATGCATATTTAGGATTTAATTATGCATTTAGGAATTAATTAAACCATCATTTGGCTCTAAAAGGAAAATCACAAAAATATGCATTTTATTCTATTTGTTGTCATTGTATGATTTTATTTTAAGGTTTTAATTTGTGTGTTAATTTTTGTAACTGTTAAATAATATTTGTGTAGTTTTATTTTTGATTTTACAATTTAATTAGGAATTGTGTTTAAATTAGAAATTAAAGAAGGAAAAGAAAAAGAGTTCAAAAAATGAAGGAATTCAGATGTGGGCTTAAAATTGAGACCAAAAACCAGGCCCAAATCAACTCATTTGACCCAGTCCGGTTAGCTGGTCTCTCAGACGAAGGAAACGACGCCGTATTGGCACTTTCCATCTGGACTGTTGATCAAACAGATCTAACGGTCCAGTTCAGTTCTTTCATTAAACCAAACGACGCCGTATGATTGTATTTGATTGGGACCGTTCATTGCTTTTGATCTAACGGCTCCCAGGCTTTCCCTCATGACCCGACCCACTCCTGTCTGAGACCGACCCAATCCCCACTCAATCAAAACGACACCGTTTCCTTAAGTGAAGAGATCCTGGCCATCAATCTCACCTGATCCAACGGCCAGGATCCATCCCTCCCCTTCGTATATAAGACCCCATCTCTCACCCCACGCCCCCATAGCCAAACGCCCCCCCTTCCTCACTTCGTCTCTCTCGTTTCAGAGATGGAACCTAGGTCAAACCCTACCCGCCATAGCTCCCCTTCGCCTGAAACCCGGCGGCAACTACGCCGCCGGCCACCTCCTTAACACCATAGATCCACCTTAACACCCTGGTTACGAATCCACTACTCCCTTGGCTCGAATCAATCCCCATCTTCTCGAATCTTCATTTGAAGATTCGAGCCAAAACCCCATCTATGTCAAACCAACCCAAATTCATACCAGTTACTCCCCTGACCTCACTCGTAACCAAACCAAGCTTGGTTTGGTTCGAATCTAACCAGAAACCTTCAAGCCCCAAATCGACTGTATGAACCCTAGAAATCCAGAACCTTGGGGTCTGTCCAGTTAAACGAAGGGTTGGGGTCTAATAGACCTTAATCATGGTGTTCTCGATTGAGAACACTTCGATTAAAGTCTGTTCGACCTCAAAGAGGTCGAGTCCGGTTCGAGACTGGGTCATTTTTGTTCTTAAGATTCAAAGGTATTTTTCCTTTCCTTCCTTCTGTTCATGTGTTCTATTTGTATCTCTTTTAATGTTTTAGTAGTTTGTGTGATTTTTCTACTTTTCTTTTAATTAATTCTGTTCATCTTCAGTAGACCTTTTATTTGGTCCAATTCTATCATTGCTTCTGTTTGCTGTAATTGTTATGTGTTATAATTTGTGTAATCGATTGAATAAGTGACGTCGATTAGTCCGGTAGGCCTGAATATTAATTTAACATGATAGTAGTGTAATGTTGGTTTTGATTTCATGGTTCATGCTAGTCTGTTTCGCCTCCTACTTTGTTTCTGTCCTAAATGTTGTGTTGAAACGAGCCTGTTGGTATAGTTGAACTTAGTACTGAGCCTGTGGGTATATTCAGTTCGTCACATTATTTTTGCTTGATCATTTGAAATGTTCTGAATTGCTTGGTCAAACGAACTGCTTCATCACAGATGCTATTTTGGTTGTCACCTAAACCTGCTGTGTCATGCCCTGTCAATCGATAGCTTTAGCATTTATTTTGTTGCTGTTTGATTCAAGTTTAAGCAATTGATGAATTGAATCCTACTGTCTAGGGTCTGAAATGAATCTGACAACTAATTTGAATTCAGTATTGGTGATAATGTCAACTAGATAGTAGTGAGTCATAAGGCTGCATTCAGAACTTAGGAGCATTGGCTATAACTGCAATTTCAGGGATTTTAGGAGGGTAATTTGGGAATTGAAAACAGGGAAGATGGGTGGTTTGAGTATTCTGTCCACTAAGTATTAAAATACCATTAAACTAATGAATTGATTAGTATTAATGGGGAACAAAAGGGAATGGGGGGCTGAAAATAAGGAAAAAGTTTTCCTTAGTGGGATTTAAAGTGGAATGATTAAGATTTTAGTGGAAAGGGAGGTAAGGCAGTAAGTTAAAAAAGGTCGGGCAGGCTTGTATAAGAGGGGAGGAGGTCTGTAAAGAGAGGGGGATTCAGAAAGACATTCAGAGAGAGAGAGAGAGGGGCATTCGAAAAAAAAAACAAGAAAAAACATTCGGGAAAATACTGGAAAGGATACAAAATATTACTTTTCCATTAAAATTTCCGAAATTCTTAAGGCTTTTCATTTCTGAAATAATTCCTGAATAATCATATGTTAAAACTGATTTGAACTTGTTGATTTTCAAGTGTTTGGTTCAAGTGTTGGCTGCATTTTTTTTATGAACTGATCATCATTTGATCTTTCTACTGGTTTGAATTTGGCTCAAAAATTGGTTTTCCTTGGTGTATTTCTGCTGCTGGGTCTTGCTGTTGCTACTGCTGAATCTTACCCCTTCTTACTTTCATTTCCAGGTATATGTTTTTAGACTTATCTCATACAAGGTTTCGATATCGCAAGGAAATAAAATCTGGAGTTCCAAACATGTCCTCTGCCCATTTAAATCTATTAGTTTAAGTTTCAGTTTTTTTAGTTAATTAACATATCATATGCTCAACATGGGAGCTATTAGCCAATTGACTTCTGTTGAAGTTAGCATAAGTTCTGCAGTAATTTTACTTATTTTCGAAGCTCATTGGTTATAGTTGCTTTCGAACTGTTGAGATGTGGAACTTGGTAAAAAGTTGACCATTAGTTAAATGTTGTGTTTAAGTCCTGTTAGCTAAGTGCAGGGTAGTATGGAAATATCAAGGAACCACAATAGCATATTTCGTCAAACATCAGAATTTTGTTTTAATTCTAGTTGATATAAGTGTTCTTGTTTGTATGTAATCTTGTATGATAACAGCTATTGGGATAACCATAAGTTAGAGGTAAATTGGTAAAATCCATTATGCTTAAAGTATTGGAGTATTCTGAAAGGTTCAGTTGTGTATTCGTGGTATATGTAGTGTGAATTTATCAATTTGTAAACTAGTTTTCTTTCTTAACAACAAATTGCCTATTTTAACTTAGGAGTACAAGTAGCCCATTTCTTATAACAAAAAAATAATGTCAACATTATTACAAGGTATAGATTTGGTAGTTGTAAATAGTTTTCACAAGTTTTGGACAATAATTGGTTCGGTTTTGTTCGTCTAAAACCCAATCGTCATAAACAAATTAACAGAATAATTAGGACTTGTACTAAGAATAAAATGCGTATAAGAGGACTGGGTTTATGAATACTGATTTCGGCATTTCAAGTAGAGGATATACAAAGGTTGAGTTTGCTCCGGGAGGAGTGACAGTTATTTCATAAAACAAATGGTATGCATATCAGCTAAAATTTCTCCCAACTTTACACGTAAACCGTTTTGCAAGCTTTAAACACATACAATTGGTCTCAAGCATTGGAAGAGAACAAACAACTTATGAATATGGTGATCAAGCTCTAGGCACATAATTAAATCACGGGTACTATTTTCGCAGTGTGGTTGTGATTTTTAATTTCAAGTTAGTTTTAATTATCTCCTTAATTCTTCTAGTTGAATAGTTTTGAGGCATGCCATTCACACTTTTAAATCATATAACCTATGGCCATCACTTACTGAATCTTGATTCTTTGGAAATCGAGGCGCGTCATTCAGCGAATTCCCATGGCTCTCGTATTAATGTAGGTATAAAAATGATAAACATTCGTGGAGAAACCTCTAGGGCCGTTTAAAATATTATTGTGATTGTGGACACGTTCGCGTGACATGATTATAATTCTAAAGACAATTCGGAGTATGCGTTCGCGCAACTTCGAACAAATCTTCTCAATAAAAAATGGGTTTTCCGAAGTTATTAAATTAATTTATCTCATATAGTCCGAGGCGCTCCACTTACCATTTAATCATACAAAAAATGACAAATGTTCGCAGTTTGTTTTAAGCATGCGTAATTTCGGCCAAATTTATTTTTTTATAATAAAAAATGTTATTAATTTAATTGTGTACACGTACGCGTGACATGATTCTTTACATACAAAAATAAAATGAATATACGTATGTGTGATTCGTTTCAAGACAATTCTATAATTACAAATAGTCAAGCTAAAAGAGGTAATAAAAGTTGAAAATACGCAATAAGTTCAAAAAATGTGTAATAAGTCAGATAATTAGGCCAAGTATAAATTGTTAAGCGACCGTTCTAGAACCACGGAATTCGGGAGTGCTTAATACCTTCTCCCGGGTTAACAGAATTCCTTACTCGGATTTCTGGTTCGCAGAATGTTAAACAGAGTCATATTTTCCTCGATTCGGGATTAAAACCGGTGACTTGGGACACCATAAATCTCTCAAGTGGCGACTCTGAAATAAATAAAGAATCCCATTTTGGTTGTCCTTTGATTGAAAAAACTCCCTTTACGTACGCCCTTCTCGGGGGCGTAACCGAAAAAGGAGGTGTGACAGCTCTTGCGACTCTGCTGGGGATGCTAACCCAGAATCTCTGGTTCAAGGTTCAAGAATTCGAGCTTAGAATAATTGTATTATTTGGCTTTATTGATTATCTGATTTTTACATGTTTGTGCCTAATGTGCTAAATGTTGCTTTTTACCGCTTTGATATTATATGAATTGTATATATAAAACTGCTATGAAACCCTTCTTCTTTCTAAGTCTTCTGAATTTATGGTGCACACGTGCGCGTGGCCCACCTTTCTGTTAGAAGTCATACCAAATAGAGCGAAGTTAGGCCAAGTAACTAGGCCGGGTAGACTTTCGTGCTCCCAGTACGTTGCCCCCACTTCGGCTCAAGCTATCCGCTTGGGTAAGCCAGGTCTAAAACAGTATACCCCAGGTTTTACACTTAGAATAACTCAGCTTCATGCCGGATCCCTAGTAGGAACGTTTGTTTGCATCATGTGCATTTGACTTCGGAGACTCAACACAGGGGTTGGGTCTGTCTAGGACAGGTGTACCCGAAATGAAAAGACCATCCTGATGCATCTTACTTGCTACTTGTGCATTCATTTGTTTCGGATTTGCATGTTGACCAGCTTATAGGAAAAAGTTAGAAAATGAAAATCAATGTGAGAACCGAGAAAGAAAATTGTTTGTTTTTCGAAAAAAAAAACAATTTCCAAAATATTTTGAAATTCTGAGAAGGGAAGGAAATATCGTGTTTCTTTTAAAAAGAATTTTATTATTTCGAACTACGTAAGTTTGATTCTCGCTAGATGTGAGATACGTAGGCAACCCACATCGGGACCAATTATTTAAAAAAAACAAAATAAAAAATAGATTTTTTCTTCAAAAAAAAAATAATTGCCGGTCAGCAAACACAACCTTCAAACCTTCTTCATCGAAGTGTTTTTTTTATACCTGATTTTTTTTTCAAGATGAGTCTTGATTTTGGGTTTTTAAAATTAACAGCGCTCATAGGTACAAAATGAGCACCATCCAAAACTCACCGTTCACAGATGTAGATGAGTTTCTATTTCGGCTTCAGATGTGGTGGCATGAATTAGGAGGAGATGGTCAGAAATGGGTCATTAAGTATTTGGGGGCTCTCACAGATATTATGAACGTTAAACCACACAATGATTTGATTACGGCGCTAATGACTTTTTGGGACCTTGTTCACAATGTCTTTCGCTTCTCTGATTTCGAGCTTACTCCCACATTGGAAGAAATAGCTGGATATTCCGGTTTTGACGGAGATTTGAGAAACCAGAATCTTATATTCCCAAAGGCTCCCTCAGTACACCGATTCTTTAGTCTTCTGAATATCAGTAATCAAATCAGAAAAAGTAACATTGTCAAAGGGTATTGTTCTTTCAACTTCCTATATTCAAGGTTCGGAAAGCCGGATGGATTTGAAATTCATGAAAAGGGCCTTACAAACAAACAAAACAAGGACACCTGGCAGATTCACCGACGCTTCGCTTTCATGGTGGCTTTTCTGGGAATCATGGTTTTCCCAAACAAAGAGCGGATGATTGATATTCGCATAGCCAGAGTCGTACAAGTCCTCACTATCAAGGAATGTCACACCTTTGCCCCGATCATTCTCTCAGACATTTATCGGGCGTTGACTTTATGTAAATCCGGGGCAAAATTCTTTGAAGGATGCAATATTTTGTTGCAAATGTGGTTGACTGAACATCTCCGACATCACCCCAAGTTCATGCAGTATGGTCCAAGCAAGGACAATTTCATCGAGAGTTATGAAGAGAGAATAAAAGATTATAAATCTCCAGAAGGGGTGGAAGTCTGGATATCCTATTTAAGATCTTTAATGGCAAGTCAAGTTGAGCGGACTTTGGGATGGCTCCCGATAAGAGAGGTGATACACATGTCAACCTTGAAGAGTTATTTGCTGCTGTTGGGTTTAAGAAGCGTCCAGCCGTATGCGCCACAGAGAGTTCTAAGACAGCTAGGGAGATATCAAGTGGTGCCTGATGATGAAGATTTGAGTGTGCAAGTGATCGAGCTACACCCCCAAGCCACTCTCCCTGAGGCTTTAATCCAGTAGATTTGGAATGGTTGTCGATACTTGAAAGATGATACTCAAGTTCCAGATCCTGCGAAATGCGAGATAAATCCGGGATATGCTAGGTGGTTTGAGAAAAGATCCCGTGTGGATGATGCACCAGAACCTGATCTTAGAAGGCCCATAAAAATACCGCATGTTCAAACCTTTGATGACAAAATCCAAGAACGGTTAGCTTGGGGTGAAAAGGAAAAGGGGTACAAAGCAACTATTCATGCCTTAGAAGAAAGCCTGAGGAACCTCAATTTGGAGAAAGACTTACAAGCACAAGAAGCAGAAGGTGAAAAGAAGAGTCTGATTAGCGAAAATAAAACTCTCCGCGCTCAGTTTCAATAGATGAAGAAAGCCTCTGAAGCGCCGGTGAGAAGTTGGAAAAATCAGAAAATCATTGCCAATCTGATGGAAAAAATGCAAGATTATGACTCCGTCTTGACAAAGACTGAAAAGGCGTTAGATAAAGCTAAGGGAAAAATCATACAGTTAAATGAGGAGGCCAAATCTAGTAAGGAACGCCAAGTAATAAGATTCGAAGAAGACATGGCTCAATTCAAGAGAGAGAAGGACCATTGGATATATTCAGAAGCTCAATTCCATGCACAGTTGGAAGAAATAAAAAGGTACAATAGAGAACATCAGCACGCAAATATTGATAGGGAAAGAGCACACGCAAGACTCAATCAGGCCAGACTACGAGCTCAATTGGAGTCAGCTTTAGATCGCGAAGATCGCATAAGAGATATAGCCACCACTCGCCAACAGCAATTGCAAAACCAAGACCAAAATCTCCAAGATTTTAGAGCACAAATCCATGATTTGGTTGTTTACACCTCTCAAAGTTATGTAAACTGCCAAGGGATGGATTATGAAAGGTTTCTAGAGCATGCACCTACTTTTTCCCGTCATCTTGCAATGGAGTTACAAAGAATGTACCATACACTAGGAGGTCAGCCGGGTCAAGCCCCACCGTGAGCAGATGTTCCAGTGATTGAAAGCAAAAGATTGTGGAGTGGAGCATAGTCATTAGTTGTTGGAACTTTTTATATAATAGTCATGTTTTAGTTTGAGCCCGTGTCAAGTCTTTTAAACCATTTTCTTAAAGTGTTGTCCAAATGTAATGTCATTTCTGTCTTTGTACTGTTTCGTTTGTTAAAAAATAAATAAGAGTATTAATAATTGTTTCCGCCAGAACTACGCACGGTCTGATTCATGCAGGTATATAATACGTAGGCAATCTCTATAAGATTCGACCACAACCAAAAGAAAAGAATAAAATGAAAAAGGGGAAGGAAGATAAAGATAGGCGTGGGTGACAATAAAAGGAAAGATCAGGAAAAGCTGGGATGACACAAGTAACCGAGCAAATACATGATAGAAAATAGTTAATTGCCTAGGTGCATTGCATCCCAACGTGTAATTGCATATGTGTTAAACTCTAAAAACTAACAAGTTTATTTATTTCCAGAATTCAAGCAGTTAGTTTATCTAGAGTCTACTGACACATTATCATTACCAAACCAGATCAAAAGGACCAATACCCGAAATCATGTCTATCCCGGATGTCAACGCAAGTGTTGAGGTAGAGGAGCTGGGCGTCAGTAAAATGAAAGAGGAAATGCTTAAACTTAAGCAACAGATGGCCGAGATGTATCAGGCCTGGTCTAAAGGGCAATCACCCCCAGCTTACCCTGCTAACCCTGCTTTCACCCCACCACCGGCTCAAACTCAGGATCATCATGCCACCGATCTATCCCCGAGCTTTCCCATTTACCAGCACTACCGGGGCACCACTTCGCACACACCACAATCTCCACCCCCTAAACCAATTCCATACCCTCCTCAAATCTCCTAGAGAGCATATATTCCATGCCCAGGACAACCAATACTATCCCTCGGAGCCCACTTTCAAAGCTTCAGAAACCCACTCATATACTCCTCGCTTTGACCTCCCAATAGAAACTAATAAACCAGTCAAAAAAACTGAACATGAGGAGATGTTCAGGAAAGTTAAAAGCTTAGAACAATCATTCCGAGACATGCGGGGGTTAGGAGGGCAAGTCAGTGTGGCCTACAAGGACCTATGTCTATTCCCAAATGTGCAATTACCGGCCGGTTTTAAGATGCCCAAGTACAACGGGCACAGCGATCCAGTAGCCCATTTAAGAGGTTTTTGTAGCAAGATGAGGGGAGCTGGAGGAAAAGACGAATTGTTAATGGCTTACTTCAGTCAGAGTTTGAGTGGATCAGCATTGGAATGGTATACCCGCCAAGACCATGGGAGATGGTACACATGGGATGATCTGGCGCAAGCATTTGCTTGTCACTTCCAGTACAATCTTGAGATCATTCCAGATCGACTGTCCTTGACTAAACTTGAGAAGAAGCACAGTGAAAGCTTCAGAGAATATGGTTTCAGATGGAGGGAGCAAGCGGCAAGAGTAGATCCCCCAATGAAGGAAAGTGAGATGGTAGATTACTTCCTACAGGCTTTGGAACCTACTTACTATGGCCATTTGGTCTCAGCAGTGGGAAAGTCATTCAATGAAGTAGTAAAGATGGGGGGCATGGTAGAAAAAGGCCTCAAGTCGAATAAAATCATGAGCTATTCGGCTATCAAAGCGACTACTCAGGCTATTCAAGGCGGCATAGGAGGGATTGGGAAGAATAAAAGAGAGGAAGCAGCAATAGTTGATTTAGGAACTTGGTCCGGATCCAGAGGTTCACCTTACCACGACAATCAACCTCGACCCCACCAACAAACCTATCACCATAATCCACCCCAACACTACTATCTCCTACCGGAACCTCATTTTTCCGTCCACCATGCACAAACCTACAACCAACCTCCTGCCCACGCTCAATGGCGCGCTCCTGTCCTACCAAATACTTATCCACATCCACGAGCCTACCAAAACACTCCAGGACCAAGTTTCAGGCCAAGTCAAGCACTCAAGGGTGAAAGGTTGCAGAAAAAGAAAACCTTTACTCGGTTGGGAGAATCATACACTAGTCTGTTCCACAGGCTAAAACAGCTAGATATGCTAAGGCCGATACAGTCTAAACTGCCAAATCCTCCTCCAAAGAATCTTGACTATACTGTCAGCTGTGAATATTGTTCTGGTACTCCGGGTCATGATACAGAAAGGTGCTGGCACTTGAACAGTGCGATACAGGAGCTGATTGATACCAATAGAATTGATGTTCAAGCTCCTGAAGCACCCAATATCAACAGGAATCCGATGTCAGCCCATCAGGAGGCGAATATGATCGAAATAGTGCATGTGGAGGGGGAACCCAAGAAGCCATCACAAACCGTCATGATGATTCGGTCTAGTGGAGTCAAGACAGATGAACAATTAGCAGATGAGAAGTTGGTGCTCAAGCAGAGAAAAAAATAGTGTTGAGCCATCTGTGGCAGTTGAGAAGGGGTCTTTAAGCAAAGTTGCAACGAAACAGGAAGGGGTAAAGGTGATTGTACCAGGAGCGGCCAGCAAACCCATCATAATCGTGGAAGGAGTCCGCTCAGATCGGGTTATTATCAAGCCAGTAACCCAGCTACCACCAATCAACAACAAGGCTATTCCATGGAATTACGAACGGGTAACAGTGATGTACAAAGGGAAGGAAGTCAAGGAAGAAATATGTGAAGTACAGGGTTTGACTCGCTCGGGAAGGTGTTTTACTCCCGAGGAGTTAAGAAGAGCTAAAAATAATCCAACACCAATGAAGAAAGTCATAACTGAAGAAGAAGTAGAAGAATTCTTGAGGAAGATGAAGCTGCATGACTATTCTATCGTGGAACAATTAAGAAAGGCGCCCGCTCAAATTTCACTATTATCATTACTGATCCATTCGGACGAGCACCGTCAAGCTTTAATGAAGATTTTGAATGAGGCACACGTTCCTGATAAGATCTCCGTGAATCACTTGGAAAAAATAGCCAACAAAATCTTCAAAGCAAACAGAGTCACGTTTTCTGATGATGAATTGCCTGTAGAAGGTACTGAGCACAACAGAGCTCTTTACCTCACATTAAAATGTGAAAACTCTATGGTGACCCGGGTATTGGTTGACAACGGGTCAAGCGCAAACATATGTCCTCTCTCCACTTTAAGCAAGTTGAAAATAGAAAAGGAGAGGATCCATAAGAACAGTATTTGCGTGCGGGGATTTGACGGCGGAGGTAAATATTCAGTTGGGGACATAGTGTTGGAGCTGACGATAGGGCCAGTCGAGTTCACAATGGAGTTTCAGGTGCTGGATATAGTTGTTTCCTATAACTTACTGTTGGGTCGACCCTGGATCCACGCAGCTAAAGCAGTCCCATCAACACTACACCAGGTAGTCAAATTTGAATGGGATAGACAAGAAATAGTTGTCCATGGGGAAGACAGCTTATGTGCTCGCAGCAATGCCATTGTACCAGTCATTGAAGTGGAAGATGACCAGGAACCGTGGGTCTACCAGGTTTCTGAAACGATGTTGGTAGAGAAAGTTTCGGAGGGGAAATACATTCCAAATTCAAAGATAACCGCCGCATCAGTCATGGTAGCATATGAGATGTTGAAGAATGGTTTTGTACTCGGTAAAGGTTTGGGCTCGTCGTTGCAAAGCATCATACAACCGGTGTCTCTTCCCGAAAACTTGGGAACATTTGGTTTGGGATTCAAGCCCACTGCTGCAGACATAAGAAAGGCCAGAAAGCTAAAACAGAAGACTTGGGTCCTTCCAAAGCCAGTCCCACGTCTTTCCAAATCATTTGTCAAGTCTGGTACCAGAAGTCGCCCGGTAACAACAATTCCCAGTTCTATGATTAATCCTGACGAGGAGTTAATTGAAAGATTTGAAAAGTTGTTTGATAGTGTGAACATGGTGGAAAGTGGTGAAGGTCCAAGCAACGCAACAATTCAATTCGTTGGGCCAGAAACAAAGCTTAATAATTGGAAAGCCACTCCTCTCCCCATTCGAAGGGAGTCTTGGTAGTTTATTTTGATTTTCCTTCAGTTTGTTTAGGTTATTCCAGGGTTATAATCCAGATTTTTATCTTTCAGTCTGTTTGAAGTGTGCAAACCCTATTATCTTTCATCATTCAATAAAATGCAGTTTCCCTTCCTTTATCATTCTTGATAGTTTTTCTTTTGTTTTTTTCTTTTCTGTACAGTTCTTTTTACGCTGGCTCTAGTGATATGGCATGTATAAGGAATCCTCAGCCCAGTCTTAAAAATCAATTTGATTCCAAAATAATAGTTCAAGAAGTAGATTGCGATTACGAATCAGAATACGATGAAGATAAGGCCTTCGAAGAGATTAGTAAGGATTTAATTCACTTCGAAGAAAAACACAGACCCAACCTGAATGATACAGAAGCCATCAATTTAGGAGACACAGATAATATCCGAGAGACTAAAATAAGCGTCTACCTCGGGCCAAAGATCCGGGAAGAGTTGATCAAAGCACTCATCGAATTCAAAGATGTTTTTGCATGGTCATATGAAGACATGCCGGGCTTGAGCACTGATTTAGTGGTCCACAAATTGCCCACTGATCCAATGATTCCTCCCGTCAAGCAAAAATTGAGGAAATTCAAAACTGATATGAGTGTGAAAATTAAAGAAGAAATCACCAAACAGTTGGATGCAAAGGTCATTAGGGTCACTCGATATCCTGTTTGGTTGGCTAATGTCGTTCCTGTGCCAAAGAAAGACGGCAAGATCAGAGTATGCGTCGATTACTGCAATCTCAACAAAGCAAGTCCAAAGGATAACTTCCCATTACCCAATATCCATATTTTGATCGATAATTGTGCCAAGCATGAGATATGATCTTTTGTGGATTGCTATGTCGGGTATCATCAGATTCTAATAGATGAAGAAGATGCAGAAAAGACGGCATTCATCACTCCATGGGGAACTTATTGCTACCGGGTAATGCCATTTGGTTTGAAGAACGCCGGGGCAACTTACATGGGAGCAATGACTACAGTGTTTCATGATAGGATACATAAGGAGATTGAGGTATAAGTGGATGATGTGATCATAAAATCAAAGCATCAGGCCGACCACGTTGGGGATTTGAGGAAATTCTTCCTGAGACTTCGCAGGTACAACCTCAAACTTAACCCTGCCAAGTGCGCATTTGGTGTTCCATCTGGAAAACTGTTGGGATTCATAGTCAGCCGGCGAGGCATCGAGTTGGACCCATTAAAGATCAAAGCCATCCAAGAATTGCCACCTCCGAGGAACAAGACTAAAGTAATGAGTCTGTTAGGGAGGTTGAACTACATCAGCAGGTTTATTGCTCAGCTCACGACAACTTGTGAGCCTATTTTCAAATTGCTGAAGAAGGATGTTGCGGTCAAGTGGACTGATGAGTGTCAAGAAGCGTTTAAAAGGATACTTGTCAAACCCACCCGTGTTGGTTCCGCCAGAACTAGGAAGACCTTTGATTCTTTACTTAACACTCTTGGAAAATTCATTTGGTTGTGTACTGGGGCAGCATGACATCACCGGCAGAAAGGAACAGGCCATCTACTATCTTAGCAAGAAGTTCACGGCTTATGAGGTTAAGTACACTCATCTGGAAAGGACATGTTGTGCCCTAACTTGGGTGGCTCAGAAATTGAAATATTATTTGTCATCCTACACTACTTACCTCATTTTGCGTTTGGATCCGTTGAAGTATATCTTTCAAAAGCCTATGCCGACAGGAAGACTCGCGAAGTGGCAGATATTGCTCACAGAGTTTGACATCATCTATGTAACTCGGACTACGATGAAAGCCCAAGCATTGGCCGATCATTTGGCCGAAAACCCGGTCGATGAAGATTACGAGCCTTTGAGAACTTATTTTCCCAATGAAGAAGTGATGCATATCGATGAACTGGAGCAAATTGAAAAACCAGGCTGGAAACTTTTTTTTGATGGGGCTGCTAACATGAAAGGAGTCGGGATAGGAGCTCTGATTATTTCTGAAATAGGGCATCACTATCCCGTTACGGCTCAGCTTCGGTTTTTTTGCACCAACAATATGGCTGAGTATGAAGCCTGTATTTTGGGTCTAAGGCTAGCTGCAGACATGGATATCCAGGAGATCTTGGTCTTGAGAGACTCGGATATTCTGGTACATCAAATTCAAGGAGAATGGAAAACGCGAGACTTGAAGCTCATACCGTACCGACAATGTTTACATGATCTTTGTCAACGGTTTCGATCAATGGAGTTCAGGCATATTCCAAGGGTCCATAATGAGGTTGCGATGCACTGGCTACCCTTGCATCAATGTTGCACCATCCGGACAAAGCTTACGTCGATCCTCTGCATATTCAAGTCCAAGATCAATATGCTTACTGTAACATGATTGAGGAAGAACTTAATGGTGAACCATGGTTCCACGATATCAAGGAATACATCAGAATGGGGATATATCCAGTGCAAGCCACAGGGGATCAAAAGAGAACAATTAGACGGTTGGCAAATGGATTCTTCTTAAGTGGAGGAGTTTTGTATAAGAAAACGCCAGACCTTGGATTATTAAGATGCATAGATGCTAGACAAGCTACGATTATCATGTCCGAAGTACATTCGGGAGTCTGTGGACCATATATGAACGGATATGTGTTGGCAAAGAAAATTCTCCGAGCAGGCTATTATTGGCTTACCATGGAGCGAGATTGTATCAATTTTGTGCGCAAATGTTATCAATGCCAGATACACGGAGATTTGATTCATTCTCCACCATCGGAATTGCACACAATGTCAGCACCATGGCCCTTCGTTGCTTGGGGCATGGATGTCATTGGACCAATTGAGCCAGCAGCATCCAACGGGCACAGGTTCATTCTGGTAGCCATTGATTATTTCGCCAAGTGGGTTGAGGCCAAAACATTCAAATCGGTGACCAAGAAAGCAGTGGCCGATTTCGTTCACTCAAATATCATCTGTCGATTCGGAATCCCAAAGGTGGTCATTACAGATAATGGTGCTAATCTTAACAGTAATTTGATGGAAGAGGTATGTCAATAGTTTAAGATTACACATCGCAATTCTACCCCATATCGACCCAAGGCAAATGGAGCAATCGAGGCAGCCAACAAAAACATAAAGAAGATACTTCGGAAAATGGTAGAAGGTTCGAGGCAATGGCATGAAAAATTACCATTTGCGTTGCTGGGATATCGCACTACCGTTCGCACTTCGGTAGGTGCAACTCCTTATTTGTTGGTATATGGCACTGAAGCAGTAATACCTGCAGAAGTTGAAATCCCTTCCCTTCGGATTGTCGTTGAGGCTAAGGTTGATGATGATGAGTGGGTCAAAACCCGTTTGGAGCACTTGAATTTGATTGATGAAAAAAGATTGGCAGCAGTATGTCATGGCCAGTTATATCAAAGAAGAATAGCAATAGCATACAACAAAAGGGTGCATCCCCGAAAGTTTGAAGTGGGTCAGCAAGTGCTGAAACGTATTCTTCCACATCAGGTTGAAGCAAAGGCAAGTTCGCCCCGAATTGGCAAGGGCCATTCATTCTGACCAGAGTATTATCCAATGGCGCTCTATGTCTAACAGATATCGAAGGAAAATGCATAGACATGGCCATCAATTCTGACGCAGTCAAGAGATATTATGTATGATTTCTTTGTTACAATTGTTGATTGTTTGTACTTGGCATTGTTTCAAAGATTGGAATGACGAAGGCAATTTGTTCTGCTATCTAAACACTTTACCCTTTGTTCCCCCTTTTTTAGCCGCATTTGTTTCTTTCATATCCCTCTTTTGGAATCAATAACAAAAAGAAAAGGACAAGAAAGAAAAAGAGAAAAGGAAAAGAAGTGAAAAGAGAAAGTATAACAACAAGCAATCAGGTTGTGAACTACGTTTGACCTGATTCCTGTTAAGGATACGTAGGCAGCCTCACGACTCGGTCATAGTAAAATAAAATATCAAAAGATCCCCAAGCAAGAAACTGGGGCAGAAGTTGTACTTGTAATAAGAAATGTGATTCCAAGAGTTGTAATTTTAAACCCATGTCAAATTGCTTTGAGCCTTTGATACCCTTTCTTTCTAACCCCATCCAAAAGCCCACATTATGGTCTAAAGAAAGACCTTTCGATCAGTCTTCGAGAGTTGCCAAGTTGAGCAAATAAAGGTGATTCATATTAGGATAACACTCTGGTCCAAGCAGGAAAAGTAATGAAAATGAGAGAGTCTTATTGGTGAAAACCCTCATGGGCACCATGGGGTGAAAGCTGAGAGAAAGTATAAATGAGAGAGCCTTATCGGTAAAAACCTTCGCGGGCACCATAAGGCGACAAGGAACTGAGGAACAAACGAATGAGAGAGGTTTGTCGGTGAAAACCCTTCAGGGCACTGCAAGTCGAACAAGGTCCGTAAGTTGGCGGAGAGTAAAATTGGGTTGTGGAAATTTTGGAGAACAAAGTAAAACAATTTGAAAAGAGATTGGTTAAATAGACTGGGCTGATTAATCCACAATGCATACCATGATCATTGGTGTCAGTGACTCCGCTCAGATAAGTTCCTTGTTCATATCTCCAACAGTCATCCAAATTTGGATTTTCTTCTTTATTCTTAATTTTCAAAATCGTCGCATTTCATTACTGTTAATTTGTACTCCTCTAAAGCTCTTCTGAGGTTATCCTTGTTCCAACAAATAAGAAGGAATGTCAAGGTATACTACCAAGATTCAAAATTGCACAAAGGCAAAATACGGCTAGGATATGCTGGAGGTAATATGATGAGACATAGGGTGTAAGCAAAAGTTAAATCGGTGAAATGGTTCAGTAATGTCATGAGAGATGTATGGTTATGAATGGAAGGGTCAGAAGTGAAAACAACAATTGGGGATCTTGCAGTTAAGGATCAATCATGAGGTCAAAACAGTCCTTTCGACCGGTTCAAGGCAGTCTGATGAAGCAAAGCAGGGCAAAGAGAAAACCCTCCCCAGCAAAAATGCCACAACTAACTACCACATTTTAAACTGACAAGATTTTCTTTGATTTGAAAACAAGGGCAAAGACGACATTTGTTCCAGGAAGCACCCTGTGAGGAGAGCAAGTACCATGCAGGTTTAATTGTATAAATTCTCAGGACCCTCTTGGAAAATGGGACTTAGCTTTAATTCAAAACATTCATGAATACAAGATCTGGCATAAGCTCTACTTCGTGAAAATATAAGTTGGTTTGAATTTTTTTTTTAAAAAAGACAAGGCTCATTATGAAACTTCAGGACCCTCCTAAAAAATGGGACCTAGGTTAAACCCTAAAACAATCATAAGTAGTAAATGTAGGACAAATGTGCACCAAAGGGAATATAAGTTGGCTTCAAAGTTCGCGTAAGAGTTATCAGGACCCTCCTGGATAATGAGACATATTAAAACTGATTTAGATAACAAGATTTAGCAGAAGTCATGCCTTTAAAAGATATAGCTTAGATTTAAAATTGTCGTTTAGTTAAGAGTTGTCAGGACCCCCCTGGATAATGGGCCATAACTTTCAAATTCTTGATAATATTTGGTAATATGATTTAGTTTTACAATCACATCTGTCCCCAACTACCAAACTGGGGCAGAAATTTTTCTTTGCTTTTGTCTATGTTGTTGAGATCAGGAGCCCACCTGGAGAACAAGGGAATACAATTCAAGTTTCAGCAATCAGGAGACCACCTGGAGAACAAGGGAATACAATTCAAGTTTCAACAATCAGGAGCCCACCTGGAGAACATTGGAATACAATTCAAGTTTCAACAATCAGGAGCCCACCTGGAGAACAAGGGAATACAATTCAAGTTTCAAAAATCAGGAGCCCATCTGGAGAACAAGGGAATACAATTCAAGTTTCAACGATCAGGAGCCCACCTGGAGAACAAGGGAATACAATTCAAGTTTCAACAATCAGGAGCCCCCTGGAGAACAAGGGAATACAATTCAAGTTTCAGAGGTCAGGAGCCCCACCTGAAGAACGGAATGATGAGTTATTTTTCGAAGTTGTCGTTGAGGTCAGGAGCCCCGCCTGAAGAAATGCATGGCGCTTTATTTTTCGAAGTTGTTGTTGAGGTCAGGAGACCCGCCTGAAGAATGGAATGGCTATTTATTTTTCGAAGTTGTTGTTGAAGTCTCGCTCGCCTGAAGAAAGGCATGGCGATTTATTTTTCGAAGTTGTTGTTGAGGTTAGGAGCCCCGCCTGAAGAACGGAATGGCGATTTATTTTTCGAAGTTGTTGTTGAGGTCAGGAGCCCCGCCTGAAGAATGGAATGGCGATTTATTTTTCGAAGTTGTTGTTGAAGTCTCGCCTGCCTGAAGAAAGGCATGGCGATTTATTTTTCAAAGTTGTTATTGAGGTCAGGAGCCTCGCCTGAAGAACGGAATGGCAATTTATTTTTCGAAGTTGTTGTTGAAGTCTCGCTCGCCTGGCGCTTTATTTTCGAAGATGTTGTTGAGGTCAGGAGCCCCGCCTGAAGAACGGAATGTCGATTTATTTTCAAGTTTTGAAGTTGGGAGCCCACTCATATAACAGAGGAATACATTGAAGTTTGAAGTCAGTAAAGCGGAGTGTTACAACAAAAAACCCCATCAGAAATCAGAAGGAAGACCACAAGTCAAGTCAGAAGTAAAAGCAACATGAAAGGAAATAATAGTCAAAGGAAGACATTTAAAGGGTCAACAGTCAGGAGCCCGCCTGAAGAATGGAGACTGAATTATTTTGAAGAAGCTGTTGAAGTCAGGAGCCCGCCTGGAGAATGGAGGCTGAATTATTTTGAAGAAGTAGTTGAAGTCAGGAGCCCGCCTTGAGAATGGAGGTGTTACATTTAAGGAATTGTTGAAATCAGGAGCCCGCCTGGAGAATGGAGGTGTTATATTTTAAGAAGTAATTGTTGTTGAAGTCAGTAAAGCAGCGGGAGACAACAAAATCCCCAGCAGAGGAAGGCAGTTCAAGATTCGAAGGAAAATAACGTGAAGCTCACAAGAAGGAAATAAACAGTTCGAAATCGGCGATCAAGGGAGAATACAAGTCAATTCAGAAGTAAAGGCAACATCAGAGGAAACACAAGGCAACAAGGCAACACCAGTCACATGACCAAGTTTGAGAATAAAATTTTGTAATGCATAGCTCATAGCTTAGTATAACTTCTTTATCTTTAAGCAATGGTGTAATAAGGAGGTCGAAAAGCAGTAGCAACAGCATGCAGCCGCAGTAACAGTAACAGCAGTCCCATGGTAGTCCCAGCTACGAAAATTTCCTGAACTACATTAACCTGATTCCCTTCTAGCCAGGGATATGTAGGAAACCTTTGAAGCAAAGGTTCAGTTAAATCTTTTTCAAAAAATGCTTCACACGGAGTACTCCAACGGGCAAAAATCGCTCGTATCCGCTCACTTTATCTTTGCACGAAAACTCTTTGCGTTTTCGGACAAAGAGGGGCAGCTGTGAGCACGTGATTTTTGCTTCACGGAAATTACTCCAAAAGAAATCGAGAAATAAAGCAAGTTGCCTTCGGGTACAATTTTGAGAATTTGCATGACATTTTTGGTAATTATTTTATCCGTAAATGTTTATCTTGTTGTAGTTAATTGAAAAATACAAAAATACATGTTGCATGCATATTTAGGATTTAATTATGCATTTAGGAATTAATTAAACCATCATTTGGCTCTAAAAGGAAAATCACAAAAATATGCATTTTATTCTATTTGTTGTCATTGTATGATTTTATTTTAAGGTTTTAATTTGTGTGTTAATTTTTGTAACTGTTAAATAATATTTGTGTAGTTTTGTTTTTGATATTAAAATTTAATTAGGAATTGTGTTTAAATTAGAAATTAAAGAAGGAAAAGAAAAAGAGTTCAAAAAATGAAGGAATTTAGATGTGGGCTTAAAATTGAGACCAAAAACCAGGCCCAAATCAACTCATTTGACCCAGTCCGGTTAGCTGGTCTCTCAGACGAAGGAAACGATGCCGTATTGGCACTTTCCATCTGGACCGTTGATCAAACAGATCTAACGGTCCAGTTCAGTTCTTTCATTAAACCAAACGACGCCGTATGGTTGTATTTGATCGGGACCGTTCATTGCTTTTGATCTAACGGCTCCCAGGCTTTCCCTCATGACCCGAACCCACTCCCGTCTGAGACCGACCCAATCCCCACTCAATCAAAACGGCACCGTTCCCTTAAGTGAAGAGATCCTGGCCATCAATCTCACCTGATCCAACGGCCAGGATCCATCCCTCCCCTTCGTATATAAGACCCCATCTCTCACCCCACGCCCCCATAGCCAAACGCCCCCCTTTCCTCCTCACTTCGTCTCTCTCGTTTCAGAGACGGAACCTAGGTCAACCCTAGCCGCCATAGCTCCCCTTCGCCTGAAACCCGGCAGCAACTACGCCGCCGGCCACCTCCTTAACACCATAGATCCACCTTAACACCCTGGTTACGAATCCACTACTCCCTTGGCTCGAATCAATCCCCATCTTCTCGAATCTTCATTTGAAGATTCGAGCCAAAACCCCATCTATTCCAAACCACCCCAAATTCATACCAGTTACTCCCCTAACCTCACTCGTAACCAAACCAAGCTTGGTTTGGTTCGAATCTAACCAGAAACCTTCAAGCCCCAAATCGACTGTATGAACCCTAGAAATCCAGAACCTTGGGGTCTGTCCAGTTAAACGAAGGGTTGGGGTCTAATAGACCTTAATCAAGGAGTTCTCGATTGAGAACGCTTCGATTAAAGTCCGTTCGACCTCAAAGAGGTCGAGTCCGGTTCGAGACTGGGTCATTTTTGTTCTTAAGATTCAGAGGTATTTTTTCTTTCCTTCCTTCTGTTCATGTATTCTATTTGAATCTCTTTGCATGTTTTAGTAGTTTGTGTGATTTTTCTACTTTTCTTTTAATTAATTCTGTTCATCTTCAGTAGACCTTTTATTTGGTCCAATTCTATCATTGCTTCTGTTTGCTGTAATTGTTATGTGTTATAATTTGTGTAATCGATTGAATAAGTGACGTCGATTAGTCCGGTAGGCCTGAATATTAATTTAACATGATAGTAGTGTAATGTTGGTTTTGATTTCATGGTTCATGCTAGTCTGTTTCCCCTCCTACTTCGTTTCTGTCCTAAATGTTGTGTTGAAACGAGCCTGTTGGTATAGTTGAACTTAGTACTGAGCCTGTGGGTATATTCAGTTCGTCACATTGTTTTTGCTTGATCATTTGAAATGTTCTGAATTGCTTGGTCAATCGAACTACTTCATCACAACTGCTATTTTGGTTGTCACCTAAACCTGCTGTGTCATGCCCTGTCAATCGATAGCCTTAGCCTTTATTTTGTTGCTGTTTGATTCAAGTTTAAGCAATTGATGAATTGAATCATACTGTCTAGGGTCTGAAATGAATCTGACAACTGATTTGAATTCAGTATTGGTGATAATGTCAACTAGATAGTAGTGAGTCATAAGGCTGCATTCATAACTTAGGAGCATTGGCTATAGCTGCAATTTCAGGGATTTTAGGAGGGTAATTTGGGAATTGAAAATAGGGAAGATGGGTGGTTTGAGTGTTCTGTCCACTAAGTATTAAAATACCATTAAACTAATGAATTAATTAGTATTAATGGGGACTAAAAGGGAATGGGGGCTGAAAATAAGGAAAAAGTTTTCCTTAGTGGGATTTAAAGTGGAATGATTCAGATTTTAGTGGAAAGGGAGGTAAGGCAGTAAGTTAAAAAAGGTCGGGCATGCTTGTATAAGAGGGGAGGAGGTCTGCAAAGAGAGGGGGATTCAGAAAGACATTTAGAGAGAGAGAGAGGGGCATTCAAAAAAAAAACAAAAAAAAACATTCGGGAAAATATTGGAAAGGATACAAAATATTACTTTTCCATTAAAATTTCCGAAATTCTTAAGGCTTTTCATTTCTGAAATAATTCCTGAATAATCATATGTTAAAACTGATTTGAACTTGTTGATTTTCAAGTGTTTGGTTCAAGTGTTGGCTGCATTTTTTTTATGAACTGATCATCATTTGATCTTTCTACTGGTTTGAATTTGGCTCAAAAATTGGTTTTCCTTGGTGTATTTCTGCTGTTGGGTCTTGCTGTTGCTACTGCTGAATCTTACCCCTTCTTACTTTCATTTCCAGGTATATGTTTTTAGACTTATCTCATACAAGGTTTCGATATCGCAAGGAAATAAAATCCGGAGTTCCAAACATGTCCTCTGCCCATTTAAATCTATTAGTTTAAGTTTCAGTTTTTTTTAGTTAATTAACATATCATATGCTCAACATGGGAGCTATTAGCCAATTGACTTCTGTTGAAGTTAGCATAAGTTCTGCAGTAATTTTACTTATTTTCGAAGCTCATTGGTTATAGTTGCTTTCGAACTGTTGAGATGTGGAACTTGGTAAAAAGTTGACCATTAGTTAAATGTTATGTTTAAGTCCTGTTAGCTAAGTGCAGGGTAGTATGGAAATATCAAGGAACCACAATAGCATATTTCGTCAAACATCGGAATTTTGTTTTAATTCTAGTTGATATAAGTGTTCTTGTTTGTATGTAATCTTGTATGATAACAGCTATTGGGATAACCATAAGTTAGAGGTAAATTGATAAAATCCATTATGCTTAAAGTATTGGAGTATTCTGAAAGGTTCAGTTGTGTATTCGTGGTATATGTAGTGTGAATTTATCAATTTGTAAACTAGTTGTCTTTCTTAACAACAAATTGCCTATTTTAACTTAGGAGTACAAGTAGCCCATTTCTTATAACAAATAATGTCAACATTATTACAAGGTATAGATTTGGTAGTTGTAAATAGTTTTCACAAGTTTTGGACAATAATTGGTTCGGTTTTGTTCGTCTAAAACCCAATCGTCATAAGCAAATTAACAGAATAATTAGAACTTGTACTAAGAATAAAATGCGTAGAAGAGGACTGGGTTTATGAATACTGATCTCGGCATTTCAAGTAGAGGATATACAAAGGTTGAGTTTGCTCCGGGAGGAGTGACGGTTATTTCATAAAACAAATAGTATGCATATCAGCTAAAATTTCTCCCAACTTTACACGTAAACCGTTTTGCAAGCTTTAAACACATACAATTGGTCTCAAGCATAGGAAGAGAACAAACAACTTATGAATATGGTGATCAAGCTCTAGGCACATAATTAAATCACGGTTACTGTTTTCGGAGTGTGGTTGTGATTTTTAATTTCAAGTTAGTTTTAATTATCTCCTTAATTCTTCTAGTTAAATAGTTTTGAGGCATGTCATTCACACTTTTAAATCATATAACCTATGGCCATCACTTACTGAATCTTGATTCTTTGGAAATCGAGGCGCGTCATTCAGCGAATTCCCATGGCCCTCGTATTAATGTAGGTAAATAAATAATAAACATTCGTAGAGAAACCTCTAGGGCCGTTTAAAATATTATCGTGATTGTGGACACGTTCGCGTGACATGATTACAATTCTAAAGACAATTCGGAGTATGCGTTCGCGCAACTTCGAACAAATCTTCTCAATAAAAAATGGGTTTTCGGAGGTTATTAAATTAATTTATCTCATATAGTTCGATGCGCTCCACTTACCATTTAATCATACAAAAAATGACAAATGTTCGCAGTTTGTTTTAAGCATGCGTAATTTCGGCCAAATTCATTTTTTTATAATAAAAAATGTTATTAATTTAATAGTGTACACGTACGCGTGACATGATTCTTTACATACAAAAATAAAACGAATATACGTACGCGTGATTCGTTTCAAGACAATTCTATAATTGCAAATAGTCAAGCTAAAAGCGGTAATAAAAGTTGAAAATACGCAATAAGTTCAAAAAATGTGTAATAAGTCAGATAATTAGGCCAAGTATAAATTGTTAAGCGACCGTGCTAGAACCACGGAATTCGGGAGTGCCTAATACCTTCTCCCGGGTTAACAGAATTCCTTACTCGGATTTCTGGTTCGCAGAATGTTAAACAGAGTCATATTTTTCTCGATTCGGGATTAAAACCGGTGACTTGGGACACTATAAATCTCCCAAGTGGCGACTCTAAAATAAATAAAGAATCCAATTTCGGTTGTCCTTTGATTGGAAAAACTCCCTTTACGTTCTCGGGGGCGTAGCCGAAAAAGGAGGTGTGACAACTTCCAACTCAATTATTCTCTTGTCCAAGAAGGATATAATCAAGTTTTAATATTGCCGGTATTATGTCCTACTTGAAAATAATTTACCAAAGATCTACGTGCAACGCACATACATAGTAACTAGTTATTATAAAAGCACGAATACAGTATTGGTTGACCAAAAAGCCCTAAAATATATAAAATTAGAGGTTATTTTGGTAAAATATAATTGAAATAGAGTTCTAATTAAATACTACATTTGAATTTTAGTACCTAAAAATCATCTACTAATTATCTACTTGGATTAGATAAGTTCATAAACCAAACTTATTCCTAATTATACTAGAATTATAGTTTCATGTTTTTTTAGTTCCATTTAAAATGCTGTTTACCGAGAAAATGGTAATAACAATTAAATTTATTGATGCGACTCTAAAAATACGTGATCTATTTTTATGCTAGTTTGTTAAGCAGTTGATGCTAAGTATATGAGATTTAGAGATGAAACAAAGTTAGAGAGAGAGCTATAATCAAACCGTTAGGTCGGCTATTCAGGGCCTCGAGCCTGTCGAGTTGGGGCCTGAAGGTCGATTCCAGAGCTCGGGCTCGAGCTATCGTGGGTGATCGGGGTAGGACTAACAATTATGAAATAATTAACGAAGGCTCTTTATGGCCAATGACAAGAAATAAATGATGAACAAATATAAAGATAATAAATGAAAGCAATAATATCAAGAGAGTATGTTAGAGAGCAAAGAGAATGTTCGTGTATATTTCGTGTGGAGTAGCTGAAGCAACAGAGAGTTTACAAAATGTCAAAGACCCCCTTTATATAGGAGGAGAACCCCAACATAGTACAAAAGCATTAATTACAAAAGTAGGGGGATGGGACAACTAGATGGTACCAGGCTCTGCCAGCACTAGCTGCATGCCTAGGGAGCTCTCCAGTCCCATCATGACCGCGGCCAACATTGTCGTTATGTCGGGCGTCAATGAACCTCAAGGGAGGGAGCTCGACCACAGCCTCGCAGCCCCAAGATCTCGAGATGATCCCATGAAATGCCTTGATAACGAGAAATTGGACCTCCGATTTCGCCATATACAGATAGTGTCCGCGTTTCCTAGAACGAAGTGATATGAAACAATTTTGAGCCTCCGTTATGAGGACATCATTGCCGTGATGTCAGCCTATTAGAGCATTAAATGCCATGTCCCAAAAAACCATGCAATGGTCGCCGTCAAACGTGACTATTGAGAGATTCACGAACCGCTATTGGCTCGTCCCTTCCGCTGCCCATGTGGTTCCTATAAATACACCAACCTTTTGATAATCCTTATTTTCCCAACATCTTCAAATTCGCGAATCCAGACCCATCTCCTTTTACATTCTTCCTTTTCACTTTCTTAGAGAAAATTTTACCGTCGCAATGGCCAGAACTTCTTGGACGGTTCCTCGGCAGAATGAAGTCGCCTTTTCATCTCGGTTGTCTAAGGAGAAAACAAAAGTGATACCCACTCTGGGACAATGTACTCCCCCCGATCTTGACATGTCGAAAGATTATACGATCGATAAACCCCTTGCTATACCGGGCCAATGCGAACACGTGTCCCGGTACGTCAGTGTCATGATCGATGCGGGGACGGTAAAAAGGACTGCCGATGGAAGAAAGCGGTGGAGGTGGAGATTCCTAGCCTTGATGAGAACATAACGGATTGCAAAGACGGTTTCCTCTACGTATATACTTATCCCTTTACTTTGAGTCCGGCTGAGCCTTCTGGATTCCCTCCCCCGGAGATAGATCCGGTCATCCTTGACTTTTGCGACAAATATCAGGTGACGCTTGGTCAAATCTATCCCTCTTTTTGGAGGATAGTCTTGATGCTCCGTTATTTCACTGATAAGGTTGGGGACGAGACCTTTACCCTGAATTATTTGATCAGGATGTACATCCCCCGGTTCTATCAAGGCTTGATTAGGCTTCATCATCGATCCAAGAAATCATTTTTCTCGAGCACCGATGAGGAGAAAGATCGGGGATGGATGAGTAGGTTTATCCGGGTTAGAACCTCAGACATCATTCCGGCTGGGAGGATGCCTTTCCCGGAGAGGTGGAACATGCAGAGTAAGCAATTTTTCCTTCAGACATGTTTTAAGATCTTTTTTCCTTTCTTCCAAAAAGATAACCTCTTTTTATTTTCTGCAGCAGCCACTTGGTATCCTAAAGCGGTCTCGGATCTACCGGGGTGGATCGAGCGGTTGGACAAATAGTTTCTGTATCTTGACCGATCTTGGACCGACCTGGCCAAGACGTGGTGGGTGGCCAAGAATCATGGTAAAGTTTCTCTTGCCGCCTACATCTTGACCCTATGTTTTTTTCTTGTACCTTCTTGTGTTGACAAGTTGCGGCCGCTATGCTCGTGAAGGCCTCGGCGAGAATGTGCTGATGAGACCACCCCTTGGAGGCGGGACGGAGGATTCGGAGCCTGCCGAGGGAAATAAAAGGAAAGGCAAGGAGGTTGTTGACCCTTCTGTGACGAAGAAACCTAATACGCACATGCCTAAAACTGTCATTGGGACCTCAGCTTCTGCTTACGAGGAAAGCCTCGGTACTGATGACGAAAATGATATGAGAGCGGGTAGCACTTGGAGGAGAGGCCGAGGCCGGAACGAAAGTGTGAGCACGTGATTTTTGCCTTACGAAAAACTGCTCCAAAATAAATCAAAATAAATTTCTTTTACTGTGTAATTTCTGAATTTGCGTGGTGTTGAATATTTGTTTATGTCCGTAAAATGTTTGCTTTGTTATAATTAAACAAAATTAAAATAAAAATACATGTTTCATGCATATCTAGGATTTAAGTATGCATTTAATTAAGTTAATTTAAATAAAATCACAAAAAAATATGCATTGGTTCTATTTTAAATGTTTCACTGTGTGATTGATGTTTTTGTCTATGTGTTAAATAATTGTTATAGAGTAATTAATATATTTTTGTGAAGTTAAAATGGTTTTATAGTTAAAATTAGAAATTTAAATTAGAAAATGAATTAATTGAAAAAATAAAATAAAAATATACAAGTGTAAAGATTGGACCTGGATTAAAATCCAGGCCCAAATCAATTTACCCCCCCCCCCTGTCAGCCCAATCCAAACAGCCTGTCCGGTCCAGTCCCGAGTTAAGACCAAACCGCGTCGTTTGATCACCTCTTATCAAGGGCCGTTGGATTAAATACAACCAACGGCCAAGATCTCATCACCCTAACCCAAGACCCTTACCCGATCCGATACCCGGTTCAACCCGTCCCCCTAACTTAAACCAAACGACACCGTTTGGTTAAGTGAGTAGATCTCAGCCATCCATTCTACTTGATCCAACGGACGATACCAGTCCACCCCACCCCTATATAAATCCCAAACCTTACCCCGGCCCCTAACCAAACACCCCCCCCCCTTTTACACTGTTCATCATCGTCCCAAACCCCCACTCCTAACCCTAGCCGCCCTAGGATTCCACCGCCTGAAACCCGGCGGCATCAACGCCGCCGGTCACCATCTTGACACCCCAGAACCCCCTGAACACCCTCTATACGAATATGTTACCCGCTTGGTTCGAATCTCCCTGAAGGTTCTCGAATCTTCATTTGAAGATTCGAGCCAAGTTCAGATCTAAACCTAACAGTCCCAAACCGACACCATAGCTTCCCCTAGTCACCCTAAGTATGGATCTATCGTTTGTTTGGTTCGAATCAGTTCGGAACTTCTCGAATCTTCTTTTGAAGATTCGGACCAAACAAGAACAAACTCAGATCCATTTCAAACTAACACGAAATAACCCCTAGGCTACCCTCACCCTTGTATCATGTTTGGTTCCCTTCAAATCTGCCTAGAAATGTTCGGATTTAAGATCCAAGAACCTGAAACCCTAAAAATTTCCAATCTTGGAATTTTTCCGATTTCAAGTAAAAGATTGAGGTTCAATCGACCTTAGTCAAAGTATTTTCAGTGGAAAATACTTCGACTAAGGTCTGTTTGATTTCAAACAAAAAATCCGAAGCCGAGTTGAGTTCGAGTCTGATTAAAATTCAGAGGTATTTTTCTATTATTTGGTGTATGCTAAGTGTATTGTTGTCTGTGTCAATAGCTTTTTGATTTTCATATTTGTTTTGATCAATTATGTCATTTCTGTCTCCTACCTATTTACTTGATCCGAATGTGAATTGTTTCTATTGGTTGTGATTATTTACAATGTATGTAATCGACTCGATTAAGTTCGTCAATTAGTTATATTATGAATTCTCGTTTATGATAAATACTGATTGAAACAATCTGTCTACCTATTGTTTGTTGACAATTGTTATAGATAGTTAGTTAATTAGTCTTTTAAATCATGTTTGTTTATAAATCAGTGAGTCCGTCAAATGGATGTTGTGTATGTATTGATTTCTGGGCAGTTAGTTTCAGGTAATGCATATACTGTCAATACCCCTGCACTTATGCTAAATTCAATTTCAATTCAGATTTTTGTTCTGTTAAGTTCTGTGTATTGTTAAAATGTTTGTGTACAAGTTCAGTGTTCAAATCTGAATTTAGTTTTGTCCATTAGCTATTAGACATTGGGTGTTGGATCAATTAGTTATCATTGAATAGACAGAATGTTTGTTTGATTTAGGACTTGGTTATTAGCTGCTAAACAGGTTTAATTCAGATAATTTGGTTAAGGTTTAAGCAATTTTGGTCTGGGGCAGTTATAACAGTAGTATTAAGGGATTTTCAGTGAGTATTTGAGAAATGAAACAGTAGGGTAATATAATAATAATAGTGTGCTTATAATGGAATGTTAGTGGCTATAATTTAGGAGATAATGGGAAACAAAGGGTAATGGAATACTAGAAATCAGGAAAAAGTTCACTCAATGGGATTTAAAGTAGTTAAAAGCAGATTTTAGATATGATTTTCTGTTTTTAAAAGATAAAAGGGGGTCCAGGCAGCACAAAAAGGAAGGAGGCATACCTGTATAAATACAGGGGCAGATTTCAGGAAAAAAGAGAAAAAGGAGAGAATTTTTAAGAGAGAATTTTTAAGAGATTTTTAGGGCTGAGATTTTGAAGAAAGGAAACAGAAAATAGAACACTCACATACACACTCACAAACAGATACAGCAGTAGAAACAGAAAATCAGAAACAAATGGGAATTTGAAATTGAAGAGAAACTGAAATCTGAAATGTTGTTCTTTTGTTGAATCTGTTCAACTTTATGTGATTCCACTGTTCAGTTAAAATCTGAAGTGTTTCTTAAAAGTACTTTACTGTGCATCTGGGCTCTTCGAATCCTATTTTTGTTCAGATTTGCTGTGTTATCAGTATATTCTACTGATTTTGTTACTGCTGTAACTGCTGAAACTTACTTCTTCTACCTCCATTTTCAGGTATATGTCTTTTAAATTTTAAGTTGGAAAGAGATTTCAGCATGACCCATCAATGAAGCTTGAATTAAAATGCTATTTCCAATTGTCCAAGTTCATTAGTTTTAATTTCATTTTTTATGTTAATTAATTAGTAGTGAACTCAATTTGATAGCCATGAGTTAAATTGTCTTATTTTGAAATTCATATAAAGTTTTTTTTGTAATAATGTTAGCCATTCCGAAATCTCATTGGTATAGGTATATGTGAATTGTCAAAACAGGGAGTAAGGCATAAAAATGGGCCATTGATTACATCCCATAATACCATTAGCTAAATGCAAAGATAAAGAAGTTACATTAGTAGAATATCTTGTAATAAATATGATTTTGTTTAGATTGGTATAAGTTATTATATGGTATGATGACAGGTATAATCATATGAGTAAAGTAAGTCGGTATAGCTCGTCATGATGATAAAACGTTATGAATGTTTACGCCAAATAGTTGGGTTGCATGTAAGGTAACTTTGTTGAATTAACTTGCATAATAATTCCTTTTCTATAAATTCGATGCTTATCTACTTTCATAAAAAAAAGTGACCAAATAATTAGGCCTATTAGACTAAAAGTGAGTATATGAGAATGAAAAGAGATGTACAAGCATAAATTGCCACACTTTACATCATTAATAATTAGAAATAGAATTTGCATTAAGTAAACAATGAAAATTCTCGGAAAATATTTCCTTCCTTTATGAATCATTCATTTTCAGTTTCATATGCCATTTATTCTTTGGCATGTATATATATATGTCATATTTGTTTTAAAGATAGTATTAATCATATTCTTATTATGTCCTTTGAATTTGAACAGTTGGAATGAATTATTTATATTCGGAAATTATAATCAATGGAAAACATTTAATAAATTGTGAATTCTTTTTCAAGAATTAAAAGGTCTTAAAAGGAAATTTCTCGCGATATAACAAACATTTTGTGGAAATTCCATAATATCATTACCATAATGTTGCGCAATTAGGGATACGTTCGCGTACCCTGATTATATTTTTAAAAGCAAAAAAATCGGATTATGCGTACGCGCAATTTCGAACGAATATTTAATAAAAGGATTTATCCAAAGGCGTTAAATCAATTTCATAAAAAATCCGAGATGTACGGTTCACTATTCAAAAAAAAAAAGAAATAAATATTCTTGATTCAACACAATCTCGGAAAAATGATTGCTTAATATATTATCAAAAATTATTGTGTACACGTACGCGTGACACAATTCCGCATTTTTAAATTTGTAACACGAATATACGTACGCGTAATTCGATTCAAAGAAGGGTCCTTAATCACGATAAGTAAAAGCGGTAGTAAAATCATGTAACATCAATATATTTAATAAAATTCAAGATAATTAAGCCAATAATAAAAACAGTTAAGCAACCGTGCTAGAACCACGGAATTCGGAAATGCCTAACACCTTCTTCCGGATTAACAAAATTCCTTACTCAGGATTTCTGGTTCGCAGAATAATAAACAGAGTCATATTCTCCTCGATTCAGGGATTATAATTGGTGACTTGGGACGCCTTAAAATTCCCAGGTGGCGACTCTGAAACAAATAAACAAATCCCGTTTTGACTGTCCTTTAATTGGAGAAAACTCCCTTGCACCCTCGCGGGGGCAGAAAAAGGAGGTGCGACAGCTCTGGCGACTCTGCTGGGGATATCGAACCCAGAATCTCTGGTTCAGGGTTTAAAGAATTCGAGCTTAAAGTATCTGTTTTTATTGGCTTTACTCACTATATAATTTTCAACTATTTATATGCTAATATGCTAAATGTTTATTTTTACCGCTTTAATAATATTTGAATTGTGAATATATACAACTGCTACGAAACCCCCTTCTTTCTGAGTCTTCTGAATTTATGGTGTACACGTGCGCGTGACCCACCTTTCTGTTAAAGTCATACCAAATAAGACGGAGTTGGGACAAGTAACTAGGCCGGGCAGACTTTCGTGCTCCCGGTACATTACCCCCGCTTCGGCTCAAACTGTCCGTTTGGGTAAGCCAGGTTTAGAACAATCAACCTAAGGTTTTACACTTAGAATAACTCGGCCATGTAATTGATCCCTAGTAGGAACGAATCCTAGTAGGAACGAATATTTGCATCATATGCATTTGGCCTTGGAGACTCAACATAGGGGTTGGGTCTGTCTAGGACAGGTGAACCCAAAATTAAAAGACCATCATGATGCATCCTACTTGTTACTTGTGCATTCATTTGCCTCGAACATGCTTGTTGACCAGCTTAAATAAAATCATGGTAAGAAGCAAGGAATAAAATGGGTTGCTTTAAAATTTTCGAAAAAATATAGTTTTAAATTTTGAAATAAAAATATTTAGAAAAAAAAAATTCGAAAATAATTTTTAGTATAAATTTTTTTCCAAAATAAACTTTGACTTTATTAAAATTAAATTTCAGATACAAAATGAGCACTACACAAAGCCCCTCATCCATAAGTACGGAGGAATTTCTATGTCAGCTTCAAATGTGGTGGTATGATTTAGGCGAAGACGGTCAAAAATGGGTCGTCAAGCATTTGGGAAATCTCACAGACATTATGAAAGTTGAGCCTCGGGATGATCTGATTACGGCATTAGTAACTTTCTGGGACCCTGTTCACAATGTTTTTCGTTTCTCTGACTTCGAGCTTACTCCTACATTAGAGGAGATAGCTGGCTATGTTGGTTTTGACGGAAGTTTAAGAAATCAAAGCTTGATATTCACAAAGGCTCCTTCAATACATCGATTCTTCGGTCTTCTGAACATCAGCAGTCAAATCAGGAAAAGCAATGTCATCAATGGATGTTTTTCCTTCAATTTTTTGTATTCCAGGTTTGGAAAGTCAGATGGGTTCGAAATTCATGAGAAAGGCCTTACTAATAAGCAAAACAAAGACACTTGGCAGATGCACCGTCGATTTGCTTTCATGGTAGCTTTTCTAGGAGTCATGGTCTTCCCAAATAAAGAGCGAACAATTGATATTCGCACCGCAAAAGTTGTGCAAATCCTACCCACTAAAGAAAATCACACCCTTGTCCCCATCATTTTATCAGATATTTATCGGGCTTTGACTTTATGCAAATCAGGAGCGAAAATCTTCGAAGGATGCAAAATTTTGTTGCAAATGTGGGTAATTGAACATCTCCAACAACAGCCCAAGATCATACAGTATGGGTCAAACAAAGCTAATTGCATCGAGAGCTATGAGGAAAGAACAAAAAATTATCAAGCTCCAGGAGGTATAGAAGCATGGGTATCTCGTCTAAAGGCTTTAACGGCGAATCAAATTGAATGGACTCTGGGATGGCTCCCGATGAGAGAAGTAATACATATGTCAACCTCAAATAGTTATCTACTACTATTGGGATTGAGAAGCATTCAGCCATATGCACCACTAAGAGTCCTAAGACAACTAGGGAGATATCAAATAGTTCCTGATGAGGAAGATTTGAGTATGCAAGTAATCGAATTACACCCAGAAGCCACTATTCCCGAAGCTCTACTTCAGCAGATGTGGAATGGGTGCCGATACTTGAAAAGTGATACTCAAGTCCTAGATGCTACCAAGGGTGAGATAAATCCTGGATATGCAAGGTGGTTCGAAAAGCGGTCTCGCGTGGATGATGTACCGGAACCTGAGCTAAAAAGGCCAACAAAAAGACCCCATGTTCAAAACTTCAACGATAAAATCCAAGAGCGGTTGATCTGGGGAGAAAAAGAAAAAGGGTACAAAGCAACTATCCATGCCCTAAAAGAAAATCTAAGAAGCCTCAGTTTGGAGAAAGATTTGCAAGAACAAGAAGCCGAAGGCGAGAAAAAGAGTCTAGCTTGTGAGAATGAAACTTTTCATGCTCGATTCCAAAAAATGAAAAGAGTCTCTGAAACGCCAAAGTGGAGCTGGAAGGATCAAAAAACCATCGCCAATCTCTTTGAAAAAATGCAAGATTATGATTCCATTCTTGCGGAAAACGAAAGGGAGTTGAACAAAGCAAAAGAAAGGATCCAACAATTAAACGAAGAAGCCAGATCTAACAAGGAACGCCAAGATAGGCAATCCGAAAAAGACAAGGCTCAATTCAAGAAGGAAAAGACTATTGGATGCGATCAGAAGACCAGCTTTGTGCACAACTAGAAGAGGCAAGAAGATGCAACAGAGAATATCAACAAGAAGACCTCGACAGGGAAAGATCGCAAGCAAGATTAGAGCAGGCCAGACTCCGAGCTCTATTAGAATCAGCTCTAGATCGTGAATACCATGTCAGAGATATAGCTACCACTCGTCAGCAGCAATTGCAAGACCAAGACCAACGTCTCCAAGGTTTCAGGGCACAAATCCACGACTTGGCAGTCTTCACATCCCAAAGTTATGTAAACTGCCAAGGAATGGATTATGAAAGATTTACGGAGCATGCGCCCATTTTTGCTCATCATCTAGCAGCGGAGTTGGAAAGGATGTATCGTACGCTGGGAGGTCATCCAGGTCAAGCCCCACATTGAGCAGATAATCCAATATTAGAGAACAAAAGTGGAAAGTGGGGCGTGTTGTAAGATGTTATGAATTGTATCTTTTATTTTGATTTAAGTGTGTGTGTTTCAAGCTATTTTCTTAAAAGTTTTCAAATGTAATTCCATCTTTGTGTAATTAATAAAAGTGATTGCCTTCAGTCCGAACTACGCAAGGTCTGATTCATGTTTGGCATGATACGTAGGCAATCTCTAAGATTCGACCACCACGATAAAGATATATATAGTAAATAAAAGCGGATGACAATTTTTCAATTTCAAGAAAGCTGGGACGACACAAGCAACCGAGCGAATGCATAATAGAAAGGGTTATTTGTCTAGGAGCATTGCATCTCAACGTGTGATTATATATGTGTTAAACTCTCAAAACTAACAAGTTTGTTCATTTTCAGAATTCAACCAGTTAGTTTCTCTAAAGAGTATACTGGCATATTATCACTATCACACAAGATCAAAAGGACCAATACCCGAAAGTATGTCTATCCCAGATGTTGACACAGGTATGGAGATAGAAGAGATGGATGTCGGGAAAATGAAAGAAGAAATGCTTAAGCTCAAGCAGCAAATGGCTGAAATGTACCAAGCTTGGTCTACAGGACAGTTACCCCCATCTTACCCAAATAACCCTGCTCCATCAATGATCCAAACTCAGGATAATATCACCACTGAATTATCCCCAAGTTTCCCCATTTATCAGCACTACCGAGGCACTACCTCTCAGACACCACAGTCTCCACCTCCAAAACCAGTTCTGTACCTTCCTCCACCTATGACTCCTGTTTTCGTAGCACCTCCCCCTGCTACATTTCACAAATCTCCTAGTGAGCCTACATTTCAGGCCCAAGACAACCAATATTACCCCCCGGAGCCCACCTTCAAAGCCTCCGAAATCAATTCACCTGCTCCTCGGTTTGATCTCCCAACCGAAATTGACAAGCTAGCCAAAAATGCTGAACAAGAAGAGATGCTCAAGAAGGTCAAAAGTCTAGAACAGTCGTTCCGAGACATGCGGGGATTAGGTGGGCAAGTCAGTGTAGCATACAAATATTTATGCTTATTCCCTAATGTACAATTGCCATTTGGCTTCAAGATGCCCAAATTTGACCTATACAGCGGGCACGGCGACCCAGTAGCCCACTTAAGGGGTTTCTGTAGCAAGATGCGAGGAGCTGGGGGAAAGGATGAATTATTGATGGCTTACTTCAGTCAAAGTCTAAGCGGATCAGCTTTGGAGTGGTATACACGCCAGGACCATGGAAGATGGTACACCTGGGATGACCTGGCACAGGCATTCGCATACCATTTCCAATACAATCTGGAAATCATCCCAGATCGATTATCTTTGACCAAATTTGAGAAGAAACACAATGAAAGTTTCAGAGAGTATGGTTTTCGGTGGAGAGAACAGACAGCAAGAGTGGATCGTCCTATGAAGGAGAGCGAAATGGTAGACTACTTCCTCCAAGCCTTGGAACCAACTTACTACGCCCACTTGGTTTCAGCGGTTGGAAAATCATTCAACGAGGTAGTGAAGATGGGAGGTATGGTGGAAGAAGGCCTCAAGACAAATAAAATCATGAGCTATTCAGCAATTAAGGCAACTACTCAAGCTATTCAAGGCGGGGTAGGAGGAATCGGAAGAAAGAAGAGGGAGGAAGCAACCGTAGTTGATTCAGGAATTTGGCCGGGACCCAAGGGTTCACCGCTTTACTATAATCAGCAACGACCTCGCCAATCAGCTTACCACCATGATTCATCCCAACATTACTATCACCCTTCAGAGCCTCATTTTGCCATTAACCATGCTCAAGCATATAATCAGCCACCTGTTCACACCAATTGGCGTGCTCCTGTCACACCAAATACTTACCCACGAGCTTATCCCGGACCAGGTTTCAGGCCTAGGCCAGCATTCAGGGGAGAAAGGGAACAGAAAAAGAAAACTTACACTCCATTGGGAGAGTCTTACACTAGTCTGTTCCACAGGCTGAGACAGCTAGACATGCTGAGACCAATACAATCCAAACTACCCAATCCTCCTCCAAAGAATCTGGATTACACCATTAACTGTGAATATTGCTCCGGTGCACCAGGCCATGATACGGAGAAATGTTGGCATTTGAAAAATGCAATACAAGAGCTGATTGATACTAATAAAATCGAGGTTCAAAACCCCGAAGCTCCAAATATAAATAGAAATCCGATGCCGGCCCATCAAGAGGCTAACATGATAGAAATCATACAAGCTAATGGGGAGACAAAGAAGCCGTCACAAACTGTCATGATGATCAAGTCTCATGAAACCAAGCCAGATAAGCAGTTAATGGAGGAGAAGCAGGTGTTTAAACAGAACAAAAGTGGTGATGAACCGTCTATAATAGTCGATGAGGGGTCATCGAGCAAAGTTGCCGCAAAACAAGAGAGACCGAAGGTGATAGTACCAGGGGTTGCTAACAAACCCGTTGTATTCGTGGAAGGAGCACGTACAGATCGGGTTATTATTGCACCTGTAATCCAGCTGCCAATCATCAACAACAAAGCCATCCCATGGAACTATGAACGGGTGACCGTAATGTACAAGGGCAAAGAAATCAAGGAAGAAGTGTGTGAGGTGCAAGGCTTGACTCGTTCGGGAAGATGTTTTACTCCCGAAGAGCTGAGAAAAACTAAAAACAATCCAATGCCAACAAAGAAAGCTGTGACTGAAGAAGAGGCGGAGGAGTTTTTAAGAAAAATGAAGCTCCATGATTATTCTGTTGTGGATCAATTAAAGAAGACCCCCGCTCAAATTTCATTGTTGTCATTGCTGATCCATTCAGAGGAACACCATCTGGCGTTGATGAAAATCCTGAATGAAGCTCATGTTCCTGAAAAGATCTCTGTAAATCATTTGGGCAAAATAGCCAACAGAATCTTTGAGACAAACAGAATTACATTTGCTGATGATGAATTACCTGTGGAAGGTACCGAGCACAACAGAGCTCTTTACCTCACCGTGAAATGTGAAAACTCCGTAGTAACCCGGGTATTGGTCGACAATGGGTCCAGTGCAAACATATGCCCTCTCTCCACTTTAAACAAATTAAAAATTAAAGAGGAGAGGATCCAAAAGAATAGTATCTGCGTACGAGGATTTGACGGTGGAAGCAGAGATTCATTTAGCGACATAGTACTGGAACTAACTATAGGGCCAGTTGAATTCACAATGGAATTTCAAGTGTTGGACATGACCGTTTCTTACAACTTATTGTTGGGGCGACCATGGATCCATGTTGCGAAAGCAGTCCCGTCAACACTACATCAGGCTGTCAAGTTTGAATGGGACCATCAAGAAATAGTCGTGCATGGAGAGGAAAGTTTAAATGCTCACAACAGCACCATTGTACCGGTCGAGAGAACAGAAATTGACCAAGGACCATGGGTATACCAAGTGTCCGACACAGTGTCGGTAGAGAAAATTCCAGAAGGGAAACATCTTTCGAATCCAAAGATACCCTCTGCATCAGTCATGGTAGCTTATGAAATGCTGAAGAATGGCTTTATACCCGGCAAAGGTCTGGGCTTATCTCTGCAAGGAATTGTACAACCAGTATCTCTCCCCGAGAACTGGGGAACATTCGGTTTAGGGTTCACACCTACCGCCAATGACGTGATAAGGGCCAGGAAGTTGAAACACCAAGCATGGTTTCTTCCAAAACCAGTACCACAGCTGTCGAAGTCTTTTGTCAAGACCGGTGCTAAAAATCGCCCGATAACAACAATTCCTAAATCCCAGGTCAATCCTGAGGAGGAATTAATTGAAAGGTTCGAGAAATTGTTTAGTGATGTGAATATGTTGGAAGGCGGAGAAGGGTGTAGCAACGCAGAAGTTCAATTCGTTGGACCAGAAACAAAGCTCAATAATTGGAAAGCCACTCCTCTCCCAATTCGAAAGGAGTCTTGGTAGTTTATTTTGATTTTCTTTCAGTTTGTTTGGGTTATTTCAAGGTTGTAATCCCAAAGTTTATCTTACAGTTGGTTTGAAGTGTGCAAAACCTTGTTATCTTTCATTATCCAATAAAAAGCAGTTTCCTTTTTATTATCATTCCTAATAGCTTTCTTTTCTTTTTCTTCTTTTCTATACAGTTCTTTTTACGCTGGCTCTAGTGATATGGCATGCATGAGGAATCTTCAGCCCAGTCTTAAAAATCAATCTGGTTCTGAAATAATAATTCAAGAAATATATTGTGATTACGAATCAGAATATGATGAAGATGAGGGTTTTGAAGAGATTAGTAAAGAGTTAATTCACTTTGAGGAAAAAATCAAACCTAACTTGAGTGATACCGAGGACATCAATATAGGGGACACGAGTAATATCCGAGAAACTAAAATAAGTGTCCATCTCGAACCAAAGATCCGAGAAGAGTTAATTAAAGCACTCATAGAATTCAAAGATGTTTTTGCATGGTCGTATGACGACATGCCGGGCTTGAGCACTGATTTAGTGGTCCACAAATTGCCAACCGATCCAACGGTGCCTCCTGTCAAGCAGAGGCTGAGAAAATTCAAGCCTGATATGAGTATGAGAATTAAGGAAGAAATCACCAAACAATTGGAAGCAAAGGTCATTCGAGTCACTCGATATCCTGTTTGGTTAGCTAATGTCGTTCCTGTGCCAAAGAAAGACGGCAAAATTAGAGTATGCGTCGACTATCGCAATCTCAACAAAGCAAGTCCAAAGGATAATTTCCCATTACCCAATATCCATATTTTGATCGACAATTGTGCCAAGCATGATATAGGGTCCTTCGTGGATTGTTATGCCGGATATCATCAAATTCTAATGGATGAAGAAGATGCAGAAAAGACGGCATTCATCACACCATGGGGAACTTATTGCTACCGGGTAATGCCATTCGGTTTAAAAAACGCCGGAGCGACCTATATGAGAGCAATGACCACAGTGTTTCATGATATGATACACAAGGAGATTGAGGTATACGTGGACGATGTGATCATAAAATCAAAGCATCAGGCCGACCACGTTGGGGATTTGAGGAAGTTCTTCTTAAGACTTCGCAGGTACAACCTCAAGCTTAACCCTGCCAAGTGTGCATTTGGAGTTCCATCCGGAAAGTTGCTGGGATTCATAGTCAGTCGACGAGGCATCGAGCTAGACCCATCAAAGATCAAAGCCATCCAAGAACTACCACCCCCAAGAAACAAAACTGAAGTAATGAGTTTGTTGGGAAGGTTAAATTATATCAGCAGGTTTATTGCTCAGCTCACAACAACTTGTGAGCCAATTTTCAAATTGTTGAAAAAGGATGCTGCAGTCAAATGGACTGATGAGTGTCAAGAAGCGTTCGATAAGATAAAAGGGTACTTGTCGAAACCACCCGTGTTGGTCCCGCCAGAGCCAGGAAGACCTTTGATTCTTTACTTAACGGTCTTGGAGAATTCATTTGGTTGTGTATTGGGGCAACATGACCTCACGGGCAGAAAAGAACAGGCCATCTACTACCTTAGCAAGAAGTTCACAGCTTATGAGGTTAAGTATACTCATCTGGAAAAGACATGTTGCGCCCTAACATGGGTAGCTCAAAAATTGAAACACTATTTGTCATCCTCCACTACTTACCTCATTTCTCGTTTGGATCCCTTGAAATACATTTTTCAAAAGCCTATGCCAACGGGAAGACTTGCAAAGTGGCAGATATTGCTCACGAAATTCGACATCATCTATGTGACTAGAACTGCAATGAAGGCTCAAGCACTGGCCGATCATTTAGCCGAAAACCCGGTCGATGAGGAATATGAGCCGTTGAAGACTTATTTTCCTGATGAGGAAACAATGCATATCGACGAGGTGGAGCAAATTGAAAAACCTGGCTGGAAACTTTTCTTTGATGGAGCTGCTAACATGAAAGGAGTCGGAATAGGAGCTGTAATCATTTCTGAAACAGGGCATCACTATCCTGTTACGGCTCAACTACGATTTTATTGCACCAATAATATGGCTGAATATGAAGCTTGCATTTTGGGGTTAAGGCTAGCCGCCGATATGGGTATCCGAGAAATCTTAGTCATGGGAGATTCGGATCTTTTGGTACATCAAATTCAAGGAGAATGGGAAACCCGAGACTTGAAGCTCATACCATACCGACAATGTTTACATGATCTTTGTCAGCGGTTTCAATCAGTGGAATTCCAACATATTCCAAGAATCCATAATGAGGTTGCCGATGCATTGGCTACCCTAGCATCAATGTTGCACCATCCAGACAAGGCTTATGTAGATCCAATACATATTCAAGTCCACAATCAGCACGCTTATTGCAATATGGTGGAAGAAGAATTTGATGGAGAACCATGGTTCCACGGCATCAAAGAGTATATCAGGATGGGTATATATCCCGCACAAGCCACAGGAGATCAAAAGAGGACCATTAGGTGATTGGCAAATGGATTCTTCTTAAGCGGAGGAATTTTGTATAAAAGAACACCAGATCTTGGATTATTAAGATGCATAGATGCCAGGCAAGCTACAACTGTCATGTCTGAAGTACATTCAGGAGTTTGCGGACCCCACATGAGTGGATATGTGTTGGCAAAGAAAATCATCCGAGCCGGTTACTATTGGCTTACCATGGAGCGAGATTGTATCAGTTTTGTACGCAAGTGTCATCAATGCCAAATACACGGAGATTTGATTCATTCTCCACCATCCGAGTTGCACACAATGTCGGCACCATGGCCTTTCGTTGCTTGGGGCATGGATGTGATTGGACCAATTGAGCCGGCAGCATCCAATGGACACAGATTCATTCTGGTAGCTATTGATTATTTTACCAAATGGGTTGAGGCCAAGACATTCAAATCAGTGACCAAGAAAGTTGTGGTCGATTTTGTCCACTCAAATATCATATGTCGATTCGGAATCCCGAAGGTAATCATCACAGATAACGGTGCTAATCTTAACAGCAACTTAATGAAAGAAGTATGTCAACAGTTTAAGATTACACATCGTAACTCTACCCCATATCGGCCCAAGGCGAATGGAGCAGTAGAAGCAGCCAACAAAAATATAAAGAAGATACTGCGGAAAATGGTAGAAGGCTCAAAACAATGGCATGAAAAATTACCATTTGCATTATTGGGATACCGCACTACTGTTCGCACTTCAGTAGGAGCAACTCCTTATTTGTTGGTATACGGCACTGAAGCAGTAATTCCTGCAGAAATTGAGATTCCTTCCCTTCGGATCATCGCCGAAGCAAAGATTGATGATGATGAATGGGTCAAAACCCGTCTAGAACAGTTAAATTTGATTGACGAAAAACGATTGACCGCAGTATGCCATGGTCAATTATATCAAAGAAGAATAGAAAGAGCATACAACAAAAAGGTGCGTCCCCGGAAGTTTGAAGTAGGTCAGCATGTGCTGAAACGCATTCTTCCACATCAGGTTGAAGCAAAAGGCAAATTTGCTCCGAATTGGCAAGGACCATTCATTGTGACCAGAGTATTATTGAATGGTGCACTATGTTTAACAGATATTGAAGGCAAATGCATAGATATGGCGATCAATTCTGACGCGGTAAAGAGATATTACGCATAACTTTTTGAATGTTTGTATTTAGCACTATTTCGAAGATTGAAATGACAAAGGCAATTTATTCTGCTATCCAAACACTATACCATTTGCTTCCCCTTTGAGCCATACTTGTTTCTTTCCTACCCTCTCTTGGAATCAATAAAATAATAAAAAAAAAAGATCAAAATCTTCACTATTATGTAGTGAACTACATTTGACCTGATTGCTCAAAGAAGGATACGTAGGCGCTTCACGGTTCGGTCATAGGGTGTACCACATGCACAATGTGCATGGAAAAGAAACATTAAGAGACCCCAATCAAGAAACTGGGGCAGAAATTGTGTCGGAAATAAGAAAAGCTTCCAAGAGTTGTAATCTTAAACCCATACCAAAGCTATTTAGCTTTTAATACCTCTTTCATTTCTAACCCTATACCAAAAAAGACCTTTCGATCAATCTTAGAAAAATGCTGAGGCAAGCAAATGAAGTGGTTCATAGCACTTTGGTACAAACAAGGAAAGAAAGTAAAATGAGAGAGTCTTATAGGTGAAAACCCACACGGGCACCATAAGGCGACGGAAGTTGAGAGAAAAGTAAAATGAGAGAGTCTTATAGGTGAAAACCCACACGGGCACCAAAAGGCGAAAAGGAAGTGAAGAAGAGAAAAACGAGAAAAATTTATCGGTGAAAACTCCTTGAGACAATTGAGAGGAGATTGATTAAAAGACTGGGTTGATTAATCCGAAATGCATACCCTGATCATTGGTGCCAGTAATTCCAATCAGATAAGTCCTTTATTCCTTTTCCAACAGTCATCCAAAAATTGGATTTTTCTTTTCATTCTATAATTGTCGAAATCAGCGTATTTCGTTACTAATAATGTTACTTTCTCCAAGCTTTGAGATAAGTTTTATTCCAAACAAATAAGAAGTAATGTCAAGGTATACTACCAAGATTCAAGGTTACAAAATACAGCCACGAAAGGTGGGAGATAAAATACGGGTGTAAGAAAGATGAAATCAAAAGTGGATCAGCAAAGTCAAAAGAGGCACATGATTACAGTTGAAAGGTTTTGAAGGAAAACACACAGAGGGGAATCCTATAGTCAAGGATCAATTACAAAGACAAAACAGTCTTTTCAATCATTCCAAGGCAATAAAAAGAGACGAAGAGAAACATCACCATCTGCAAGAATACCACAGCCAACCACCCTGCTTTAAACTAACGAAGTTTTCTTTGATTTAAAACAGGGGCAAAAACAATATTTGTGTTAGGAAATACCTGGTAAAGAATTGAAGAAGTCAGGCGTCCACCTGGAGAATGAGGATGAGAAAAAAAAAGTCAGGCGTCCACCTGGAGAATGAGGATGAGAATTAAAAGAAGTCAGGCGTCCACCTGGAGAATGAGGATGAGAAAAAGAAGAAATCAGGCGTCCACCTGGAGAATAAGGATGAAGAATTGAAGAAGTCAGGCGTCCACCTGGAGAATGAGGATGGGAATTGAAGAAGTTAGGCGTCCACCTGGAGAATAAGGATGAAAAAATTAAAGAAGTCAGGCGTCCACCTGGAGAATGAGGATGAGAATTGAAGAAGTCAGGCGTCCACCTGGAGAATGAGGATGAGAAAAAGAAGAAATCAGGCGTCCACCTGGAGAATAAGGATGAAGAATTAAAGAAGTCAGGCGTCCACCTGGAGAATGAGGATGAGAATTGAAGAAGTCAGGCGTCCACCTGGAGAATGAGGATGAGAATTAAAGAAGTCAGGCGTCCACCTGGAGAATGAGGATGAGAATTAAAAGAAGTCAGACGTCCACCTGGAGAATGAGGATGAAGAATTAAAGAAATCAGGCGTCCACCTGGAGAATGAGGATGAGAATTAAAGAAGTCAGGCGTCCACCTGGATAATGAGGATGAGAATTGAAGAAGTCAGGCATCCACCTGGAGAATGAGGATGAGAAAAAGAAGAAATCAGGCGTCCACCTGGAGAATAAGGATGAAGAATTAAAGAAGTCAGGCGTCCACCTGGATATTGAGGATGAGAAGAAGAGAAGAAGTCAGGCATCCACCTGGAGAATAAGGATGAAAAAATTGAAGAAGTCAGGCGTCCACCTGGAGAATGAGGATGAGAATTAAAGAAGTCAGGCGTCCACATGGAGAATGAGGATGAGAATTGAAGAAGTCAGGCGTCCACCTGGAGAATGAGGATGAGAATTGAAGAAGTCAGGCGTCCACCTGGAGAATGAGGATGAGAAAAAGAAGAAATCAGGCGTCCACCTGGAGAATAAGGATGAAGAATTAAAGAAGTCAGGCGTCCACCTGGATAATGAGGATGAGAAGAAGAGAAGAAGTCAGGCATCCACCTGGAGAATAAGGATGAAAAAATTGAAGAAGTCAGGCGTCCACCTGGAGAATGAGGATGAAAATTAAAGAAGTCAGGCGTCCACCTGGAGAATGAGGATGAAGAATTAAAGAAGTCAGGCGTCCACCTGGAGAATGAGGATGAGAAAAAGAAGAAGTCAGGCGTCCACCTGGAGAATGAGGATGAGAAAAGAAGAAGTCAGGCGTCCACCTGGAGAATGAGGATGAGAAAAGAAGAAGTCAGGCGTCCACCTGGAGAATGAGGATGAAGAAGTTAAGAAGAAGTCAGGCGTCCACCTGGAGAATGAGGATGAAGAAAGAAAAGAAGCAGTTAAGGCACCCACCTGAAGAACGAGGGAATGCAATTGAAGTGTTGAAATCAAAAAGCCCGCTCATATGAGAAAGGAGCACACTTAGAATCAATAAAGCAGAGGAGTCCAACAGAATCCCCAGCAAGAAACAACAAGAGTTCCAAAAGGAATACGAAATAAGCCAAATGCCCAAGATTCACCAAGATATCAAGACAACAAGAAACGCAAGGGCATGATCTAGATAAGATTTTTATAATTCCTGTACCACAATCTAGCTTAATTTTGTATTTCCTTTAAAGTAAGGTGTAATAAGGAGGTCAGCAAGCAGTAAAAACAGCACGAAGCAGCAGTAACATCACAGTCCCATGGTAGTCCCAGCTACCAAAAAATTCCCGAACTACATTGACCTGATTCCTTTATAGCCAAGGATATGTAGGAAACCTTCGAAGCAGAGGTTCGGTCAAATCTTTCAAAAAATGCTTCCCACGGAGTATTCGAACGGGCAAAAAATCACCCGTGTCCGCTCACTTTATCTTTGTACGAAAACTCTTCGAGTTTCCGCACAAAGAGGGGCAGCTGTGAGCACGTGATTTTTGCCTTACGAAAAACTGCTCCAAAATAAATCAAAATAAATTTCTTTTACTGTGTAATTTCTGAATTTGCGTGGTGTTAAATATTTGTTTATGTCCGTAAAATGTTTGCTTTGTTATAATTAAACAAAATTAAAATAAAAATACATGTTTCATGCATATCTAGGATTTAAGTATGCATTTAATTAAGTTAATTTAAATAAAATTACAAAAAATATGCATTGGTTCTATTTTAAATGTTTCACTGTGTGATTGATGTTTTTGTCTATGTGTTAAATAATTGTTATAGAGTAATTAATATATTTTTGTGAAGTTAAAATGGTTTTATAGTTAAAATTAGAAATTTAAATTAGAAAATGAATTAATTGAAAAAATAAAATAAAAATATACAAGTGTAAAGATTGGACCTGGATTAAAATCCAGGCCCAAATCAATTTACCCCCCCCCTGTCAGCCCAATCCAAATAGCCTGTCCGGTCCAGTCCCGAGTTAAGACCAAACCGCGTCGTTTGATCACCTCTTATCAAGGGCCGTTGGATTAAATACAACCAACGGCCAAGATCTCATCACCCTAACCCAAGACCCTTACCCGATCCGATACCCGGTTCAACCCGTCCCCCTAACTTAAACCAAACGACACCGTTTGGTTAAGTGAGTAGATCTCAGCCATCCATTCTACTTGATCCAACGGACGATACCAGTCCACCCCACCCCTATATAAATCCCAAACCTTACCCCGGCCCCTAACCAAACACCCCCCCCCCTTTCCTACACTGTTCATCATCGTCCCAAACCCCCACTCCTAACCCTAGCCGCCCTAGGATTCCACCGCCTGAAACCCGGCGGCATCAACGCCGCCGGTCACCATCTTGACACCCCAGAACCCCCTGAACACCCTCTATACGAATATGTTACCCGCTTGGTTCGAATCTCCCTGAAGGTTCTCGAATCTTCATTTGAAGATTCGAGCCAAGTTCAGATCTAAACCTAACAGTCCCAAACCGACACCATAGCTTCCCCTAGTCACCCTAAGTATGGATCTATCGTTTGTTTGGTTCGAATCAGTTCGGAACTTCTCGAATCTTCTTTTGAAGATTCGGACCAAACAAGAACAAACTCAGATCCATTTCAAACTAACACGAAATAACCCCTAGGCTACCCTCACCCTTGTATCATGTTTGGTTCCCTTCAAATCTGCCCAGAAATGTTCGGATTTAAGATCCAAGAACCTGAAACCCTAAAAATTTCCAATCTTGGAATTTTTCCGATTTCAAGTAAAAGATTGAGGTTCAATCGACCTTAGTCAAAGTATTTCAGTGGAAAATACTTCGACTAAGGTCTGTTTGATTTCAAACAAAAAATCCGAAGCCGAGTTGAGTTCGAGTCTGATTAAAATTCAGAGGTATTTTTCAATTATTTTGTGTATTCTAAGTGTATTGTTGTCTGTGTCAATAGCTTTTTGATTTTTCATATTTGTTTTGATCAATTCTGTCATTTCTGTCTCCTACCTATTTACTTGATCCGAATGTGAATTGTTTCTATTGGTTGTGATTATTTACAATGTATGTAATCGACTCGATTAAGTTCGTCGATTAGTTATATTATGAATTCTCGTTTATGATAAATACTGATTGAAACAATCTGTCTACCTATTGTTTGTTGACAATTGTTATAGATAGTTAGTTAATTAGTCTTTTAAATCATGTTTGTTTATAAATCAGTGAGTCCGTCAAATGGATGTTGTGTATGTATTGATTTCTGGGCAGTTAGTTTCAGGTAATGCATATACTGTCAATACCCCTGCACTTATGCTAAATTCAATTTCAATTCAGATTTTTGTTCTGTTAAGTTCTGTGTATTGTTAAAATGTTTGTGTACAAGTTCAGTGTTCAAATCTGAATTTAGTTTTGTCCATTAGCTATTAGACATTGGGTGTTGGATCAATTAGTTATCATTGAATAGACAGAATGTTTATTTGATTTAGGACTTGGTTATTAGCTGCTAAACAGGTTTAATTCAGATAATTTGGTTAAGGTTTAAGCAATTTTGGTCTGGGGCAGTAATAACAGTAGTATTAAGGGATTTTCAGTGAGTATTTGAGAAATGAAACAGTAGGGTAATATAATAATAATAGTGTGCTTATAATGGAATGTTAGTGGCTATAATTTAGGAGATAATGGGAAACAAAGGGTAATGGAATGCTAGAAATCAGGAAAAAGTTCACTCAATGGGATTTAAAGTAGTTAAAAGCAGATTTTAGATATGATTTTCTGTTTTTAAAAGATAAAAGGGGGTCCAGGCAGCACAAAAAGGAAGGAGGCATACATGTATAAATACAGGGGCAGATTTCAGGAAAAAAGAGAAAAAGGAGAGAATTTTTAAGAGAGAATTTTTAAGAGATTTTTAGGGCTGAGATTTTGAAGAAAGGAAACAGAAAATAGAACACTCACATACACACTCACACACAGATACAGCAGCAGAAACAGAAAATCAGAAACAAATGGGAATTTGAAATTGAAGAGAAACTGAAATCTGAAATGTTGTTCTTTTGTTGAATCTGTTCAACTTTATGTGATTCCACTGTTCAGTTAAAATCTGAAGTGTTTCTTAAAAGTACTTTACTGTGCATCTGGGCTCTTCGAATCCTATTTTTGTTCAGATTTGCTGTGTTATCAGTATATTCTACTGATTTTGTTACTGCTGTAACTGCTGAAACTTACTTCTTCTACCTCCATTTTCAGGTATATGTCTTTTAAATTTTAAGTTGGAAAGAGATTTCAGCATGACCCATCAATGAAGCTTGAATTAAAATGCTATTTCCAATTGTCCAAGTTCATTAGTTTTAATTTCATTTTTTATGTTAATTAATTAGTAGTGAACTCAATTTGATAGCCATGAGTTAAATTGTCTTATTTTGAAATTCATATAAAGTTTTTTTTTTGTAATAATGTTAGCCATTCCGAAATCTCATTGGTATAGGTATATGTGAATTGTCAAAACAGGGAGTAAGGCATAAAAATGGGCCATTGATTACATCCCATAATACCATTAGCTAAATGCAAAGATAAAGAAGTTACATTAGTAGAATATCTTGTAATAAATATGATTTTGTTTAGATTGGTATAAGTTATTATATGGTATGATGACAGGTATAATCATATGAGTAAAGTAAGTCGGTATAGCTCGTCATGATGATAAAACGTTATGAATGTTTACGCCAAATAGTTGGGTTGCATGTAAGGTAACTTTGTTGAATTAACTTGCATAATAATTCCTTTTCTATAAATTCGATGCTTATCTACTTTCATAAAACAAAGTGACCAAATAATTAGGCCTATTAGACTAAAAGTGAGTATATGAGAATGAAAAGAGATGTACAAGCATAAATTGCCACACTTTACATCATTAATAATTAGAAATAGAATTTGCATTAAGTAAACAATGAAAATTCTCGGAAAATATTTCCTTCCTTTATGAATCATTCATTTTCAGTTTCATATGCCATTTATTCTTTGGCATGTATATATATATGTCATATTTGTTTTAAAGATAGTATTAATTATATTCTTATTATGTCCTTTGAATTTGAACAGTTGGAATGAATTATTTATATTCGGAAATTATAATCAATGGAAAACATTTAATAAATTGTGAATTCTTTTTCAAGAATTAAAAGGTCTTAAAAGGAAATTTCTCGCGATATAACAAACATTTTGTGGAAATTCCATAATATCATCACCATAATGTTGCGCAATTAGGGATACGTTCGCGTACCCTGATTATATTTTTAAAAGCAAAAAAATCGGATTATGCGTACGCGCAATTTCGAACGAATATTTAATAAAAGGATTTATCCAAAGGCGTTAAATCAATTCCATAAAAAACCCGAGATGTACGGTTCACTATTCAAAAAAAAAAGAAATAAATATTCTTGATTCAACACAATCTCGGAAAAATGATTGCTTAATATATTATCAAAAATTATTGTGTACACGTACGCGTGACACAATTCCGCATTTTTAAATTTGTAACACGAATATACGTACGTGTAATTCGATTCAAAGAAGGGTCTTTAATCACAATAAGTATAAGCGGTAGTAAAATCATGTAACATCAATATATTTAATAAAATTCAAGATAATTAAGCCAATAATAAAAACAGTTAAGCAACCGTGCTAGAACCACGGAATTCGGAAATGCCTAACACCTTCTTCCGGATTAACAGAATTTCTTACTCAGGATTTCTGGTTCGCAGAATAATAAACAGAGTCATATTCTCCTCGATTCAGGGATTATAATTGGTGACTTGGGACGCCTTAAAATTCCCAGGTGGCGACTCTGAAACAAATAAACAAATCCCGTTTCGACTGTCCTTTAATTGGAGAAAACTCCCTTGCACCCTCGCGGGGGCGAAAAAAGGAGGTGCGACAGAAAGCCCCGCAGATACTCTGACTGGAAGTTGCCTAATCGGGGATGGCTGACTCAGGTCGGCCCCGTAGACTGAATGTCCTCGATGAGGGTGTTAGTGTGGCCTCAGATCCCATGACCGAGTTCGGCGCAGTTTCCGTTGGGGGACCGTTGCCGCTGGCCCTGAAGGGCCGGGACCCGGAGCTTTTCAGAAGTAGGAATTCCACCTCGAGGACATTGGTGATATAGATGATATCATTTTCGGCTCCCATTTTTTTTCAGTGGAGCTAAGGGATGCTCAAGATGTGAACGCTGCCAAAGCCGGGGGTCCTCTCAAGGGGGAGGCACGCTTGGCGATATTCTTGACAATGTTAGCGGGAATGTCGGTCTTGACGCTCCCAGCTCTGTCAAGGCGGCCGAGAGGTTCATGCAGCAGGTGATAGCCGCTTTAAGTATATTTATTTTAGCCTCAGACATCTTTCTTCATTCTTCTAACTCTTCTATTTTGCTGCAGTGCAAGGAGATGTATGATCATGCCCTCTTCAGGCTTAACGAGGAGCTTTCGTGCTGTGAGAAGGAGCTTGAGAAACTGTCCTCAAGATTGCGAGAGTCAAAGGCTCGTTCTGCCTAGAAGGAGAAAGAGTCAGGCGAGCTCCGGGCTACTTTGGAGGGAAAATTTTGAGAAAAGTTGCCCTTGTCGAAAAGGTATTTTGTTACGCATGAGTCTTTCCCTTGCTCCCATAATTTGATACTGACTGATTTACTTTTTTTTGTAGGTCGAGCAAAATGACTCGCAGATCGGGCGACTGAATGTGGAGGTCCTCGGGCTGAGGAAACAAAATGAGGTAGTGACCTCGGAGTTGGCGTCGACCCATGATCTTCTCAAGGATGCTCGAAAGGAGATAGCCGCGCTAGTTGCGGCCAAGTTTGAGATCGAGAGAAATGTAGCTACTTACCTGAAGGATGCAACCACAGCACATCAAATAGCCCGTGATGTATCGATAAAAGCCGAGCAGAAACTAGCTCAGACCATCTAACATGCTAGGGCGGAGGCGAGGAGAAAAATATTGGAGGAGATCGAGGTCGGAGGCGTCGATCTATCAGTTGAGATTGAGGAGGCCTGGGAGCTGGAGAGAAAGTGGGTGCTTTTGATCGTCCGATACAAGGATCCCGGAGATGGTTCGGAGGACAGTGGCGATGAGAAGTAGGCCCTATGTCGCTTTTGCCCCCCCCCCCTTTTCTTTTTCTTTCTGTGCGTGTACTCCCGGGGGAGTGAGTCTTGTAAAGACGTCCCTTGTAAATATATTTTTGGTAATGAAAAGAAAGGGTTTTTCTTCTCTCTGTCTTTTTGTTCGTTTTACCTTGCTGCTCGAGTGGGGTTAACCTTTGACTCTTGGTGTTAGCTCTTTGAAAACCGTATTCTGAGTGACCGGGTCCCCTGAATAGGGTCCTGTCCCAAAGTTAGATCGGCACCTTCTTTAGGGCCGGTGCTAGTGACAGTGAGGAGCCCTCGAGGCCTCGCTGCTTCTCAAATTTTGCGGGATAGTAGCATTCGAGCAATCTGGTGAAGGGACCCCGGGGTGGTCCTGTCAATACATTTCCCTAGAAAAAGGGTGATGTTAACGCGACTAGAATTAATTGGCCCTCTTGGTAGGCGAGTAGCCGCTGCCTTGCCCCTATATATTCATTCATTTGCCTCTCAAGTGGAGATTCCGCTGCTTTGAGTAACCACAGGACCTGGCGCTCTGTGCTAGTTCTCCCGTTGTTCCAACTCAAAATCTTTGCTCAAATTCATATTTTCCCCTTCTCGGTTTATCATAGCCATGGATGATATGTCGACATTCGCCCACCAAAGGGAGGGGAGTTCTGCTTACATTCCGCATTCAGTCGGTGGTACACCGTCGGTGACCGATGAGCGGGCCTCGAGGTACCTTTCCTCGAGGAAAGACGTTATGTTGGGGAGACCCCCGCTATTCCAGGACATCGGGAGCATGCGTCGAGGTTTATCTCATCAGTGGGAGAGGAAAACCTTGAGATGATCAGAAAAGATTGCGGATAGGGGAAGGTGTGGTATTGCAAGTGCCTTCCTCTAAGGAGAGCATTATGACCTATGTCAAGGGATTTTTTAGCATGTATACGCATACTTTTGCATCGGGTCCCCCCGACCAGGTCATGCTTGAGTTCTGTTGGAGATATTAGGTTACCTTGGCGCAGGCTCACCCATTCCTTTGGAAGATAGTGCAGACGATAAGATATTTCGCCGACAAGGCTGGGATTGAGTTTATCCTCAGTCATCTCATGAGGTTATATCGGCCACTGCGCTATTGAGGTTTGATTGTTCTGCAATGTCGATCCACCTGGGCTCCTATCGTTAACAGCATAGAGGACGAGGACCATGGATGGATGAACCGGTTCATTCGAGTTCGACAATCGATATCATTCCTGGAGAGTTTCTGCCCTTTCTTGAGAAATGAAACTTCACGCGTAAGTGTCGCACTTGTTTTTTCATCATTTTGACTGGAGGCGGGCTCCATAATGACATTTTCCTATTTTGTTTTTGTAGCGACTCCTTGGTTGCCGAACGAGGTCCCTAATTAGGCCGAGTGGTCTCGTAAGCTGGCAACCTGCTCGACTTATGATAGGCATAGGTGGCGAGACCTTTCCAAAGGGAAGTGGGAGGCAAACCATCGTGGTAAGCGCATGGTGGCTCGTTTCCCCAAAATAGTGTTTTCTTTTCAACATACTAACTTAGCCACCGCAAGTACCGAAGATTTTTCTAAAATAAGACCATGCTCTCTGGGAGAGGAGGAGAGACTGTCGACCTCGAGGTCGAGGGTGGATGATAAACGAAAAGAATCTACGGGGTGCGAGGAGGCTCGCAGCGGGGCGATTCCTTCTCAGCGAATCAAGAGAGGTGATCCGACCAATCATTCGGTTTCGGGGATTTTCGTTCTCGAAAGAACATTCCCCGTTTCTGACGATGGCGCTTCAGGGGATACTAAGCCATCAGACATTGGCTCGGCTTTTGGTGAGGCTCAGCGGCTCGGCTTTATGGTAAGTTTGGTAGCCGGCATGGGACTATTCCGGTATCACACTTTTCCTTTCTTATTGAATTTTCTTTCGCAGGCCTTCGACAGGCTCAAATCTGAGCTACTTCATTATGAGGCTCGGTTGCGGAGAACTTTAGATAGGGAGAAATCCCTTAAGCTTCTTTGTGTGAAAAAAGAAAACGAGCTGGTACCCCCTTGGTGCGGGGCAGATCGAAGTTGGAGCCGCAAGACCTGCCTCGAGGGACATGTATCTTGTATTTCATGTTGACATATGCTCCTTCTTTCATCTTTGGAGGTTAACGTTTTGATATTTCAGTTGGAGAGTAAAACGGAGGAGCTGGAGCGACTTTGGGGTGAAGTTGGCAGGGTCAAACGTGAGCTAGACAAGCTGCAAGCCCATGTAGATGCGCAAGTTGTGGCCAAGGAGAGTGTTTTGGCTAAAGTTTCCACCCTGAAGATGCAAATTCGAACCGCTCGTGCGAGTGATTCTACACGGGCGAACATAATTGCAAGGCTCGAGTCTGAGCTTGCAAAGACGAAGGCTGAGGTGGTGAATGCCAGGACCGAGGCTGTGATGAGTAGCACTAGGGCTGATCAAAGAGCGGTGGCTTATTTGAAGAGTGCTGCCACTACTAGAGCTGAGCTAAGGAGAACTCTTGGTCGATCGAGCCACAGTAAAGAGTACGCAAAGTGCAAATCTCGGAAGGAAATTCTCGAGGAATCTCACGCTAGGGGTTTCGATCTTTCGGAAGAGATCGAGCAAGCCAAAGCGGAGGAGTATGATGACAAATTCCTTCTGTCCGATGTCGAAGATGGCGAGGACGAGGCTGTCGGGCCATAGTCCCCAAGGGGGATGTTTGCTTTCTTCTTGTTCTTGTGTATATAGCTTTCATAATATGTTGTAAACGGAGCTTGTATTATATTACCTGTATGTATAAGAGGGGAACCTCGTGGTTTTGTATCTTCTAGGTTTCTGTTTGCCAAGATTTTATCTAGATCAATCCGATCTCTTGAGTTAGTAGGAGTCTTTAGATTCGATGACATGGCCCTGGGGCTTATTAGGCCAGCCCGGGGGGCTCTTACGCGCTTGGTCGATGCGACCTTTAGTATAAGCTGGCATTTGAGCTCTTATGCTTTTGTTCAACTGTTTTGGGTTCAGTCTCCGAGTAGAGTTTCGACTCGAGCTCATTTGACCCTCAGGCCTTTACATTTGCGTGGGCTGGCGACAATGGCTCTTACGCCTTGGGCCGCATTGGCCTTTTAATGTAAGCTGGCGACAATGGCTCTTACACTTTGCCCTTAGGCATATATAGTTAACTATTTTGGATCCAGTCTCCGAATCAGGTTACAACTCGAGCTCGTTTTGACCCTCAAGTTTTCAGATTTTAGGCTGGCGACAATGGCTCTTACGCTTTCTGTCGAAGCGACGTTTTGTATATGTGGCCCTGAGGCTCATTAGGCTGGCGATAATGGCTCTTAGCGCTTGGTCGATGTGACCTTTTATGTAGGCTTTATTTTCCTCTCGTTAAGGACTTTTGAAGTAATTTTTTCCTGACTCGTCGTCAGTTCGGGAAGAACCTTGATTTCAAGTAACTTGCGGTGATGTTCGAGCACCTCGGGAGGTTTGGCTCGGAGTCTGAGTAGCTCGAAGCCTGTGATTTGGAGCCGACATGGTTGAAGCTCTTTTGCCTATGTCGAGGGTAGCCTGTTTAACCGGTTCTTTTCGAAGTAGATTCGAAGTAATGGCCTGTGATTTTATAGCAACGGTCGGGCATCCCCGAGTCGCGTTAGTTCGGCTGGTACAACCGTGTGACAGGAGTCACTTGTGTTTGGCCGGAGCCATTTTGATCCCGAATGAGATAGTTTCGGCATCTATATCGAGGGTATGCCTTTTTAGGGGTCTTACAAGTTTGACATATAGCCAAAACTTTGAGATCGGGCTTATGCCTTTAGTAAGGTCTTACAAGTTTTTCATGCCTTTGAGGTCTTACAATTTTGGATACTTGGTACAAGTATTGTTCATGTCTTGTTTGAGGTATTGCAGATATAATTTCTGCCTTATATAGGTCTTACGAGACCGAGTCTTCCCGCTCGGGGTCTTATGGCCTCGGATTTTGATTAGTCGATGGAAATAGCGCTTGACGGCAATCCCCGAGTCATCAAGGGTTTCTTGACTTGGGAGCCATTACTTCCAAACTTTGTATTGCCTCGTTGAGGGCTTACAATTTTGGAGATCTCGACCCTGAGGTCGTGCGATTTTGGAGATATCGGCGCCAGTTCCCGGGTGTTCGGGGCACTTTTGGCCTTGGAGATGTTTCATGATTTTCCTGCTGCCTCATTGAGGGCTTATGAGTTTGGAGTTCCGACCCTGAGGTCATGCGGGTATCGAATTATTGATGCTAATCTCCTAGTGTTCGGGACGTCTTTGATGGAGGAATCGTTTTAGCGAAAATGCTGAGATTCCTTTGGAGTATGAAATGCTTTGACAAAAGGTATTCATTGATTGCATGACACACGTATACATTGTTTCGTTGTCGGGGGACCGACTATATAGGCACGGTCCATTCTACTATTTGGCCAGATACATCATCTTACTAATGGGACCCTGGGGGATGCCCTCCAGTATTTGGGGTTGATTGCAAAAAGAAGCCTAGAATACTCATCGAGTCTTCCTCAGTAGCAGGCGGATGTTGCCTCGTTAAAAACCTTGCCGGTAAAAACCTCGTCGGGATAAAAACCCAGTAGAAGGAAAAGAGTGAAACGGATGCTTTAAAATCTTAAGGTCTTCGGGCTGGGTTAGCGCTTTAACTGCTTCAATCGGGCACCTGCATGAGGGTTAGTATGAAATGTAAAATAAAAAGGGAAATGGATATACCTCAATGGCGATGGCGATTTTGATCCTTGGTATTCGTTCGGAGGACGCAGTACAGTCCTTTATTTGGATACAGCCGAGGGCGTACCTCGCGGCTACTATTTTTCGCCGATTTATCTCTTAGTCCCTTTGTTGGAGGGGGCTTTGGTGTTCCGGCTAGTGGCGGCCATCTCAAAAGATCATGTGGATGACATGTTATGGGTTGTCTTCTTTGTTCTTCTTGGTTGTTTCCCTTTCTCGAGACTGGTTTTTGGCTCGATCGCTGAGGAATTCCCCAAGATGGCCATTGTCGAGTAACCGGGCCACTTCCTCCCAGTGTTGCAAGCAATCTTCGGTCCTGTGTCCGTACGTGTTGTGAAACTCGCATACTAGATTATAGTTCCTTTGTGAAGGATCCGATTGTACAGGTTTGGGCCATCTGGCTTCTCTGATTTTGCTGATGGAAAACACGATGTCTGACACATCGACGTTGAAGTTGTACTCAGACAAGTAAGGTGCCTCCATTGGCCCTGCATTCCTATCAAATCTGGCCCTGTTGATGAGTCCCAGAGGATCCTGTCCTTGTTCTATTCTTCGATCATTGCGAGGTGGGTTGCGTTTCGGGGCGTTCCTCCTGTCTTCGACGTATGGCTGATATCTTTCTTTGTTTTTCTTTGGTTCCTTCGTCAGAAGCCTGCTCAGGAAAACTAAGCCTGAGAGGGCACCTAGCTGGTTGTCTTTGGCCCTGATCTTTGACTGGTATCGGTTGTGGACGTCCGACCAGGTCACAACGGGATATTCGATCAAATTCTGTTTCAACTATTTTGAAGCCACCGTGCTTCGTTCATTCAGACCTTGAGTGAAAGCCTGCACTGCCCAGTCGTCGGAGACTAGCGGTAGCTCTATCTGTTCCATTTGGAAGCGAGATACGAATTCTCGCAGCATCTCGTTCTCCCTTTGCTTGATCTTGAAGACGTCAGATTTCCTTGTTGCTACTTTGATAGCACCGGCATATGCTTTTATGAAGGAGTCTGCTAGCATGGCAAATGAGTATATAGAGTTAAGAGCTAGGTTGTGATACCACATCATGGTTGTTGATACCCAATTTTTTCCTATATATTTTAAATATACATAAAAGCTTTCAAAATAGCATATATATGCATATATAAGTATGCACAAGGCTTTCATTATTTTTCCCATAATTTGAAGGGCTTAAATTGATTTATTTTCTCCCTTTTTATCCATAAAATCCCCAATAATTACTTCCAAAATTATTGTTTTGATAATTCATTTATTGGATTTCTATATTTATGCCAAAATATGGCAAATTTATTTTTTATGTATTTTTACAATTACATTTAGTATTTTTTAAAGCTAAATTGCATATAATTGAATTGTTAACCCATTTTAATATATAATTATATTTTATGTGCAAAAAATTGGTTTCTATAGTTTTAAAATGTTAATTATGTGTTTTAAATCATTTTGGAACCTTAATTATTTTCCAGAAACTACCTATTATTTTTATAAATTAAAATAGGGAAAAACTGGCTATTTAAATAATAGCCACATTTGGCTTTCAATTATAGCCAAATCGAACCCCCATTGTGAGTACGTGATTTTTTCCCTACATGAATTACTCCCATAAATTCAAAACGAAATAATTTCTTTCAGTGTGTGCAATTTTGAGGATTTTCTTGGCATTTTCTGATAATCGTTTCCATTTTGTTGGTGCATTTTAATTAGTGAAAAATATAAAAAATATGATGCATTTGCATTTAGGATTTAATTTTATATTTTATGATTAATTGACAAATTAGTTATTTTATAAAAACGGAAAAAATCACAAAAATAGTTTATTTTGCACTTTTAATTTTAATTTTGAATTTTAGTAGTTTTTCCTTTAATTTGGTTTTTAATTATTTGTAGTAACAATGGTTAATTAATTTAATTTGGTAGGATAATTTGGTTTAGGATTTAATTTAGGTTTTAATTTTAATTTTGGAAAAAAAGAAAAAGATTTTTAAAGAAAATGAATTGAATATTAAAGGAAAATTGAAAAAAAAGGAATTGAAGAGATAGAGTTGGGCTCCCTTCAGTTAAACATGCCCAGGCCCAAAGCCATTTTCCCTGTACCCGTCCATTTGACCCATGCCCAGACCGTCCAACCCGGTCCAAACCCCCTAGTATCATACGACGTTGTTTCAGTAAGCTTGATATGGGTCGTTGATATTGCCTAATCCAATGGATCAGAACTGGGGGGTTTAATATATATATATATATATATATATATATATATGTCCAAACGCACCCTTACCCCCCCCCCTCATTTCATCGTTCCAACACCCCTTTCTTCAGAGACCTGCCCTCAAACCCTAGGGACCGCCACCCCCTTTTCTGCCACCATCCACCAGCGGCGCCACCTCCAACCACTCCCAAAATAACACCCCATGACATCAAGAGCCTTTCATTCCAAATCCCCACTCTGTTTGCCTCGAATCAAACCAGAACGATTCGAATCTTTGAAGGAAAGTCCGGCTAAAAACCCTATATCCTCTAAAACTCCATCATCTTGGCACCCCAAACTTCCCGTTCCCTCCTCATACCAGATTCCCAACCGGCTTCCTAATAACCTCCAGTTACTGGTCGGAATTTCAGATCCAAAACTCGAAAGACCCGATTTTCCCCAATATGGTCACTCGGGTCTCTCCGTTTCAGTTTCTCTTTCAAGTTTGAGACCCCCAGGAATCCTTTCTCTCACAAAGACTCAGCCGAAGCCATTCAAGGTTGGGTCTACTGGAAGAAATTATTTCTGTTGGTCAAAGCAAAGTTGAAATCTAAGGGGGCTTGATATCCGTTCGTCCTTTTAAGTAAGTTTTCTCAATGGCTTTCCTTGTTCTTTTCTTTATTTTTGTCCATGACTTCTTTCTTTTTACCCTCTTCAAAAGATTGAGTCCAATTTGATCTCTGCGTTTTGGAAAAAATTGATTGTTGAAACTCTGTTAAGATTAGTTTCTTAAGTGCCTATAAAATCGAGTTGTTTTCAGAGTTTTGTTTTTATTTTGTTTTGTTTGTTTGAAATTGATTAGTTTGTTAAGTAGTTTTAATAGCTTAATTAGCTCCCTACTTATTTGTGATCATCGAATTAGTCAATCTGCTGGGTTCTGGTAAGTCTGTTTTCTTTTGAATTTGTTTTGGTTTTCACTATGCCATTTGGGCTCTAAGGACAATACAGACCTCGTTCTCAGATAGTCTTGTTTGGCCTGAATTTAAGGCTATGTCTTTTGAGACATTGAGCCCATTTGGGGTCCATAGCACACACATGTTTGACCCAGGTTGGTCTTCAGGGTTAAAACAGGGTGCTGGGAGGGTAGTTTAGGAAATAAGACATAAGGAATCTTTAGTGTAACTGATTTGGAAGTTTCTAGTGAGGGTTTCTCTGTGAATTTCAGACTTTTAACAATATAACTTGAGTAACAAGCCAATAAGTGAGGGACTTTTAAGCTAAAAGAAGATTTTAAAAAGGGACTAAAAAGGTAAATACTAAATTGTCTAGGCTGCCCTATTTGCTTGCCTATAAAGGCACCATTTCTTGCCTGAGAGAGGGGGATTCAAAGATTAAAAAAAAAGTGAAGAAAAACAAAGACGGCTAAATCTGAGTGGAAATTATTGTTTCATTGAGCTCTTTCTGAGATTTCTTCAATTTTTTTGAGTTGGGAAATGGATTGAATTCAGCATTAGAAAAGCTGGTTTTAATTTGTTGATGAGATCACTATTCTATTGCTTTTTATGAGGGAGTTTTACTGTTTCATTTGGCTAAAGTAAGTTGGCGTCTGATTTGGTCTGTCCCTCCTGGGTGTTGGTTACTGGGTTGTCCGCTGCTTACTGTTGCCTCACCTCTTTCTTCTCTTTTCAATTTCCAGGTACACTTCTTCATTCTACCTCATATGAAGATTGATTTAAGGAATAAAAATGGAAACTCTAAAGTTCAAAACATGTTTTCAGTTTGTTGTTAAGTGTTCAGCCTTTTACTTTGTAATTTATGGTATTTTATAGCTTAGTATATTGTTTTCTTTGTAATTAATTCCTAATTTGGGCCAACAGTTTGTTGGTTCTAACTCTATTTGGTTTCGCTTCTCTTAAGTTTGAGTTCTATGTGGCTGAATGGGTGCTATATGATCTATCTTCTATCGGTTTAGCTATGAAAGTGTATCTGATGCCTCGACTTCAATTTTCTTTCTTCTGAGTGATTCTTTCAGAAAATTATAATTGATGTTTAGTTATTTGTAGCTGTCATATAGATCTATTAGTATTTTATCCCTTAAGTCATGAATTAAATGTCAGCATGGAATTTAAGCTTCATGAGGTTTTGTGATTCGAATGTGGAGTCATAAATTTAACCTAGTTAAATTGTATTACTGTCTAAAGTCAGAATGGGATTTTGTTTAATTCAATTCCACGTCTGTGTTAGCATAGGTTAATTAGCATTCTTCGAGTGACATGAATAATTTGGAGTATAAAGACTGGGCCTAACCTAGGCCCAGCTAAAGGATAAATGAACTCGGGCAACTTTCTTCATCACGAGCTGGGCTCGTTTCGAGCCTAAGCTTGGAGGCATTCTCCAAAAGGGGCCCGTTCAGTTGCCTGGTCAAAGTAGTTTCTCCTATGCAATTGGTTTTCTAATGCGACGAGCTCCAGTTAATTAGTGTGGTCGAGCTTTTAGTTCAAAATAATCAGAATTCCCATAAGCTTTCTTTAATTAATTGATCAGATCCTTAATTAGTTGAGGTGTGCCATCCGAAATAATAAAATAGTTTATGACCCTCAAGAGATTAGTTTTGAATTTCCTTTAAAATTATGAATCGAGGCACGCCAAACAAAATCCCGATATGCGTGGTCTTCGCTTTATTAATATTTTAATCCTTAGAATTCGAGGCGTGCCATTTAGCGAATTTTCCATGGCCCTCGCAAAGTTGCAAACGCATAGTTGCTTTAGGCGCGTTATTCTAATAACTTACCTTCCTAAAACTCGGCTGCGCATTTATGTGATCCAAATCCAAATTCCAACGATGTTAAAATATGTCAAAAATCGCGGGTGCATTTATGTGACGTGGTTCGAGACGTATTTTAATAACGTTGCAATTTTCTTTAAAATAATGATTAAAAGTTAAAATTGTACCATAGGCTAAAACATGTGCTACTCAGATAATTAAGCCAATTATAATAGTTGAGCGACCGTGCTAGAACCATGAACTCGGGAATGTCTAACACCTTCTCCCAGGTTAACAGAATTCCTTACTCGGATTTCTGGTTCGCGAACTGTTAAAAAGAGTCATATTTTCCTCGATTCGGGATTCAACCGGTGACTTGGGACACCATAAATCTCCCAAGTGGCGACTCTGATTTTTAATAAATAAACAATACCGTTTCGATTGTCCTTTAATTGAAAAAACTCCTTTATACCCTTCCGGGGTGTAAGTGAAAAAGGGAGGTGTGACACCCATTCCCAGCCTAATTTTACAATTTATTACCCCACCCATACACTATTAACCTTTACCCAAACCCGGAACCCACATACCCATTTGAATCCTGACCATTGATCTCCCAAATCAACGGTCCAAATAATTCCCTTCCTTTTTTAATTCTAACCAACCCCCAAACCCTAATCATTTATCCAATCCGCCGCCTTCAGATGCTCTCCCATCCCACTCTTCTCTCAAACCTAACCCTAGACTCCTCCACTCACCTCCTTCTCCGGTCATCTCCGGCGACTATCTCTCAAGCCCCAAGTCTCCAATGGTCACTCCACTGCCTTGATCCTCATCTCTAAGGCCCTCAAGGGTCCCGGTCCATGTTGATTTGGACCTATGGTTTCTGATTCTGTTGTTCGAGGCTTCTCTGGCGTGATTTTGGGCAAAATCACACCATGTGTGTTACGATTTGTGAAGTTAAAATAGGTTCTTTCGATTTCTACTTAGGTTTACTTTTGAAACCCTAACTCTCTTCTGTATCTCTCAGATCTATGTTATTTTCATGCTTAAAGCATGTTTCCTTCTATGATTTGTTTATTCTTGAGCTTTCTTCCGAAAGATCTTTTACTCTAAACTGTTTTTACTTTCTTTGGAAACTAGGGTTTCTCGGAGTTCTTTCTGTACCTGTTTCGACTTATTTCTTTATGATTTAACTTTTTTCCCTTATTTATTTTGACCGATTCTATATTCCTACTGCTTTTTAACTCAACTCTGTTAAAAGCCCTAATTTTTAAAGATTTTTCTTTACTTGTTTCTGTGTGTTAGCACGATTCTCTTTACTTGTTTCTGTGTATTAGCATGATTCTCTTTACTTGTTTCTGTGTGTTAGCATGATTCTATTTACTTGTATTAGCATGATTTTCTCTACTTGTTTTTGTGTATTAGCATGGTTTTCTATACTTTGTTTCTATACGTGTTAGCACGATTTTCTTTATTTTGTTTCTATGTGTGTTAGCATGGTTATCTTCACTTCGTTTCTGTGTTAGCCTGTTTACCTGGTTCTTGTTAATATCTCATGGTCACCATGTTTCGAATATGTTCTGTTGAATCCTTAGTCTACTTATATCACCTCTATATAATGGCGTTCACTCATCTCTTGTTTCTTTCTGCCTATATAATTGACCTTGTTTGTCTGCTACTTCTGTTCATTCATCTCTATTTATATGTTGGAGTATGCAGAATCATGACTCCCCATTGACTCTGATTTTCCTTAACTGTTGGTAATTGAAAGATTTTCCTTCAATGCCCTAGAATTCTACTCGTCTGTTTGAATTAACTGATTTCATTACCTTATTTACTATGGTAATTTGTTTTACTTAGTCTTTCCTTAATTGGATCTTTCTGAATTTGGTCCTAATTGACTACTTTATGCCTCCTGAACCCTGGCTCCTTCTTTATTTAATTATGCACTGATTCCTCTTCCTCCCTTATATGGTACTAAATCTTCCCGTTTGACCTTGATTCCCTTAACTTAAGGAAGCACTTCCTTGATTCTCTAATTGATTGATTTCAAGTTCTTAAATTAGTGTACTACTATGATTTTTACCTTATTCTACCACCTAGTTTTAACTATAAATTCTCTAAGTTTTCACTAATAAGGGACGAACACTTGGCTTTCAAAAAAACTCCTCTCTTATTAAAATCTTTGTTCTCCTCTCTTCCTTGTGTTATTTGCTACTATTAGCCGGCTGCAAGCCAAGGCTAATCATCTGTGCTCTTTGGGTTCTTTCATTCTGCTTATGTCTCTTTACTGGTATGTCCTAGTTTAATTTAAAGCCTCAACAACAACATGTTTATCTACTTGTTTCAGTTTATTTTATTTCTAGCCTGCTTTTACTTGTTGTTCTGTTGTGAAGTTTGTAGTTAGGTATGCTAGTATGACTCACCTCCCTTTAAATTCATATGTTCCCTTGTGTGATTCAAGCATGTCTGGACAATTGTTTTTAATCTACTGTGTGCTTACCATTCTTATGAGTCCCAAATCCTTATTCCCCTATGTGTTTATATTCTCCCTGATTAGTTTGTGATTATGCCAGTTTCAGTTATTGTTGAGCATGTCCAAACCAATCCAAATACCTTTGCCAGGGTTATATATTTGCAGTCAAATGCTTGTGTATCCCCAAAGCCTTTTGACCCCTTGTGTGACTATTGAATCCATTTGGATTTTGTGTGTGATCTTATCCTGAGTTCCTGATTTGGTTTATCACTCCAACCTTTTCAAACAATCTCCATTACTTTACTAACTGCTTTCAAACGGACTTTTAAGTCCAGTCCTTAACAAACTTCTTTCAGTATGTGTCATGCACTTTCACTTTACTCTTAGTTAATAAGTTCTGCCCCCTCTAGTATATGTACTGCCATGGGATCCTCTTGAGAACACTCTGAATTTTGGCATACTGAGGCTAGCCTTCCACACTGCACTGGTTCAATGCTTGGCTACTAAGTCTAGGTGTAAGCATTGCCCGGGAACCTTAAGACTCTTAGGGAACTTTGATGCACCTAGACTCTGATTTGTCTATGGAAATGAGGCTTGTGAGACCATTGGAGGTTTGGAAAACTTGGGCCTAATTGCAGGCTCCCTATAGAATAGCTTCTTGGTTTTCCATTTCATTTATGTAATTCATTTATTGGCCTGTAATAATTTGTAAACAGATATTTGGGGTATTTAGTAAAAGGGTGGGTAGATGTATATTTTGTGGGGTAACATAGGTAGAAATCCTGCTCTTAGGATTTATTTTCAAATCTCTCAGCTTCACTCACTAGAAAACATGTCCGTAGGGTTTTTATTCTTGTTGAATCTGGTTGCTTTTGCATAATAGAGAATCATACTTATAGGATTCCACTACTAATTTCCTCTGCATCAAATAGAAAGCATGCCTATAAGGACTTCACTTTTAACGTCGTTTGCATCAGATAGAAACCATGTTCATAAATTCTACATTTGTCATGTTAGAAACTATGTTTTTAGGTTCCAAGCCATCATGTTTTAAATCGATTAAAGTATAGATACCATGCCTATAGGACCTAATTCTGATTCAGCTTTAATAAGTCTTTCATATGTTACTGCAAATTGACTAAAAATAGTAATATGTTTGGTAATTCTAATTAGCCCAATAGATCAATTTCATTTCACCTAGCTTGCTTCTTAAAACCAGTCTTAATAAGTGTCAACATTTTCTAAAACTAGTCCTTTCAAAATTGCTTTAATCTCATTAGATATCCTGCCTATAGGTACTAAAAGGGTCTATTTCAAAAACTTGTTTGTTTCTGCATTAACATAGATACAGTATTGCATATAGGCAAGCCTTAGGGCATTTTCAAAACCTACATTTCTCTGAAGCGGTTTCTGTCATTCAAAGTTCTGATTTCAATAAGCTTTTAAAGAAGAGGCCCTAGGCAGCTACTAGGATATAACTTTTGTATCTGAAAGTTTGGTCTGTTTCTGCATATCCACTTAGAGATTCTGCTTTAGGACTTTGATTAATAAAGACCTTAACTGTGTTTGAGTCGTGCTGCTTGTATGTTTGTTTGAAGAGCAAACTTTGAGCCTCTTAATTGCTCCCATTATGTGTGAAAGTCCCAAATGTTTTGACTGTCGCCTTAGATTTTTTTCGCCTTTCTAAACCTTAGGGGTACGTCTAGAACTACCTATAGGTAGAGGTCCTAACTCCCTCCCGGACCATTAAGAAGGGAGGGGTAGCCGCACGCAATAGGAATTATTGACCAAACACTCGTTTTGCATGACCGATAAGGGGATGGGAAGGGTAGACATGGGATATGATGACTACACGTTAATGTCACGTGTAGCCTCTCATGGAGGAGTGTTTACCGAACATTGCGTGGGGTGATCCTATAGGATAAACAACCTAGGACCCCTCCTTACCCCAAATCCTCTCCTTGTTTAAAACTTTGTTTGTTTATTATTTGTTCAAACTTTTATTTCACTACTTGAATTGTTCAATATGCTTTACAAACAACTTATTTGATTCAACTATTTGTATGGACTAATTTGTGAATATAAGTTCGGTCGGGACACAGAGTTGTGGATCAAGAGGGGTGACTAACACCTTCCTCTCGAGGTTATTTCGAGTCCTTACTCTAATCTCTGGTAATGCAAACCAACCCAAGAGCTAATCGCTCTAGGTGCCCTAATGCACCATAATCCGTTAGGTGGCGACTCTTCAAATACTCAATTCCCAAAAGGAAACGAGTCATTTCACCCCATGAATGTCGAAACCCGGACTTCTCCCCGTAGAGGGAAAAAGGGGGAGCGACAATGACACCCGAGAGTGTTTTCCCGAACTTCTTCAATAACATGGATTCGATCTTGTCATTTTTTATGTCGTTGCCCTTTACAACGCAAGTGTAGGCAGTAACGTGTTCATTGGGGTCTGAGGTCCCATTGTACTTTGGGAGTTTCGGCATTCTGAGCTTCTTCGGGATGGGTTTCGGGGCCACTTCCTTGGGGAACGGCCTTTGTATGAACTTCTTCGAATCCACACCTTTCAGGACCGGGGGTACGCCCGGAATTTGGTCGACCCTGGAGTTGTAGGTTTTGACCTTTTTGTCGTTGGCTTCTTTCATTTTCTCGCCCAATTCGATCCTTTTGGTGAGGTCCTCGAGCATTTTTATGATGATAGGGTCGGCTATCGGCCCGTTATTGCTTGATCTCTCAGGTACCTGTTCGGCTGGGGGAGCTGTCCCCGGTGCTACCGTGCTAGGAGTTTTTGGGTGACTTTGCAGCTGAGCAATAGCTAGTTGTCGTGCCTGCAACATTTCAAAAATAACATGAAGGTTAACCTCACATTCTTCCCTAGTTGGGGTTTTCTGTGCTTCTTGTTGATCCCCTTGGTGTACGCTCCTGTCAGTGTGGGAGCTTATGTCGATGCGTTGGGCGTCGCTTGAGACCGCGTCCACGGGGACTGGCTCCGGTGCATTCCCAGGGTTTTGTGGTGGCACAACACCTGGAACAGCCACACCGTTTTCCCCATGATACTCAAGATTGTTGTTTTCATCTCCGTTTACCGAGTTAGATATTTCGACCTGAAATCGAAGATCTTGGACAAGAAAAAACGTAAAAGAGAACTTGCGTTTTATAGTAAAACCAGCAAGAAAATAATCGCTATTATTTTTAGTCCTACGGTGGGCGCCAAACTGTTTACCGTGAAAATGGTAATAACAATTAAATTTGTTGATGGGACTCTAAAAATATGTGATCTATTTTTATGCTAGTTTGTTAAGCAGTTGATACTAAGTATATGAGATTTAGAGACGAAACAAAGTTAGAGAGAGGGCTATAATCAAACTGTTAGGTCGGCTATTCAGGGCCTCAACCCTGTTGACTTGGGGCCTCGAGGTCGATTCCAGGGCTCGGGCTCGAGCTATCGTGGGTGATCGGGGTAGGGCTAACAGTTATAAAATAATTAATGAAGGCTCTTTATGGCCAATGACAAACAATAAATGATGAACAAATATGAAGATAATAAATGAAAGCAATAATATCAAGAGAGTATGTTAGAGAGCAAAGAGAATGTTCGTGTATATTTCGTGTGGAGTAGCTGAAGCAACAGAGAGTTTACAAAATGTCAAAGACCCCCTTTATATAGGAGGAGAACCCCAACATAGTACAAAAATATTAATTACAAAAGTAGGGGATGGGACAACTACATGGTACCAGGCTCTGCCAGCACTAGCTGCATGCCTAGGGAGCTCTCCAATCCCATCATGACCGCGGCTAACATCGTTGTTAGGTCGGGCGTCAATGAACCTCGAGGGAGGGAGATCGACCACAGCCTCGCAGCCCCGAGGTCTCGAGATGATCCCATGAAATGCCTTGATGATGAGAAATTGGACCCTCCGATTTTGTCGTATACAAATGCCAATTTTTTTTCTTCTTTTTTTGTTTTTGAAAATCCTTCATGTGAAATTAAAAAATAATAGGAGAAAAGGAACCCAACGATAGATTTGTTCATCACTCAATGTAAAATTTTTCTGCATCTTAAGTATAATAATTTACTTTAATAAATCTATCACAATTTATTTCAAAATTCAAATCGAATTGAAATAGTTGTGAAAATCAAGAGTTGAAATAGAAAAATTGTGTCTCTGGACTTGCGCTTAAGTTGTAAATTACAGTTGTGAACTAATTAAAGACCATGAACATAACGTGTGTTGTTGCATGTCATGCTCGATATGAAAATATTTAAAATTTTAGAAATTCTAATTAAGATGATCTAATACCATTAACTATCTACAATATACAGAGAGTATTAACTTAATTAAGGGAGAAGAAAATTACGGAAGAGTCAAGGGACATTCTGCAGTCAACTAACATTGGAAGCATAATAAATTTTGAAGTTGAGTCTAAGAGTCCGTTGAATTGAAACTTTTGAGTACTCAATTATAAAATAATTATTCTTACACACACTTAAAAGAGTTTATAAGGACATCCAGCTTTAGTATGATGAATAAATTAACGTAATGAAAATTTCAGCATACCAGTTGAGCCGCTGAGCATGTGACACAAACTTCTAAGAATTAAAATTGGCTCCTAATAAAAAAAATACAAATTGTCTGACAAAATTGTTAACTCTAGGAATTAATCAAGCATGCAATTTTGTAACTGGGGCTGGGACTTTCATCTAGCTACAATGCTACTTCAATTGAATTGAAAATATATGATATTGCTTAAATGTACATATAAGAATAATTAGAATTTAGTTTTCAAAAAATAAAAATAGGTGTATGAAAAGAACCAGTTTAAACTAGGAATACAAATTTATTTTTCTTACTTTACTTTTTTTTCATTTTTTTTTCTTAGCTGAATATTTTTTACGTGTCACGTACATAAAAACTAGTGTACAAGAAAATGCCAAACAAATTTGATACGCTTACAAAGATGAAGATAGAAAAACTTCCACTTCATCATTTTCAATTTATACGACTTACTCTATATTAATTCTTGTGGTCCTTGATACTCTTGTTTGATCACATTTCGTCTACTCGGACTAAACTAATTTCAATGAAGCATTTCTTCTATTTCCAACATTCATCACCCTTATCTTATGCTTAATTCCTTTTCCTACTTTCTTCCCTTTCTTTATGATCCCAGACGCTAATATATTTGAATATTGTATCTTCATTTTCATTGTATCATTGTTATGGTCATTGTTATCATTATTGGTATTATATTATACTTATTTATATTAACAGAATAAAAAAGAATTTGTGTACCTAATTGACAGAGATTATGCATTATTTGCCTTAATATTTTGAGATATGCGTTTTCTGATACCTATTATATAGAGTCTGCATATACAAATATGTTATAAATAACCCATAGCAGTACAAGCTAAATTCGAAAACCAATATCTAAAGTGAAGAATGAGACTGGATTGAAAATAAAAATCGATTATCCAACTCTTCATCTACTCAATTTATTTTTCTGTGCTTCTAACTTCTGCAGAAGATCCCATCATTTTTCCTGGGGGAAAAGCTGAAACAGATAGAAGTCATTTGTGTTTCATTAATGCAGAACTTTCTTTGCAGACGCATTTTAGTTGTCCAGAAGAAAAAACTATGGCAAGACATCACTCACTCATTTGACATGGGCTCTTCTCCTAAAACTAAGACGAATGCCCAATGACACTGAGAATCCGGGCAGAAGAATTAACTCAAATAGCCGCCCACCTAACCACTTAAACTAAAAGCAGCCGATTGAGGTATATATGCATAATTTATGTATTATATGTGTATAATAATGTATAATCAATGTATCATCTATGTATATGGTTAAAAAAGTAAACAATGAATATCGCCGGCTATTTGTGTAAAGATCCCAAAAATGCAAGTTTTCCTTTTGAACTTTCCCCCACAGAGGAAAGACTGCTACAACAAGATATTTCTAACTATAAATGACAAAAGGGATGGTGTCATTACAAACTCCACCCAAAATGCAGCTACTGCAAGTGATCAGGCTAGTCATTAGTGTGTCTTTAGCAAGCTCTTGCACATAGAGCTCGAGTAGCAGTCAATCATCAAGCGAGGGTTGCTCTTTTTCCTTTTGCTTCCCTTGACTGTAAATAAACAGGGTTGAATGGAGGTTAGCTATACCAAACAATAGAAAAGGTTATCATACTAGCAAGCGATAGAGGGAGGTAAATCATCTGCCACTCCAGCTTTAAGCAAAGAACACCGCACCTGTGCAGCCACTGATCTTTTTGCATCCAAAAACTGACTGTAGATGTCGTATAATCGCTGCTTTTCAGCATCAGAGACAGATGGTTTTGCCTTGGATGCAATAGATTTCAGGAGAGCATCAGAGATGACTGGCTTCTTCTCAGGCTTGCCGACATTTTCACTATCTAGAAGATCATGGACAGCCTCAAGCTGTGCATCAGAGAGAAGTGCTTGGAGGTCAGCTCCACTGAACCCTTCTGTCAAACGAGCTACGCCATCCAAATCGACATCACTTTCCAATGGTAACTGCATTTAAGCAAGTAAATCAGTTATTGTCTTCATTCAAATAAAAGTATACTTAAAAATTTAATATACGGACCATCGTCAAAGCAAAAGCTTTACTGGTTAGAAATTTATCCAAAATGTCTTGATCCCTCCCAAAATTACTCATAGGAATGATCACGTTTCCCTCCTACCATTTCTTTAAAATGATATAACAAACACTTCGCCGTTATATTGTCACTTTGCAAAGATAAGAAGGAACCAAGATCAGTGCATTACGGTGGATTTGACACGGGTAAGACAGCATATTTGGAGAGTCAGAGCAATATAGACCAAGACTATTAAAGACCGTTCACTCTAATTCCAAGGAAGACTGAGTCAGATTGGAACATGGAAATGGGTGACCTTGGGAAACCTAACTTTTAGCATAGCCTAATAGTTACCTAATATTGTACTATGCATTCTACATTCCTTTGCCCCAAATGAAACAAATGAGATCTTTCCTTCGTAAAATCCATTTGTACTGTCAGGTTATTCCTAATTGAGTTCAGCCACAGTTTCTCCGGCAAATATGAGTATATCCAACCAAGTCAAGCCCCATTACCATGTAGTTGAATGGGGAAGAGGCATATACTAATCTGGAAAGACATATCCCATACCTCCTGCTCGTAATCCACATATTATAAGATCTCTTTGGATTGATTGAAAGAAGTGCCCCAATCAGAATAAGACTTAACTTTTCTCGATAGAACTGACTTACTTTTCTCGATAGAACTGAAAGAATCTCCAACCTCTCACGCTGTGAAGGAAAATCACAAAAGAGAAGGCGATCCAGCCTTCCAGGTCGCAAAAGTGCAGCATCAAGCAAGTCTGGTCTACTGCTTAAAAATGAAGACAAGAAAGGCCAAACTTGGTCAGAGAAATTGCATCATCGTATTATTCCACAGAAAATAAGGCTAATGAATTCTTCTTCTTCATAAAGGATCAATTATTCAGTAAAATGCAGAGGTATAGCAAGATTAGAAAACCTTAACTGTACAGGGGTATGGAACGTTAGGCTACAAGTTTTATCCGTCGGCTGTTATACAAGAACACCACATAACAATGTGGTAATGAATTCAATTCCATCATTCAGACTAAGGCTGTATTGTGGGCCGGGCCCAGCCCGGGACCGCTAGAAACGGGCCAAACGGGCCGGTTCAAACGGGCCGGTCCCTAACGGTCCTAAAATCCCACTATGGGCCGGTCCTCCCAAAATAGACCGCGGGTCTGGGCCGGTTCAACCGGGCCTCCCAACTGCTATTTTTCAAAAAAAAAAAAATTAAAAAAAGGCCACCGGTTAGAAGTTTAAAAACTAGTTGTTGGCCTGCCATTTTAGCCGTTTGGCTTTTTAAAAAATAGCCATTTGGCCCCCATGCCAAAACTTTGTTTTAACCCCAAACTTTTTATAATTACACTTTTTCCCTATTCTCAACTATAAATACCCCCTCATTCTTTCATTTTTACTCACAAAATCATCAATCTCTCTCATTTCTCAAACTCAAATTGAAGTATTCAAGTCTTCAAGTCTTCACTCATCTCTCATTTCTCAAACTCAAATTCTTAATTCAAGTTAAATCATGCCCGGTGATTCTAGATTGCACCCATTTATTTTGGAACACTTTAATGTGGTAGAAGAAAATGAAGAAGTTTTCGTAATAAAGTGCAAGAACTGTGGTCGAGTCTACACTCGTCGTCCAAAGGAGGGCACAGGCTGTTTAAGAAGGCATATAAAGAGTTGTCTTGAGCGTTCTCCAGACATTCGTATTTAAGATTTTAAGTTGATTTGAGACAATTTGTGTTATTTTAAAATTATTAGACGTATTATGCTTAATGTTTTAGTTTGTTAGATTAATTTGAAGTATTATATTGAAGGCATTGAACTTTAATTTGAAGTATTAAATGTAAACTTTAATTTGCAGCTTTGATACCGAGTTCATCTTAATATATATATATATATATATATATATATATATATATATATATATATATATATATATATATATACACACACACATATATATATACACACGTCTTAATATAGCTAATGTATACAATCTTATATAAGGTAAAGTGGACATAGTCCAAGGTAAAGTGGAGGCGAATGACATAGTCCAAGGTAAAGTGGAGGCGAAGAAGGTAGCGTACGCGAAGTTAGCAGGGAGCACAAGCCAGGAGGAGAGGAGTGCGAATAGAGAGAGGTACAAAGTGGCTAAGAAGGAGGCAAAGCTGGCGGTCACGGAGGCTAAGAATGCAGCATTTAGCCGTCTATACAAGGAATTAGGGGAGAAAGGCGGGGAAAGGAAGTTGTTTCGGCTGGCTAAAGCGGGGGAGAGGAAGGCACGGGATCTAGACCAAGTAAGGTGCATCAAAGACGAGGATGGTAGAGTATTGATGGGGGAGTCCCAAATTAAGCAGAGATGGCAGACGTACTTTTATGGTCTTCTTAATGAGGAGGGGGACCGGGATATAGCGCTATGGGACTTGGGGCATTCGGAGAGTCTCCGAGATTTTAGGTATTGCAGGCGCATTAAGGTGGAGGAGGTTATGGGGGCTTTGCGTAAGATGAGTAGGGGTAGAGCGACCGGGCCAGATGAAATTCCGGTTGAGTTTTGGAAGTGTGTGGGTAGAGCAGAATTGGAATGGCTGACTGGGTTGTTCAATGTAATTTTTAGGACGAAGAGGATGCCGGAGGAATGGAGGTCGAGTACAGTGGTACCATTGTACAAGAACAAAGGGGATATCAAGTGTTGTAACAATTATAGGGGTATCAAGTTACTTAGCCATACCATGAAAGTTTGGGAGAGGGTGGTGGAGGTGAGGGTGAGGAAGACGATGTCTATATCCGACAATCAGTTTGGGTTCATGCCGGGCCGCTCCACTGCGGAAGCTATCCACCTTATTAGGAGGTTGGTGGAACAATACAGGGATAAGAAGAAGGATCTGCACATGGTGTTTATTGACTTGGAGAAAGCGTATGATAAGGTTCCTAGGGAGGTGCTCTGGAGATGTCTTGAGGCGAAGGGCGTGCCGGTAGCCTACATACGAGCGATCAAGGACATGTATGATGGAGCTAAGACTAAAGTTAGGACTGTGAGAGGCGACTCGGAGCATTTCCCGGTTGTTATGGGATTACACCAAGGCTCTGCGCTTAGCCCGTTCTTATTTGCCTTGGTGATGGATGCTTTGACACACCATATTCAAGGGGAGGTGCCATGGTGTATGTTATTTGCTGATGACATAGTTCTAATTGACGAGACAAGGGCTGGTGTTAACAAGAGATTGGAGGTTTGGAGACAGACTCTCGAGTCTAAGGGTTTCAAATTGAGCAGGTCTAAGACAGAGTACCTGGAGTGCAAGTTTAGCGCTGAGTCGAGGGAAGTAGGCGGGGACGTGAGGCTTGGGTCACAGGTCATCCCCAAGAGAGAGCTTCAAGTACCTTGGTCGATGATTCAAGGGGACGGAGAGATCGATGAGGACGTCACTCACCGCATAGGGGCGGGCTGGATGAAATGGAGGCTTGCATCTGGAGTCTTGTGTGACAAGAAAGTGTCACCGATACTCAAAGGTAAGTTTTATAGAGTTGTGGTTAGGCCGGCCATGTTATATGGGGCAGAGTGTTGGCCGGTTAAGAACTCCCATATCCAGAGGATGAAAGTAGAAGAGATGCGGATGCTGAGGTGAATGTGCGGGCACACTAGGATAGACAAGATTAGGAATGAAAATATTCGGAGGAAGGTGGGTGTCGCCCCTGTGGATGACAAGATGCGGGAAGCGAGGCCCAGATGGTTCGGACACGTGCAGCGGAGAAGCCTTGATGCACCGATGAGGAGGTGTGAGCGGCTGGCCGTGGTGGGTACAAGAAGAGATAGAGGGAGACCTAAGAAGTATTGGGGAGAGGTGGTCAGGCAGAATATGGTACGACTGCAGATTTCCGAGGACATGGCTCTTGATAGGAAGGCCTGGAGGTCAAGCATTAAGGTTATAGGATAGGGGTAGTAAAGCTTTCCTTACTTCATACCGGGGGTGAGGCGGGGTTGGATCAGGGTTGATTTTAGATGGCTTGCAGTTTATGTTGAACCCACACTATTCCTGTTGTTTATCTTAGCCCCGGGCCTTAGATTCTGGTTATTGTTATTGCATGTCATTCATCTTTTGGTTTTTATGCTTCTGTTACTATTACGGTTTCTACTAGACTTACTAATGAATTCTCTTTTTTTTTTCTTTTTTTTTCTTGTTTTTTTTTTAATTTTATTTTCGTCTTTCTGAGCCGAGGGTCTATCGGAAACAGCCTCTCTGCCCCTATCGGAGCAGGGGTAAGGTCTGCGTACACATTACCCTCCCCAGACCCCACTATATGGGATTTTACTGGGTAGTAGTTGTTGTTGTATACACATGTTATATAAGGCAATATACTATATACGGCAATTTCTTGTAAATTATCTAAATTATATAGTATATATATATATATATATATATATATATATATATATATATATATAATTTACATAGTATAAATTGCTTATATGTGTATATATAGTATATACATACTATACTATATATACTATCTATATATATATATATAGTATATATAGTATAGTATGTATATATATATATATATATATATATATATATATAATTTACAAGAAATTGCTTTAGATAAAAAAATTCAAAAAAAATAGCCCGGAACACTTAGGCCCGTTTAGCCCGTTTAGGCCCGTGGGCCCGGCCCATTTAGTCCAGGAACATGTGGGCCGGTTCCACCCTCCAGGACCGTTGGCCCGGGACCGCCAAAGACCGGCTCGCCAGAGCCCGGGACCGTTTGGCACGGCCCGTTTAGCCCATTTAGGCCCGGGCCCGGGCCACAATACAGCCTTAATTCAGACACGGGTACTTGATGTACCTTTAAAACTAAATGTCATTGCGCCAAAAAGGAAAAATATTCAGGAGACTCAAATTACTTTCCAGTAGAGATTCTCACAGGCATTTCATTAGGTGTATACAAATACCATGTAGAATGAGTTGCATGTAGTATTCACTCTCAAAGACTCAAAGGCAAGGGGTGCAGGCATGCAAATTTGCATGTCACAGAGATAACGCTGCCAACCAAGTCTAACTAAAAGGAGGACAGATCTTATTAGTTTCTTTTTACAAGTAAAAGGAAGACAAATATTATTAGATAAATAATTATAGGTCAAGTAAAAGGATTTAGTCAAAGAGAAAGCAGCTGCTGATCTATAGAATATTTTAGATGTCTTCGCGTGTGCTCGGGCACTCACGTACACACCTATTCAAATGTATCCGTGTGTATTTTTCCATTTCAGTGACACGCATGAGATTGCCTAGAACCGATAACCTCAACATGGTAAATAGGGATACCAAGTTGGAAGACTCTAGCTTGATCTTTAAAGCATTACAAAACTTTTGGACCACCTAAGCTTGACACGACCCCTTGTTCTTCATAATCTCCTCAAAAAAGATGTTCAACGGACAAACAATAAAAAAATATATTATCCAAGTTCTTTCAACCAGTTGTTTCTGGCCTTTTTTTTCCCTTTTTATTATGTGAGGCACCATTAGCTTTTAGAGAGTAGAGAGTATCAGAAAGAAATTTCTAAATCTCAATTTTCCTATACTTCTGTGCCTACTACTATATCAAAAATATAAAGCTATTTTTAAAAAAAAATGCCCATTACATTAGTGGCATTGTAAAATGACTGCTTAAATAAATAAAGAATTTTATTAATCTCTGACCTAAAGAATTTTTTCCTTTTTTCCAATGACTAGTCCCTGCTAAAGATTGAAGAGAAGATTAACGAATGCCTTTGTTCTATAAATTCCCCTCTCCCCAGTGGTCCATCTCGTAGGGTAACAATTTCCAACCTAGCAATTAAGTAAAATTCACTGAACGGTTTGAGACTTCAATGGCAAAAAATCTGGAAACTAACTGATGCACCCTCCATCCCATGTATCTCTGTGTGTCTGTTTCAACCTGCATTAATTACTATCTAGTAGTACAAAATTCAACAAAATAACAAGGCTGCATATATGCTCAATCACTGACAAGGCCAAGAACCGACAAAAGTGCCAACGGATGAAATGCGGGTACCACATATGCAAGTGAAGGCAAAAATTTGAAAGCAATAGTAAACAAAGCCCATCCGGTTAGACGCTAACCTTGTAGCAGCAAATACGAATACACCCGTTAACACTTCAACACCATCCAATTCAGTAAGAAACTGCATTAATTAAACAAGAATGAAAATTATGCAAGGTAAAAGGAGGATGGAAACAACAAAAGATGTGGACAAGAAATAACCTGATTAACAACTCTATCAGTAACACCAGTGTTGTCATGCCCTCTCTTTGGCGCAATAGAATCAAATTCATCAAAAAATAGAAGGCATGGTGCTGCTGCAGCTGCTTTTGAGAATATATCTCGTACCTAAAACAAAATAATTAGCATGAACAATCCAAGAGCTCCAAGAAAAGCTAGAAACTAGGATGTAGGGGGTTGACAATTTGGTCTTCAGATAGCTATTAGGTTTTCAGAACATTTACAAGGCTTTAACCAATCTATTATATGAAAACTTAAGTTTAAGTTATTGTGGCCATGATTAGGAAAGAAAAGGTTTACTTGTCCAGTTTGACCTTACTTGTACTTAAGCAACCAACCTTCTGCGAGGTGGATTGGGATGGGGATGAGACATAAGAGCAAAAAGTTGAACCCGAGAAGATTGATATTCCAAATTCTGTCTTGATGTTTAATTTATTTATTGATTTTCCCTTCTTCCTTTTTTTTAGTTTTTTTCTTTTCGTTTTTTTGGGGGTGGGGGTGGGGGGGTGGGGGTGGGGGGTGGGGGGAGTTTGGCATCATCTTAATAAAAATATGTACTAGGAGAAGTGAAAAAGTTGTAAATTCTCTTACAGCTTGCTCAGAGGCACCAATGTATTTATTCAGCAGCTCAGGACCTTTGACTGAGATAAATCTTAGCGAGCATGCAGCAGCTGCAGCACCAACAATGTGTGTTTTGCCACAACCAGGGGGACCATACAACAGAACATTGGACCGCATCCTTAGAGGAGCTTTCGCAAATATATTTGGAAATTTGGATGGCAACTCAATCATCTGACAGCAGCAAAAACAGGAACTTGATATGCTGAACAAATTGATCCAAGCTAAAGTTGATATGAAAAATAAAAGAGAACCTTTAAGTAAAGCACATGCAAACCCTAGAACATGATTTTTGTTTAGCTTAACACCCATACTACTTAATACATAGTTCAAAGGGGTTTACAACCATTTATCACCATTTACTATCAAGGATGTTCGTCCATATTTGCTGGATGATAGCATAGTTGGACATAGAAGATGAGTAACTAAGTTACATAAAGAAACAAGACAAAAAGAAAAGAAGCCCCAACAAGCTCATGAAACAAAGAAAGGAGTGCAAGCTAAAGTTATTCTAGAGTGTCTGGTATTCCATCTCTCTGACAAGCTGACAAGCCAATTAATAATTGATGTTTCTATCCCACTACATGAGTAATAATTATTGCCTGCCTTCATTGAAGCCAACTCAATAATATAGCAAACTATAACCATTCAACCAGAGGGAAAAGAAGACCAATGGCATGAGAAGTTGCCTCCTTAGCTCTAATGTGGGTTGTACGGAGGGAGAGACATAGGAGAGCCTTTGCGGAGATTGAAAATGATTTTGTATATTTGAGGAATAGCCTCACGTCTTTGATTGCTTTTAGTGCACCCATGTGATTCCTATTTGTATAGATGACTGGGTGTCTTTTGTAGAGAATCATGTTTTGATGTAGATTCACTACTTTTCCGTATACCTCTTGTATATGGGAGCTTTTCCCAATATTAATAAACTTATTTACCTTACAAAAACATCGTTAATCATGCAGGAAAGCCGATATAGATGTAGCCATCAGCATGTTTCTTAATTGTTATGGAAAGGAGAGATGGAAAAAGAAGTAGAAGAAAACAGTGCAAATGTGAAAGAATAATTTATATTGATAAAATGCTGAATGGATGTTCACATTTCTTCTGATTGTTGGAAGGTGAATCTAAAATGTTCAAAAGAAATAAAATATGGAGCATAAATCACGGGTCCAACCGCCAACGGCAAAAAGCTTTTACCTTCAAGTTTCTCTCTCATCATATTAGAAACAAAATGACTTCGTAAAAACTTTGAAGTACACTTCCTTTCTCTCTCATATCCAGCATATAATTTAAAATTGCCATATCCACACCTTCAGTGGGAGCAATTTTTAACTCAATAATTAAAAGATTATACAAAGTATTTATTAGAACCCAAAGTTTTGAAAGAAAAAGGAGGATCAAATTAACTTCCATGTGCCAAATGAATGTTGATAATGCAAATCCAGCATCCTATCGAAGTTGCATTTTTAGTGATCCCCTAACATAAAGGGAAGCTTGTTCTAAGTGGGTCGCTTCGCGCAAGACATTGCTTAGGACCAACCACGATCTACTTTGCATGTTCCATACAAGCAGAGAAAAGCAGAGGAAAACATAAAAGGGGAACAAAAATCATGAGCCGACGCATAGACATAAAATAAAGAAAGAATTACAAGAAAATACACATGACTTCACACCATAACAAAAAATGGCCCATGTTTTTAAGTTTTACCCTACCTAGCCCATATTGTACATATTTTGAAAGCATTAGCAAATTCAAAATTTGTGTTCTTACAACCATCGCTTCTAAAAGCTATGGAGTTAAATCTCACAACCATTGCTTTCACTCTCTCTTCTTCTTACATCTTCTACATATGCTTCAAGGGGCCGTGTATTTTCTGCTTCTCCCCCTGTTTGCAATGTTAGAAAATTGAAGAGTAGAAGTCCACCATTGAAGGCCATTCAAAGCTTTGCTTTCGAAAATAGGATTTTTTGAGTTTGTTAGTTGTTTGGATTGGGTGTTGTTCCAATTGATTGAAAATATCAAAAGGAGTTCAAAAGTTAAATTTGAAGTGATTTGGAGTAGATCTGAGCAAGATTTGAGTTAAATTTCAGAAAAGACGCAAGGTAGAAGACGAAGTCAGTTTTTTGTATAATTTTGTATAATAGTGTATATGAGTGTATAAACACATCTTATACACTATTATACACTTTTATACACCTTTATTCAAGCGTCTGTAGACGAACTTCTTCCACGATTTTCAGTTACAATTCTTGTTCAAAACCAGTCCAAATCTCCATTAAATGACTTCAAATTTTATATACAACCTCCTTATACTATTTCTAACAAGTCTAAATAACACCCACTCTAAATTTCTCACAAAATCAAATCCGAAATTTAAACCCACATATTTAAGCTTGTTAAAAATCTAATTTTCACCACCCAAATGGATTTGGTTTGTTGAACTAATATTTGAGTCACAATTACTAATTCAAAAATTAACTTAAAAGCTTGAGCAATCTTTTTTTAGAAATTAAATAGTAATTTCGAGAATCTATTGGAGTTGAATGTTGAGTATTAACCTATTATTTTTGGGCTAGTTGGTTGTAAATTGAAATATGGGCTATAAAATTGAAAAGTAGGGAGCCCAATTGTTCTTATGTGAAACTTTCCCTAAAATAAATAACTGCTTGTTTAAAATTTACATCAATGTCTCATCCAATGAACAACTAAAACATTAATTAGTGTAGCAGTAAAGGATATACAACCCCAAAAAGCAGAAAATAAACATTTACCTCTATAATAGCATTCCGGATGTCATTAAGACCTCCAACATCCTCCCAACCAGACCGACCACCATCAGCAGCCGGTTTAGTAATGTCACGCATTGCCACTGGAACAAACTCATGCATGGCATGCAGGAAATCATCCTTAAGTAAAAGAGGTTTTTCCTGTCTGCCAGCACCCAAATCACTAGTAAAAAAGCGGCCAGTTGCAGCATGAACAGACCTATCAACCAGTATTTCCTGAAATAAAATGAAACCCAGCATAAATGCAAGTGTTCCTCTGGTAGCTAAAGAAAGGAAATCAGAAACTCCACCAACTTATGACCAGAACACAAATAACAAAGTTTCATACAAAATTATATTTTCAACTGACGACTTCAAAGAAATACAACTTTAGAACATTAATCATCGAGATATATGATACAACTAAAAAAGGGACAATATTAAAGCTTTCTGTTTGGCAGCTACTTTACAGTCTATGAAGTACAAGTACTTCACCACCAAGGGGTGTGGTGAAATGGTAAAGATTCCTCCATCCTTAACACAACTTTAGGACACTAATCATCTAGATATATGATACAACTAAGAAATGGACAATATAAAAGTTTTCTGTTCAGCAGCTACTATACAGTCTATGAAGTACAAATACTTCACCACCAAAGGACGTGATGAAATTGTAAAGGTTCCTCCATCCTTACCAGAGGTCTTGGCATTGAGCCCTGGAAACGGAGTCCCCTTTCATACGGAGCACTTAAACACCACATAGTGGCTTTCTACAGCTGGATACAGTGGGCTCCCGATATGGGATGGCTAAACCAAAAAAAATGTACAAATACTTCTTTCTGATCACCATTTTCAAGTTGAAATGCTCGCCCACATAACTTTCTACCAGATGCTTATTGCTGTTTAGACAGTAGGATAGAGGTGCAGTTATACTGATTCTCTATCACAGTTGTACTGATTCTCTATCCGACCACGAGTAGGAATATAAGGAAAAAACAAATGTTCATACATGATATAACGAAATATGAACATACATGGACCAATTGTTAAGACTACTCACAAAAAGGAAATAGTTCACTGATCACATAATAATTCATTCTTGCATAGCAACCTTTATATACTTTAATGCTTCGGATAATACAGATTCAATGGGTAAATTTTCACCAATTTTAACAGATTCTTGTTAAAGTATTTAACAACTTTCCACAAGTAGTTTTAATCTTATTTGGACTTTGCTAAAGTACAATTCTTTTAATTACTTTTATTTACTTAATTTGCTAAAATCAATGTAGATTATTAATTATTTACTTTGTCTTTACTTTGGCTAAAATGTGAGATGTTTATTCACATGTTTTTGTTAAGTCATCTCCTCTTTATAACAGTACGTTTACTCACAACTCGATCAATCTATGGGGCACCCTGCTACAACATACAAGCCATGTGTCGAATAATCCTGCCCACCAAGGTTGGAGCAAATGGTCCTGTGGCATCAGCAGTCAGTTAAGCACCACTAGATGCAGATACATGTGTAGGAATATAACTAGGATCTCTGTACAAGGTGCCCAATATATAGAATCCTTTGGAATACTCAAATAGTCATCATCTATATCTGACAAAGTGCAGGCTGTGTACTTATTGAATGTATACTGCAGGAGTGCATAATAGTGCATTCGAGGAGGTATAGAAATCGAACCTTGTTATTAATCATTTACGAAGTGAAGAAAAGTGATAAAACCTACTATATGGTACTCATAGTTTGAAAAGCAAGTTACATTCATAGAAACTCTGGTTTGTGGATGTCTCCTATAGAATTCACAGGGTGACTTCTTGAGTTTAAGAAAGATACAGGTCTGCTTGTTTTCTTTTCTCCCCCTTCTTCATCTCCCCCCCCCCTTCCAGTTGTACAGGTCAGTGAAAACAATCACATCTATGTTGCACTTCTTTTTCCCAACAAAAAAAAAAATCATATACGAGTATGAATCTAAAGTACTTTCTGTAGTAAGAGTCAATTAAGTTTTGCAGAAAGAGTCAGTTACTTCATGATCCCCCAAAATTGAGATGGAATTTTTGGGCTCAACCACGTTAATGGAATGGTACGTCCCAACTGGTGGTGCAAAATGGATAAAACATACAGTTACCCATCCATATTATCCACTAAAACTGGGTTGGATTGTGAACTTTTTAAGAATTGGTCAAATATTGATAATAACCATATTATCCACTTAAAAATGGATAACCATTGGGCTTAACTTTTACATTTGCAAAGACTTAAATTGTGGGTTCCTCAAGTTTGGGAGACTACGAGCTCTCCCAAAAATGATCATATTCAAGAAGCTATGGATAATATGGATATCCATATTATCTGCCGGTTAACCCATTTTCTATCCGTATTAAATATAGGTCGGGGGTCAGATATTTTATCCGTTTTCTGCATTACCAGTTTTCGACCCACATATATCCGACCCGACCAGCCCGTTTGCCACCCCTAGTCCCAACTAAACAAAAGATAAGCAGTAAAATGCATGATAATAGTAGGCTCACAAGTTCATCCTTCTACTTGAGAAGTTTTTCGTTCCAATTTTTCCTGTACAGACAAAACCTAAGTTGTCTACTACTAGCCATCTCTCAATTAAATAGTCGCGCATTCCTAAATAAAGAGGAAGTTGTTTTATCAAAGGACCAAATGAAGTGTTCTCTTTAGAAAAAAACTAGCTCCCAGTTCTACTATCAAGCTCATCTATTCCTTGTTGAAGTGTATGACCATCTCATCTTAAAACTTAAACTGTACGAGAGATCGCACTTTTATTTACTTAATTATGTCTTCAACACGCTCACTTACGTGCAGGCTTGATTCTTTTTATGAGCTAAGCATGTGGACATTCTTTTTTATAGTTGGTGACAGTGAGACTCGAACTCACGACTTCTTGTCTGCTCTTATACTATGTTGAAGTGTATGACCATCTCATCTAAAAGCTTAAATTGTTAGAGAGAGCATATGTTTATTTATTTAATTATGTCTTCAACATTCCTTAAAGTTACAGTTGATGTTATGTACATGGTCAGTATTTTCAGAAGTAATATGAAAATATCTTAGTTCTCTGTTTGCAGAAGGCAGGATCGGAAACAACCTCTTTACTTTCTCAAGGTAGGGGTAAGGTTGCGTACATACTACCCTTCCCAGACCCTATTTGTGGGATTACACTGCATTTGTTGTTGTTGTTATTGTTTGCAGAAGGCAGGATGTTTGGAGTTTGAACATATAAGATAAAATTAACATTTCTCCTGAACATACTTTAATGCCACCTGTAAGCGATGTTTATTTTCCCCAATATCAATCTTAACCAACTTAATTAATCAGGGAAAATAGTTGAGAAGAAAGGTGACACCACATCAACTGAGTAGGCCTTTCAATTTACTATTGAGAAACATTGTACCCAACACCGTTTTGCTTTGGTAGGGACCATCAGGAAAGAATGTTGATGTTTAGCTGGAAGGGAGAGCAGGAAGAGATAGATTTACTCCTTCCAGATCAAGCTAAAAGCTATTCATACGCGGCCGAGATAGCAGCAAGCATTCATATATAAAATTGTTTTAGTCAGTTATTAGTCAAGCTTAGGGCTGAATTAAGTACCAGATCATATGCATCATATCCATCGCACTTGGACGCTATATCCAGCAAGATGTCATCCGAACACTGCAAAGAACGCTTCAGAATTATATGTTTTAGCAAGGCACCACGCTCTGTGGTAGCAGGTGCAGGCAATTTAACATGAAAATCAAACCTCCCTGACCATAATAAAAACAAACATTAGGATTAAGAATAAAGTATAGTGGTACTGAAGATAGAGGAAGACAGTTTAAACTGTCATAAATAATAAAACTGATTTCTCCCTGAAAGATGATGGACTAACCAGAAGAGGTCAGGTCCTGTGGTAAATTAGTCAGAGACTGTGCGCAAGCAATAAATGCAATTGGGCCAATCCCACACGTGTTCCTCCGTTTTTCCTGTTTAACAGACAAACAGCGTTATCAGTTAAAAGACTCTGTAATGAATCACCCAAGGGTCCAAGACCTCAGAGAAGTTGCAAATAATATTGCAAACCTTGAATGCCCTTGGCTAAGGACATTTACCATTTTTTTTTTTTTTTGGGAAACTGGTAACAGATATTCATCAGCATTAAGGAAATGCTGACCACTCTATTTACAGTTCAATTAAACAGAGTCTTGTTCACCTTACAAGAACTACTTATAATTCTTAACAGTGATCCTAGCAAATCAAGTAAAGATTCAGCATCCTCTACCTAATTTTCTTTGCACCATGAGAACAAGGACAAAAATACAGTTTGATTTAATTCTATGTATAGGACTGCTGATATCTTTAAAACACCTTGCATTTCTCTCTGTCCACACAGTCCACCATATGCAAGCAGGGCTAGATTTCCACCACTTCTTTTGCCTTACATTAGCTCCTACTTTGTTCCAGCATTTCACCATATTCTCCAAGCATGAAAGAGATTTCTTTTAATACCGGTAACGTGAGCTTACTCGCACCTCTACTATTCCAGCGACTAGAAGAATATGAAAATTTCTAGGTTTGTCTAAATTCATGAAAAAATAATATGGGAAGGCAGCAAAGTCGCACCATAATTAAAATAGGGAAGACACATGAATTCCACTGTGTCAGAATCCTTAGAGGTTGTTTGGTAGAGTGTATAAGCATAGAGCTGAATAGAATGTATTAGTAATGCTGGTATTAGTTATGCGGGTATTAGTTATGCATGCATTAGTTATACTGAGATTATTTCTTATCGACTGTTTGGTTTGGTGTATTAAAAATTACATCTTTCCTTGAGTCGGAGGTCTATCAGAAACAACCTCTCTACCCTCAAGGTAGGGGTAAGGTCTGCGTACACACTACCCTCCCTAGACCCTACTTGTGGGATTATACTGGGTTTGTTGTTATACAGTTTGTCCAATTGTTGATCCAAGACGGTGTGTCCATGGAGCAATTGGCCTCACATGAGAGGAAGAGGAAGAATCCCGTGATTGTAGAGAAACAACAATAACAACCCAGTAAAATCACACAAGTGGAGTCTGGGGAGGGTAAAATGTACGCAGACCTTACCCCTACCCCAAAGGGTAGAGAGGTTGTTTCCGAGAGACCCCTCAGCTCAAGAAGATGAAAATAGACAATAGAATCTGTGACAACAACAAAAATCAGAAAGATAATATAAGCATCATAGGAAACTGAAAATAGATGGAATTGCAAAAAGGAATTGCGATTTTTTAGCTTTTTATTTATTTATTAAATATGATATTTTAATAGAAGGGATGATTAATTGAAAGAATTTACTATTAGAAAATGGGGTGGAAAAAAATTAGAAAAGGCAAATTTGTCCACCTGTATCTTATTTACATTAACGAAAAACAGGTAAAAAGAATTTTAATCAAGCATAAAATTTGAAGGGGCAATTTTGTCGTTAACTAAACTTATACATGTATTAATAACCTTGGTATTGCTAATACAATGGACTGCTACGTATTAGCTATACCTAGGATAAAACCAAAAAGAGTGTGTAACTAATGCTTGTATTAGTTGTACATAGGTTGAAAAAGTGTACCAAACAAGGTATTACTAATATACAAAGCTAATGCATGCACTACTTTTTCCAATGCACTCTACCAAACGACCTCTTAATGTTCTCATCAGTTGTGTTATTTCTACCTCATTGAGAAGCAAATAACCTTCCGACATTTTATGGGAAAGAGAAATTGAGTTAGCACATATCCTAAGACGAGAACAGAAATCAAGCTGGCCATGGAGGTTCCAATATACAGCTCGTTTAGACTCAAACACGATTGAACATAAATCAAGCCTTGGATAAATATTAAAGTAGCTCCTTTAAAGCTCTAACGGCAAGTTTCACCTCATATTCATCCATAATATCAGCAAAGTTTTCTGCAAGCACTGCTGATGAGGAAGAAGGTTGAGAAGCATCAGACTCAGAGGAGGCTGCAATAATGCTATCAAGATCATCAAATACCACAACAGAAGGTGCATGATCCAACGCATCAGCAACATAGCTAAGCAAAGTTTGACGAATGGTTGAAGGCTTTTCCAAAGCAAGCTTAGAACAAGATAAAAATGTTCTGCAGGAAGAAACAAGAGTCAGACCACATCCCTTGGTATAGAATCACGAATGATCAAGCTGAAGCTTCAACATGGAGTTAAGATGATGTCCAACAGAAAACAAAGGTTTGGTGGGATTGGCCAAACAAATCCTTACATATGGGCCAAGATGTCCTCACTTTCTTCAGCGAATTTAGCAGCTACTGTAGCTAATAATGTTTTCCCGGAACCCTAAAAACAGAAGAAATGTTCAAATTGGGGTTCATTCAACAGTTTGCAATAATATTGTAAGATTCACATTAGTCAAGGTCAAAATCATACTAAATCAACTAACCTAGATAAATAATAGAGATAGAGTTACACTTATCAACTTACGTCCCACATATTACACAGATTGGATTTCTACACAATCATTCTGTTTAGATCCATAAATTCCAGGACATATCCTAAAGGATACCATTACTATTAAAGGTAGCTCAGCACCTTGTGACTGTACGCTTCCTTACCACACATCCTTTTTTAAAACTTTTGTAGACAGTGTGTATAAGCACGGATGATATACAAACGATTATTCCTTAATGAACAGTTGCAAACTACCTTTACAGGACAAAAGATACCGTTAATAACTTTTGCATTTTGATACTTGGGCTCATCCTTTAAGATTGAAGGCCAAACAAGGAGTTAAAAGCCTAATTAACAACCTTATTCATGCCAAAAGACAACTAAATTCAAAACACCAGTGATTTTTCCATTCCAAATCACCTGTAAAATACAAGGTGGAATTTCTCAGCTGTATGACTTTATGTTGTCTTTTCCCCATCCTTTCCATCCAGCATATAATAGCTTCCTTTAAGCTGCTTTGCATCACTATTTTACATTGAAAACACCAAGGAACATCTGCCATCTCTGAGATGCTATGATCCAACTCTTCCATCTTTCCATCTCATGGAGCCAGATTTCAGATATGAGTGTTTAGACTCATTCAGCTTCCTCAAGAGAGTGGAAGCCATTCAAGTTCCTTCCATCCTAAGATTCTAGCCTTTTGTGGTTGGTAATTTTTCTTCCTTCCGTTTTTCTTCTTTTTCTGGCTTCTTCCTAAATCTATAAGTTCTCGTCAAAGAAAGATAAGAAGACACAAGCATGAATTATCCTCTGAAATAAGCCAACTCTACTCATATAACACCAAGATACTTGCACGGTCCCTGCATTGTGTGCTACTTTATATCTTGTAGGCTTCACATATCTAATGGTCCAAAAATTGCAGGGACCAAGTTAATCCGGGACCATTGGAAGAATGCTCTGGACAATCAAAGCAAGTCAAACAATATGGGAAGTAAGTACAGCTCGTTCTTCTTCCTTTTCACTAGGTTAGTCTTTTTATTATGATGACCTTTCAGTTCTTCTTTTCTTTCCCCTTTGACTTGGAAAGCATGAAAGGAGAGACAAATTGCTTAATATTTCCTACACTATTCCATCTCTCAAGGAACCAAACATTACACCAGCAGAGAGAGGGGAAAACACAAACGAAAAGGAAACACCATAAAGGTAGCTTGTAAACCATCTAGTCACGTTCAAGCTTCTCCAGAGATTTCAACATCCAAATATTCAGCAAATACACACAAAAAGGAACTGGAAAAAGGGAACTCACAGAAGGCCCATGGATTAGAATATGTCCTGGCAGCGGAAAATCATAAGCACTGGACAACATCCAAGACTCTGAAGATAACAGAACTACCAACCCTGCAAGTAATGATAGCATTCAGCCAAGGGAAAAAAAGAGTATGCAAGTGATGAATTTTTTTTTTTAATCAGTTAAATACTATTTTTTTTTCCTTGGAAATTTTCCCCTTTTCCAAGGGGGAAAAACAGTACTTAACTGAATACAAAAAAAAAAATCACCAGTCACAATATTAGCTTGGCAGAAAACAAGAAATAAATGCATGCGCAACTCTTTGACATACTGCAGACTTACATAACACAAATATGGTTCACAATCTTTTCAGTTAAAGCTGAAACCTTTCAAGATCTTCACTGATGTCAAATTGTCAATGGATTTGATAACTTAGCACTGGCAGTTAAAACTGCAGAAAGTATTACTCCATCTCTTTACCCACCAACCGCATCTTGGTTATTATTATGTGGATTTATTCTCCATCAACTAATAAGAATGGGATTTTGAAAACTGAGATTGCTAAAAGCCTAAAAGTATCAGAAAACAAAGAAGTACTCAAGTACCATAAACTGCACTTTGCATTCTTGTATTCCTCCAGCATTTGGCACTTCATGCTCTCCCATTTGGAAAATTTTGCAGCTTAAATACTTATTCCAGTACTCAACGACCACCCAAACCATCTTTTATCATACATAGTACGTGACAGCCATCTGCTAACGTGGAAATAGTTAGAAAGCTCTCTACCTCTCCATCTCACATGAAAGCAACTTTATCACCAAAGTCCCAAGGACAGAAGAAAGTGTCTTTCACCACCCCAAAATTTCTTTTCCCAGGTCAACTAGTGGTATGTACTGCTTCCCTCTCTTCATATGCCTACCTCTTTCCTTTCCAAATTATTCACGTCATCAATCCCTTCAATACTCTATTTATCCCTTCCTTTTTCCCTTTGTGTGCTGTCCCTTACTCTTACACAAACATACTCCGGCTTATCAAGCCTTACTTACCTATAAGGCAATTCGGCATGTTGCATTTTGGAAATAAGCATAATTTTCTCATACAATTTTACTAAAAAGTTACTGTTGGAATATATCTTCATTACACAGTAAAAGACAAATAGATGTCCTTAAAGAAGGGTAGAAAATTTGCAATTATACAGCTCCTATAAATCTCAATGCATTTAGAGTTCCATTCAGACATTTAGATGATTTAACACTAATCAAACGAGGAAATACCTACTATTGATCACATCAGATGCAGCCATTCCCATCCAGTCTAATGAAGAAATTGTAAGACTGGTGCTTTTAGCGAAGCATTTCTCCCTGACAGTCCTAATGGAGAGACCATTGCCCAGTTGAAGCTTTCCAAGCCAAGGTTCTGAACTTTCGGGAGTAGTAGTTAACTTGCTTCCTTCATCAAATGCAACTTCATATGCATCAATCTTTTCGTCATGTATTGATTCATCAGAAATTGACAACACATATACAACATCTAGTGCTGCTTCTCCACCATTCATTGTTTGGACACCATGTTTTATGGATCTGTCATCTTTCACTTTGAAGTGAAGCAAAGTTGTGTTTCCTAAAATCAATGATTTCACTTCCACTCCAGCCTTTAGCGTGACAGCATGTAGTTGTGCAAGACACCATCTATGCAAAAGAGCTGCAATGCCCTTTTTCATATCAGACTTGACGCTCGTTTCTTTGTTTTCCTTGCTAGATTCAGAAGAAAAGGCTGTGGCAATTTTCTCATGGGTTGACCAGTCAATAGTACCCATCTCAATGTCTGAATTGGTTCTGAAAAGTGTTGTTATTATTTTATTATTCTTTTTGTTACCCAAAACTTCAGCATTATTTTCTTCAGAAACCCCATTCTCTTGGAGTACCTTGAATTCACAAGGTGAAAGCGAAACTAAAGGAATCTCTTTCTTCAATTTGACATTGAATCTCTTCACATAAACACCTGGAATTAAAGTAATTTTTCAGAGCTACAGTAAGAAAAAAAGGTGAAATAATTGCAAGCAAACCAATTTATTCTTGATAGAATCCTGGACATGATAGGAGAAACATTTTAGTCAGGTAACATGTCCAATTCTTTTGAGGTTCTTCCGTTGCTTTTTTGACAAGAGGGGTTTTTAAGGAGTGGCTATTAGCAAGTTGGACAATTATCAATCAATGAACCAATGGAAGAAATGAATGTGATCTTCCCTATTTTTCTGTTTCCTATGGAAGTTGGATCATATTTTTTTTAATTGCTATGGAAGTAGGTATGGGTGACAAACCAGAAAAAATCTTGCAAACAATAGAATAGTTCAAATGGTATATGAAAAACAAATTAATAAGAAATGATAATATAAGTAACTTGCTTCATAAAATACCAACAAGTCTGAGCCGAATAATGAGTAATAAATTGAACTGTTAGATAACACCAGCTTCTCTGCAATTGGTGCATCAATTTAGTTCTGCAAAGAAAAACCTACATGAGTGTAACTCCGCTCTCAAATAAAGCCGAAGAGACTGAGGAAGCATTATATGTCCTTTAGCCACTGATTCTGAAAATATTAGACGAACCATTGCATGATGGATATCGTGCTTGTCAGGTGCACCCCCTACTTTCACTTCCTTTGAAGTTACACTATTTTTCAATCTACGGCTATCTGTCTCCTGATTCTTCTTGGTCTCTTTGGGAAGCAATCTGGGAATTATTACCACAGTCTGAAGAGGTTCAAAAGTGTATATACTGGCTGTCTCTGGATGAATGAAGATAGCAGAGGTCAAAACCACTCTCATCTCAACTCCATCAGCCTCGTATTTATGAATACATTGATCACCAGTATCTTGGATTCTCAATAGTGCCTTTGAGACCGAAATCTTATCATCTTGCGTCATGGAATCCTCACCTGAACTAATATTTCTTTTTCGCCTTTTTGGAGCAACAGCAACTTCAGTTCCTGGTACAAGTTGTACTGATAACAACCGGGCAAGTCAGCTTTTCAAGATTTTGAAGTTCTCAAAAACCATATTAAGCACATGAAAAGAACATTATACATGTCCTCCTATTGTTGATCTCATTTGACACAAACCTGAGTTTTTTTTTCTTTTAACAAACCTGACGCTAAAAAGGAGAGGGGCTAAAGGAAAAAACTCCAGCAAGCATACTGCAAATATGCAGCATATATCAAATTGTTATATATCATTATCTTCTTTCCCTCCTTGTATAAGGATTGATATTTGATTAAATGAAGGCAAATAGAAGCCTTGAGATAAAACAAATGATACTTGATTAAATGAAAATAAGAAGCCTAATCCATAGTGTCTCAGGGCTTTGGTCTAATGGTGAGAGAGCAACTTGTGATGTATGAATTAGGTGCATGTCACGTGTTCAAACCCTACTGTAGACAAAAACCGCAAGCCCATTATCCACCGAGTTTTGAACTGTGCTCCACTAGCCTTGAGGATTTATCGGTTTATACAAAAATAAAAGCCTTAATCCGTGGTATTAGTAAATGATAGGCCCCGACAGATACCAGCAATTATCTTCTCTTTCCGGTATGTAATATGTTAGAAATAGCTATGTAATTGTCCCACATTGGAATAGGAGTAGTATCCCCTTTGTATAGAGTAGCTATAAATAGCACCTCTTGTATTGCATCACACACAAGATATCAATATATATCATATTTTCTCCCGTGCCTTCTCACATGGTATCAGAGCTATCGTGAGAGATTTATCGCTGTGCATAAATTCCAGCGATTCCGGGAAGTAAAATCAGTCACCGGAACCCTTTTTTCCGGCGACTTTCAAAGTTGTTTTGCGTCTGCTTTGTCTCGGTCAGTGTTGTGCACAAAATCCAACACTACCACAAGAGTAGTCACTGTCCGGCGACCAAATCCCAGTGAAAATCTCCGGCGGTACTGTAGCTGTCCAAAGAAAATTTTCCGGCGAAGTTCCAACGTTGCGTGGGCCACCTTCCGGCCATTTTTTGGCGACGACTCTTCAGGATAGATTGTTTCCCTTGTAATTCCGATCCTACCCCTACCATTTTTATTTCATTCCGACCACTTTGAATATTTTCCGGCTGCAACAGTAACTTTCCAACTACTACAGTAGTTTCCTATTCTGGTTCAGCGTTCCTTACTCTATTTTCAGTGGATTACAGTTGATTATTTCTCTTATTTGGTAATAATTTACAAGATGTCTTTGGGAATTGATGTTTTTGGATCTAAAAGCATGAGTTCTGGAAACTATAATGTTATGATTACCTCGGAACCTTTAATGGGAGGTTCAAACTACTTAGCTTGGGCTTCATCTGTCGAGTTGTGGTGTAAAGGTCAAGGTGTGCAAGATCATCTGATTAAACAGTCTAGCGAAGGAGATGAAAAGGCGATAGCGCTTTGGGCAAAAATTGATGCTCAATTATGTAGCATCTTGTGGCGTTCTATTGATTCTAAGTTGATGCCTTTGTTTCGGCCATTCCAGACATGTTATTTGGTTTGGGCAAAGGCTCGTACGTTATACACTAATGATATATCTCGCTTCTATGATGTGATATCACGGATGACAAACTTAAAGAAGCAAGAATTAGATATGTCTACTTACTTGGGTCAGGTACAGGCAGTCATGGAGGAATTTGAGACATTGATGTCAGTTTCTGCTAGTGAGTCAAAACAACAAGAGCAGCGACAGAAAATGTTTCTAGTTCTTACACTCACTGGACTTCCTCATGATCTTGATTCAGTACGAGACCAGATTTTGGCGAGTCCGACTGTCCCTACAGTTGATGAATTATTCTCTCGACTACTTCGCCTTGCTGCAGCACCAAGTCACCCAGTGATTTCATCACAGATACTTGATTCCTCTGTTCTTGCATCTCAGAGAGTGGATGTTCGGGCATCTCAAGCTATGGAGAATAGACGAGGAGGCGGTCGTTTTGGGAGATCTAGACCCAAGTGTTCTTATTGTCACAAACTTGGACACACTCGCGAAATGTGTTATTCCTTAAATGGCCGTCCACCCAAAAATGCCTACGTTGCTCAGAGCGAGACTACAGGTAACCAGGGCTTTTCTGTATCTAAAGAAGAATATAATGAGCTCCTTCAGTATCGAGCAAGTAAGCAAACATCTCCACAAGTAGCCTCAGTTGCCCAGACTGACACTCCTATTGCTGGTAATTCTTTTGCTTGTGTTTCCCAGTCTAGTACTCTTGGACCATGGGTCATGGACTCAGGCGCTTCTGATCATATCTCTGGTAATAAATCACTTTTGTCGAATATTGTATATTCACAGTCTCTTCCTACTGTTACTTTAGCCAATGGATGTCAAACTAAGGCACAAGGAGTTGGACAAGCCAACCCATTGTCTTCTATCACCCTAGATTCCGTTCTTTATGTTCTTGGTTGTCCTTTTAGTCTTGCATCTGTTAGTCGTTTGACTCGTGCCCTCAATTGTGGTATATATTTTATTGATGATTCTTTTATTATGCAGGACCGCAGTACGGGACGGACAATTGGTACAGGTCGTGAATCAGAAGGTCTTTACTACCTTAACTCGCTCGGTCCTTCCACAACATGTCTAGTTACAGATCCTCCAGATCTAATCCACAGACGTTTAGGACATCCGAGTTTATCCAAACTTCAAAAGATGGTGCCTAGTTTATCCAGTTTGTCTAGACTAGATTGTGAGTCGTGTCAGCTTGGGAAACATACCCGAGCTTCCTTTACGCGTAGTGTTGAGAGTCATGCAGAGTCTGTTTTCTCCTTGGTTATTCTCGTGTTCAGAAGGGATATCGTTGTTATTCACCTGATCTTCATAGGTACCTTATGTTAGCTGACGTCACATTTTTCGAGTCTAAACCTTTCTTCACAACTGATGTCACTTCTGCTGACCACCATGACATATCTGAGGTCTTACCTATACCGACTTTTGAGGAGTTTAGTAATCCCCCTCCACCTTCAACCACAGAGGTTTCACCCATACCAACTTTTGAGGAGTCCAGTGTTATCCCTCCTAGTTCCCCAGCCACAGGAACACCACTTTTGACTTATCATCGTCGTTCGCGCCCTACATCAGGCCCATCTGGTTCTCGTCCTGCACCTGACACGGCTCCTACTGCGGATCCTGCTCCTAGTACACCGATTGCACTTCGAAAAGGTATAATGACCACACTAAACCCTAATCCTCATTATGTTGGTTTGAGTTATCATCGTCTGTCATCTCCCCATTATGCTTTTATATCTTCATTGTCCTCGGTTTCCATCCCTAAGTCTACAGGTGAAGCATTGTCTCATCCAGGATGGCGACAGGCTATGAGTGACGAGATGTCTGCTTTACATACAAGTGGTACATGGGAGCTTGTTCCTCTTCCTTCAGGTAAATCTACCGTTGGTTGTCGTTGGGTTTATGCAGTCAAAGTTGGTCCCGATGGCCAGATTGATCGACTTAAGGCACGTCTTGTTGCCAAAGGATACACTCAAATATTTGGGCTAGATTACAGTGATACCTTCTCTCCAGTGGCTAAAGTGGCATCAGTTCGCCTTTTTCTATCCATGGCTGCAGTTCGTCATTGGCCCCTCTATCAGTTGGACATTAAGAATGCCTTTCTTCATGGTGATCTTGAGGATGAGGTTTATATGGAGCAACCACCTGGTTTTATTGCTCAGGGGGAGTCTCGTGGCCTTGTATGTCGCTTGCGTCGGTCACTTTATGGTCTAAAGCAGTCTCCTCTTGCCTGGTTTGGTAAGTTCAGCACGGTTATCCAGGAGTTTGGCATGACTCGTAGTGAAGCTGATCACTCTGTGTTTTATTGTCACTCTGCTTCAAGTCTATGTATTTATCTGGTAGTCTATGTTGATGATATTGTTATTACGGGCAATGATCAGGATGGTATTACTAATCTGAAGCAGCATCTCTTCCAGCACTTTCAAACTAAGGATCTAGGCAGATTGAAGTACTTTCTAGGTATTGAGGTTGCTCAATCTAGCTCAGGTATTGTTATTTCTCAAAGAAAATATGTGTTAGACATTCTTGAGGAAACAGGGATGACAGGTTGCAGACCTGTTGACACGCCGATGGATCTGAATTCTAAACTTCTGCCTGGACAGGGGGAGCCGCTTAGCGATCCTGCAAGCTATAGGCGGCTGGTTGGTAAATTAAATTATCTCACAGTGACTAGGCACGACATTTCTTATCATGTGAGTGTTGTAAGACAGTTTATGAATTCTCTCTGTGAAGTCATTGGGATGCAGTTGTCCGCATTATCCGGTATATAAAATCGGCTCCAGGTAAAGGATTACTGTTTGAGGATCGAGGTCATGAGCAGATCGTTGGGTACTCGGATGCTGATTGGGCAGGATCACCTTCTGATAGACGTTCTACGTCTGGATATTGTGTTTTAGTAGGAGGAAATTTGGTGTCCTGGAAAAGTAAGAAACAGAATGTAGTTGCTCGGTCTAGTGCAGAAGCAGAATACCGAGCAATGGCTATGGCAACATGTGAACTAGTCTGGACCAAACAATTGCTCAAGGAGTTGAAATTTGGTGAAATCAGTCGGATGGAACTTGTGTGCGATAATCAAGCTGCACTTCATATTGCATCAAATCCGGTGTTTCATGAGAGAACTAAACACATTGAGATTGATTGTCACTTCGTCAGAGAAAAGATACTCTCAGGAGATATTACTACGAAGTTTGTGAGATCGAATGATCAACTTGCAGATATTTTCACCAAGTCCCTCACTAGTCCTCGCATTGATTATATATGTAACAAGCTCGGTACATATGATTTATATGCTCCGGCTTGAGGGGGAGTGTTAGAGATAGCTATGTAATTGTCCCACATTGGAATAGGAGTAGTATCCCCTTTGTATAGAGTAGCTATAAATAGCACCTCTTGTATTGCATCACATACAATATCAATATATCATATTTTCTCCCGTGCCTTCTCACATGGATACAAAGATACAGGCAACATTGTCAGAGAATACATGAAAGAAAGTAGTCATTGAGCTCCAAAACATGCATCTTCCTTCGAAACTTTATATTCCAGTAATGGGGCAAGCTTCCAAGTTTAGCAGCCAAGTTCTTATCAAAAAATAGAGCATGATAGGCAGTAAATCACATACATCAACCAAGGAATTAACATCCTCTTACCTACCGGTGTGAGCGGAGAGATTGAAAAAACTTTGAATGTAATAATTGTTTGCCCATGCAGCCACAAAGGAAATCGCATTGCTTCATGGACAATACCAACCTGCATAAAATACACAATGGTTGAGTATTGGTCAACTTCAAGAAAACAGTATCATTCCCATGGCTTCAAGTTAAATATGGTGTTTGACTTTACACTGTTCTTGAAAGAAAATTATAGACAGAATAGTAACTAACTTGAACATGGATTAACCTCCAAGAAGTGGGTTTATAGGCCAGGTGATAGATTATCTTTTCTGATTTAACTAGGGGAGTGAACCGAAAGTACGGAACCAGGAAAAACTTTAGAAATGGGTATAATAGGTGGTAATATGGTCTAAATGATCAAACTGGATACTAATTTGGCACGACCCAGATGAGAAATGTGGAATTTAGTGTGAAACACAAAGAGTATGTTATGACATAAGTTCAGTAGGTCTTTTGATATGTTTACAAAATTAAAACAAGTATCTTCCTCCTTTTTCTCCGGGAATGGGATTCATTTTGTTGTTTTTTAAATAACTGGGGAGCTCTGGCCAACTTGCTCACCTCAACTACTCCAGGTAGTAACTACAACTCCAATCAACACAAGTACTACGTTTGTGTTAACAACCAGTCAATTCTAGAGAGTAAGAAGGATCTGAAACAATCTCAAGCATTCCCTCCTACAAGTAATATTAAAGATGCTCATACTTATTCTAAATGAAACTTTTAGTACTTTCTAGCTGGACTTTAAGCAATAAACCAAAAACCAAGAGCAAAGAGAAAGGATGACAGTCAGCAACCAAGGTATGATTCTTTTTTCGCAGGTAACACAGGGTTGAGCTAAGAATCACATCATCAAAACAGGTCGATCTTTCATAAATTTGTTTTAAGCTAGTTAGGAATGAAAGGCATATTTTGCCTTATGCTAACCAAAACCCATAAGCGTCTCTTATCCTTTGCCCATTTCTCTTAGAAATGTCCATAGTTCACAGCATTAATTCAATTGAATCCTTTTTAAAAACTGTATGAATTGAGGTTTATTATTGTATCAGACAAAAACAAATCACTGTGCAGCTATACAAATAAACATATCACTGTGCAGCTATACCTCTCTGCCTGCCCCAACAACAAATCCCATTAATGGTGGTCATGCCCTCTGTAATTTTTATTTCTTTTTTAACTTATATTTAGGGGAACAAGCAGTTTGCTAGAAAACAACCTGGCTTAAACACTAATGTCATTTGTCCTATGCATCGCATCCTTATGAAATTTTAATATCACGATTAAGGTGATCGATAAGGTTCACATAAAAGATAATATCCTGGTAGTTTATTATCCATTGCATTTAAAGTTTAACCTTTTATAAGCAAAAGCTACAGGAAAACCAGTAAATACTAAAACATATGATACACAAGAACGAGGAAAAACTTTTCTTTGCCAAAAACCACTAGGTGATTTCTTCCATCTGCCCAAGCCTTGGTAGACAAAGTATCTGGTCTACCAAAGAATTAGTCAAGGTACGCGCAAGCTGGCCGGGCACCACGGTTATTAAAAAAAACGAGGAAAAACAGTATACAAGTGAAACAACACATTCTAAATCAATAACACATAGTAATTATAAGCACCTGCTTTAAAATAGCCTGCTCGGCATGCTCAGCATTAAGTTCCAAAACTTCCCAATCATCTTCAGTATCAGGCTCTATGGTAACCATAGTAGCTTTAGGCAAATTAGACAGTGCTGTTACTCGAACCACTGCACGATCCGACAATCCAATACACTCGGCATATTGCTTTGCAATCTTCATCCACACAACAAACAACATAAATGACACAAAACTAAAAGAAAAATTGAACATTTCCAGTTATTAGTTAAACTCGCTAGCAAAATTTGAGAAATTGAGGTGTGTGAACCTGAATAGAATTAGGAAATGGATGGGAAGAAGCGGAACCGGACCAAGCAACACGCCAGAGTTGGTTAGCGTTTTGAGGAGAGCGAAGTTCGAGGGCTAGAATGGGAGGAAGGTAGCCGGAAGCAGTGGTGGACTCGAGAGTCTGGATTAAGCTCACTGGTAACGACACGAAACAGCTCTCGATTCCTCCGACGACTCTCACCTCCAACTCCATTTTTTCCGAGTGCGATATCTGATGTTTGGATTGTGAGAAGAATCGCTTTTAGGATGAGGTAGAACAAGACTGATTGCTGACTAAATATTGCTTTTCCCGAGGTGTGCTGATCATTGATGATAGTTGTTAGACCCGACCCCAATAAAATGTGATGGGCAAGCGGTTCGCCTTTTTTTTTAAAAAGGACGTGGTGCTAATAATTATCTTATTTATTTTAAATAAATATTCGTTTAAAAATTATATTTTATAGTTATTTTTTTATTTTTATAGTCAAATATTTATTTATGGTCACCTCATACTCTTAAGCTATAAAATATGCCTTGTATTATTTTTCTATCTCATTCTTTCAGATTTTTCTCTACCCTCTCCCTCAACTCCAATCTTTTTCCATGAATACAACCACAATTCTCCCAAATACAGATCGAAACGGGTAGCTTTGACTCTCAATCTGAAATTTTTCAGCAAGAATGGAAAAGTTTCAATATCTGGAGAGAGAAGTGAAGTCAACAACTATGGACAAAACTCAAAAAGTTTCAATATCTGATACGGCCAAGAACCAGAAAAGGCCACCAAAATACCCTTACAACCCTAAACATACTTATGTGGACGTTGAAAATGGCACATATGTGATGATTTAATTTGTAATTTATGATTTATTATATTCTATTAAGTTGAATTAACTCAATGTGCTATGTATGTTGTGTCTTCTTCTCTTCGTCATTCTAGGGTTCTGCCCAATCTGGAGGTTTCCGTCCCAATCTACAAGTGCCATTCAAATTCAATTGTAACGAATAGGTTTTTGAAGCACACGTGAGGGTATTATGGTAACAGGGAACAGTGGCGTTTCGAGTCAGAATCGCGGCCCTCTCGACGAGATGACATTAGTGTTATTCTTGAACAAAGATGACGGAGTTTGGGGCTGAGCAACTTGAATTTTCTGTTAATATATTTCAATGTATCTCGCTATATTTCCATGTATTTCATTGTATTCATTATTTTTTTCATTGTATTTTATTGTATTCACTGTCTCGTTGTATTCCATGAATGTATTCACATATTTTTTAAATTAATATAATTTATGTATTCAAATTGCTCTGTTTTTGTTGTATTTATCAGTTGGGAAAAATATTTAGCATATTTACTTTGAAGATTGCTATGTTTTTGGGATATTTTTCGGTTGAGAATCTTTTTTATAACTGGAAATACAAATTATGTGTGTTATAATTGAGTTTGTTGAGTTATATTAGGAGTTTATTATGTTAATTGATTCAATTTCCGTTTAAAAATAACTGAATAGACCATGAATTGCGCTATTTACGTTACTGTATTCACAAATACATATTGTGAATACAGTCGAATACAATAATTTGTCTAACTGTAATCCCTTGTTTCACGCCGTGAATATAGTTGAATACAAAAATCAGTTGTAACGATCTAGCCGGTCGTTTCATGAGTTACCGCTCCGTTTTCCCCATTTCTGCTTTTTTATGTGTTGTTCAGCTTCATTTCATCTTATCGCATTGGTTGGTTCGAGTTCGGATTGGTTTTGTAGAGAAATGAGACACTTAGTCTCTTTTTTAGAAGTTTTAGTTGGAAAAGTCAACTGGAAGTTGACTTGTGAGTAAATGATCTCGTACCTTGGTTTTTATGGTCCGGATAGCTTTGTGAGGTGATTTGGGACTTAGGAGCGTGATCGGAATGTATTTTGGAGGTACGTGGTAGATTTAGGCTTGAATTGGCAAAATTAGAGTTTTATCGTTTTCTGGTTGGTAGTGAAAATTTTGATATCAGAGTCGGAATGGAATTCCAGAAATTGGAGTAGGTCTGTTGTATCATTTTTGACGTGTGTGCAAAATTTCAGGTCATTCGGATGAAGTTTGATAGGTTTTTGGATCGGTTACGGAATTCGAAAGTTTTAGAATCCATAGGCTTGAATCTGAGGGTGATTTGGTCTTTTGATACCGTTTTGAGTGTTTCGAAGATTGGAATAAGTTTGAACAGTGATATGTGACTTGTTCGTATTTTTGGATGAGCTCCCGGGAGCCTCGGGATGATTTTGGATGATTATCGGAGAGTTGGAAAATAGAGTTTGCAGCTGAAGCTACTGTGTTTGTGTCATAACCGCACCTGCGGATTGGGGAACGCAGGTGCGAGCCACGGAAGCGGCATTTTGTTCGCAAGAGCAAAGGCCAGTTGGCTGGGGATGCAGCACAGATGCGGAAGGTTAGTCGCACCTGCGAGCCCGCAGATGCGGTGGCTTGATCGCAGGTGCGGATGGGGACTTTAAGTGAAATTCCGCAGATGCGGACTTCTTGTCGCAAGTGCGGGGGTCACAGGTACGGTATTGAACCGTAGATGCGGAACCCTTAGGCAGAACATATAAATTCTTGCCTTCGCAAAATTTGGGTTATTTTCCACCATTTTTATTCGGAGTTGAAGCTTTTTGGAGGTTTTTGAAAAGGGAATCAATGGGGTTTTCATTGAGGTAAGTTTCTTGAACCTAAAACTCGATTCTATGATGAATTTCAGCGGATTAACACATGGAAATTTATGAGATTAAGGGTGAAAAATTGGGAAGTTAGGGCTTGAAATTGGAGAGGTAAAATTGGGGATTTGAGGGACCATTTGAGGTTCGATTTGGTGTTCTTGGTATGTATGGACTCATGGAAGGATAAGAATTCTATTGATGTGATTTTTATCGAATTCTGAGACGTGAGTCTGGGGGTCGGGTTTGACCAATTTCGGGTTTTTTTTATGTAATTTGGTTATTTTCGCATGGGCTTTGTTCCCTTAGCGTTCTGATTTTGGATATATTCGAGATGAGTTGAGGTCGAGTCAGAGAGGCAAGGGCGTCGCGGAGTAGGATTTCATATGATTCGATGTAAGTAACGATTGTAAATCTATGTCTGAGGGTATTAAGCCTCGGAATTTTATACTATTTTGATAAATAAGGTGACACACGTGCTAGGTGACGGGCATGCACCCGTAGGGATTGCGACTTGGTCCGTCCTGTGGCGACTATAAAGTTACATATTTTGATAAACTTTATATGATATCCATGTGTTTTAGAAATGAATCTGTTAACTTGGGCGGAATGCCATGTTTGGGGCCCTGTGCCGAACTGTTTGGACCCTTAGGCGTATTTTACTACTTTCCTCATACTGTTTTGATTTGAAAGCATATCCTCGATCATGATTTTACATGTTTATTATTGATTCAGTTTCATTACTCTACTTTCAAATATAAGAAAACTGTTTGGACATGAGTTCCCTGATTTTCACTGAAATGCCTGAGTGGTTGTGAGATTAATGACTGAGAGAGAGGTCGAGGACATGATGGTAAAGATTATATATATTTGTGGATCGGGCTGCACACCGCAACACTATTTATTTATATATATATATGGATCGGACTGCATGTCACAGCAATATGTTGGGTCGGGCTGCGCGCCGCAGTGATATAGCGCTTGGGTTGTAGGAGCCCTTCCAGAGTCTATACCCCCCCAGCGAGCGTAGTCGACTATATATTATAGATCGGGTTGCACGCCACAGAGGTTATTATTAGTATAAGATATCTATTGAGTGGGTGTGCTAAGTGTGAGTACTGATTGACGAGAGTTAAGTCACGAGTGACTGAGAGGCTTGCCCGAGGGGCTATACTTATGAGTGATACTTTACCTGAGGGGCTTGTTTATGAGATTTTTTCCCGTTTTCACTCTTCTTTTATATTGAGCCTCTATTGAAAAATGTTGAATAAATGCTTTAAAGGATTTTCATTGAAACTGGAGTTTTTACGAGACATTTGGTTATTGAACTACAGATTTTGACTTTGATATTTCTGTTGAGATTCTTGATAAAGTATGCATATGATTTTAAATGCTCATCACTGCATTCAGACTTTATTTACTTTGGTTACTTACTGATTTGGCGTACTCATGTTACTCCCTGCACCTTGTATGCAGATTCAGGTGCCAGAGCATCAAAGTGAGAGCTTTCAGCAGCTTTCGTGTATTTCCGAATTTAGCAAGGTAGCTGCACGACGTTCGCAGGCCTGCTTTTCTCTTTCCTATCCTAGTACTTTATATTTCAGACTTATTTTGTATTAAGCATATAATGTTGAGTTGTACTTAGTGGCTCTTGGCTAGTGACACCAGATTCGGGTTGTGTTAATGTATTTTACGTACTTGTTTCTGCGTATTTTATATAAACTAAACTGAGAGATTTGAGATTTATCTGAATAGAAAAATGAATTTATAAAAGAACTCGATATTGTAAATGTTGAATCGTCTTGCCTAGTACTGTGATAGGCGCCATCACGACCGGGATGGTTTGGGGTTGTGACATTTGTCTAGCTGTAATTCCATGTTTCATGCCTAAAAATGCTACTGTATTCATAAATACAGTACCTTAAATACATCGAATACACTCTAAAAAACCTGAAAATATAGCTATAGGAAGTAATATAATAAATGGTAACTACAACTAGCTAATAACCACTGGTTTCTGAAAGTTTATCTTTTTAAAATGACAGGTAAAGATCACAAGATTGGATTATTACATATATAAGTGATTTTATGGTGTGCCTACACATTTGTGAACCCATATCTTTACACAGTTGGGTCCACAAAATTCTGGGACCATAAAGTTATGAGACAAAAAAGAAACCTCACGCAACTAGTGTTAGTTGTGAGGCACAAAATAAAATTTTTATATATATATATACCAAGGGGTACAGGATCGCTTCCGAATGAGGTCAGGAATTAAATTACAAGAACCCCCAGTCTTGGCTAATTACTAATCGCTAGGTAAACCTTAAACCACGGTGTTCCTAATAACCCTTCAATGACCACCTGCCTAAATGGGTCCAACTGAACACCACCGGTTAGGTTGGCCTAACCAAGGTTTACTGTCGAGATTGGTAATTGTCTGGTCTATGTAGTCCTTAACCTAAAACCTCATCGGGGTGATACAGTAAACTCCTAGCTACAAAAACATGCTTAGTAAAATACCCTTGAATACTAAGTTTAACACTTACCTGTTTAGCCTATCATTTAGGCTAACAGTATTGCAAAATATACAAGAGGAAGGGAGTAGAACAGTACCGGAGACCGCTTGGTTTTGTGGCCAACTGACCTTTTTATTTTATTTTAGAACTCAATATATTACAAAGGAGAGGATTTTGTACAAGATAGAGGAATTAGAGAGAGGTGAGAGTGATGGCTAACGCCTGCTTCCTCAAGAAACTGAAATGATCCTTATATAATGAATCAACTAACAAACAAACAAAACAAAAATAGTAAAATGGCCGACAAAATAATTACAAGTATGGTCGACAAGATAAAAAAGAATCTTACATTATTAAAATCGGACAAGCTGCTTTATAAAAGTAGATTCCCTTCAATAATGGAGGGGCCCGTCACTTTATTAAACTTGTTTTTATTACCCCAGTAATTCATTTATGGGGCCTTCTCTTCCTTCAGGATGAGTATATTCACGATCCTTAAGGGTACTCATACCCCATTCATCCACAGGTATGACCTTTTTAATAATAATTTTTGAAAAACTACAAGTTTTCTTGGTGTTGGCATGATAAAAATGCTGAATTTCAGTTGATCCTGTTGTTGAGAGTATAATCTCATAGTGCATCCTGTATCTATAAGCAGGAGTAGCGTATGACGCTGTATCAAAGTATCTGGCCATTAATTGCCATGGGTTATCCTTCAATTTAAGGCCGGATTGTTCCAAAAGAATTATTAACTCTTTTATATCCTTTCTGTTATAAACCTCAAGGTTTTTATTGCTATCCTCTGACATTAGATGATGTACCTTCATCTTTCTTGGATTGTATAAAATCCATGAATTCCTTATATAAAGGATGATCGGTATTACCTCCTGCTATATTAGCAGCAATTAGTTTTTGGTTTCCCATTTGGGCGAGAATATTATTCCCTCTGCTTTCGACATATGCCTTTCCTTTTCCTCTTCCACGAGGAGGCTATATGTAGGCTTCATAATCTGTAGAACCAAATAGAGAACTATTAGTTCAGATATTCTCTTGTAAGAAAATCAGAAAGGGTATTATCAGACTCTTTTTTGTATATTATCTCAAAATCAAAACGGGCTAATAGAGCTTGTCACCTTGCAAACATTTATTTAGAAACATCATGTTTAAAATCTTTATTAAAGATAAACTTGGCAGCTAGGCAATCAGTTTTAATTAAAAACTTTTGATTGTATAAATCAGTTTGGAATTTCATAACACATTTAACAATAACAAGAATTTCTTTAGCTACAGTTGCGTAATTCTTCTGGGATTCATTCCATTTTCCTGAATAAAATTGAACAAGATATTCTTGTTTATCTATGGGAGAACATTATTTTAATATCCCACCATAGTCAATATCAGAAGCATCGGTTTCCACAATCTTTGCCCAAGTGGGATTAGCAAGAGTTAAACATGGAAGATTATTAACCTTTTGTTTAATTATTTTGACTGATTCAGTATGACTATCAGTCCAAGCTTTTGGGTTCTTCTTCAATCTTTCATAAAGAAGAGTTGTATCTTTAGCAAGATCTTTTATAAAAGGAGAATTATAATTTAAGCTTCCTAAGAATCGCTGAAGCTGGGTTTTATCCGTAATAACATCAGGGAATTTAGAAGCAAATTCAATGCTTCTGTTAATAGGAATAATCCTACCCTTTTCAATATTATGACCCAAAAATCTAACATTATTTTGGAAAAAATATCATTTTTGGTTTGGATATGACTAAACCATTTTAGATGATAATTTTTTTAAATAAATCTAAATGTTTAAAATGAGACTCGATATGTTTTGAAAATACCAAGATATCATCAATGTAAACAATTATGAAATCCGTATAAGGAAGGAAAATATCATTCATAATTTTTTGAAATTCAGAAGGTGCATTTTTCAAACCAAAAGGCATAACATTCCATTCATATTGGTACATTAAAGGCGGTTTTATACCTATCTGATTCAAATATCTGAATTTGCCAATAACCTGATTTTAAATCAAAATTTGAAAATATTATGGCATCATGTAATCTATCTAATAAATTCTTTTTATTAGGAATAGGATATCTAATCCATTTCAACACCTTATTAAGGGGTTTATAGTTAATAACTAATCTAGGAACTCCTCGTTCCTGCTCAGCATGTTCATTAACATAAAAAGTTGTACAAGACCATTTGGACTTTGAGGGTCTAATTAAACCCTTATGCTGTAAGGAATCAATTTTCTTTTTGCATAACTCCAAGTAATTGAAGTTCATTTGATAAGGCCGAGCCTGGGTTGGGATATTATCCTCAGAAAAGTCTTCTTCATAAGGAAGACTTATAATATGCTTTTTCCCGTTCCAAAATTGATTTGGATGATTACCACAAATAGAAGCAGTAAATTAGTTTTTGAGAAAATTTATCTTCTATACCAATTTAGGATTTTTTAAATCCTGCTCAATGGTAATTGAACAAATTTCATTTTTCAAAAATTCAATTTGAGTAAATTTTGAAATAATTTTATCAGAAATAATCATTTAGAAATCTTTGAACTGATTCAGTTATAAATTCAAAAGTGATAGTTTACCATTGTAAGTACCAGTAAAACTTTTTGTATCCCAATATAAGAAAGGCATTAATTTAATAAAAAATGGGACACCAAGTATAACATCCCTATCAATGTCTTTTACTAAAACAAAACTTTCAGGGATACAAGTATCATGTTGGCAAATATAAGCCCTAGGTAATTTGTATGAAATACCCATTGAACCACCACTAGTATTTTTCAAACGATGAGTGGTTTTATGAAAATATCTGAAGGGTATTACCCCTTCTTTTACACAATTTAAATATGCTCCACTATCAAATAGAGCTACAAACTCTTTTTTGAAATTGTAATCGATAAAAAGAGTTATTTTTATTAAAAAAATTTGGGTGATAAAATATTGGAGTTTTTCTAAAAACTCATCTTCAGAAAAATCTATAGCTGCAAGCAAGGTATTAGCAGTGTTTTCTTCTGAAGAACTAGTAGTAGTATTTATCTCAGTAATTTTAATACTGGGATCTACAATAATTACATTGGAATTTTCTAATTTGAAAATTCTTTCATCTAAGGCTACATTTGAAGCCTTCAATTTCGAGATTTCTTTCTTGAGATAACTTATCTTAGTACTTAAATCTTGGACAGTAGCCAACCTTTCAGGTTGAGACTTATTTTTCACCATTTTTCTGATTTCAGACATGGTGTAAGGCCTTTTTTGAGACGGAATTTCTTCCACCTCTGTTCCTACCTATGGACCTATAGAAATTTTATCTATTAGTTGGGACCTTAATTCAGGGTCTTTAATAACCTTTAGAAGATCAATCAAATTGTCATTTGACAAAACATTGATCTTAAAATTTCTAAATTGGGAGTAAATATTAAAAAATTTATCGTCGGTATTACAACAATGATTTGAGCATTGTCCCTTATTACAGGATTCTTGCTCTTCTTTAGAGGATGAAGTATAACTTTCTTCCTGAAGGACCCTTAGATCTTCACTTGTTGATGAAGATCCTTTATCAGTATTAGATATTTCTGGAGAAGAATTCAAAAGAATCTTACATAAAGAGTCTTTGATATGATCATCTAAGTTTAGTTTTTTGATTTTATCTTTGATCTTGCAATATTTTGCATAATGGCCTACTCTTCCACATTTATAACATGCCTGAGGGTTTTTGGATTAATGAAGCCTTTTCTAGCTTTATGAAAAGCCTTACTTCTTTGGGTCTTTTCATGCCGTTTCTCCGGTGAACCCTTCTTCTTCTTGAAATCTTTTTTATGAGATTTCTTTCTTTTGGATGGTATATCAATGGCGAATTGTTCACAGAATTCACCTAATTGTTGTCTCTCAGTGAGACGATGCTTCTTAATTTGCTGGTTTAGCTTAATCTCATTACATAAAGCTAAACCTTCCTGAGTGCATACACTAGAGAGTTTACCATATGAGTAATTATTATAATCGATACTCATCCCTGTGCCTCTGAGGACTTTTCTAATCCTTTCAGCAAATAAGGGAGGGAGTCCATCTATGAATTTAGACTTCCAATGAGTACTATTACTCTCTAATAATTTCATTACTCTGGATAAGAAAACAGCTTTATACCATCTAAAAGATGTGAGGGTTTTACACCTTAGATTTTGGAGCATTGTTCTAATGGTCTCACTATTATCAGACTATCTTCCAGAAAAGTGTTCGATAATATTCATGACTAATGAATAGACTGAGTTTTGAACAGTCTTATCATCTTCGGTCTTGGTTGCATTCATTATTTGAAAGTGTTGGTCATGAGTGAGATAATTATCCCACCATCCTTGCAGCTGACCAGTAAATCCAGCAATAATCATTTCTGCTATTGCTCTATCTGTATTTTTATTAACCTTACAGATAGTACTGTACATAAGCATTCTATGTACTGTTGTATAGATCTGTCTTTCAGCAAGACCATCTATATTCCATTCGTAGATATCTGACCCATTGTAACCTTGGTGGTAGTGGTCATTGTCTTGTTCTTCTATTAGAACATCTTGGGGAGTTGGTCTAGGATAGTAGAACATCCTTTGGTATGGTTTTCGAGCATATTTTTCAAAGATATTATTAATCCCATCATCTACCTTTAAATCACTAGCAGACGCATGCTCTAAACTTAGAGGGTTAGCTCTAAATTCTCCAAACTTTTTATTAAGAAGTTCCTCAATATCATCAAGATTTTTTAATTTAAAGTCTCTTACCTCAGAAGGTGGTTGGATACTAGTAGTAGCAATTTACTCTTTACCTTTAGTATCCTTATGCTGGATTTTTTGGACTTCAGCTATAAGCTTGTCCAACTTCTCATGAATCTTAATAACCTGTTCACCCAGAATACTCACATACATATTAGTATAATTATTTTGGGCAAGCATGGTATTCAAATTTTTAGCCGTTATTGTGGCAACATCATTTTTAAATATTTTTGAAAAAGCAGTGCAGTAAATAATTTTATCTTTTTTCCTATGTGAAAAGATTATTGGGGTGAAAAAATAGAATTAACAATATTTCTATTTGTGAACGTATAATCTCTCTCTAATACAGAAACATAGTTATAAGCATGTTTTGACATAAACCAAGGAACAAAAGCAATAATCTTATTTTTCTTGCTAATATCTTCATAAAAATCATTTCTAAAGAATTGTATTAATTCTGCAGTCACGTTTTCATGAAACCATTTTCTAAAAACAGCCCATATGAGTTTTAGAAATTCTTCTAAAATCATTTTTCTTGCCGGTGAACCCGGACTAAAATTAATTTGATTTTCAACCATTATTAACACTATTTGAAAAATCCATTTCGGATGTAGTGGGTTCAAGATTTGTATTAATCTTGACGATATATATATAAATAATCTTGAAAATTTAACATGTTTGCTTAAAAGTACTATATTATTTAAGAATTTATGGTAGTATATTTTAAACTCAAATCGGAAAATCTCACATTTAAATTTTGCGAATGACCCTAAGTTTTATGGAGTGGCTCACCCAACTAACATTAGTCATGTGAAACCTTTTTTATCTTACAAATTTGTGAACTTATATTAGGGTTGTCTAAGAGAAGAGTATTACCCGAACCGGTATCGGTACCAGTACTGCACCGTATCGATTCGGATTGGGGGTAGGGGAAGGAGATTTTGGTAAAGGGTAAGGGGACTGGGAGAGTACCGGTAGAATCGGTCCGGTTGGTACCCTTCAGGTACTGAACCGGTACCTTTAAAGGTTTTTTTTTTTTAAAATAAAGTCATTTTTGTACCATTAGTTAATGGTTATTTTTTTTAAAATAGCCGATGGTAAGCGCCAAAAATGGCTATTTTTGCCTCCCTAGCCCCCTAACAACCCCTACTCCCTAATTTATATTTTTTAATCTCCAACTTTGTTCAAATACATTTGGCCCTATTTTAGAACTATAAATATTCCATTTCATTCTTTCAATTTTCACACAAAACTCTCATATCTCTCTAAAGAAATGTGTAATAGATTGACTAAGGATAATGCTAAGGAGGGGTTCCTCGTTTGAACAAATCCTAACTATTCTGGGTTTAGGCGTTACATACGAGCAACGTATAATCTTGATTGTCAAGCTTTTTTTTCTAGAACAACTGTTAGAAATAATATTTGCAATGATGAAGGAAATAAAGACTTGCTCAAATAATGGAAGAGAAGAAACTTTGACCTTCCGAAAATAATTCAAGAAGACGACGATGTCTATAGTGAAATACTATCTACCGGAGACAACAAGAACGCAAAAAAATAAGTGCTATCAATTTCAAGTGAAGAATCAATAAAAGTTATTGAAAATTTCCGTAAATCGTTCAATAATATATGTAATTTTATTTTTATAAGTATTAAAATAAAAATACTGAATATTTTTCATCCATTAAAGTTTGTTTGTATTTAAATATAATATTTTTTTAAAAATTCACTTAGAAATACCCCTAAGTACCTGTACCGCCCCCTTAAGTATCCCTCTCCTCAGGACCGGTAGGGGTACTAGTAAGGTACCTAGTAAAAGTACCCTTACCCCATACCCTTAAATTCCCTTAACAAAAGTCTCCTTAAGGTAACCCCCCCCCTTCCGGATACCCTTCCCCGTACCAGTCCCCTTAAGAGCTCAGTATCTTCCCCTTATATTTTTGGGTCCACAAAATTTCGAGTCCATAAAATTATGAGGAAAAAAAAAGGCCTCATATAATTAGTGTCAGTTGTGTGCGACATAAAATAAAAAAAAATTTGGTGCAAGTATTTGAGAGGAAAGAAATGTGGGAGATGAATTGAGAAAAGAGCGAAAAAGAAAAGAAAATTTAACAATATTATGTAAAACACCTCCTGTTACAAGATTAATTACGTATTCCAAGGGAGTGTTAGAGTCGCTTCAGACATGAATGGAGGAAATTTTTTATTTTGTGCCTTATACAACTAACATTAGTTGTATGAGGCTCATAATTTTATGGACCCGAAAATATAAGACGCATGTCCATAAATTTATAAGATAAAAAGAGGTCTAACACAACTAATGTCAGTTGTGTGAGGCACACTATAAAACCTCTCACCACCATCACTATTCCCAACTCATTTGAACTCAAAAATGCTCTAATATTAAACAAAATATTATTTTCTAAATATTTTCTTTTAAAAGTAAACCTGTCAATATTCGTATCTAACAACTTTCATCGATACATCTATCAAAATAAATTTTAAGGCCCTAAACCTTTTATGCCTAAGGAGCTAAAAATGATCACCTCCCCTTTTGTGGCAATATTCATAATTTTGAAATAATAACGCATTAGTGCGCACTCAATCGTTATTAAACTTGTTTGAAATTTTATTTTTTATCCATCCAATTTAGCTAATTAATAACGTTGAATTTTTTTCCTTTTTTCACGAGAGTATTGAAAGCTAATGGTTACATCAAATGCTCCAAAAAGTAGTTAAATGTAGAAGGTATTAACTATCGTTACCTAAGGACAAAATGAATCTAAATTCTCTTAATTTGAATCAAATATTGTAATCTAAAACTTGTACGAATAATATCTTACAATCAGGATAATTTATTCTGGTTATGTACTTTACAACTTCATAATATTATTTAGTAGCTTGTTTAAAAGTGTTACAATTCAAAATTTGTAATATATTATAATTAGGACGATTAATTATAAGTTACGTATTTTTATACAAACTTCAAAATATTATCCCATAGCTCGTTTAAATTTACCACTCTAATTTGTAAAATATATCTATGAATCTCCATTTCTATCCATTCTCATGAGTTTGTGATTATAAATGTATGCATGATCGAAATGTATAGTATTGTTATAGACTAAACATGAAAGCTCAATCCGAAATGCTAACCTATTAGGTGAAAGAATCTATTTAATCTATAAACTCATTACTATTTTTCTTTTGGCCAAATACAAAGACAACCCATTCAACTTGACACCATTTTTTATTTTGGCACTTTATTTCAACCTTGTTTCATTTTGACAGTCCAATTCTATTTATTATGTATCATTTTAACACAAAAGCTGATTAGTTACATATTGTGAGTTCCCTCACCTAGTAGGCGCATAAGGCAGCTTTTAATTCCCCAACCTCCTTCAACGATAATAAAAATTACTATTTGTCCCATATTTAATCCCCCAACCACCTTCCCTATTATTTCATCTACATTCTCAAAAGTCCTTTTCAAAATAGTTCCCAAAGTTTTTAATCTGATTTCATCTACCATTTGCACCCAAGAGAATCCAGAAAGCTTCAAACTTTTGCGATTTTTTGGTTCCTTTATTAAATTTAATTGGATTTTTTGGTGGCTTTATTTCATCTAAACTTGAAGTTTAAAGTGAATCCATGTCTTAAAGAAAATTATTTTCTCACAATAGAATGAGTATTTGTTCTTGTGGAATTCAAGTTGAAGTGAAAGTATCATGGCCACCAAGAAATCCAGATCGTCGATTTTATGGGTGTAAATTTGACAAGTAAATCATTTGTTGGTTTCATTTTTGGTGTTCTCATTTTATTGTTTCTGTTTACATTAATTCATATGCTTTCTTTCTTGTATTTTACAACGTGGTTGCAATTACTTTAGATGGTATGATGATGACTTTCCAGCTCAAGTAAATAAAGTTATTTATGGTTTGCTAAACAGAGTAAAAGAAAGAGATGCAAAGTTGGTTACATGGAAAAAGTTAAATTGTGTTTCTTGTTGAGTTCATGCTATGGAATTGTCTAGGTTTTTCTGATTTTAATTAATATAATTTGAGTCAATAGGTGCAAAGTGTCTAGGTGGAAGAAGTTTTTTGTGTTTGTTGTTGTGATCATGCTACGAATTGGTGAGACCTTCCAGGTTTTTATTCAATTCTTGAAAGAGTTCATTATAAGGGCGATGTAACGCTTTCTTAATTTCCGTCAAAGCAACAATTGCACATTTATTATCTATATATATAGAGAGAAACAATCACTCTTTCAGATAATTTTTATTGTAAAAGATTAAATTATAATTTGAGAGTTATGTAGAGGAATTGATTTATACTTAGTCTAATTAACAAAAGTAAAATTTAAGGACAAGTAAGAACATGTAGAAAAATAAGCTCCACACCAACATTCTTTGTTATATGCGAGTAATTCTTCACATATCTCCTTCTTTCTAAGTTTGCCATGTTTGCAATTTCTTCTTTGAACTTTACTTCATATGAAGACTTAGCACATTTATAGAATTGCATTCTTCTTTCTTCCCCTCTCCAGTTTTTGCCCAATTAGACCAAATATGTCTAGCACATATTCTCTGCTCTGCATTAGGTAAGCATTCTTTAATGGTTGGAACCAGACCTACAAAACAAGAAAAACAACAACTTTATTCAATAATAAAATGCAAAAAAAAATTATACTATAAAGTAGGAAGAGATAATTTAAAAGAGAATACCTTTTGCATGTCTAATATAATTGTTAAGTCACTCCATCTCTTAAGTCTAAGTCTCAAATCAAATATTCAATGAACCAGGTCCAAGAGTGTTTTGTCTCCTGGTCAACAACAACCCAAGCTATATGAAATATTTGATTATTCCAGTTTTTATCAACAGCTACTAGTAACTCTCCAATAATTTTCCTATAACCTTCTAGCTATCCCCATTTTCCTATAACCTTCTAGCCATCCCCTTTTAAGAGCATGAAAACACACATAAAATTACACAAATAAGTTCTTTTCAGGTATTATATTGTGATAACCCAAAAGGTCATCTCTTATTTTAGAAGTCAAATCTGTATTTCGAGGCCTTAAAAATCTCATTTTCATTATTTTTGATTTGCGTGCGCAGTTGGGGCGTATATCCGGAAAGCCTTTATGTGAAAATTTGATAAAAATGCTAATTTTACCTTTAAAATTGAATTAAGTTGACTTCGGTCAATATTTTGGGTAAGCGGACCTGAACTCGTGATTTGACGGTCCTGGAGGATCCGTAGTAAAATATGGGACTTGAGCGTATGTCTGGAATCGAATTCCGAGGTCCCTAGCCGGAGAAATGAATTTTTGAAGAAAACTGTTTGCTGGAAAATGTAAAAAGTTTTAAAAATTGAATAATGTTTGAACTTGATGGTATCGGGCTCGTATTTTGGTTTTGGAGTCCGGTACATGTCCATTATAATATTTAAACCTTATATGTAAAATTTGGTAAGAAACGGAAGTAATTTGATGTGATTTGGACCTTTGGTTGAGAAAATAGGAAGTTTGAACTATCTTGAAGATTTCATGAGTTTTGGTATTAAATTCGTTGTTTAAGATGTTATTTTAGCGATTTGATTGTACGAACAAGTTTGTATGATGTTTTTAGACTGGTGTGCATGTTTGGTTTGGAGCCCCAAGAGCTCGGGTAAGTTTTGGATAGGCCACGGAGTGTTTTGAACTTAAGAAAAATTGCTGGTGTGTTTCAGATCTGCAGGCTTCGCAGAGCATCGCATTTGTGATAAAAAGGCTGGGCAGAGGACCTTCGCAATTGCGAAGTTCATCATCGCATTTGCGATAATAACATGTCACAAATACGAACAAATGTTTGCATTTACGATAATAGCAGGCCTGAACATTCTTCGCAATTGCGATGTAATGTTCGCATTTGCGGTATCGCAAATGCGATAACTATGACTGTTCAAAAAGAGTTTTAGACGGGATTTCAACTCATTCTCTAAAATTTTCAAACCCTAAGCTCCCATAGGCGATTTTTCAAAGAAAAGTTCTTCCCCTAATCATAGGTAAACAATTTCTAACTTATTTCTTTCAATCTACTTCATCTTTTTACAAGATTTCATCACAAAATCTAGGGATTTTCATGGAAAATTGGGTGTTTTTGGGTGAAATTTGAGAATTTAAAAATTTGGGGATTTAGAACTCAAATTGAGGCCGGATTCTAAAACCAATTTCATATCCGAGCTCGGGGGTGTATGGGTTATCGGGTTTTGGTCCGAACTTCGGGTTTTGATCAAGCGGACCCGGGGTCGATTTTTGACTTTTTGTGGAAAATGTTGGAAAACCTATAATTAAGCATTAAAATTGAGTTCTTTAGCATTTATTGATGTTATTAAGTTAATTATGACTATATACAAGTGAATTGGAGGTGAAATCTAGAGGGAAAGCGATATTTGCGGCTTGGTTTTGGCCGTGGAATCGAGGTAAGTGTTTGGTGTAACCTTAGCTTGATGGAATAGGTGTTGTTGTCTTACTTTCTACGTGTTTAATTATTGAGCACGACATATAGGTGTGGTGACGAGTATCTATACGTTGTTGTTGGGTCATATCATGCAAATGAGCCTTATACTTGTAACCATTGTGTCTCTTATCACGTATTGTTCATGCTTAAGATGGTTACTTTTCATGTTGAATAAGTTTGGTTATATTTTCTTGTTATTGGGTAATTTTTGAGTGTTGAATCAAGTTGAGACTTACATTAACTGTTGAACGAGAATGGTTATAGTTGATTCCCTTGTCGGGATATATTATTTCTATTGTTTGGGTGAGGAAAGAGTGATAAAGCACGAAAGGTGATGTCGTGCACATTCATACATATGCATATGGTGAGGAAGTAGTGATAAAGCATGAAGGGTGATGCCGTGCACATTTACATTTATATTTATGCATATGGTGAGGAAGAGAGATAAAGCATGAAGGGTGAAGCCGTGCACATTTCCATTATTCATATGGTGAGGAAGAGTGATAAAGCACGAAGGGTGATACCATGCACATTTCTATTATTGATTGCATGGTGAGGATTGAGAGTAAAAGCACAAAGGGTGATGCCGTGCATTTTCTGTTATCGGTTCAAGTGTTTTAACTGTTTAAATTCCTTTACTGCTGTAATTCTTTATGTTGAAACCCCTAAAGCATGTTTCCCCTTCCCGTTCATTTCTGCTTAGTTTTTGTTACTTGTTACTCTGTTATTATACTGATTAACTACACAGGTTTATGATGTTTGTCGTGTCCTGGCCTCGTCACTACTTTGGCGAGGCTAGACTCGACACTTACCAGTACATGGGGTCGGTTGTACTGATACTGCACTCTGCACTTTCTGTGCAGATTTCGGTGCCGGGCCTTGTAAGGAGAGCTTGGGTGGCTGCCTTCAGTTCGTTGGAGACCCAAGGTAGTCATGCAGGCGTCCGCAGGCCCTAGGGTCCCCTTCTATCCTATTTCTTTTCTGTTTTAGCTACTTCCGAGACAGATGTATATTTCTTTATTCAGACCATTGTTTGTAGTATTCGTAGACTGTTCATGAGTTGTCACACCAGTTCTGGGTGGAGTTTTATTATGGTTTCGTTATTAATATTAGAATAATCTGCTAAATTATGTTCTTTCGCATTTATTCCGCTGATTTACTTTTGTTAACTTGTAAATTATTAACAAATAAAAGAAAAAGGAGAAATAATTTGTAACGTTGTCTTGCCTAGCGAGTACAATATTAGGCGCCATCACGATCCCGACGGTGGAAAATTTGAGTCGTGACAAGTTGGTATCAGAACTCTAGGTTGCTTAGGTCTCACAATTCACGGATAAGCTTAGTAGAGTCTGAGGGATCGGTACAGGGACGTCTGTGCTTATCCCCTAGGGGCTATAGAGTTAGAAACAGTTTCACTTCTATTCATCTCTGTCGTGCGGTTGATTTTTCAATGCTAATTGAACTTCTACTCTGCTCTTTCGCAGATGGTGAGAACACATGCCGCTTCATCAGCTGATCAGCAGCCTGAGTCCCCAGCGGCAGCTCCTACGAGGGGCAGAGGACGAGGTCGAGGTTGTGCTAGAGGCGAGGTAGGGGAAAAGCTCAGCCCAGAGCAGCAGCACCAGCGATGGAGCCTCAGGTAGAGTTTGATGATGAGGTTCCAGCCCAGACCGTTCCAACGGGGCTAGCTCAGGTTCCAGAGGGGTTCATCACTACCCCGGTGCTTCAGGATGCTCTGGTTCATCTAGTGGGCCTTATGGAGAGTGTCACTCAGGCATGCATACTTCCTGTAGCACTAGCCGTCTCTTAGGCTGGGGGAGGAGCATAGACTCTCGCTACTCGCACTTTGGAGTAGATGGCTCTCCAGTTTTAAACTCCAGCAGCTCAGCTAGTTGGGGTAGTTCCACCGAGTGTTGTAGCTCAGGTTGGTGATGGATTAGCTATGTCTTTTGATGCTTTGTAGAGATTAGATAGGTTCACCAAGCTTTTCACTACTACCTATGGCGGTACATCTTCAGAGGATCTCCAGGACTATTTGGATAGTTGTCATGAGGTTCTACGGAACATGGGGATAGTGGAGACTAATAGGGTTGACTTTGCTGCTTTTCGTCTGTCAGGTTCCGCCAAGAAATGGTGGAGAGATTATTATTTGGCCAGACCAGCTGGGTCACCAAATCTCACTTGGGACCAGTTCTCGCAGCTATTTCTCGAGAAGTTCCTTCCTGTCATCCAAAGAGAGGAGTACCACAGGCGGTTCGAGCATCTTCAGCAGGGTATTATGACTGTCACCCAGTATGAGATGAGGTTTATTAATTTAGCCCGTCATGCTATTCTTATACTCCTTACCGAGAGAGAGAGAGAGAGAGAGAGAGAGAGAGAGAGAGAGAGAGAGAGAGAGAGAGAGAGAGAGAGAGAGGAGGTTTATTGAGGGACTCGCTAAGCCTATTAGATTTTAGATGGCTAAGAAGACAGGGAGCGAGATTTCTTTTTAGGATGTGGCCAATGTGGCCAAGCGAGTTGAGATGGTTTTAGCCCAGGGGAGTGGTCAAGGATCTGACAAGAGGCCTTGTCATTCTGGTAGATTCAGTGGTGCCTCATTTGGAAGCAGGGATTCTTTTGATAAAGGCCATCCTCCCAGGCCGTTTCATTCAGCACTTCAGGCTTCTCACAGTGCTCCAGGTGGTCGTGGTTCTCATATGCAGTATTCTGATCAGATACCCTACAGTGCACCACCAGCTCCTATCAGTGTACCTCCGCTCCAGAGTTTTCAGGGTGGTTACCCAGGCCGTCAGGGTCAGTTTCAGGGTCAGCAGTCTCAGCAACCGAAGTCTTGTTATACTTGTGGCGATATAAGGCATATTGCTAGATTTTGCCTTCGAGCCTCGAGCAGTTTTCAACATCAGGGTTCTCGTGCCATGGTTCAAGCACTGGGTGTTCCACCGCCCGTTCATCCATCTAGAGGTGGGGGTCAGCATCTAGTGGTGGAGGTAGAGGTGTTAGAGGTGGAGGTCAGGCCGCTAGAGGTGGAGGCCAGCTAGTAGGAGGCCGTCCCAAGGATGTAGTTTAGAGTGGTAGGGCCTAGCCTCGATGTTATGCTTTCCTAGCCATGCTTGAGGCTGAGGCATCCGATGACATTATCACATTTACGGTTACAGTTTGCAGTAGAGATGCTTCAGTTCTATTTGATGTAGGGTCTATATACTCCTACATGTCATCTTATTTTGCTACATATTTGGTTGTGCCTCGTGATTCTTTGAGGGCTCTTGTATATGTGTCCACACCTGTGGATGATTCTATTATTGTAGATTATGTTTATCGCTCATGTATGATTATTATTGGGGGGGTCTTGAGACCCGTGTAGATCTCCTACTTCTCAATATGATGGATTTCAATGTCATTTTAGGGATAGATTAGCTGTCACCTTATCATGCCATATTGGATTGTCATGCCAAGACCGTGACCTTAGCGTTGTCGGGGTTGCCTCGATTGGAGTCGAGAGGGACTCTTGGTCATTCTACTAGTAGGGTTATTTCTTATATGAAGGCTCGGCGAATGGTCGAGAAAGGGTGTTTAGCTTATTTGGCTTATGTTCACGATTCCAGTGCTGAGGTTCCTTCTATGGATTCCGTGCCAGTTGTTCGGGAGTTTCCAGAAGTATTTCCTGCAGACCTGCCGGGGATGCCACCTGATAGGGATATTGACTTTTGCATTGATGTGGCTTTGGGCACTCAGGGTAATTGCGAACCCTCCACGAAGGGTGATGCCATGCACATTCATACTTATGCATATGGTGAGGAAAGAGTGATAAAGCACGAAGGGTGATGACGTGCACATTTACATTTTTATTGATGCATATGGTGAGGAAGAGAGATAAAGCACGAAGGGTGATGCCGTGCACATTTCTATTATTCATATGGTGAGGAAGAGTGATAAAGCACGAATGGTGATGTCGTGTACATTTTCATTATTGATTGCATGATGAGGATTGAGAGTAAAATCACGAAGGGTGATGCCATGCATTTTCTGTTTGTTGTGCCCATTTGCTGTTATCGGTTCAAGTGTTTTAACTGTTTAAATTCCTTTACTGTTGTAATTCTTTATATTGAAACCCCTAAAGCATGTTGCCCCTTCCCATTCATTTCTGCTTAGTTTTTATTACTTGTTACTCTGTTATTATACTGATTAACTGCACAAGTTTATGATGTTTGTCGTGTCCTAGCCTCATTACTACTTCGCCGAGGTTAGGCTCAACACTTTCCAGTACATGGGGTCGGTTGTACTGATACTGCACTCTGCACTTTTAGTGCAGATTTTGTTGTCGGGCTTTGTGAGTAGAGCTTGGGTGGCTGCCTTCAGTCCGTTGGAGACCCAAGATAGTCATGCAGGCGTCCGCAGGCCCTAGGGTCCCCTTCTATCCTATTTCTTTTCTGTTTTAGCTACTTCCGAGACAGATGTATATTTTTTTGTTTAGAACACTGTTTGTAGTATTCGTAGACTGTTCATGAGTTGTAACACCAGTTCTGGGTGGAGTTTTATTATGGTTTCGTTATTAATATTAGAATAATCTGCTAAATTCTGTTCTTTCGCATTTATTCCGCTGATTTACTTTTGTTAACTTGTAAATTATTAACAAATAAAAGAAAAAGGCGAAATAATTTGTAACGTTGGCTTGCCTAGCGAGTACAATATTAGGCGTCATCACGATCCCGACGGTGGAAAATTTGAGTCGTGACATGTATCCTTATCTATCCTGATCCAAGAAGAACTCCTAGGATTTGTGCTTTTAATGATATCAGCATAGTCACACAACCTGGAAAATTTTAACTTCCAGTCCCCCATAAACTGCTTGAATACCATACACTTAGCTCTATAATAGATAGTCCTTCCCACATATAACCCCTCTTGATCCCTAACCCACTCAATTTTTCAAAGTTTAATATTTAATTGGGATATAATCCCGTCTTTATATTTATGCAATGTACTTGGAAGTGCACAACTTGTATTTATTTTTGGTAGTGCACTTGTGAATTGGTTTATATTTCTTCACAATGAAGTCACCAAAATCTATGTCAGTGCTTGCATATAACTCCCATGTACATAGCCTATTACTATTACAGTTTACTCTAATCTTGTACTTTTCATTAAGCGTAAGTTTGAGCTGCACTTTATACTCTATATTATAAGATCGTATTGATTCCCTAAATTACAAAACATTCTTAAAGACCATACCAAGCTCAAAGATATTTATTTCACAATCTGGGCAAAACCTTAATTTCTTACTTTTTCTTCTAGCTAGTAAGTCAACACCACTTTTCAGCTTGAACATCCAACTCATCTCTACTATCATCACTTGCAATATATGAACTACTGTAGTAGTCATCATTCCTCCCTAATCTTACAACATATTTGTCTCTTTTGTTTGGCCTATCCATGTCATCAAACCCTTTGTCTGCTCTGACCATTCTTAACTCAACCTTTAGTATTGGAGTAGGATTCTTCCCCTATTTCTTTGGCTTTTGATGGTTGTTTCTTCTTCTTTCTTGCCTTAATGATCTATACTTGTCATCTAGATCGCTATCATCTTCCTCAGGTATTAACATCTTCAGATTCACCACTCTCTAGATCTGAAGGTAAAATAGTGTTGTCATCTCCTAGATTAGTGTTTTCTTCCTCTCCAGTCAAATATATATTATTTTCAGCCTGTTCACTATAAAGTTGATTGTCTACAACAATTTGTTGAATATTTATATTTTCTAAGCCATCTATTGTTGCCCTAGACCCCTTATTTATTGAATTATCACCAGCCTAGTTGATTCGCTTCTGCAATGATGTTTGGCAGTGCCAAGTTAAAAAGCCAAATAGGACCCCCTCTTCCATCAAACCAACATGGCTAATAAATAAATTAAGAAAAACACCATGTTTAAAATGAGATACAATATTTAAAATCTAGTTGTTATTTTCTAACAGAACATAAAAATTGAAATTAGGGTTAAATACATAAATCACCCAACAATTTCGTACAACATATCCTTTGTCTAATAGCTTAATTCAACAAGAGAAAAATGGTATAAGAGTTACCTTCATTTCTCTCTCACCAATGTATTTGGGTCAGGCGCTTTGGTAAAAGTTCCACCATGATGGAAACGAACAAGAATATATTCCTCTGCCATTTTTGAATTTACCCTGACGTGAAAAAGAAAAAGGAGAAGAAAGTCACGGTCAGAAGATTTTCCACACAATGTTTTTCGAAATTAAAACCCCCAGCAGTTGTATCAATTTTTCAATATACCATGGCCAAAATAAATTATAATACATGGACAAATCGACACTTTCCAGTACAAGAACCACGATAATAAACAATAGCTACTTCTAAGACCAATAACAATCAAAGTTACTCTTTAAATCAGCCTCAAATGATGAATATAGTTAATGAATATGAAGAAGTAGTCGATGAATATATGATTCTCGTCTTCAAATGATGAAGAAACCGCCGATAATCGATGGTTTCATCATGTACGATTAGGGATTTGGGAACGAGATTAGGGTAAGTGTAAGTGAGTTTCGTGATAGAGAAAAAATAAGAAGCGAAGGATTAATTTTACCCAAATACATTCGGGTATCGCTTATTTTAGTATTGACCCATTTGACATGGATGAAAAAGTAGGTGGCTACATTTAATTGGATATTTATTACACCTCAGATTTGTCTATACACACACGCTATTCTTTTTGCATTGAGTTCAACTTTTGTGTTAAAGTGACGCATAAGAAATAGGATTGGAGTGCCAAAATGGAACAAGATTGAGATAGAGCATGTTCGGATTAGCTTAAAAAGTGAATTTTAAGCACAAGTGCTTAAAAATACTTTTTTAGTGGTGTAGCTTGTTTTCTAAATAACAGAGGAGTTAAGTGTCTGTGACGAGAATCAACTAGGCTTGATGCTGGCGCGGATGACAATGATAAGTCAAGAGTGGTGTTCCTGTGGCTGGGGATCTAGGAGGAGCAACACCTAGACTCCTCAACGGTTGGTATGGGTAAGACTTTTGTGGCTGAATGTAGAGGAGGAGCTATAGTAAACTCCTCAAAGGTCGGTATAGATAAGATCTTAAATATATCATGGCGGTCAGAAGAGGTAAAGAAAATTTAGACTCATAAAAATATGACATCAGCTGACATAAGGTACCTACGAAGATTAGGTGAGTAACAACGATATCCCTTCTGAACATGAGAATAACCAAGGAAGCCACACTTGAGAGCACGATGAGCTAGCTTATCTTTCTTAGGGGATAAGTTATGAACGAAACATGTGCTCCCAAAAATACGAGGGGGAAGAGAGTATAAGGGTGACTGAGAAAACAATAATGAATTTGGAATCAATTTTGGATGGGAGATGAAGGCGTCCGATTAATCAAATAACAAGCTGTGAGAACTGCATCGCCCCAAAATGCAACGGAACACGAGATTCAATGAGAAGTGTGCGAGCAGTCTCAATAAGGTGCTTATTCTTTCTCTCTGCAACCCTATTTTTATGAGGGGTATAAGGACAAGATGTCTGATGAATAATTCATTGAGAAGTCATAAACTACCGAAACTGAGAGGATAAAAATTCTAAGGCATTATCATAAGTGTGAATGGAAATACCAAATTGATTTTTGATTTCACCACAAAAACTTTGGAATATAGAAAACAACTCAGAACGATCTTTCATTAAGAAAAGCCAAGTACATCTTGAATAATCATCAATAAAACTAACAAAGTTAGGTTGAACTGACTTTACTAGGACCCCATATATCTGAATGAACTAAAGAGGAAACAAACCCTGCATGACTCTCAACACTACGTGGAAAGGAGGCTCGAGTATATTTCCCAAGCTACCACGACTCACAATTTAATGTAGACAAATTAGACAAACTAGGCACCATCTTTTAAAGCTTGGATAAACTTGAATGTCCTAAATGTCTATGAATTAGGTATGGAGGATCTGTAACTAGAGATTTTGTGGAGGGATTGAGTGAGCTAAGATAGTAAAGGGCTTCTGATTCATGCCTTGTGCCAATCGTCTGTCCCGTACTGTGGTCCTGCATAATAAAAGAATCATCAGTAAAATATATACCACAGGAGGGCATGAGTCAAATGACTAACATATGCAAGACTAAAAGAACAACCAGAGACATAAAGAAAGGAATATAGAGTGACAAAAGATAGGGGATTAGCTTGTCCAACTCCTTTTGCTTTAATTTGACACCCATTGGCTAAAGTAATAGTGTAAAAAGATCGTGAATATACAATATTCGACAAAAGTAATTTATTACAAGAGATATGATCAGAAGCGCTTGATTCCATGATCCATGGTCCAAGAGTACTAGACTGAAAAACACAAGCAAAAGAATTACCAGCAACAGAAGTATTAGTCTAAGCAAGCGAGGCTACTTGTGTAGATATCTGCTTACTTGCTTGATATCAAAGGAACTCATTATATTCCCCTCCAGATAAAGAAAATCTCTGGTTACATGTAGTTTCGGTCTGGGAAACATAAGCATTTTTAGATGGACGATCATGTAAAGAAGTTTATGACAATAAGAACTTGGGTCTAGATCTTTCAAAACGACCCCCTCCTCGTCTATTTTTCATAGTTTGAGATGCTCGATTGTCCATTATCTGGGATGCGAGAACAGAGGAGTCAAGTGTCTGCGATGAGATCACTGGGTGACTTGGTACTATAGCAAGGCAAAGTAATCGAGAAAATAGTTCATCAACTGTGGGGACAGTCAGACTAGCTAAAATCTGGTCGCGTACTGAATTAAGATCATTAGGAAGTGCAGCGAGGGTAAGAACTAGAAACATCTTCTGTTGCTGCTTTTGTTGCTTTTCAACACTAGCAGAAACTGGCATCAACTTCTAAAATTCCTCCATGATTGCCTATACTTGTCCCAGTAAGCAGACATATCTAATTCCTATTTGTTTAAATTTGTCATCCGCGATATCACATCATAAAAATGAGATATCATTAGTATATAAAGTGCAAGCCTTTTTCCAAACCAAATAACATGTCTGGAATAGACGAAACAATGGCATCAACTTGGAATCGATAGATCGCCACAAAATAAGCATAATTGAGCATCGATCTTCTCCTAGAGTGCTTTGGATTTTTCATCTCCTTTGCTAGACTTTTTGATTAAATGATCTTGAACACCTTGACCTTTACACCACAACTCGATAGATGAAGCACAAGCTAAGTAATTTGAACTTCCTATTAAAGGTTCTGAGGTAATCATAACATCAAAACTACTAGAAACCGGGTTCTTAGAACCAAAAACATCAACCCCCAAAGACATCATTGGATTGAAGAGATGTCTATAAAATTATCACCAAATAACAAAAAAATCAATTGAAACTCGCTGAAACAGAAGAAGGAGACACTGTATTTGCCGGAAACAATTACTGTAGTCGTTGGAGATCTCAAAGTGCTCAGAATAAAAACAAAACATTATAGGACGCGTAGGAATTACTAGATGATAAGACTATCGTGAAGAAACTTTTCCAAAAAATAGCCGAACAATGGTCACATACCGGTGCATAGGTCTGACACGATGTCAGCATTAGAAGTTCTAGAGGCGCATGATGTTGATACCCAATTTTCCCCCATTTTCAACACTGTGCCTTGGCATAAATTAGTATTTTTCATACAATTTCTGTATTTTTAAATATTTTTAATTAATTTATCCCAACATTTTATTTATAAAACAATCACTGATTGCATCACAAATAGTTTTATAATAATTTTTTGTGGCTTAATTTTATTATTTGCATTTGCACTAAGTTTTAATTATTGCACAAATAGCCACATTTATATTTTTAGGATGCAATTGCAATTACTTTGCAATTATAGCCTATGCATGCATTATTACATTATTTTACCAGAAAATAGCCTTTTATATTTTTAAAATATTAAGTAATTATTTTAAAATATTTTCAGGCATGAAATCATTTTTTACAACCTATTAGTTATTTTTAAAAATTGTATTATCAATTAAATGGGTATTTAATAAATGACCCTCTTATTTTCGGATTTAGCCTAATTATCTAGCCCAATTTCAACCTCCCCCCAATCCCAATTCAATTAAACCATGCCTAAAATATACCCAGGACCAAATCCCATCTGACCCTAACCCAATTTAAGCCTACCCGACCTAATACTCCGGCCTATCCTGGCCGTTGATCATTTTGATCAACGGTCCAGATCTCCCCTTACCATAATTAAACTAACCTACACCCCCCAAACCCTAATCATTTTCCGCCCTTCCATACCGTCATCTGTTCCCCTCCACTCTCAAATGCTCTCTACCTAAACCCTAATCTCCAAACGCCGTCACTCACCTACTGCCCTCTTATGGTGGTTCTTCACCACCTCAAGCCTCTAATGGCTTCCTGCTTGCTATGGTGTCTCCATTTCTTGGATACTTGAAGAGATCCTCAAGGGACCTAGGCGGTCTATCTACACCTTGGGTTTTCTTGCTGGTTTCAGGCTATTTAGCTTGATCTTGAGTAAGATCTTTCTCATTTTTCTTCTTGAATCCATGGTTTCCTAAGTCTGTGCAAGTCTCTGTTGCCTTTCCAAAAACCCTAATTTTTTACCCTTTGATCTTCTCAGATCTGTCCAGGTCTGAGATGAATCGAACCCATTTCACATGTTTTCACGAAAGTCTTATGGTTTTAATTGATTCTCCATTTTTCCTAAAAACAAGGGTTTACTGAACTCACTTTTTCAAAGACTTTCTAATTTTTGAGTGTTTAATCATGGTTCTTAAGTGTTACTGACTGATTCGTGTTAATATTTTTTGGACTCTAGGCGATTTATGCTAAAGCCCTAATTTCTTATATTTTTGCTTCGATTCTGAGTCTTTCTGTGTTACTAGATACATTGTTTGGTTTGTGTTTTGACTTTCATGATTTTCCTTAGTCTAATTCAGTATCTTGTGACTTCTACCCTAGTTCATCTCTACTAGGGTTTTTGAGTCGATTTCTTGGCTAATTTATGTGTATTTATGAAGTTTTATTTAGCCTACTCGTCTATTTGTGAAAAACTGATATTTTTCCCTCTCTTTAAATCAGTATTATTTTGAATCTCGATTTAGTGATTTGCTTGGTTAAAACTTATGTGCTGATTCTTGATTTATTCCCTTGTTTACGACTCTAATTATTCTTATTACCTTATTGTCTATAATGTTACTGATTCTTTGCGATTATTTCCTTAATTAAACTTCTATTAGTTTACCTCTTTACTTAGGTCTGATTTGATCTTCTTTCCTTAAGTGACTCCTGTCCTTTAACCATTGGTAGTTGTCCTTAATTGAAGGAAGACTACGCTAATTTCATGTGTGATTGATTTTGTAATTTCCCTAATTGCTGAATTATGATTTCTTTTACCTTATTCTGCTCCACTCCTAAACTACTATATATACTCTCCTTTACTCTCAGTTCAAGACACGAACAATTGGTTAAAAAAAACAAACTCTCACACTCTTAAAAGCTCTCTCTCTATTCTTCTCTGTTACATGCAATTCTCGTTGACCTAGCCGGCTGTAAGCCAAGCTAGCTATTTGCACCTTATCTACTCTATACTCTGTATTCTCTCCTTAACTGGTATGTCCTGATTCAATTCAAAGTCCAAAACTCTATGTGTTTCATTATTGTTTCAGTCCATTATTTGTGACTTCCAATCCTGTTTATTGTTTACTATCATGTTGTTTAATGTGTAACCAGCATGCCTAGATCACACTGCCTAACTACTGTCTCACCTAGCATGTTGGAGTTTATTCTGTTAGAATCTATGACCAGTTTATTTACCCACAATGATTTGCTTACTGTTTTGTTTAGCATGCCCAATCATGTCTTGTGGTAATTGCATACATCTTGTTTGCTCATTAGCATGTCCAAACCACATTGCTTGTTTACTGTCTCACCCATTATGTCTAAACTCTGCTTGTTCTATATAGTATCTCTAAACTATGAATGTTTATGTAGTGCTTGCCTAGTTTATTCATTTAAGTCTTGCCTACTCTGCTTTACTAATGAGATCTTACTAGATCATCTAGCCCTTCAAGGTAACTCTAGTTGTGTGTTTGGTCATGCCCAAGGTGTATGTGTTCTCAACATGTCTTTGCTGTAATCTTTGTAGCTAACTTATCAATTCTACAAATTCTTGAGAAGTTTGTGCATCTGTTTGCTTATACACTAGGGTGTATTCTATGTGTGCCCAATCCCTCTCTCCATGTATGGAATCTATTTGTCCCAAAGTGTTTCTGAAGCTGTTTGTTCTGTGACTTGGGTTCTGATTTCAAAAAATGTTTTTTATGCTTTTCTCAAGCTGTTTTACCACCAAACTAGCCCTGGTTTTCAGAAAATCTTTCCACCTCTAAAAGTCCTCTCTATACTATTTATCAAAACTTTTTCAAATCATATCAAGCACTCTCACTCATTCTTAGGTTATTAAGTCTTGCCTCTCTGATATGTGTACTGCTTAGAGGTCCCTGAGATCTCTCTGAACTCTGGCATATCAGGACTGGATTTTTCACACTGCACATAAATTAGCCTTTATTTGAAAAAGGTCTGGGTGTGAGCACTGCCTGGGATCTTTGAGGTCCTTAGGGAACTCAGACACACCTGGACATGAACTTGGCTATGAAATCCTTTGAGCATTTGAGATTACTGAAGGCTTAGTACATCAGGAATTACTTTGGGCCTATTTCAGGCTCCCTAAATCTTAATTTATATTTATTTATGTAATTTATTCAATCCTTGATTTGTAATAATTAATTGTAAACAAATATTGGGGTGACTAGTGAAAAAGAAGGCTAGTTGTATGGTACTGTGGGTAAAACTGGGTAGAAAACATGCTTCTATGTCTTACATTGTGTAAATCAATGTTAGAAATCATGTTCTAGGATTACTATATCTATTTGATTCAAACTATGCCAAACTTGTGCACTAGACATCCTGATTTAAGGCATGCACGTTTATCGCTTCAGCATACTATCATGTACCATTATTCCAACTTTTGATCGGTGCATAAGTACTATCGCATAGAGATCCTGCCATTAGGTCAATAATACCGTTTTAAATAAAAATAGTCATCCCATGTATGCATTAGATACCTTGCTTTAAGAACTCTATCTGCATTTCATTGAACATGTCTATTTCGACTAAATAAACAGTTGGCTATAAAAGGGTTAAGCAGCCTCACACATAGACATCGTGGCTTGAAATAAATAAAACACCTGTTATAATCTACTTGTAGTTTGAATAATTTCTTAAACTGTTAATCATCTCCTATAATTGTGATTGCAAACCGTCCCGCACCTAGGCAAGCCTTAGGTTATCAGTCTCTCTCTTTCTCTCTCTCTCTCTCTCTCTCTCTCTATATATATATATATATATATATATATATATATATATATATATATATATATATATATATATTGTGTTAAACTGTCTAAGCTTAACAGGCTATAAAACCAGTAGGCAAACTGGTTAGGATTCTGCCATCTTCTTTATGCATATCCTGAATCTGTAGCATTCATCTAGATATCATGTTCTTAGGATTTCTAAACTTCTTCACAATCTGTATTTTAGACATGCTGTTTGATTGCCTATATATGTGCGGAGGTAAATATGAGCCTTCTAATTGTTTGTCCCTATTTTCTTGTCCTACATGTTATTTGCTTGTCGCCTAGATTTTTACTTTTTAAAACCTTAGGTTGTCTAGAACTGTCCAGATTTAGAGGTCCTAAATTCCTCCATGACCATAAGTAAGGGTCGGGTAGCATCACGCTTAGGGATCGTTAATTAAACTCGCTTATATAACCACCAAGGGGAAGGTAATGGGTAGTAAAAGGATATGATGACCTGCACGTTAATGTCACATGTAGCCCCTCTCATTGAGGAGTGATTACCGGGCATTGCATGTGTATGATCCTGTAGGCTAATCAACTTAGGACTTCCCTTTCCCAATTCCCATATATGTTTAAATTCTCTAAACTTCCTTTTCTTTACATATATATGTGTAAGCAGTCCAAACCTCTTTAACTTCATTATCTGAGCTTCCTTGATTATATATGCATTTAGATGGGGAAAGCAACTTTATTTGCATATACTTTCTTACTTTTTAATTGACTAATTCATATAGTTTAAGTTCGGCCGGGACCCACCATTGTGGACCGCAAGGGGTGCCTAACACCTTCTCCTCAAGGTTATTTCGAGCTCTTACTCTAATCTCTAGTAATGCAAACTAGTCACACGAGTTAATCGCTTTAGGTGCCCTAACGCACCATAATCCATTAGGTGGCGACTCTTCAAATACCCAATTCCCAAAAGGAAACGAGTTGTTCCCCCATGAATGTCGAAACCCGGACTTTCCCGCGAATGAAAAAATAGGGCGCGACACGTGAGAGCGCGTGGCTGGGTTTCTGCCGGTGTGGTTTTCTGGGGTTTGGTCGCCTGAGAATTCCGCACCTATTGGTGGTGTTATATTTCGTAAAAAAACCACCGAAGAAGGGATGACGCAAAAAGCCTGAAAGTCCCCGAAAAAAGGCACGTGACTATCCCGGACTCGATGGTTACTGCATAACGAGGATTTCTCACTAGTTGCTCTGATACTATGTGAGAAAAAAATATATTATTCACGTATGTTAACTATAATACAAGTACCCCCATTAATAACAATACATAATACCTACACTACTCTTATTCTATGTAGGACTATATTTATTTACATAATATCTAACTAACTAACAGTAATTATGTGTTTGAATAAAAGTGTTAAAGCTAAAAAAAGTTGTTGAAGTATGTGATAAACAAGTGCTGGTAAGTGATCCATGTACAATCCGCACTCAATAGTGAGTGGAAATAATTGTTGAAATTATAATACCCAACTAAAGTCGGGTCGAATTTCTCAAGGAGTTTAATACTTGAAAAGAGCACGCGAAACAACTCAATTATGCTTCCAAATAAAGGGGGATTGTTTTCCAAATTAACACTAAGATATTTAAGCTAATTAAAAGTAACTAGAAAGAGAATAATTATTTTTAGTATTTTTAATAAATTGGGGAAAAACTTAGGGATATACCTTTCACCTAGATGCAAATCTAATGAGCAAAATAAGTTAATGCTTATTTTATGGATCGTGGTATATTATAACTCTCAATTCTCAAGTACCCATTTAATACCTCTCGGTCATAGGGTGGTTATGCCCAAATTGGCTTTCTCAAGTCCAATTGGTTAGCAATCAAGACAATTGATATGAGTCCAAGTCGAGTTTTCCCTATTTCTAGTTCAAACATTTTATTTAAACTAGCCAAAATCTTAAATAGCTCAATTCCTTGTTAGTCAAGTATTTCTAGACTAGGTTACTCTTTCTCAAGTAAGAACTAAGTCAAATATGCATGAATCAATGTTTGCAACCATTAATTCTAGAAATAATACATAAACAAGGCTAAATAATAAACACTCAATCATAAACAAGTATTAAAATTAATAACCCATAAGTTTACGCACTAGAATTGGGTCACAACTCTAGATAAAATCTAGCTACTCATGCTAGAAAGCAAAGAAAATAAAAGTAGAAGAAGTATTTAAAGCCGTAAACTATAGTTAAATGAAAAAACTAATCATTCTTCACTAATATTTGTCACTACTTTCCCAAAAGGGTAAAATATAACCGCTACAACTCTTTTGAATACAAAACTTTCCCTGAAAAAGTATTTCCCGATTATTTATAGTGCCCAAAAATTTGCTGACAAAAATGTCCTTCAGGAGGTTCTGCGGCCGTACAATTTCATGTGCAGTTCGCACTTTGCTTCTTCTCACGAGGTTGGAGGAATTCTGCAGCCGCACAATTCCATCTACGGCTACACTTTAGCTTTTGTAGCCGTACTTTTTGACTGCAGACCGCACTTCGACGAGGCTTTACACTTAGTCTTTTTGTACCTTATCTGAACTTTTCAAATCTTGTCAGTATGACCAGCTTTTGTGACTGCACAATTTGGTGTGCAGACCGCGCTTTTAAAAAATCCTCTAAGGCTTCAGCTTTCTTTCTGCGGCCGCATATTGATTTCTCTGGATCGCACTTTGGTCTGCATTTCTTCTTTTTGCCTTTTTGAGTCATATTTCTTTTTTTTAGCTCCAATCCTCCAACTTGCATATAATTCACATGATTTCATTAGTTTTGGGACAAAAATTAATACTTTCAGACTAAAACTAAAGTAAGAAGGTACTAATAAGTAGTTAAAATTCACACTTATCAACTCCCCCAAACTTATGTCTTTGCTTGTCCTCAAACAGATAGATTAGTTCTCACATCCTCTAAGTGAAAGGTCATTTCAAAGAGTTAATTTTAATTCATTCATATTCAGTTGAGACCGATAATTACGCACAATATTCGTGCATTTTCAACAAGGTGACAAAACATATGTTGTGTGCATATAACTTTAGTGTGACATTTGAGCTTCAAGAATTGACTTCACTCATCAAGGACTCTTGTTGTATCATGTAAATTATGGTGGACTCCAAACTCATCCTCTTCTACTTTCTATTTGCCATGCTCACTTCAAGAATTAACATTCATTTCTAGAGCAATGAAAGATTCACTCTTCTCTCACAAAGGAATATTACAGTACGGCTTCAAGTACCATAGGCTTACCCCTCATGTAGATCCCCACTAATGTAAGCTTACTCGGTTCAAAATCAAGTAGGAATTCTTTCGGGTTGTAATAAAGGCTTTTGCATTTTTGGTCTGATACTATATGGGATAAGTGATTACACTGTTCCTTGAGCACTCCACTCTTTTCATTTCTTGGCTCATATTTACCAACCCTTAGAGGAATTTCTTTTTATTGGGGGATAGAGGAACTTGACATCACTCTTTATTGTTCATTTCATTCTTTTTCTCCCTTGATGCTCATACAAGAGATAATTGCCTCTTTTTGATTTCATCAGCCTTCCTTTTTATTTTCTTTTTGTTCTTTTCTTTTCTTGCCTTCTCTTTTCATAGAGATCATTCATTTTCTCTTTTTGTTGCCTTGATAACTCTTTTAGTCCTTAACTTTTCCCCCAAACTTATGCCTTAAGCTACTTATTTCATAAGAGTGTTAAGGATGGTATAGGTGCCAAGAGAGGATTATAGACAAAACGGGTAAAGGCTTGTAGCATGGTTACCAACAGAGAAAGTCTAAAGGCTCAAAAGGGTTGACTACAGATAACAAATATCGGGTGCCAATAGAAAGCTCAAACGGACCATGGAAAGCCTACAATTATCTTCCAAACCAAGAAAACCTAGAATTTCGCCTTGAAACACATTCGGGACAAGTTATAGACTATCCACTCAAGTACTTAGACTAGCAACAAAAATCACCCCATCTCTCATGCAACTAGACCATAAAAGAGGATAAAGTCTAAAACCTACAATGATCACAATCAAGTTAAAAATCACTATGGTCCAAACATTACTCAATGATTATCAAAGTTAACTCAAGAACCTCAAAGTCACTAACTAGAGCTATTTTCTTTCTAAAAACCTTGTTTCAAACCATAAACATGCAGTTAAGTGTGTTGGTGCCAAATGAAGCATGGATAACTCTTTTTAGAGAATGTCTTGATTAGTGCTTTTATTCATTATTACTACTATTATTATTATTACCTAAACACAAAACAGACTCATCCCCTTAAGAAAATTATCACACCATCCATCCTCGGGAAGAGTCACCCGGTTCATACAAAAGACCACCTTTGAAAAAAATCGTGGCATTAATAAAAGCAAAGGCTTATTATCCACACTACTAAGAAAGACATAAAAGCTACTAATAAAAAAAGAAACTACTAATATAAATAAAATCAAAGTGAATAAATAAAAAAGCTAATAAAAGTAACACTACTAAAGATAAATAAAATAGAATCAGCTAATTATTACATTCCAAGGTATCCAAATGTGTCAAACTTATCAAAAAAGCCCCCTCCTCCCCGAATAAAATAAGCATTATCGTCAATGATTAATAAAATAAGAGCAAAAGTATAAAGGGTGAAGAAAATCCCTAGGTGTCCTCTATCATCACTGTGTCCCCAGTAGCATCAGTCCATGTTGGCTTAGCTAACTGAATATCATCATCAAGTCTGGGGTGGTTGGAGAAGTGAACATCGCACACACTGCATCAGCGGCAAGGCATGTCTCCTCAGTCTGGCAGTGGGAGCATCCTGTGTAGATGGATCTGGGTCGGGCTGGGATGGGTCAACCAATATGTCAAAAGTCAAAGCTCCGGTTGTAGCTAGACGGGTCACCTCTGTTACGACCCAAAACGATGGACCGCGATGGGAACCTGATATCTTACTCAATCGAGTACCAATATAACGTACCTTTTCATGTCATAATATCATAAATAACTGAGCCGAAGAGGCTGCCGTGAAATAGGTAGGATACAACATGTAATACCAATCTATACATAAGACATACGGGCCTACAAGCCCAAAATAACCACTCGTACCCTGAATATAGGCCGACAAGGCCATACAATATATTACGTACATAACATATATCTACAAGCCTCTAAGAATATGAAATTTGCATAAAGGTCGGGATAGAGTCCCGCCATACCAAACAATACACGTCTAAATCATAACAACCAAACAAGCAACTCCGAAGCAATTGGAGCGCACCAACATCTTCCGCTTAGCTGATAGCCTATTTGGAGGGCTCTTGACCCGTCTATCGGGACCTGCGGGCATGAAACGCAGCGTCCCCAGACAAGAGAGACGTTAGTACGAATAATGTACCGAGTATGTAAGGCACGTAAATACGTACATAACGGACATGGAAGAAATATAGAGTAATTGACTCAACCTGTAAGTCTGGATAACTCTGTAAATCATGAAATACTTTTAGCGTCATGCATATGCGTATGAATGTCATGTCGTGCATAGGTACATGTTTCATAACATCATCAGCCTCTGAGGGCATCCCATCATATCATATCGGCCACTGTGGGCAAAATCATCATCGTATACCAGTTGATCAGGTGGTGGTGCGTATATAACGCCATAACCTTTTCCATATCCTATATACATATATATACATACATATATACGCGTATATAATGTTATCTGGTCATGAGTCAATGTACATAAATACAATGCATGAAAAGTGCGTTAATAAAATCTTTCGGAATGTCATAAGACCATTTTGCCTTTGAGTAATATCATAAAGTAAACTTTTTTGAACTTTCGTATTTTTTTGAGACCCATGAACAGATGATAAAATATTATGACACATGAAAATTCAAGAACATAGATATCTCTAATACTTCTATGAATAGAGTCATTCATGGAATTTGTGCATTTGCACATTTCGCTCGTATCGTATGGATCATGCCAAAAGAAACAAGGGATATCCTTAACATACCTGGACCGATTTTCTTGGTTTCTTTCTCAATTACATACCACTACTAGAAATCCGGAAAAAAAACGACCAAAATTTAGCGACCAAAGTTGGTCTGTGGGAAAAAGCGATCAAAGTTGGTGGCTAAACTAGCGAAAATAATAAAATAAATTAAAGAAACAAAATAGCGACCAACCTTGGTCGCTACTTGGTCGCTATATTAGTCAAAATGTTGACTGGACTGGTCAGACTTTCTTGGTCAAACATTTATTGAGATTAGTGACCAATGTTGGTCGCTAAAGTGGGACCCACCTACAAAATTTTAATAATTATATTATTATTTTAAAAAAATTATAAAATATAAATATATATAATATAAAAATTGCGACCAACGTTGGTCGCAACTTAAAGGGTAGGAAGATACCGTCCAACTTTGGTCGCTTAAATGGGACCCAGTTATACAATTTTAATAATTATATTATTAATTTAAATATTATATGAAATATAATTAAATCTGATTTAAATATAACGACCAACTTTGGTCGCTAAACTAAATTCTTGAATAAATGGCGACCAAAGTTGGTCTCTATTCAGGTCAACAATGGTCAAAATTAAAAATCACTTTTGTATTTACTATCTAAATAATATAAATGTAAGCCGTTAATACTTTTGTAATACAAGGGATGAATAGTACTACGAATCGTGCGTGTGTCTCTCTCTCTCTCTCTCTCTCTATATATATATATATATATATATGTGTGTGTGTGTGTGTGTGTGTGTGTGTGTGTGTATTCAATCTGTAGCCTTTTCTTTTCAAAATTAATGTGTTGTCTTTTATTTAAAAGTAGTCTTGGGATTTACAAAAACTTCCTGAAGAAGTCTTGAAAGTACCTGTATGTGCTAGTACTATGCTAATTGACTGCAGGTACGTCCTGGACAGGTTAGGTAAATATATATAGCTTATATATATATACTTACGCTATATTATGCACTGAGTATAAGTCTATTAGGTAATATTATATCGAATATAGCTTATATATATATATATATATATATATATATATATATATATATATATACTTACGCTATACTATGCACTAAGTATAAGTGTATTAGGTAATATTGTATCGAATATAGCTTATATATATATATATATATATATATATATATATATATATATAAAATATACTTACGCTATACTATGCACTAAGTATAAGTGTATTAGATAATACTGTATCGAATATAGCTTATATATATATATATAATATATATATACTTACGCTATACTATGCACTAAGTATAAGTGTATTAGGTAATATTATATCGAATATAGCTTACATATATAATATATATATACTTACGCTATACTATGCACTAAGTATAAGTGTATTAGGTAATACTGTATCGAATATAGCTTATATATATATATATAATATATATACTTACGCTATACTATGCACTAATATATATATATATATATATATATACTTACGCTATACTATGCACTGAGTATAAGTGTATTAGGTAATACTGTATCGAATATAGCTTATATATATATATATATATATAATATACTTACGCTATACTATGCACTAAGTATAAGTGTATTAGGTAGTATTATATCGAATATAGCTTATATATATATATATATATATATATATATATATATATATATATATATATATATATACTTACGCTATACTATGCACTGAGTATAAGTGTATTAGGTAATAATACTGTATCGAATATAGCTTATATATATATACTTACGCTATACTATGCACTAAGTATAAGTGTATTAGGTAATACTGTATCGAATATAGCTTATATATATATATAATATATATATACTTACGCTATACTATGCACTAAGTATAAGTGTATTAGGTAGTATTATATCGAATATAGCTTATATATATATAATATATATATACTTACGCTATACTATGCACTAAGTATAAGTGTATTAGGTAATACTGTATCGAATATAGCTTATATATATATATATATATATATATATATATATATATATATACTTACGCTATACTATGCACTAAGTATAAGTGTATTAGGTAATACTGTATCGAATATAGCTTATATATATATATAATATATATACTTACGCTATACTATGCACTAAGTATAAGTGTATTAGGTAATACTGTATCGAATATAGCTTATATATATACTATATATACTTACGCTATACTATGCACTAAGTATAAGTGTATTAGGTAGTATTATATCGAATATAGCTTATATATATAATATATATATACTTACGCTATACTATGCACTGAGTATAAGTGTATTAGGTCATACTGTATCGAATATAGCTTTTATATATATATATATATATATATATATATATATATATATATATATATATATATATATATATATATAATATTATGCACTAAGTATAAGTGTATTAGGTAGTATTATAAGTGTATTAGGTAGTATTATATCGAATATATATATATATATAGCTTAAATAGAATTAAAATCCTAAATTTATACTACATATGTACATAATTTTAAATTGTATTATATATATATATATATATATATACATACACACACATATAGCTTAAATTGAATCAAAATCCTAAATTTATACTACATATATATAATTTTAAATTGAATTAAGAGTAATATAATTTTTTTAGAAATAGCGACCAACTTTGGTCGCTATTTCTAAAAATTCAAAACTGATTTACCTACCAAAATTGCGACCAACTGTGGTCGCTATTTTTAATTCCAGACTGTCAAAACCGGGATCCCCTCCCATTCTTTCTAAAAATTTCCCAAAATCTCTCTTTTCTCTCTCACACTCAATCCCCCCCCCCTTCCAACTCCCAACACCAGAGGCCCCACCCACGTCACCAACGACCACCGCCCAGCTGCCGCCGCCCCATCGTCGTCGCCTCTGCCGCTGCTGCGTCTCTCTCCTTCTCCACCTCCTAAAAATTCTAGGTTAGAATTACAATTTATATCTTTTGTGTAAGCTTATAATGTTTTGTTTATTAGCTATGAATTAGTTTCAAATGACTAGTGTTTCAATTGATTATTTAACATTGTATTTTATAGAAACCTAGGGTTTAGGTTGTATTTATCATTATTTAACATTTTATAAAAATCTAGGGTTTATAGAAATCTAGGGTTTATAGAAATGTTAACATTTTATTTAACATTGTATTTAACTTTATTTAATATTTTATAGAAATCTAGGATTTATAGAAATTTTGGGTTTAGGGTATGGGTTGAATTTTTAGGATATAATCATAACTTTTAGTTTATGTTTAAACTCGTAGGATATGAATATAACTTTTAGTTTTTAGGTTTTGTTCTTGCGAATTGAACTTGTAGGATATAAATTGAAATTTTAGGATATGAGTTGAATTTTTAGGATATGAATTTGTCACGACCCGGATTTCCCACCATCGGGTGTCGTGATGGCGCCTACTATCGGAGCTAGGCAAGCCAAATATTTAAAACACCTTTCCTGCTTTCTTTCGAACAATATAATAAACGAGACAAAATCTAAGCGGAAGACTTTAAATCTAAAGCAACTGAAAGACAAAAGTGCGGAAGTTTGAACCAAAATGCTACCCAGAGTCTGGTGTCACTAGCTCACGGACTACTGCAGAATACTACAATCAATGTCTGAAGGGAAAATACATCATGTTTGTCTGATACAAGATAAACAAACAAAAAAACATGGAAAGGGACTTCGGCCTGCGAACGCCAGCTAGGCTACCTCGAGAGTCCCTGGACTGAAGATAGCTCCCAGAAGTCCTACTGCTGCGGTCCGTAAGCTGCTCCCTGATCTGTGCACCAAAAATGCACAGAGTGTAGCATCAGCACAACCGACCCCATGTGCTGGTAAGTGCCTGGCCTAACCCCGGCGAAGTAGTGACGAGGCTAGACAGTACCTACCACAATTAACCTGTACAGATATATATACAACAAGTGCAAGAAAACAATAACAAGATAATACAAAGTAAAACTGGGAGGGGACATGCTATCGGGGAGTAACAGATAAAAATGAAATATCGGAAATAAACAGAAGAAACTCCGGTTTCCATGATATATATATATATATATATATATATATATATATATAAGTGGACGGCGTGCCACACGATCCCATAATATCATATATAAGTGGACTGCGTGCCACACGATCCCATAATATCATATATAAGTGGACGGCGTGCCACACGATCCCATAATATCATATATAAGTGGACGACATGCCACACGATCCCATAATATCATATATAAGTGGACGGCGTGCCACACGATCCCATAATATCATATATAAGTGGACGGCGTGCCACACGATCTCATAATATCATATATAAGTGGACGGCGTGCCACATAATCCCATAATATCATATATAAGTGGACGGCGTGCCACACGATCCCATAATATCATATATAAGTGGACGGCGTGCCACACGATCCCATAATATCATATATAAGTGGACGGTGTGCCACACGATCCCATAATATCATATATAAGTGGACGGCGTGCCACACGATCCCATAATATCATATATAAGTGGACGGCGTGCCACACGATCCCATAATATCATATATAAGTGGACGGCATGCCACACGATCCCATAATATCATATATAAGTGGACGGCGTGCCACACGATCCCATAATATCATATATAAGTGGACGGCGTGCCACACGATCCCATAATATCATATATAAGTGGACGGCATGCCACACGATCCCATAATATCATATATAAGTGGACGGCGTGCCACACGATCCCATAATATCATATATAAGTGGACGGCGTGCCACACGATCCCATAATATCATATATAAGTGGACGGCGTGCCACACGATCCCATAATATAGATCGTAATATCTTACTTCATATAGTAGACCCCTTCAGGGGAGAATAACAACTCAATACCTTTAACCCGGCAAGGGTACAACTAACAGCCCAAAATATCCCGACAAGGGAGAATATATATATCAGTCTACACATCCCGGCAAGGGAGTATTCACAACACATTCTCCTTTTAAATCATTCTTCCTCAACCGTTCACATTATATGAAACTTATCAAATAAACAAGGAGCTTGTGTCACATTATTCGAATTAAAAGCAATCAAGACTCACGGTCATGCTAGACTCCGGTGCATAGATAACCGTCACCATGCCTATACACCGTACTCCACATTAGCAAGTAGCAAATATCATCCTAATCCTATTCCCTCAAGCCAAAGTTAGAACAAACACTTACCTCGAATGCTCCAAACTCAACTCACGCTTCTAGTATAGCTTTACCTCTTGATTCCACCACCAATCCGCTCGAATCTAGTCATAAGTTACTTAATCACATTAATAATTACTAAATGAATCATCTCCAATGCATGAAAATAGATTATTTTTTAAAGGTTTTCCCAAAAAGGTCAAAAATACCCCCGGACCCACGTGGTCGAAACTCGAGGTTCGGACCAAAACCCGGTTACCCATTCCCCCATGAATCCCAATATATGATTTGTTTTTAAATCGGACCCCAAATTGAGGTCCAACTTCTCAATTTGTAGAAAACCTAGGTTCTACCCAAAACACCCAATTTTCCCCATGAAAATCTTTGATTTGAAGTTGAAATTATGTTAAAAGATGTTAAGGAATAAAGAAATTAAGTTAGAAATCACTTACCAATCGTTTTGGAGAAAAAAGTTGTTTGGAAAATCGCCTCTTAGGTTTTGGGTTTTTGAAAAGTGAAAAATGACTGAGATTTTCCGAACTTGTATACCTTTCTGAGGACCTGGTGCGGACCGCACAAAAATGTGTTGCGGCCGCGCCGAGTGGGAGAAAAATTGGGGCTTCTCTGAACCCTTCCAGTGCGGACCGCATTGTTTTGGTGCGCGGCCGCGTTGGTTGACCTGAAACCTTAGCCCTCAGACTCAGCCACGCGGACCGCACAGAAAGGCATCGCGGCCGCGTGGCTCCAGCGCGAACCGCGGGGAAATGACTGCGGCCGCGCTAGTGTCTGCAACACCTGAACCTGCATTTTCTTAAGTCCAAGACCTCCCGGGCCCCATTCAAAACTCACCCGAACCCTCGGGGCTCCAAACCAAACATGCACACAACCTTAAAAACATCTTACGGACTTACTCGTGCGATCAAATCGCCAAAATAACATCATATAAATAGGATCAAGCCTCAAACACATGATTTTCTTTCTTCAACTTTCATAACTCAAATTCTCCATTTTTAGTCCGAAACACGTCATATGATGTCCGTTTTTAGCCAAACTTTACAGATAGTGCTTAACATATATTTAAGACTTGTACCGGGCGTTGAAACCAAAATACGAGCCCGATACCTATATTTTCTAACCCCTTTTCATTTTAAATTTTCATATCAAATTTCAGAAAAACAATTTCTTTCAAAAATTCATTTCTCGGGCTTGGGACCTCAGAATTTGATTCCGGGCACACGCCCAAGTCCCATATTTTTCTACGGACCCTCCGGGATCGTCGAATCACAGGTCCGGGTCCGTTTACCCAAAATGTTGACCGAAGTCAACATTATGCATATTAATACCAAAATTCATCAAATGTTTCACATAATTCACATATTCTAACATAAAAACTTTCCGGCTACGCGCCCGAACTGCGCACGCCAATTGAGGCAACTAAAAGCGAGGTTTTTAAGGCCTCAAAAGCACGGAACAAGGAAGAACTACGGTGATGACCCTTCGGGTCGTCACATTCTCCACCTCTAAAACAACCGTTCGTCCTCGAACGGACAAAAGAAAGAAGTACCTGAGTCGAGAAATAAATGAGGATAACGGCTCCGCATATCGGACTCGGACTCCCAGGTCGATGCCTCAGGAGGCTGACCTCTCCACTGAACACGCATCGAAAGAAAACTCTTCGACCTCAACTATCGAACATGCCGGTCTAGAATAGTCACTGGCTCCTCCTCATATGACAGATCCATGTCCAATTGGACAGTGCTGAAATCCAACACGTGCGATGGATCTCCGCGATACTTCCGGAGCATAGATACATGAAACACGGGATGCACAGCTGACAAGCTAGGTGGCAAGGCAAGTTTATAAGCCACCTCTCCCACATGATCAAGAATCTCAAATGGACCGATGAACCTAGGGCTGAGCTTGTCCTTCTTCCCAAATCTCATCACGCCCTTCATAGGCGATACACGGAGCAATACCCGCTCACCAACCATGAAAGCAACATCTCTGACCTTACGGTCTGCATAACTCTTCTGTCTGGACTGAGCTGTATGAAGTCTATCCTGAATAATCCTGACCTTGTCCAAGGCCTCCTAAACCAGATCCGTACCCAATAATCGAGCCTCTTCCGCTCAAACCATCCAACTGGAGACCGACATCACCTACCATACAACGCCTCATACGGAGCCATCTGAATGCTGGACTGGTAGCTGTTGTTGTAGGCGAACTCTGCTAAAGGAAAAAACTGGTCCCACGAGCCTCCAAAATCAATGACATAGGCTCGGAGCATGTCCTCAAGAATCTGAATAGTCCTCTCGGACTGACCGTCCGTCTGGGGATGAAATGTTGTACTCAACTCAACCTGGTGCCCAACTCTCGCTGAACCGCTCTCCAGAAATACGAGGTAAACTGCGTACCCCGATCCGAAATGATAGATAGCGGCACCCCATGAAGGGGAGCAATCTCCCTGATATAAATCTCGGATAACCTTTCAGACGAATAGGTGGCTGCAACAGGAACAAAATGCGCTGACTTGGTCAGCCTGTCAACAATGACCCAAACTTCATCAAACTTTTTCCGAGTCATCGGGAGTCCAGTAACGAAATCCATCGTAATCCTCTCCCACTTCCACTCGGGAAGTGCAATCCTCTGAAATAGACCACCGGGTCTTTGATGCTCGTACTTAACATGCTGACAATTCAAACACCGAGCCACGTGCGCAACGATGTCTTTCTTCATCTTACGCCACCAATAGTGCTGCCTCAGATCCTGATACATCTTCGCGGCGCCCGGGTGAATAGAATACCGAGAACTGTGGGCCTCCGCTAAGATCAACTCTCGAATCCCATCAACATTGGGCACACAAACTCGCCCCTGCAATCTCAATACACCATCATCATCTAAGGTTACTTTCTTGGCACCTCCACGCTGCATCGTGTCTCTCAAGACACACAAATGGGGATCCTCAAACTGCCGCTCGCGGATACGCTCTAATAGTGAGGAACGAGCAACCGTGCAAGCTAACACTCTGCTAGGCTCAGAAATATCCAACCTCACAAGACGATTGGCCAAGGCCTGAACATCCAAAGCAAGCGATCTTTGGCTGACTGGAATATAAGAAAGACTACCCATGCTGGCGGACTTCCTGCTCAATGCATCGGCCACCACATTGGCCTTCCCCGGGTGGTATAAGATAGTAACATCATAATCCTTTAGCAACTCTAACCACCTCATCTGCCTCAAATTCAACTCTTTCTGCTTGAACAGATACTGAAGACTCTTGTGATCAGTGTAAACCTCACACATCACGCCATATAAGTAATGCCTCCAGATCTTCAGGGCATGAACAATGGCTGCCAACTCGAGATCATGAACCAGATAATTCTTCTCGTGGATCTTCAACTGCCTCGAAGCATAAGCAATGACTTTGCCTTCCGGCATCAACACTGCACCAAGCCCAATACGAGACGCATCGCAATAGACCGTATATGGCCCTGAACCTGTGGGCAGAACCAATACCTGTGCCGTAGTCAGAGCCGTCTTGAGCTTCTGGAAGCTCGCTTCACACTCGTCCGACCACCTGAACTGGGCACCCTTCTGGGTCAATTTGGTCATAGGGGCTGCAATGGATGAAAACCCTTCCACGAACCGACGGTAGTAACCTGCTAACCCCAGAAAACTCCGAATATCCGTAGCTGAAGCTGGTCGAGGCTAGTTCTTGACTGCCTCTATCTTCTTCGGGTCTACCTGAATACCTGCTGCTGATACGACATGACCCAGGAATGCGACCGAACTCAACCAAAACTCGCACTTTGAGAACTTAGCATACAACTGACTATCCTTTAGGGCCTGAAGGACCACTGTGAGGTGCTGCTCATGCTCCTCCTGACTGCGGGAGTATATAAGAATATCGTCAATGAAGACTATCACGAACAAGTCCAAATAAGGTCTGAACACTCGGTTCATCAACTCCATGAACGCTGCTGGGGCATTAGTCAATCCAAATGACATGACCAAAAACTCATAGTGCCCATACCGAGTGCGAAATGCTGTCTTAGGGACATCAGACGCCCTAATCCTCAGCTGGTGGTAGCCAGATCTCAAATCTATCTTTGAAAACACCCTCTCACCCTGAAGCTGGTCGAATAAATCGTCGATCCTTGGCAGTGGATACTTATTCTTAATTGTAACCTTGTTCAATTTCCGGTAATCGATGCACATTCTCATCGAACCATCCTTTTTCTTAACAAACAACACCGGTGCACCCCAAGGCGAAACACTGGGTCTAATAAAACCTTTCTCAAGCAAATCCTGCAGCTGTTCCTTTAACTCTTTCAACTCCGGCGGGGCCATACGATATGGCAGGATAGAAATGGGCTGAGTGCCCGGGGCCAAATCAATACAAAAGTCGATATCCTTGTCGGGCAGCATACCCGGCAAGTCTGAAGGGAAAACCTCAGGAAACTCCCGAACAATGGGCACAAAATCAATAGAAGGGGCCTCCACGCTAGAATCGCGAACATACGCCAAGTAGGCCAAACATCCCTTCTCGACCATACGCGGAGCTTTTACATACGAGATAACACTGCGGGTACAATGACCAGAAGTCCCCCTCCACTCTAAACGGGGTAAATCCGGTAAGGCTAAGGTTACGGTCTTGGGATGGCAATCCAAGATAGCATGGTACGGGGATAACCAATCCATCCCCAATATAATATCGAAGTCGACCATGTCCAAAAGCAACAAATCAACACGGGTCTCAAGACCCCCAAACACTACGATACAAGAACGATGAACTTGGTCGACCACAATAGAATCACCCATCGGTATTGACACATAAACAGGAATACTCAACGAGTCACTAGGCATAACCGAATAGGGTGCAAAATAGGACGACACATATGAATACGTAGATCCGGGATCAAATAGCACATAAGCATCCCTATCACCGACCAGAATGGTACCTGTAATCACATCATCTGATGATTCAGCCTCTGGCCTGGCTGGCAAAGCATAACAACAGGGCTGGGACCCACTTCCCTGAATCATATCCCTGGGACGATCTGTTGCTGGCTGACCCCTACCTCTAGCGGTCTGAGCTCCACCTCTAAGACCTCTACCTCCACCTCTATGTCCTCTACCCCCGCCTCTAGCCGGCTGGGTAGGCGGTGGGGCAACTGGTGCCTGGATCATCGGGCGAGAATCCTGCTACTGCGAGCTGTTAGAAGCTCGAGGTCAATATCTGGCAATGTGACTCACATCGCCGCAAGTATAACAAGCCCTCGGCTGCTGAGAAAAATGAAGTGGTGGTGCACTGATAGGTGCTGATGGTGAACTGAAGAGCTGCTGGTCAGAATACTGCGGCTGAGAACCACGACCACCTGGTGTACCATGAGAAGCCTGGAGAGCTGACTGAAAGGGCCTCGAAGGATGGCCTCTACCATAAGAATCCCTACCTCCAGACGAGGTACCACTGAATCTACCAGAATGATGGGGCCTCTTATCAGACCCATGACCACCTCCTTGAGCAAGTGCCATCTCTATCCGGCGGGCACCATCTGCTGCCTCCTGAAATGAAATCTCACTACCGGCACTCATGGCCATCTAAACATGGATCGGCTGGGCCAACCCATCAATAAACCTCTGCACCCTCTCTCTATTGGTGGGGAGTATCATAATGGCATGACGAGCAAGATCAATGAACCGGGTCTCATACTGGGTGACCGTCATAGGACCCTGCTGGAGACGCTCAAACTGCCTGCGCAGAGCATCTCGCTGAGTAACTGGAAGAAACTTCCCTAGAAATAACTCTGAAAACTGATCCCAGGTCAATGATGGAGACCCTGCTGGCCTGGCTAAACAGAAATCCTTCCACCAAGTCTTGGCGGATTCTGCCAGGCAAAAAGTGGCGAAGTCGACCCCATTGGTCTCTACAATGCCCATAGTCCGTAGAACCTCATGACAGCTGAATATGAAATCCTGAGCATCCTCTGAGGGGGTGCCACTATATGTGGTTGTGAAGAGCTTGGTGAAACGATCAAGCCTCCACAAAGCATCCGCGGACATAGCCGCACCATCGCTGGACTGAGCCGCAATACCTGGCTGGGCTGCCACAGCTGGCTGAACTGCCACGGCTGGCTGAACTGCTGGAACCTGAGCCTGAGGAGCTACCGGCTCTGGAGTACGAGTATCGGGAGTCTGAACTCCTCCCCCAGCCTGAGATGTGGCTGGAGCTACGGGAAGCAAACCCGCTCTAGAAATGCCCTCCATAAAGCCTACCAGTCGGACCAAAGCGTCCTACTGGAGTGGCTATGAAACCCTCTGGGACCTGAGCTGGGCCCACTGGAATAGCTGGGTCCGGAACCTCCTCCTTAAAATCGACCTAAGGCTCCGTCGATGGAAATGCTGCTCGGGACTGAGCTCTGCCCCGACCCCGGCCTCTGGCACGACCTCAGCCTCGCCCTCTGCCCCTAATAGGGGCTGCTGCTGGTTGCTCAGGCTGTTGCGCGGTAGAAGAGGAAGCACGTGTCCTCGCCATCTGCGAAAGAACAGAGTGGAAAGACAATCAGTACTTGAGAAATAGAATCGCACGACAAGAATGAACAAGCTAAAGTTTTCCTAACTCAGTAGCCTCTGTGGGATAAATACAGAGGTCTCCGTACCGATCCCTCAGACTCTACTGAGCTTGTCCGTGAGTTGTGAGACCTAAGTAACCTAGTGCTCTGATACCAACTTGTCACGACCCGGATTTCCCACCATCGGGTGTCGTGATGGCGCCTACTATCGGAGCTAGGCAAGCCAAATATTTAAAACACCTTTCCTGCTTTCTTTCAAACAATATAATAAACAAGACAAAATCTAAGCGGAAGACTTTAAATCTAAAGCAACTGAAAGCCAAAAGTGCGAAAGTTTGAACCAAAATGCTACCCAGAGTCTGGTGTCACTAGCTCACGGACTACTACAGAATACTACAATCAATGTCTGAAGGGAAAATACATCATGTTTGTCTGATACAAGATAAACAAACAAAAAAATATGGAAAGGGACTTCGGCCTGCGAACGCCAGCTAGGCTACCTCGAGAGTCCCTGGACTGAAGATAGCTCCCAGAAGTCCTACTGCTGCGGTCCATAAGCTGCTTCCTGATCTGTGCACCAAAAATGCACAGAGTGTAGCATCAGCACAACCGACCCCATGTGCTGGTAAGTGCCTGGCCTAACCCCGGCGAAGTAGTGACGAGGCTAGATAGTACCTACCACAATTAACCTGTACAGATATATATACAACAAGTGCAAGAAAACAATAACAAGATAATACAAAGTAAAACTGGGAGGGGAGTAACAGATAAAAATGAAATATCGGAAATAAACAGAAGAAACTCCAGTTTCCATGATATATATATATATATATATATATAGTGGACGGCGTGCCACACGATCCCATAATATCATATATAAGTGGACGGCGCGCCACACGATCCCATAATATCATATATAAGTGGACGGTGTGCCACACGATCCCATAATATCATATATAAGTGGACGACGTGCCACACGATCCCATAATATCATATATAAGTGGACGGCGTGCCACACGATCCCATAATATCATATATAAGTGGATGGCGTGCCACACGATCCCATAATATCATATATAAGTGGACGACATGCCACACGATCCCATAATATCATATATAAGTGGACGGCGTGCCACACGATCCCATAATATCATATATAAGTGGACAGCGTGCCACACGATCCCATAATATCATATATAAGTGGACGGCGTGCCACACGATCCCATTCAGGGGAGAATAACAACTCAATACCTTTAACCCGGCAAGGGTACAACTAACAGCCCAAAATATCCCGACAAGGGAGAATATATATATCAGTCTACACATCCCGGCAAGGGAGTATTCACAACACATTCTCCTTTTAAATCATTCTTCCTCAACCGTTCACATTATATGAAACTTATCAAATAAACAAGGAGCTTGTGTCACATTATTCGAATTAAAAGCAATCAAGACTCACGGTCATGCTAAACTTCGGTGCATAGATAACCGTCACCATGCCTATACACCGTACTCCACATTAGCAAGTAGCAAATATCATCCTAATCCTATTCCCTCAAGCCAAAGTTAGAACAAACACTTATCTCGAATGCTCCAAACTCAACTCACGCTTCTAGTATAGCTTTACCTCTTGATTCCACCACCAATCCGCTCGAATCTAGTCATAAGTTACTTAATCACATTAATAATTACTAAATGAATCATCTACAAAGCATGAAAATAGATTATTTTTTTAAGGTTTTTCCCAAAAAGGTCAAAAATACCCCCAGACCCACGTGGTCGAAACTCGAGGTTCGGACCAAAACCCGGTTACCCATTCCCCCATGAATCCCAATATATGATTTGTTTTTAAATCGGACCCCAAATTGAGGTCCAACTTCTCAATTTGTAGAAAACCTAGGTTCTACCCAAAACACCCAATTTTCCCCATGAAAATCTTTGATTTGAAGTTGAAATTATGTTAAAAGATGTTAAGGAATAAATAAATTAAGTTAGAAATCACTTACCAATCGTTTTGGAGAAAAAAAGTTGTTTGGAAAGTCGCCTCTTAGGTTTTAGGTTTTTGAAAAGTGAAAAATGACTGAGATTTTCCGAACTTGTATACCTTTCTGAGGACCTGGCGCGGACCGCACAAAAATGTGTTGCAGCCGTGCCGAGTGGGAGAAAAATTGGGGCTTCTCTGAACCCTTCCAGCGCGGACCGCACTGTTTTGGTGCGCGGCCGCACTGGTTGACCTGAAACCCTAGCCCTCAGACTCAGCCACGCGGACTGCACAGAAAGGCATCGCGACCGCGCAGCTCCAGCGCGGACCGCGCGGAAATGACCGCAGCCGCGCTGGTGTCTGCAACACCTGAACCTGCATTTTCTTAAGTCCAAGACCTCCCGGGCCCCATTCAAAACTCACCCGAGCCCTCGGGGCTCCAAACCAAACATGCACACAACCTTAAAAACATCTTACGGACTTACTCGTGCGATCAAATCGCCAAAATAACATCATATACAATAGGATCAAGCCTTAAACACATGATTTTCTTTCTTCAACTTTCATAACTCAAATTCTCCATTTTTAGTCCGAAACACGTCATATGACGTCCGTTTTTAGCCAAACTTTACAGATAGTGCTTAACACATATTTAAGACTTGTACCAGGCTTCGGAACCAAAATACGAGCCCGATACCTATATTTTCTAACCCCTTGTCATTTCAAATTTTCATATCAAATTTCAGAAAAACAATTTCTTTCAAAAATTCATTTCTCGGGCTTGGGACCTCAGAATTTGATTCCGGGCACACGCCCAAGTCCCATATTTTTCTACGGACCCTCCAGGAATGTCGAATCACAGGTCCGGGTCCGTTTACCCAAAATGTTGACCGAAGTCAACATTATGCATATTAATACCAAAATTCATCAAATGTTTCACATAATTCACATATTCTAACATAAAAACTTTTTGGCTACGTGCCCGAACTGCGCACGCCAATCGAGGCAACTAAAAGCGAGGTTTTCAAGGCCTCAAAAGCGCGGAACAAGGAAGAACTACGGTGATGACCCTTCGGGTCGTCACAGAATTGAATCTTTTAGGATATGAGTTGAACTTTTAGGAAATAAATTGAACCTTTAGCATATGTATTGAACCTTTAGGATATGACTTGAACTTTTAGTTTATGTTTAAACTCGTAGGATATGAATATAACTTTTTGTTTTTAGGTTTTGTTCTTGTGAATTGAACTTGTAGGATATAAATTGAAATTTTAGGATATGAGTTGAATTTTTAGGATATGAATTGAACTTTTAGGATATGAGTTGAACTTTTAGGAAATAAATTGAACCTTTAGCATATGTATTGAACCTTTAGAATATGACTTGAACTTTTAGTTTATGTTTAAACTCGTAGGATATGAATATAACTTTTAGTTTTTAGGTTTTGTTCTTGTGAATTGAACTTGTATGATATAAATTGAAATTTTAGGATAAGAGTTGAATTTTTAGGATATAAATTGAAATTTTAGGATATGACTTGAACTTTTGTGGATATGAATTGAACCTTTAGGATATAAATTGAACTTTTAGTTTATGTTTAAACTCGTAGGATAAGAATTGATGAACTTTTAGTTTTTAGGTTTTGTTCTTGTGAATTGAACTTGTGCGATATAAATTGAAATTTTACGATATGACTTGAACTTTTTAGGATATGAGTTGAACCTTTAGGATATGACTTGAACTTTTGTGGATATGAATTGAAGGTTTAGAATATGAATTGAACTTTTAGTTTATGTTTTGGAATTTTAGATTGCCGGAGGATTATTAGAAGAGGTTGATGACGTTATTAGACATGTAATAGAACTTCCACCAAGAATAACTAAGACACAGTACCTGGCAAAGTGTGCCTTTAATTGTTCTTCTCATTAGCGACAATGATGATGAGAAGGCAATGGCAAGTATTTCAAATAGTAATGGTGTAGGTAGGAATTTAGTATTTCCTAAGTAGATAAAAGAAGAGCTTATAGAGTAATTCCGTACTTCATTTTCCATGAGGAAAAGAAGTTTAATTGAGAGTGACAAGGTTGATGAAGACGGAATGTGTTCCGTTGGTCATGGCAGTTCCCATAAAATGGGGATCATAAGACTCTATGATGACAGAAATTATAGGAAGTTTTGTTCTAAATTTTCTTTCAATTCTGATCCGTACAAGCTTAATGTGATATTAGTGATATTTCTTCGGGTTCAGACAATGATTTGACCGACAAAAGTATGAAAATGCTCTTAAAAAGAATTAAAGGTAAAATCTTTTCAGCATCCTTCTCTACCAAGAAAAACGTTTTACTTTTAATTCTTTTTAAGAGTATTTCCATACTTTTGTCGGTCAAATCATTGTCTGAATCCGAAGAAATATCACCAATATCACATTAAGCTTGTACGGATCAGACTTGGAAGAAAGTTTAGAACAAAACTTCCTATAATCTTTGTCATCATAGAGTCTTATGATCCCCGCTTTATGGGAACTGCCACGACCAACGGAAAACATTCCGTCTTCATCAACGTTGTCGCTATCAATCAAACTTCTTTTCTTCTTGGAAAGTGAAGTAGAGAATTCCTCTATAATCTCTTTTATCTACTTAGGAAATGTTAAAATCCTACCTACACCATCACTATTTTGAAACATATATCGTTTCCTTCTCATTATCATTGTAGCTATAGAGATCAACAATTGATCAAAGACACACCCTGTTAGGTATTGTATCCAAGTTATTCTCTGTATCCAAGTTCATCCCGAGTAATAGTACCACGAGGATAATCACCAAAGCCACCAGACAGCTTTATGATGCCAATGAAGCAAGATGAGCTATTCAATGAAACTCGTATTGTAAAGAAGAAGAAAGAGACTGATTCAGAAAGGAGGGTCGAGCCTCGACTATATACATGTAAGTTTTTTACTTTTCATTAAGTATTTTGATTTACTTTTATATAAATTTTGAAATACTAATTCAATATATATAATTTTTCATATAGGTTCGCTTCACATGCAGCTGACGTGGGGGAATTCATACGCAGTCAACCACCTAATGAATCGGGCGAGGCAATCCAACTTTCGGACGAGGATGCTGAAAGAACACTCCTTGAGTACTTTATATACTTTGAACTAGACAAAAAAACTTAGTTCTATTGTGTTAGTTCTTTTTAGTTCGAATGAGCTTGTAATAAGCGTTAACTTAGTTTTGTTAGCTTAATGTGTTAGTTCTATTGATTGTTGCTTTTAATTGTTGTTGTTGTTGTTGCTGGCATAAAATGCCTGTTTAGGATGTTTGGTAAGCTGACAGGTGGTGTAGCTGCCAAAACAGGCAGTTTCTGCCAAAAATATACCAAGAAAAGCGACCAACTTTGGTCTCTATTTGGTCGCTTTTCACTATAAAAAAATAATTTTCTGGGCAATAGCGACCAACCTTGGTCGCTACCTGCCCAGATTTCTATTAAAAAAATACAATTTCTGGAAATATAGCGACCAATGTTGGTCGCTTATCTTTAAATAAAAAATTAAATTCTTGAATTTAGCGACCAACTTTGGTCTCTATTGTCCAGATTTAAAATACAATATTTGGATTAGAGACCAAAGTTGGTCGCTTTCTAATGATTAATGATAAATTAAAAACAACGTATTTCATATGTAGAGACCAACTTTGGTTGCCAAATTTATATTATTAAATTAATATAGCGGCCAAAGTTGGTCACTAAAGTCAAAATCAGAATATTTGGCCGTTTTAGCTTAGAGACCAAAGTTGGTCGCTAAATAGCGACCAAAGTATAAAAGGGACCATCAATATAGCTATCAGGCGTGTTTGGTCGCTTTTTGGTCGCTTTTTGGTCCATAAGCGACCAACTTTGGTCGCTTTTTGTGGTCGTTTTTTTCCGGATTTCTAGTAGTGATACGCATATCCATCATGTATCGTTTGACAAAGTATAACACAACCAAATAGGGCAATTGATATCTGAACTCTAAAGTCAGCGTGTAACTAAAAACAATTCTTTAGATATACATACTAATTCCTCATTTAATTCCTTCATAAGTAAATCAAGTTTCAAATCTAGTCCAGATTCCTCGACAACATCAACATTTGTCTACATTATAAATGAGGAAACTAAGCTCTTAAAAGAAAAGAATGTAAAAAGACAAGTTTCGCACCCTGAGTGCTCTTTACTGGATCATAATCTCGTGCCTAAAGTGGAGCAAGGGATATATCATGTGTCTTGTGATTATCAAGTAGTGAAATAAAGCCACCTTATCAAATATGACTTAAGAGTCATTCTATATTGAAAGGGGGGCTGCCACGTTCTCACTTTAATAATTATTCAAATTTTTTAATTAATTTAATTAGGTAATATCCCGCTACCCGGTAATTAATCAATTACCCGTATAATTAAGAATCACCTCAAATTACTTAAAATTTTATTTATTTTTAATACACTTAATACATCCTACTATCATGGTCATATGGTACCTTGTATGGTACTAGTCCATAAATATCGGGGTATTATAGCTTGGACCGTATTTTATCCCAAATTGCCAAACTTCGACGAAAATTCATTTTCTTTGACTTGTTTCCCCTCTCACCTTCAAGAACTTACTCATCACTTGTTTAAAATAGCATAATCCTTATAATCTTAAAATAATCTTTTCCTTGGACTGATGTCAATTACCTTACGATAAATTCAATGTACAATACTACAGGTTGCAACATCGTCGTAATTTAATACTGCGAAGTGTAAAATTATCGTAAAGGAATACTGCAGAGCGTAACAACCTCACTCTAAAGCTTATCCACTAACTTCTTACTGGCCCGGGACTTCCTCATCTTCTTCACCTACTCGGTCAAGCCCTTGATCATAGCACCTTGATGTACTAATGTGTCTATAATCACCTTCTGGTTGTCCAAGATCTTGCTCAGCTTATCATCAATGTCAAAGGGCTCCCGGAGATCCCTCTAAATGACTGACCTGCAACAGCACTGGAGATCTCAGACAGCTTTGAAGTAGCTGCCTGCATCTAGTTGTTGAGACTTGCCAATGTCTGGGAGACTCGCAGAGCAAAAAAGTGGGCATGTAGTCATGGGCACCAGTCTTGGAACTAGAGTAGAAACTGCCCTAGGAGCTATGGAAGGAGTTGTGGATGATGGCTCGGGCATAACAGCTGATGCACTGGTAGAAGGCTCGGTTTAATGTGGATGGACAATCAGATGGACCAAAAACTACCACTACCAGCTCATCAGGCTGGCCAGTAGTAGTAGATGGCTGAGCACTCCTCTTCGGGTTCCTCGAATCCTGCAGCTTGTACCACTCAAACGACCCTGTCGGCTTTACATTTGTGTCAAATGGCTTGGGCTCTACCTTCGCATCTGTTAGATACTCAGTAATAGTGCTAGGTTAGGGGTAAGTAGTGTTACTGACGTGCCATTAAGAAAATCTTGGCCGACATCAGGGCACCCACATTGATCGGGTAACTGAACATGATAGATGCCACAAAATTAGCTCGAGGAACAGGTAGGTTGTTCTCATTCTGGCACGGGTCAAGACTGATACAAACAAAGGTTTGCCACCCCTTGCACTCGAAACTCAATGTGTTATGGAGAATAGGAACCCCAAGTACTCTCTTCTTTCAGAGACAACTTCTCTAAGTACTCTCTTGGTTCCACATCCTCATATCCCAAGTACGCGTTCAGAGTGTGCTGATCAAATTTCACCTTTAGGTTGCGTACTTTGGTGGCTTTTTCCCCTTTGAGGAATATGCGAAGTGTTTGCATAAAACTCTCGGACAAGGTGCTCCTTGACATCCACCAACTTCTCTATAAATAACATCCACCATTTCTTCTTTGTAAATTGCTCCAGAACTGCGGGATTGTACTAGTCAAGATCTTTCAATAAAAACTATCACTCATCAGTTAAAGATCTCAATGGCCACCACATTTGGAAGTCAGAGAAAGCATGGTAACTCATAAATCTATCCTCCCAAACCTCCTTCTTCTTTGTTCTTGCTGCACCTGCTTGTGTATCTATTCCCCCTCTCCCATCATAAGGTGTGTCATCAAAACCAGACCCTGAAGCAGTTGCCTCGGACTCCTGGCTAGCACTTTCCGACCCTTAGGAAGTGTTGTGAGATGTAGAAGGCACATCCAGAGGCTCAGATCGCCCTTGTTGTCTGGATTTCTCCTCAATGTGCTCCTCCGGAATAGACACAGAGTTTCCCTTGGAGGCTTCCCTAGACGAGGCATAAGAGCTAGACTCAAAGAGGTATCTACCTATCCCTCTGTATGTTGTGCTTTCTTTGATATTATCTTTTGCACACTTGGGGGCAAGGCTCCTCTGCCTCGACCCTTTGAAGTTTCTCTTCTTCCCTTGGTATATTTACCCCGACCTCGTGATAGTACCATTGTCTGTATCAATACAATGAGAATTATCAGATGCAAATCATGATTCAACACAGTTAAGGTTCTTGTAAGTGAGTAAGAACAATATAGAAGCAGTGGGGTTACAATTGAACAAACATACTGTAGAAATAGGAAAGTGCGGTCTGCACAATTCCAAGTGTGGTCGCACTTCTTCACAGATGTGCAAGGGCATCAAATGCATAATCTCTGATGGATAGTGCGGAAGTCAAGTGTGACTGCAGAATTTATTTGCAGCCCGCACTTTAGAGATTCAGAGGGCATGCCATAGATAGACATTGCGGACCTAAGTGCGACCTCTCTAGAAATTATGTGGCCCGCACAATTAAAGTGCGGTTGTAGAAAAACTATCCAACCAATAGTTACCCTACTTAGAAAAATGCACACTGCACAAATTCAAGTGCAGCCACACATTTCAAAATCAGTTGAGCAAGTCCTAAATTTTACCTAGGTTTTGCAAAAACATGATCAAATCTACTTGGCAACATGGTATGCACATAGAAAGCAGTTAAACCAACGCATTCTAGCATGTTGTAACAATTACCCATTACAAAACTATCCCACATGGATACAAGGATGGATGGAATATAATATTAGATGCCCTAAAAAGAAGCTAAAAAGGAAAAATAAAATCAAAATTAAAATGAAACGAAATCAACATGAATTGAAGCATACCAGATGATGTAAATATGCAAAGATCATGTGAGTGCAAATGGGTGTGTGTGTTTGAAAATGCTAGATCCTCAAGTAGACTCTCAGAGCAACAGTACTTTCTCAAAAATATGTGAAGAGTGTAAACTGAGGCCTAATGTTCTATTTATACTTAGAAAATTTGAGAGGGAGAAGGGTCGAGTATGGCCGCACAATTTCAAGTGCGGGCCGCACTCTCCTACCTGGCCTTCAATGGTCTGCTACTCATGTGCGGTCTGCACAATTTCAAGTGTGGCCACACAATTCTCCCTGTGGTCGCACATTTGCCTTGCACTAACAAGGGAAAATATCAAAGACCCTGTCATTTGACATCTAAATTAGCTCCAGGAAGTGCAGTCCACAGATGAAATCTGCGATCGCACAAGGTCTTCTGCGATGGCAACATTTTTTCTATGGCCGCATAAAGGAAAAATGTGGTCTGAATTTTCTGATTTACTTATACAACTTTGTCCACCCTTCTTTCATCTAACACTCATCCTGCATCACACTTCAGATCAAGTTAAAAACAACAAAGAATATCTAACTACAAAAAAGAAAAAGGAAAAAAACTTGGGTTGCCTCCCAAGAAGTGCCTTATTTAACATCGCAGCACGACGCAATGTCATAGCATCCTCAAGTGAAGTAAATAACTGCCACCATGTGGCTCTCTTCGACTTTTCCCAAGTAGTTCTTCACTCGGTGACCATTGACTGAGAATATTTCATTGTTGTTGTTCTTCAAATACAATGCACGGAAGGGTGTACAATCAACAATCTCAAATGGAACACTTCACTTGGACTTAAGCTTCCCGGGAAACATCCCCAACCTTGAGTAAAACAACAATACAAGATCACCGACCTTGAACTCTTTGTTCTAAATGTACTTGTCATGAAGGTATTTCAACTTTTCTTTGTACAAGGATGAACTCTCATACGCATGGTACCAGAACTCATCCAATTCATAACTCATCCAATTCATTCAAGTGTGCAACTCGTAAGTTAGCGACTATATCCCAATCAAGATTCAATTTCTTCAAGACCCACATCGCATTGTGCTCTAGTTCCGCTGGAAGATGACAAGCTTTCCAGAACACTAACCGGTATTGAGACGTTCATATAGGTATTTTGTAAGCCATCCTATAAGCCCATAACGCATCATTAAGCTTCTTGGACCAATCCGTTCAATTTGCATTCATCATTTTAGACAAGATACTCTTTATCTCTCGGTTGGAGACTTCTACTTGACCACTAGCTTCTGGGTAATAGGGGGTCGTGACCTTATGAGTAACACCATACTTGCTAAGTAAAGTGTCAAAAGCCTTGTTACAAAAATGTGACTCCACATTGCTTAAGATTGCACGTGGAGTACCAAATTTAATAAAAATATTCTTCTTCAAGGGATCCACTACACTTCTAGCCTCATTGTTAGGTACGATGATGGCCTCAACCCATTTGGACACAAAATCCACCGCGACTAAAATGTAAATATTTCCAAAAGAACTCATAAAAGGGCTCATAAAGTCAATGTCGCAACATAAAAAATATCAATCTCCAAGATGGTTGTGAGAGACATCTCATTTTTCTTAGAAATTCCACCGGCCCATTGACATTCATCACATCTTTTCACTAATTCATTTACATCTTTGTAAAGAGTAGGCCAATAGAAACCACAACTTAGAACTTTGGCCATCAATCTTGCTCTATCATGATGATTGCCATATGGCGAAGAATGACAAACTCTAAGAATATTACCTTGATTTTCTTCCAGTACACACATTCTAATCACCCTATTCATACAAATTCGAAAAAGGTATAGCTCATCCCAATAGTAATCTTGACAATCTCTTTTGAGCTTCTTTCTTTGGTTTGAAGAAAACTCATCCGGAATGATATCACTCACAAGAAAATTGGCTAAGTCCGCAAACCACAGTACCTCTTTCATTGGTAGTGCCAAAAGTTTCTCATCAGGAAAAGAGTATTAATTTCAAGGCCATCATATGGCCTCTCCTCTTCCTCCAAACGAGACAAGTGGTCCGCCACTTGGTTTTCACTACCTTTCTTGTCTTATGTCAATTTTAAATTCTTGCAACAAAAACACCCATCTCATCAACCGAGCTTTAGATTCATTTTTGCTCATAAGATAGCGAAGTGCCACATGGTTCATGTGGACAATAACTTTGGTACCCATCAAGTACGGGCGGAACTTCTCAATTGCAAACACAATATCAATGAGCTCTTTCTCCGTAACAGTATAATTGGCTTGGGCATTATTTATGGTCTTACTAGCATAGTAAACCAAGTTAAAAACTTTGTCGATACGTCGCCCCAAAATAGCCCCAACCGCTACATCACTTGCATCACATATAAGCTCAAATGACAAACTCCAATTTGGAGCGGTAATGATAGGAGTAGTTGTCAACTTGAGCTTCAATTGTTCAAAAGCCCTCATACAATCATCACTGAAATGGAACCTGGCATCCTTCTCAAGGAGCTTACACAATGAGTTCACCACTGTCACACCTCCTTTTTTCCTACACCCCCGGAAGGGGCATATAAGGGAGTTTTTTCCAATTTAAGTGACAATCGAAACAGGATTATTTATTTAAAATTCAGAGTCACCACTTGAGAGATTTATGGTGTCCCAAGTCACCGGTTCAAATCCCGAATCGAGAAAAAGATTGACTCTGTATTACAGTCCGCGAACCAGAAATCCGGGTAAGGAATTCTGTTAACCCGGGAGAAGGTGTTAGGCATTCCCGAGTTCCATGGTTCTAGCACGGTCGCTCAACTGTTATTATTGGCCTATTATCTGATTTTAGAACATTTTGAACCTATGTGCATTTTAACTTTATAACCGCTTTTATTCATTTTAAGGAAGATTTCAACGTCAGCCAAAACACATCTTTTGACCGCGCCACATGATATGCACCCGCAATCTGAGACATATTCTTTTTGACGTTGTTAAGATTTGGATTTGGGTCACATGAAATGCGCACCCGAGTTTAGGAAGGTAATATTATTAAAATAACGCGTCTAAAGCAACTCCGCGCTTTCAACTTTGCGGGCCATGGATTATGGACAAGATATTATTGAAGACTTACTAACACGACATAAATTGATTCGGTGCCTCAAATTAAATTGGTTAGAGTTAGTGACCATACGATCCAAATGAGCTAGCTAATCACGACCATTCTACATTATACTATTATTTCCCATTCCAAAACTAATCCATTTCAGAAAAATTAGTGAGCTTAATTCCATATGATACAATAAAGGATCAATACAAGAAAATACCTACAAGCAAACTAAAGAAAGAGACGGCACAACAATCAATGAAGAGATACCATCAAAGACATACTTAGTAATAGAATAATTAAAAAAAAGGAAAAGGACCTTCATGGATTCATATATAACAGAAGCAAACAAACAGCATCGGAGGCATTTCATGAGCTAAGGCACTTCACACCATTTAACAAACTCACAAGAGCATGGAGGAACAAAATAGATCGATACACGAACCTGTAATGCAGCAAAAGAAATTTATCCTTCTAAATATAAACAAAATCGGAAGCCGATACGAAGCAGCAACCTTGAATTCTCATAACCGAAAACTGTACAAAACCTTTACTTCAAAATTTCGCCGGGACCTTGGACCTACTCAACTGGGTTTGGATATTGTTGAAATTGCAGCCATTGGTTCAATCATACCCAAGGTCAATTAGGCTTAAGGATCACTGTAATTAACGAACAGTAGAGAGTGGAATTGGTGTGGCTTAAAATGTATTTGCTGGAGCTTGGCACACTGTTGTCAATTTCAGGTTTTTATTTTTCACATTCATTTGTTCTTTGTATCCCAATAGAGCATCTTTAATTGGAAAATGGCTAAAGCTTGAGAGTAACGTTCGGTTGATGAAAACAATGGTCACTGATTTTTTTGTGGTTTTTCTTTTGATCTTTTGGAGAGGACGAAAGCGGCGGATCCTATATTTTTTTTGGGTGTCTATATTTAGGTGTTAGATACTATTATATAGGGGTAGGGATTAGGTTGGGGGTATGAGCCTAGGAATTATGGGTTAGGAAATTGGGCCAAAGACTAGAAAAATGGACTACAAGATTTATAAAGAAGGGATAAACCAACCTAAAACTAATTCCTCCTTCTAAAATTATGTACAATTATAATATAAAAATAGAAAACTAATTTTAATTAATTGAACTAAACTATAAAACATAAAACTATTTTTTGTGTTTTCAAGATTATATAAAAATAAAGATAAGGTACTATTTTTGTATATTTTTTGTTTAAATTTACAAAAGATACGTAAACTAAAATATTTTTTGTAATTTTTATTTTTTTGTGACGAAATAAAGTAAAAGAGTCAAAATTAGCGGAAGTAGCGATATCAGGCCTAAACTGAATATTTACATGCTAAAATGGGTGAAATTTCGGGGAGGGTCAAAAATCACATATCTACAGCTGCCCCTCTTTGACTGGAAATGCGAAGAGTTTTCAGACAAAGAATGACTAGACAGATTTTTTGACCCGACCCTTATTTAGGGAAACCGAAAGCTAAAAGAAAGGAAAATGTGACCGAGCCCTGGTATCTGAGCTGCATATATATCTTTGGCTATAAAGGAATCAGGCCACGTGTAGTTCAGAAGTGAGTGAGATGATAGAGTATGCCGAGGTGGAGAGCCGATTGAGGCGCCGTCGAGGTTCCGGTCCGCGGTCCCGTTATTACATCAAAATCAAAAATGAAAATGACTAACTAAGCCTATCAGCTACGAGTTACAAGATTCCTATCTACGAGTTTTCTGAAGCTTGATCTTGAGTCTTGGTTGGTTCTTCATGCGAACTCTGATCTGAATCTTGATGCTTGTTAGCTTCAGGTGTTGGTTCAATCTTCTTCAGCTTTTTCAAATCAAGACGGGACATGCAGAGCTTGTGACCTCAGCCATGTCTTGAGCAGCTCACATCTTTCATTAACTTCTGCATTTAGATTCACTTCTTGTCTTTCTTTTTGTTTTTTTTCTTTTTATTTTGGATTGTGACTAACTTCTGTTGATCATCTCGGACTGCTGACTCGCATTCTTGACGCGAGCTTCTTTTGTTGTTGACCTGTATTGCATTCTGAATTGAATTCTCTTATATTCCAAGCGGGCACCTGATTGCTGAACTTGAATCGTCTTCTCTTGTTACTTGACACTGTTTTCCCTTGCACCTTGAACCATTTTCCCTTGAAACTTGAACTGTCTTCCTTCAAAACTGCTTTCCCTTGAAACTCGAGTTGTCTTCCTTCGAAACTGCTTTCTCTTGAAACTTGAGTTGTCTTCCCTTGTTCTCCAGGTGGGCACCTGATTACAACAAAACAGACAAAACAAAAGAAATTTTTTCTGCCCCAGTTTGCACTAGGAAGATCAGTGAGTTGTTAGCAAAATTGTAAACCACTTGTACTACTTATGCAATTATGAGAGTAAACTAAAGAGTAGACTAGGAAAACTATAAACTAAGCTTAACTAAAGTAAAGACTGACCCTATTCTCCAGGCGGGGCCCCTGATTTCAAGAAAACTAGACATTGATAACTAAAAATTAACCCCTCTTTTTTCAAATTCAGACTTCCCCCTTCTTTTTTTTAAAATTATTATCCTAGGAAAAAATTCGTCAGACTAGGTTTTCTATCTTAGGAGAAATATTCATCAGACTAAGACGTTAATCCTAGGAGAAAATTCATCAAACTAGGTCCTTTTTCTCTTCTTTTTTTGTATCTTAGGAGAAAGATTCATCAGACTAAGATTTTGATCCTAGGAGAAAGTTCATCAAACTAGGTCTTCTATTATTTTTTGGTATCTTAGGAGAAAGATTCATCAGACTAAGATTTTGATCCTAGGAGAAAGTTCATCAGACTAGGTTTTCTATCTTAGGAGAAAGATTCATCAGACTAAGATTTTGATCCTTGGAGAAAATTCATCAGACTGGGTCTCTTATCTTAGGAGAAAGATTCATCCGACTAAGATTTTGATCCTAGGAGAAAGTTCATCAGACTAGGTCTCTTTTCTTATCTTAGGAGAAAAATTCATCAGACTAAGATTTTGATCCTAGGAGAAAATTCATCAGACTAGGTCGCTTTTTTTTTATCTTAGGAGAAAAATTCATCAGACTAAGATTTCTATCCTAGGAGAAAGTTCATCAGACTAGGTCTTCTATCTTAGGAGAAAAATTCATCAGACTAAGATTTTGATCCTAGGAGAAAGTTCATCAGACTAGGTTTTTCTATCTTAGGAGAAAAATTCATCAGACTAAGATTTTTATCCTAAGAGAAAATTCATCAAACTAGGTCTCCTTTTGTAGGTATCTTAGGAGAAAGATTCATCATACTAAGATTTTGATCCTAGGAGAAAGTTCATCAGACTAAGATTTTAATTGGAAGGAAAATCCATCAGACTAGGACTTTTTATCCTAGGAGGAAAAAATGTGAGTGCAGTGTCAACATTTTATGGGCATTAACAAGATAAATAAAGGCAAAGAGTTGAGAAACTTCCCTTTGTCGGCTCTTCTCCTCTCTCTTTCTATTTTTATTTTTTATTTTTTTTGAACCACTTTCCTTGTACTGCTTTGTTCCTATTTCAAACAAAGAAAAATTTATCGGTTTTGAAAGTGGTAGTCGGTTTGTGGCCTCGAGTCCTTGGCAGCTTGACTTTGCTCAATCAGCTTGAGTCAATTTTAAAAGACTTTTGCTCTGCATCAACCCTAATTATTTTAGACCCAGTACCATTTATTTTTGTGGCTAAATCTGCCTTATCCCAACTGGAGATCTTTACTTAGGAGACATTTTCTGATATCTTGAATGACTTCCTGCTTTTTGAGCAACTCGTCTGTCAGAGAGAATCACCAGTTATCTTTTCTTGCGCCAAATAGGCTGACAAGAGTCTTTTGGGGGAGCCTTTGCATGAATCCTCAAGGTATATTAAAAGTAACAACTGAGTGTGCTGGCCAAATTTACTTTATGCAACTGAAAAGCTGGTAGTAGATTTTGAAATCTTTTCTTGCTTGTTTTGACAAGGACTGATTCAGAGTGAAGGACACAATGATGCAATGAAACAAGTATTAACAAGAAATGCCCTTGTCGGAAGGACATAAGGAAAAGTTTTTTTTTTCATAACTAGCCTTAATGATCATGACATGCATTTTGGACTTAGTGGCCGATCTATCAAACTAATCCAATCTTCCATTTTACTATTCTTATGACCTTTGAAATCGGGCTTGTTCGTGCCAATCCTTTGCATAATCTTCACAACTCACTTTCGACTAGTGGTGCCCCGAGGAATTTTCACCAACAAGTCTCTCTCATTTATTCATCTCTTCTTACCGCCATCTTACAATGCTCGTGAGGGTTTTCACTTGTGTGAGCAACTTGACAGTGTTTGTCGCGTGAGAACCGTTGTTCATTGCATTCTTCTCTTGGCATTCTTGAAGGCATATCGGGAGGTCTTTATTTGGAAGGTTTTGGATTGGGTTGGAAAGAAGAGTCGGCATGAAGGCTTAAAGTAGACTCAAAATGAGGGGTTATAGACTTACAACTCTTGGAATCGACTCTTTTAAAAAGTAAAATAAAATCTCTGCCCCAGTTTCAGATGCTGGGGATTTTTGGATTTTTCTATTTTTTTCTATTTCTTTTTCTTTTTCTTCTAAATTCTTATTTGGTTGGACCGAACCGTGAGGCTGCCTATGTATCATTTTTTAAGGAATCAGGTCTAACGTAGTTCAAACATCGGACCTAATTATTTTTTTTTCTTTCTGTTCCTCCGTCTTTTTCCTTTTCTTTTCTTTTTTTTTTCTCTTTTTTTTCCTTTTCTTTTTCTTTTTTTTGTTTGCCCCAGCTTCTATTTTTGAGGGCATGGACTTTTATTGTTTTTTCATTTTTTTTTACTTTTGACTCTAAATTTGATTCCAAAAGAGGGTGGTCAAAGAAAATAACATAGGCTCAAAGGGGTGACAAAGGGTATAAAGTGTTTGGGTAGCAGAAAAAGGGCCTTCCAACCTCGAGAACATCAAACATGGTATCTTTTCGCGATCAAAGCATTGACGAACGTGTCTGTCTTCTTGGTGTACCGTGGTCACAAGACATTTTTTCATACCTTAGTGACAAACTTTCTAACAAACTTCAATTGATTAAACATCCTCATGCCCGATCTTCATAATGATTTGAAGGTGAATTTTACTCGACCTTAGTTCCAAAGTATTCCAACTCTTTATTCATCCTCAAAAGTATTTTTTTTAGTTATCGAATTCCAGATTAAATCAGTTCCTAAGATCTGGCCAAAATTTTCGCATGCATGTCATGTCATTAGAACTAGTGAGAAAAGAACTAGGAACAGAATGACACAAAAGGACAAACTGTATTTTATTGAGTAAAGGATGAAAGAGTTTTACAACTAAACAAGCAACCTAAAATACGAGTTACAATCCTAAAATAACCCGAATAATGAGAATAACAACAGAACAGACAGACAAGACTCACACAAACAGAATGGAGGGGTAGAAGGGTTTGACTTAATAAAACAACTAAAATCTGGATCACGACCCTGAAATAACCTAGATAATAGAAAAACATCAAAACAAGCTACCAAGATTCCTTCCTAGTGAGGAGGGAATGACTTTTCAATTGCTAGGCTTGGCATTTAGCCACAAATTTGCTCATCAGAATCAGCAGAGCCTTCTCCAATTTCAACATCATTAACTTCAGTTAGCAAGTTCCCGAGAGGATTCTCATACTCCATGTCACCAGGCATCATCCCCACAAAGTGTGCATCATGACGTGCAAGTAAAGGATTCTGCGCGATATTTTGGGTGTCACTGTCTTGGATCACAATCAGGTTTTTCTGGATCATCCTTTCTATTTCTCTTTTCAAATCCCGACATCTTGTATTCACACCTTTTAGAAGGGTCAAGGCTTCTCGCACGTGGGTCCACATGATTTGGAGGAATAGGTGCAATCATGTCAAAATGCTTTAACTTCTCAAATAAGCTTGCATAGGACTCTCCTATTGGTATAAAATTATCTTTCAACCTTTGTTCCCCTTTATACCTCTGGCTTGGATGTGGGTTATAGGGCACCTAAAAATTTTGTGGAGGCTGTTGGAGATTTCGTGATGCTCGTGCTCGCCTTCTGGGGTGTTTTGGTGGCTGGACAACATATTGAGGTGCAGCAACAGAGTATTGAGGGTTCCGAAGTGGATAATAGTATTCAGGGGAATCATGGGAAACCTGATGAGGTTGCTCATACCTTCGAGATGCTCTCCTAGGACCTCTTTTCGACCCTGATGTCATCATGATTTCTTCGTACTTCTCATTCGTGTCACTAAAATTATCGGATTCAATCAGGATAGCCTGAGTTGCGGCTTTGAGAATTGCTTGACTTATAATTTTGCCTGTCTTAAGACCATTCTCAATCATTTCCCCCATTTTGATTGCTTCCGATAAGGATTTACCCACTGCGGACATCATGTTTTGAAAATAATCTGGCTCTTAAGCCTGAAGGAAGACAGTGATTAACTCGTGCTCATCCATGGGTGGCTTAACTCTGGCCGCTTGCTCTCTCCATTTAATGGCATATTCCCTGACACTTTCAGTTGGTTTCTTCTTCAGGTTTGAAAGGGAAATGAGGTCTGGGGCAATGTCGATGTTGTATTGGAACTGTTTGACAAAGGTCTGTGCCATGTCATCCCAGACATACCAGCGAGACGTGTCTTGATCCATAAACCATTCGGAGGCGACTCCCGTAAGGCTTTTCCCAAAATAAGCCATCAACAATTCTTTATTTCTTCCTGCACCTCTCAGTTGATTGCAATACCTTTTCAGGTGGGCTATGGGGTCTCCATGTCCATCATACTTTTCAAATTTGGGAGTCTTGAAACTAGGCGGCAAGTGGACATTGGGGAACATGCATAGATCTTTGAAGGCAACATTCTTTTGACCTGCATAGATCTTTTGACCTGCCAACCCTTGCATATTTTTCAACCGTTGTTCTAAGCTTTTCACTATTTGGGTCATTTCTTCCTGTACCATCTTTCGGGCAGGTTTCTCAATGTTTGCAGGAAGATCAAACGAGTACGAGTGGTACTCAGGAGAGTGGTACTGCTCTTGTTGTGTAGCAAATTGTGACTCATGACGAGGCTGTCCTTGACCACTGGCCCATGCTTGACACATTTCGGTCATTTGCTGTTTCAGTATTCTATTTTTCTCAAACACAGTAGACTCTTGTTGAACTCTCTGACCACTTGTAACAGCTTCAATGTCATTTATCATTTTTCCTTGGATCTTGTGTTTCTAGCTTACCACAAATCGACCACCTCAACTTTCTTCACAATTCAAAACAAAACATGTTAGAATGGACTCAGTCGGTCCTTATTATTATCAATATTTTTCATTTCTTCATTTTTTCACTTCTTTTTAATGGTGATCAAACCTGATATGGGTTGCCTACGTATCATGTGGGAACATGAATCAGATCTTGCGTAGTTCGGGAAGATCATGAATAAAGTAAATAAACTAATTTTTTTTTAATTTTTTATTTTATTTTTCGAAAGAAAGACTTATAAAGAAGAAAGGGAACATTTTTGGATTTTGATTTTTCTTCAGCATTTTTACAAAGAAAGACTTCTAAAGAAGAAAGATTTTTTTTTGATTTTTTTTTCCTGGAATTTCGAAAGAAAAACTTCTAAAGAAGAAAGAAAATATTTTTGGAATTTTATTTTGAATTTATGAAAGAAATGTTGTTAAAAAAAAGAAAATATTTTTGAATTTTGAATTTTCTTTTCAATTTTGAAAGAAGAATGAAAATATTTTTGGATTTTTGGAAGAAATTAAAAGAAAATATTTTTGTATATTTTAAAAAAAAAACAATTAGGGTCTAAAAGAAAGGTTTTCTAAAGAAGCAAGTAATGGAAAATATTTTTGAATTTTTTGAAAATTGGGGTCTAAAAAAAGACTTTTCTAGAGAGGAAGTAAAGGAAAATATTTTTGGATTTTTTTAAAAATTATGGGCCGGAACCGATGAGGTTTGCCTACGTATCTCACATCCGGTGAGAATCAGACCCGCGTAGTTCGCCCGTTTGACGGAACAGGGAAACATGGATTTTGAAAACATTGGCATTTTTTTTTTGAATTTCGGGAGAGTTTGAGAAATTTCAAATACCTACCTCTCACTCTTGATTTTTTCCCTTTGATTTTCTTTTTTTTTTCCTCTTTTTTTTTTTGATTTTCCTCTTCTTCTTTTTTTCCTTTTTTTCATTTTCTTTCCCTATTCTAGAAGTCAGTCAACATGCAAGCCGAAACAGATAGATACGCAAGTAGCACGTAAGATGCATCAGGATGATCTTTTAATTTGGGTACATTTGTCCTAGACAGACCCAACCCCTGTGTTGAGTCTCCAAAGTCAAATTCACGTGATGCAAACAAGCGTTCCTACTTGGGATCCGGCATGAGGCTTTGTTATACTAGGTTTAAAACCTGGGTGTATTGTTCTAGACCTGGTTTACCCGAGCGGACAGCTCGACCCGAGGGGGCAGCGTACCGGGAATACAGAAGCTTCACCGGCTTTGCAACTTGTCCGAACCTCGTTCTGAAATTGGGATAAGACTCTAATAGAAAATAAGTCACACGAAGTGCACGCTTCCCAAAATGATTTAGAAGACTCAAAGAGAAGAGGGTTTCGTAGCAATTTATATACAGTCCAAATAATATCAAAGCGGTAAAAGCAACACTTAGCACATTAAGCCCAAACATGTAACAAAATCAGATAATAAATAAAGCCAACTATAACAATTCATCTAAGCTCGAATTCTGGAACCAGAGATTCTGGGTTCCTGTCCCAGCAGAGTCGCCAGAGCTGTCACACCTCCTTTTTTCCTACGCCCCCGAAAAGGGTATATAAGGGAGTTTTTTCCAATTTAAGTGACAATCGAAATGGGATTATTTATTTAAAATTCATAGTCGCCACTTGGGAGATTTATGGTGTCCCAAGTCACCGATTCAAATCCCGAATCGAGGAAAAGGTTGACTCTGTATTATAGTCCGCGTACCAGAAATCCGGGTAAGGAATTCTGTTAACCTGGGAGAAGGTGTTAGGCATTTCCGAGTTCCGTGGTTCTAGCACGGTCGCTCAACTGTTATTATTGGCCTATTATCTGATTTTAGAACATTTTGAACCTATGTGCATTTTAACTTTATAACCGCTTTTATTCATTTTAAGGAAGATTTCAACGTTAGCCAAAATACATCTTTTGACCGCGCCACATGAAATGCACCCGCAGTCTGAGACATATTCTATTTGACGTTGTTAAGATTTAGATTTGGGTCACATGAAATGCACACCCGAGTTTAGGAAGGTAATATTATTAAAATAACACGCCTAAAGCAACTCCGCGCTTTCAACTTTGCGGGCCATGGATTATGGACAAGATATTATTGAAGACTTACTAACACGACATAAATTGATTCGGTGCCTCAAATTAAACTGGTTAGATTTAGTGAGCATACGATCCAAATGAGCTAGCTAATCACGGCCATTCTACATTATACTATTATTGCCCATTCCAAAACTAATCCATTTCAGAAAAATTAGTGAGCTTAATTCCATATGATACAATAAAGGATCAATACAAGAAAATACCTACAAGCAAACTAAAGAAAGAGACGGCACTACAATCAATGAAGAGATACCATCAAAGGCATACTTAGTAATAGAATAATTAAAACAAAAGGAAAAGGACCTTCATGGATTCATATATAATAGAAGCAAACAAACAGCATCGGAGGCATTTCATGAGCTAAAGCACTTCACACCATTTAACAAACTAACAAGAGCATGGAGGAACAAAATAGATCGATACACGAACATGTAATGCAGCAAAAGAAATTTATCCTTCTAAATATAAACAAAATCGGAAGCCGATACGAAGCAGCAACCTTGAATTCTCATAACCGAAAACCGTACAAAACCTTTACTTCAAAATTTTGCCGGGACCTTGGACCTACTCAACTGGGTTTGGATATTGTTGAAATTGTAGCCGTTGGTTCAATCATACCCAAGGTCAATTAGGCTTAAGGATCACTGTAATTAACGAACAGTAGAGAGTGGAATTGGTGTGGCTTAAAATGTATTTGCTGGAGCTTGGCACACTGTTGTCAATTTCAGGTTTTTATTTTTCACATTCATTTGTTCTTTGTATCCCAATAGAGCATCTTTAATTGGAAAATGGCTGAAGCTTGAGAGTAGCGTTCGGTTGATGAAAACAATGGTCACTGATTTTTTTGTGGTTTTTCTTTTGATCTTTTGGAGAGGACGAAAGCGGTGGATCCTATATTTTTTTGGGTGTCTATATTTAGGTGTAAGTACTATTATATAGGGGTAGGGATTAGGTTAGGGGTATGAGCCTAGGAATTATGGGCTAGGGAATTGGGCCAAAGACTAGAAAAATGGACTACAAGATTTATAAAGACGGGATAAACCAACCTAAAACTAATTCCTCCTTCTAAAATTATGTACAATTATAATATAAAAATAGAAAACTAATTTTAATTAATTGAACTAAACTATAAAACATAAAATTATTTTTTGTGTTTTCAAGATTATATAAAAATAAAGATAAGGTACTATTTTTGTATATTTTGTTTTGTTTAAATTTACGAAAGATACGTAAACTAAAATATATTTTGTAATTTTTATTTTTTTGTGACAAAATAAAGTAAAAGAGTCAAAATTAGCGGAAGTAGCGATATCAGGCCTAAACTGAATATTTACATGCTAAAATGGGTGAAATTTCGGGGAGGGTCAAAAATCACATGTCTACAACCACTTTAGAGATATCTTTGATAAAGCACCGGTGGAAACCTGCATGGCCTAAGAAACTCTACACACCCTTCACCGAAGTTGGGGGTGGGAGCTTAGAAATCACCTCAATCTTCACCTTGTCAACTTCCATTCTATTATTTGAGATCTTATGGCCAAGGAAAATACCTTCCTCAACCATGAAATGACATTTCTCCCAATTGAGCACTAAATTTGTCTTCACATCTAGCCAACACTTACTCCAAATTTGCAAGACAATTATCAAAAGAAGCCCCAACCATCAAGAAGTCATCCATGAAGACTTCAAGGTAGTTCTCTACCATGTGCATGAAAATAACCATCATATACCATTGAAAAGTCGATGGTACATTGCACAAACCAAAAGGCATCCTCTTGAAAGCAAAAGTACCATAAGGACATGTAAAGGTTATTTTCTCTTAATCTTCCAAAGTAATAAGAATTTGGTTATAGCGCGAGTACCAATTAAGAAAATAATAGAAATCACGGCCGACCAATCTATCGAGCATTTGTTCCATAAAAGGAAGTGGAAAATGATCCTTCCTTGTGACCTTGTTGAGCTTGCGATAATCCGTACAAACTCTCAAATCGGTTACTGTTCTTGTGGGAATCGACTTATTCTTCTTATTGGTAACAACCTCCATGCCCCCTTCTTTGGGACACATTGAACCGGAGAGGTCCATGAACTATCGGAGATGGGGTAGACAACCCCAACATCCAACCACTTGATAATCTCCTTTTTGACCACTTCTTGTATAGCTCATTGAGTCTCATTTGATGTTCAATGGACGGTTGAGCACCATACTCCAACTTGATATTATGCATGCAAAATGTGGGGCTTATACCCCCATTATCCGCCAAAGTCGACCCAATAGCCTTTTTCCTCTTTTGCAACACTGCCAATATGGAATCAACCTGCACATTAGTCAAACAAGAGGAAAGAATAACCGGTAAAGTAAAACAAGGGTCAAGGTATTCATACCAAAGATGTGGAAGCAATAGCTTCAAGTCCAAAATAGGTGGCTCTTTAATAGAAGACTTTGTAGGAGGAGTCTTTCTATTCTCAAGATCTAAAGACAATTTTTGGGGTGCATAGTTGTACGACCCCATTCCTTGCAAAGAGTTCACACACTCCATGGAACCATCCATCTAATCATCATCAAATTTGAGTAAAACGACTTCCAACATATCACCAATATTGGTTGTTGCACTTGTATCGTAAAAAATAACATCGGCCACCAAATCTACAAAAAAAAATACCTCATTGCTATTTGGTTGCCGCATAGACTTACACATATGGAATACCACCTTTTCATCACCAACCCGGAAAGTGAGTTCTCCGGCTTCCACATCAGAAAGAGCCTTACCCGTGGCAAGTAAAAGTCTCCCAAGAATAATAGACACTTCATAATCAACTTCACAATCCAGAATAACAAAGTCCGCCGGAAGAATAAACTTATCAACCCAGACCAAAACATCCTCAATCACTCCCAACGGCCTCTTCATGGTATGGTCGGCCATTTTCAACCTCACAAATATGTGTCTTGGTTTCCCAATTCCTAAAGTTTTAAACACCGAATAGGGCATCAAATTGATATTTGCCCTAAGATCACAAAGAGCTTTAGCAAAATCGACACTCCCAATTGTACAAGGAATTGTGAAAGCATCGGGATCCTCTAATTAGGAGCCATGGAATGAACAATTACACTCACTTGATGAGTGACTTTGATAGTTTCAAAATTCATCAACCACTTCTTGGTCGCAAGATCTTTCATAAACTTGGTATAATCATGCATTTGTTCCAAAGATTCTACCAATGACATATTAGTTGAGAGACTTTTCATCATTTGAATGAACTTCTTGAATTGATTCTCAACATTTTTCTTGGCAAGCCTTTGAGGATATGGAGGTAGAGTCTTAGACAATGGTGTCTTAGCCTTTTATACTACCGGCTCCGGTACGTCAATGATGTGCTCCCTAGACGGGTTCACCTCCTATTGAGTCTTTTCCACACTATCATCAATGTCCATCTGAACCTTATCACTTGATTGAACATCATTGTTTGGTATTTCCTCCTCTTGCATCATATGGTCATCATCCACAAGTCACCCTTCACTTGAGGTGGGTGCATTACCGCCTCTTCCACTTCTTGTGATAACTGCCAAAGCATGTCCCGTATTGTTACCACCCTTTGGGTTTACCACCGTATCACTTGGTAGTGCACCATTAGGACAAGTATTAAGAGCTTGAGAGATTTTCCCTATTTGAACTTTAAGATTACGGATTGATGTGGTATGTGAAGCAAGTTTGGCATCTGAATCGGCATTCTTCTCCATCATTTGCTTTAACATGTTCTCAATTCGAACCATCTCATTTTTTGAAGAACTTGAACCATGGAAAGGATGAGGAGGTGAGTTGCTAGGTTGTTGATACATTGGGGGGCCTTTGAAATCTGACCCCTGATTTCCTTGATTGTTATTATTTCCCCAACCACCTTGATTGTCGCCTCCCCAATTTCATTAGTTGTTTCCACTCCAATTTTCTTGGTTGTTGTTGTTGTGACAACTTCCTTGATTGTTAGAATTTCCCCAACCACCTTGGTTATTTTGTTGTCGCCATTGTTGTTGATTGGAGCCTTGGAAATTGTTCCTTTGCCCTTGGTAATTGTTCACAAATTGTACCTCTTTATCTTGCTCATGATTAGAATTATCTTGATCAAAAGTACCACCATCTTGTGCATAACTCTCCATTCAGGTTTGAAATTGTGGACCTTTGGTCCTCTTCTTGTTGAGCAACACATTTACCCCTTCCATAACATGAACTTGCTTAGGATCTTGAACTTGATTAAGTTGGGCCTTGGCGAGTTGATTTATAGTAATTCTCAATTTGGTAATGGCTTGCCCATGGTCTATCAACTCTTTGTGGAAGTGAATCATGTTGGTATCATCTTGTGGAACATTAGCTCGAGATTACCAAACCGAAGACGTTTCTGCCATCTCATCAAGAATCTCACATGCCTCCGCATTGAGTGTTGTCATAAAATTTTGTCTGGCCAATTGATTGACCATACATTGGTTCGTAGTATTAATTCCTCGATAAAATTGTTGTTGGATTATGTTGTCGATCATATCATTGTTCGGGTAATCCTTCACCATTGTCCGATACTGCACCAAAAATTTCATGCAAAAGTTCATTGGGCTCTTGCTTGAAAGCCAATATTTCATCCCTAAGAGTAGCCATATTTCCAGGAGAGAAAGACTTAGCAATAAATTTTACCACCAATTTATCTCAAGTATGGATATGATTAGGCAAGCATTCCAACCAATCCAAAGCTTTACCCCGTAGAGAAAAGGAAAAAAACCCTTAGCCTCAAAGCATCTTCCGAAACATTTGATTGCTTGCTCCCCTAACATATATCCACAAAGCCCTTTCAAATGTTTATAAGCATTTTGATTTGGCGCACCGGTGAAAGAACCTCGTTGCTCTAGCAAAATGAGCACCACATTGGTAATTTGAAAGTGTTTCACCCTAACACGAGGGGGACTATTGCACTTGCGCAACCTTTGTTGGGCAATATCCGGTATTGCGTCGTTTTTGGTTGTGGTGGTGGAGGTGGGGGAGGTGGGGGCACGTTGTCTTATTGACCACGGCCCGACGATTCGGTTATGGCACTTGAGGTATATCATCTAGTTGTTCCTCCTCGCCGTCCAACTCACCAGTGACATATTTTTGAGCTCATTGTTTGCCATTTTGTACCTACGATTGCTTCAACAAATTAGTAACACGGAAGAAAAAGAAGACATTTCAAGAACACACTCAAATAGATAGACAACACCGTAAAAACTCCCCAACAACGACGCCAAAAAGTGATCCACGTCCAATAGTGAGTGAAAACGGTCGTTGCAATTATAATGCCCAATTAAAATCGGGGTCGAATTCCTCAAGGAGTTTATGAAGGCTGTTAAGGTAGATACTTAAAAAGAGCACGTTAAACAACTCAACTACGTTTCCAAACAGAGGGTAATTGTTTTTCAAATTAACACTAAGAGACTTAAGCTAATTAAAGGTAACTAGAAAGAGAATAATTATTTTTGGTGTTTTTAATCAATTGAAAAAAAGCCTAAGGTTATAACCTTCACCTCCGTGCAAACCTAATGGGTAAACTAAGTTAATGTTTATTTTGTGGATCGGGGTGTATTATAACTTTCAATTCTCAAGTACCCACTCAATACTTCTGGGTCATAGAATGGTTATGCCCAAATTGGATTTCTCAAGTCCAATTGGGTAACAACCCAAATAATTGATATGAGTCCAAGTCGGGTCTTCCCCATCTCTAGTTCAAACCCTTTAATTAAGCTAGTCAAAAACTTAACTAGCTTAATTTCTTGTTAGCCAAGTTTTTCTAGACTAGGTTCCTCTTTCTCAAGTAAGAACTACATCAAATAGGCATAAATCAATGTTTGCAACCATTAATTCTAGAAATAATGCATAAACAAGGATAAATAATAAACACACAATCATAAACAAGTAATAATATTAATAACCCATAAGGTTTACACACTAGGATATGATCATAACCCTAGATAAAAATCTAGCTACTCATGCTAGAAAGCAAAGAAAACAAAGTAGAAAATGTAATTAAAGCCATAAACTATTTTAAAATAATAAAACTAATTATTTTTCACCAATATTTGTCACTACTTTCCCAAAAGGATAAAATATAACCGTTGCAGCTCTTTTGAATACAAAACTTACCCTGAAAAAATGTTTTCTGTCTGTTTATAGTGCCTAGAAATTCATTGACAAAAATGTCGTTCAAGAGATTCTGCGGCCGCACAATACCATGTGCGGTCCGCACTTTGCTTCTTCTCATGAGGTTGGAGGAATTCTGCAGCCGCACAATTCCATCTGCGGCTGCACTTTAGCTTTTGCGGCCGTACTTCTTGACCGCGGACGCACTTTGACGAGGCTTCACGCTTGGTCTTTTTGCACCTTCTCTAAACTTTTCAAATCTTGTTAGTGCGACTAGCTTTTGTGGCCGCACAATTTGGTGTGTGGACCGCGCTTATAAAAACTCCTCTGAGGCTTCAGGTTTCTTTCTGCGGACCGCACTTTGGCCTGCATATCTCCTTCTTGCCTTTTTAAGCTGGAATGCTTTTTTTGAGTTAGATTTCTTCGTTTAGCTCCAATCCTCCATCTTGCCTGCAAATCATATGATTTTGTTAGTTTTGGGAACAAAAATCAATACTTTCGTACTAAAACTAAAGTAAGAAGGTACTAATAAGTGGTTAAAATCCACACTTATTAGTAAGCACTTTTACTGTTAAATGACTAAAATATCCTTAAAGTTGTTAACACTAAAAATGAGCTGATTATTACAATATCCTTAATGTAAAAATAACTCAAATACAGACTAATTTATGTCTTAATTAACTCTAAATTAAATTAATTAGATAATATTATTTTTAATAAATATAAACAGAATGTCAATAGAATTGCAACATGCTTTTGTTCTGAATATTCAACTGCTAAATAAAATTATTTGTTTCTAGAGTGAAATGAAAAAAACATAAATATAGAAGTATAAATTAATGCCAATAAAACTAATGGCTCAGCTTTTGCGTCATTTCTTTCTTTTCCTCTGCTAGTTCTCACATTTGTCTAATGTCTGGTAATTAAGGTTCTTATTAATTACTTATCACAGATAAAACAAAGCTACCTAATTTATTATAATAATATATGAAGGAAGATACCTGCGTCGTCAAAATGGAAGACGAGAAAAAATGACGTTATGACTTAATTAGTAAAGTAAGCATTTTGAAATTTATAAAAAATAGCAGGGATAATAAGGTCAATTATTTGATCAAACATAAAATGCTTTAAGCTTTAAAAGTTGTTTTTAGGTTTCCCAAACACTCAAAGAAGGCAAAATGTGTTTTTAAACTGTTTGACTAGCTTTTAAGTCAATCCAAAATGAAAGAGGGTTTAGAGTTTGTCTATGTTTTTAGCCTTTTTTTTTTTCAATAAAAAATAATTCACTCAAAAGTATTCATATATTGTGTTTCAAATTATCAATTAGACTAATGTACTATATATTAAAAAAAACAATGGATACTATCAACATACTCCCATACAGCACGTCTAAGGACTAACGTTAATTTAGTCATTGGTTTAGTCAAACTGTTCTCTTTTTGTTTTTTCTTTTTCTTTTCCCTGTTCCAATAGTCAAAGCATCTACGTGAGCTAAACGTTTCTATTTAAGGCAAGATAAAATTAATATTTATTCTATCTATTACTTACACCATAGATAGAATATTTAAATATTAATTTAAATTTTCTTAATTTAATATTTAAGGGGAAACTTTGGACATTGTAAATTTTTGGAGGTCATGTAAATGAAATTTAAGAAAAAAGAAATTACAAATAGGCTGCATTTTACACTCTTCTTCAAATTTGCTCCCGCTGCGTTTGTCTACTTCTCAGATTATCGCAATTCCGACGCTCTTTTGTTTTTTCCCCGTCGACTCTCCGGCTAGGCGATGTACTGATTTATCACGCTTTTTTGCTCACAGTTCGCTTAATCGTTTTACCTTGCTTCTGCCTGCGATTTTTTGCAGTGCTTTTCTATACATCGGTTTTGTTTGTGTGTGGTGGTGGTGGTGGTGGTGGTGGTGGGGGGGGGGGGGGTGTTGAAGCTTATTTGGAATGACCTTTGGTTCAGTGGTTGCCATCGGCATCCCGTTAAAGTATGTAAGTGCGTAGGAACCCCTTGATTTTACTCCTTCCGTCTCATTTCATGTAACTGGAAAAAATAACTTTTGAAACTTGTAGAATGGCTATAGGACGTTTGTGACTTTTTGTTATATACATTCATAACATGTGTATATGGCTATCAAAGTTTGTCATTAGGGGTAAAAAAAAGTTCAGGTTAAATTGTTTCCAAAGGGTCATTCTTTTTCGAACAACCTTAAAGTAAATAGGGTCACATAAACTGGAATGAAGAGAGTAATTAAAAAGAGAAATGTAAGAAGAAATGCTTGTGATCTGGGAGTACTTTTTCTTTTAAACTAATGTCTCCCATTTTCTTGGTTTGAAAAACTAAGATTAGTCTTTTTTGCCTCTATTGTACAGATATTTATGTTGGCTGTTTAAAAGTGAATGGTTGAAACAGTGATTAGTCGTTGTATGTGGTTATCTGGCTGAAACAAGATTAACTGCATTGTTTATTTTGGGTTTTTTGTTTCTTGGAAATTGAATTTGATTGGATGGAGAAAGCTGGAATGCAGGATTGGGATTTAATGTATGATTTTTGTCGTCTAAATAGAAAGAAGAAGAAGTATGATAGGGAAGGTACTGGGCTTGGGGATCATAAAACACTGGAAAGATGTGTTCTTGTGGATCAAGATAATGCCGGGTTATCAACAAAGGAGGCTGACGCGGGAGCTGCCTATGATAGGGAGAATTCTAGTTGTAGTGATGTTGAAGCTGACCCGCAATATATGACTTTCTTGGCTAACACTAAGCCAGATGGAACGTCATATGTTCTTAAAGCTAGTGATCAGAATGGGTTGCCCGTGTCCCTGAAGTATGAGAAAGAGGACGGATCTGATGATGAGCACGAATATGATTGTCAGAGGAACCTAACAAATGATAGGGAGTGGGAGATTCATGGAGTTGGAAAGGATCAGGATAGTGTTAGGGAAAAGTACAAATTAGGGAGTTCAAAATCTCTAGACACTTACGCGAGAAAGAATAGGAATACCTCCGTAGTTGAGAAGCATAAGATGAAAGATGGGATCTTGAGTCAGAGGCAAAGGAGGGAAGATAGGGACTTAGGTAACAGAAAGCACAGTACTGATGTGAAGATTGTACCTGGTAAGGAGCAGAAGACACAGAATGGTGGCAAATTCATGGACGTGAGAGTAAAGACAGAACCAAAAGAAGATTCTGATTGTAAGATTTATTTGATTCTCGCAAGAAAACCTGTTTACGAAGATTGCTGTCTCAAATCTTCATTTGGAAATAATTGTTATTTGGTTTATGAAGCTCTCAAGGAGGAGATCCCCCAAAGTGAAGTAGAAATTGTTCAGAACGTTGATGCAGAGTTAGGCATGGGCAGTAGCTCTAACCCCTTTGTATTTTCTGTGGAACATAGCGAGAATGTACTATTTCAATTCTTCTTCTACTTTCACTAGTTATCTTGGTCCCTCTTCCCCTTCCTTTTATGTTACCTCTTAGTTTTATTTCTGCATGATAACTCTTGTTGCATTGGCTTCTAATTTTGTGTATCAAGCTGGAGGATCCCAGTCAGCCTATCAGCAACCCAAATGCGTCAATTATAGATTCTGGCTACAGGAAGGAGGTTCTGAATTTATTGATGAGGCCCTATGATGATGAGGAGTATCAGAAGCTTTGGAAAGATATTAAGATGCCATGTAGCTCAATAAATAGACGTGGAACATCCCTTCTATCACTCCATAAAGGTAGGTTAACAACCTTAAGTTTGTTTTCCAGCACTGCAGCATCCCTTTGCATTTTGAATGCTTCTCTGCGTGTTTGAATTTTTCTCAGGCCATGCCTTGGTTTCAAACTTTATGTAGTTACCTTTAAGATAGTATCCAATTCAATAGAACTCATGCTTTCTCACTTTAGAGAATTTAAGAATAGTTCCTTGTCTTCTTCTTTCGCCTCAAAATGGACTGAATTTGCTAGCAAATGTTTACCCATCTGATTGAAAAAATGTTTGACTTCTTCTTTATTATTAGTCATCTCAGGGCGACTCTAAACCTCCCAAAAAGGGGGGAAATGAAAAAAAAGTTGTGGGCGGAGTATATGGTAAATGATAGAAGCAATGTCGTCTCTGGTCTAGGCAGTTAAAGGGAGAAAAAAAGATGGAACAACTGCAACTGTTTTAGAATTTTTAAAAAAAGTGGAAAGGTTTCATCTTGCTTTTCTCTTAAATTATCTTGAGCTTTTTGTATGCAAAAGTAATTCAAGTTCTGAACCTTTTGCTTAAAGATAGGCATAGGCCGCTTTTAATGTTATCTTCGTTCTCTTTCCATTTTCATGTTGCTTGTGGTAGAATATGTTCTCCTTTAGTTTTCTACACTTTTATACTTCGTCTCATGTTTATCATTTTACTTCCACTAGGTGTGGAAGAGTAGAGTTGTTTTCACAGTGGTTCCAGAAGAAAAAGAACAAGAAAGATCAATGTTACCCTTTTAAATTGATTCAAAATTTCATATGAATGAGGCATGAATAATGTAACTTTTAATACAGTATAATATTTACACCCAGAGAAATGTCAATGGAAAGAATAGTCATGTAGGGCAAGTGACCTTATAAAAAAAGGTCACGTAAGGCAAGTGGACGAGTTGCGACTCCCTGGCAGGGAACTAGGAAAACATTTCTAGGAAGGAATAACTGTTTTCGACATCTGAAAACCCACACTGAGAAACTGCAGACAGAACTTGCCAAATATTTTTGAGGTCATCGATAATCAAAATAGTATCTCGTTCTGTCTTATTTGTTCTCCTTTCGTTTTTGAGATGAAAGTGTTCACTGCCAAAAGTCAAAACAAATTAACTCTAATATTTCACATGATTCCTTCATCTTAACATGCATGCCTTATATGAGCTTGTTTTGGAAAATCACTCTGACGGGTAAATTGATGAAGACACATCTTTTCTCTAGTGTTCTTCAGCTGAATGAATCGAGGCGAGGGAGAACAAATAAAATGGATAAGTATACTAGTTATCAGGTGTTTGCCTCCCTTTTGTTGAGGGGAGTGCAGATGTTAACTATACGCATCTGATTTACAATAAGTGAGACTTTCTGCTAGTTAAAATGTACATAATTATATTTTTAACTTAACAACAAAAATTCATTAACTATGCTTGTCAGTGATCTGGAACAAAATCTGTTTTGACTGGAGTCCTCGGTCGAGGAGTCAACTAACTTATAGTACTAGAGCTGAATGTAATATGCATACTCCACCTAATAGTTAGAGATATGAAGCTGTTCTAATATTTTACTCATATAAGGCTGCTTATGCATGAAAGTTAATGCCTATCCAGTTTTGGCGACTTCACCCTCCTTAGCTGCTTCCCCTTGCTTGGTTTGGTAATTAACATTTTCATGCACTTTCCTTTTAGCAACTCTTGCCAAGCCTTCAGAGTTGATGAGATATCCCTTCAATAAAATTCTGAAACTCCTTAAAGTTCTCCTTTGTAGTAATCTCTCAATGGTTTCTATCACCTTATTTATTACCTGTTACCTCCACATATTGGGTACATTTAGTATTACTAAATTACGTCCTAGAACCTAGCTATGTACTTCTTGCTGCAGGGTGATTTCATGGTAGAGATAGGAAAGAAATCATAATTTAGATTGGGTGTTAGGATCTTATACTATTTTTAAGCTTTTGTTGGTTTCGTTTATTTGTTTAGGCTAGGGTTTAAGTTAGGAGCCTGTTCAGCTTAAAGTAGGAGCATTTTAGGTATTTTGGATATATTTGCTGTTAATGGCCACAATTAGGTTTTCTGGTTTGCTTTTGGAGTTACAGTATGTTTTAGAAGAGAAAAACCGCCATTTGCAGATTCTATTTATTTCTCTTGGCATCTTGATTTAATTGAAATGAAAATTAAAAAAGGAAATCTCTAGATACAAAAGTTGTACATACCATATGAAAAATAGTAGACAAAGTGACATTCTTTACAAAGAGCAATGATGCTATATCCTAACAATCTATCTTACCAGGAATCTCATAGGTGCTCCAAAACATGTACAAAAAAGAAAAAGGTCTCCCGAAGTTGTGTATGGAAACTGGTTGTTTCTTACGTATATGCTTTCACTGTTCCTATTAAAAAAACATATATTCCTTCACCGTGATTGATAAGAAAGCATTTTGGAATCCTAAAGTTGGTTGCTACTCCATGACTGGAGAAGTCACTTTACAGAAAAACAGATATTTTGAACTTTAATGGATATAGCCTGCGAGTGGCAGCCCTAGAGCAAGAAGTGAAGAACTTGCGAAGAAAGCAAACGTAGCATGGGATAAGGATGAGGATTCAAAGGCACTATAGTTGCACAAGTTTTTCCCTCCGCAAGGTTTTTTATTTCTTTCCACCGATCCGAGAAGTTTTTTCTTTTCTTATCCCTGTGCAGGTTCAAATACCAAAATTAGCATACATTTACAGGAAAAGGAGAGACTTGAACTTTAGTGGATCTAGTCCAGCAGGTGGAAGCTTTAGTGTACAAAGTGCAGAACCTATGAAGGAATCAAATGTACTATGGACTAATATGACAAGGACAACAATTTAGGGCACTATTGTTGCACAAAATTTTCACTGTGCAGGTTCAAAATCAAAATTAGTATACTTAAGCAGCTAAGAAGATTTAAAAGATCTTCTAATAGATACTTATATAAAAAAAAAAGATCTTCTAATAGATGTTCTCCAAGATCTACGCAAACAACTCCACCTCAATCTCAAGCTATTTGGGGTGGGCTATACCAATCCTTGCTATCCACTCCAATATTCAATAGTTTGTGATTCCTTAGTGCTAGAGGTTCTCTTCATTTTCTACTGACATGCAATATCTACCAAAAAGTTTCCTAGTAATCACTGGACCCAATGCAAGTGTACCAACATGACTAAACCTCAAACCTTAATCTCCACAAGTTGGGATTGCTAATATGGATGGATCTTTTGATTCCATTTTGTACTATTTTTTGCCTGGTTTGCATGGATTCTAAGAGATTTTAGGGTTTTTGAGATAATTTCATTTCATGTGACTCTAGGCCTACCTCATCCGAACACCTTTAGTCATCATGATTTCACACCTACTGAAATCATCTTATCCTCTATGTGCTTGCTTCTATCTACTTCTAATGTGATATTTCTCGTCTTATATTGTGCAGTTGTGCATCACTCATTTTGTGGATGTTTTGGTTTAGAGGCCCAACGTTCACTCCTATATAATATTACTGGTCTTAAAACCATTTTATAGCATAATACCCCTGAGTGCTCCTCCATTTAAACCATCCTATCTCATTCATCAACGATGCTAGTGTCACATGATTCCAACCAATCCAAAAGGTATGGCCAAGTCCAAGGTGAGCACGGCCATCATAAAGAATTGGGAAATCGGTGAATTTAACTGTTTGGTTGGATTATTTAACAGTTAAAACTTTCACTGATGGCTAGAGACGTATGGAAATGGGAAGGCAGAAGGATGGCTTTTACTGTAAAATTGTTTTTTAATAGGTTAATGCAAAGGGAGAACAGGAATTTCTCACTCCTCAATTTAGCTGTCTAGGCACCAAGAGAAGTGACCTTTATTGTTAGGACAGTTGCATAGTGAACCATGCTGAGAACTTTAAAAATAAAGGAAAATTTGCATTAGCTGGTCTTTTATGTGCAATAGGGCTGTGAACATGTCAATCGTCTGAGACTTCACTGCCTAATGATGTAAGATTGTGACATAGTGTGGAATGCGTTTGGGGCAGAATAGGTGAGTGTTAGGAATTATTTGAGATTTGTCACTACAGTGGGACTTCTGGAGTAAGAGGAGGAGAAAGAGACACGGGAGACAGCTCATTTGACGCTGATGTGGACCATGTAGAAAAACAAAAAGGCATTTAAGGGAGTTGAAAACTCTTTCCAACAAAGTGTACACTTATTTTCTGTCCACTTTGAAGAGCATTTGATATTTTAGTAAGTAGTGATGACAGGATGTTGCTTGATTTTATGTAAGATTTTCTACTATTTTGTAAAGTAAACAACTATTATGTGGGAATTTATCTTACTATGTTAATAAATTAAATCCTCATTAAAAAGAAGGTGGAGAGTCTACTTGAAAAGGGAAGAAAAAGGGATATGGAAACTTGTTTGAAATTCCTAATGATCAAGGAAAACAATGATAAATCAAGTAAGGATGCAGTGGGATTGCACAACAGAGATGGGTAATTAGGGATTGCTTGTACGTAATTCAGGTTGGTTTTATGTAACTTTAGATTAGTTTAAGCTTTAGCATTTGTGTTATGTTACAAGCCTTTTCAATTTAAATTGGGGTATTTTGGGAAGTATATTAGTCTTTAAAACACAAGATTAGGGTTCCCAATTAGATTTCGGTAGTTTTGTTTTAGAAGAGAAGAAACTAAAGTTTGTTTGCTTGTTTAGTTGAATTTCTCTCTAGTTTCTACTTCCATATTTGCTATTGATATTGCTAGTTCTGATATTTGCTGCGCCAGTTCGTATCCCAAGTCAGTCATGTGATTGTCATATCAACAACGAATTTCCAATATATTTTCATTGTAAAAATGCAGGTGTCAATCGAGAAATCAAAAGGACCAATCATGACAAAGATAAAAAGTTGAATATTATGCGTGGGTTTTTCTTTTGGTTAGAGGTGAGGGCTACCTCTTCTTGGATGTCCTTGGTAAAGAACAGTAACAATTTTTCTTTCTCTCCATCCCCTTTCATCTGTCTTTTGTCTTTTTCTTCATTTTATTGTTGCAATCTTGCAGGTAAACTTATATTTAAGAAATTAGACATTTAATTTTTCTCTTAGCATGGGAAGTGTCTATTAGTGTGGAAATGCAGCAAATTGCATATACAACAACAACTATTACTACATGTCAGTCCTAGTACTACGTGTCAGCTATATGAATTCTCACAATAATTGATTGTGATATTAAACTCATATATATGTTTCCAATAAGTAGGTGGAATATGGCAATGAGCCAAAAGAGGTATGAAGCTAAGAAACTGTTAGATGGAAAAGAATGTACTCGGCAATCGGTCTTGATGATTTATAACTGTTAGAATAATCTGCAAAGATATCCTTTTCATAGCAAATTTTGTGGTGTAAGCGAAAGCAAGGACCTTCCTCATCAGAGGGATTGTTACAAAAGGTGATCACGTGCTTAAAATCTTAGATACACCAACAATTTTCTTTACTTTTGACAAAAGAAATTGGTAATCCTCAAAGAGTTGAGGGAACTTTGTCTTATCTACACTGCAACTTATTGCAGCTTCCTACTTGTTTATGATGTTATAGATTGGGTATTGCAGGTCTTTAATATGACCAGAATATGTAAACATAACAAGAATCTATACCTTGTTAATTTGGATACATATAATTGTGTAATTAGGAAATTTATAGGCTCTAATCACATGTTTTCCTTTTTTTTGGATTACTTGTAAACATTAGCTTGTCTAGATTATGATAGCTCTACAGTTATTGGTAAGCCCTTACTTTCTCATGAGATGTACAGAAGAAACGAGAGCTGTCTATGTAGTCCTGAGCAGAAGTCCATGCCCAAGATCAAAGTACCCCATAAGTTGCAGATAAGGATCATTCATTGCTCAATGTTGCATCATGAATAAAAACAAATACATTCAAGTTATATCCACTGAGAGTGTAAAGAAGTCTTGCACTGTCAGTCGTAATTAACCTATTATAGCAGGTTACATACCATTTATTTTTTATCACGAATCAATGCTTATTAAATAGAGTTACCTGCAATCGCCTTTTAAATGACCTGATTTTGTAAATCTTTTTATGCCTTTAGTACATAGACCTTATTGCATGAAAAAGGAGGTAAGCCTGTAAGGTAATGATGGAAAAAGAGAGATTAGCTTCTAGGACCAAGTTAGTATAGTAGTTAATGACCAGCATCCAGAAAGGAGAGGGACCTTACAAATCCATGTTTTCCCTTCCAAAGATTGACTTCAATGAAGGCTCCCTTTCTTTCAGTGTGTAAGGGGATCCTTGCAGTTACCATACATGCAGATCTCCTCACACCCAGTCCCTAATGGAAAACACAGTAGAAAGTACCCTTTTCCCACCAAACCACTTGCCTCTCAAAATTCCTCGAATCAATGGTTGTTGTTGTCCTATCAGACGTTTTGCCTCTAAATTATGAAGTGCTGCATTTTGACCTCAAAAAACCATGAAAAACTACTCGACTTGCTCAAATTTACTTTTTGGACTCCAAAATTTCAAGGATCAATTAGGATGACTGATCTAATCTCTAAGTCTGTTTCATTGTCAAAGTTTTGATGTCTATATGAGGTTTGAGCCAATAGGAGTTTGGTAGTTATAAATATGGACCAACGGAACGAGAACAAGGACCAAGGGAGTATTATGGGCTCATCGCAAATAATGGCATGACATTTTCACATTCATTATTATCTTTTACATTCTTACTCATTCTGCAAGAAGCTAGTGACTTATACTAAAATTACATTTGTTTCAATATCTCCAGCATCTAACTCGGGAAGATGCGTTCATGCCTTGGGAGGATGCAGAATGTCTCCGAACAATGCCTGGATCTTCCTAGAAGTTGTTGTTACTTTTTCCCATTCATCAATACCGCCGTGTGCCATAAAACAAAGCGATAGAAGAAGAGAATCAAAGGTTGCTATTTCAATTACTAGCGGAGGACAATTTTGCTGTGCATTATCTTTGTGGGATAAGTGTTGAAGACAGACAGAGAGAAGATCATATACATACTTAGAAGAGAAGGTGAAACTTTCATTTACATTCTTAAAACTTGGTTCTGCTACTCATTGTTTCAATATAGTCAACATTGTTACCTGAATTTACTGGTTTGCATCTTCCATTTGGCCATTGTAATTGAACCCAACTCTTGGTTTCCCCATGCTGAAGTTAAGAACTTTTGCATTCATGTTGTATTGGATTTCTCCAGTATATAGAAGCTTTCTTATGTAGTGCTCTATGTCTGAACCGATCAGGCGAAGCGTGTATTCCGTCAATGGAGCTCCCTGGTCCAGAGTGAAACATTGTAGTTAGCATCTCAATTTGGTAAACAAAGTGATTACATAAAAGCATTTAAGTTTTAGAATTTACGCTTTAGTAGTACTCTTATCAAGTCTTTTATTGCGAATTTCTTACTAAAAAATGCAACACTGCTTTTGTAAAAGAAATATTGTGTCTCTCTTCTGGAGTCTTGCTGTTACATAATGCAGCAAAGACGTAGGTTAAGGCACAAAAATATAGAGGAAGAAGAAGACGATACAAGTCTGTGGCTCAACAAGAAGATAGCGTAAGACAGTATTGAGTGGATAAGATGTCTTTGAATTAATTTTCCAAATAGCGTAAAGTATATGAGTCAATATTTCGCTGTTTTTGAATAAAGAGTCAACTCTCTGAAAAGTAACCGTGTTTATAGGAAAAGTTTCAAATTAGAAAAACGGCAATAAATGAAGAAAATTTACCTCATAGTAAACATGTTCTTGAAAATTGAGCTTTAATTGTTTTGATTAAAACTCTGAAAATTATTAATGGCTCATTAACACGAAAAGTTCCATTAAATATTCCCATAAAAACAAATACACGGAACAAAAATAGTACTCCCTCCGGTTCACAATAAATAATCAGTTTACTTTTTCATTTTGGTTCAAAATAAGTGTCTAGTTAGGTAATCAAGAAAAAATTCAATTTGTTTTTACTCTTTTATCCTTATGTGCATAGCCCTAAAAAGTTCTCACTCCTCACTATAATTATGTGACCAATATTTAATAAGGGTAGTTTAGTCATACTAGGTATTTTTGTATAGGATTTAGCATTTTCTTAATTGGCGTGCTAAAAGTAATCTGGTCACTTATTGTGAACCGAAGGGAGTATTAGAATTGAGTATAACTTCTATACACTTTTTTTTGTTGATGATCGAGAAATTCGTTTGGGGCCGATCCTTTGGACCAACCGCAGCCTTCGAAACTCGGAGGATAATGGGCCCGCCCCTCTTCCCTTCTCCACTTAAATACCAGGCTTTACTTTGCATGATATGTGGGCTTGAACCTGTGACCTAAGACACAAATCCACCACCCTTTGCCACTTGAGCTAGGCCCTGGGGGCAACTTCTATACACTCAAATCACTTAAAAGATAATTATATGTAATTGTTCACAAAAAGAGCATTTAGTAACCTACAAAATAATTTACCTGCAAATTAACAACAGGCTAAAATATTGTAATAATGTAGAAGAATTTACACTATCAGTATATATATAAGTAAGTCCATTAAAATTTGTAAAAAGGATACACTTTTCAAAAGGAGAAAGTACCTCATAATGATCAACAAGTTCTTGGAAGTAAGAGTAGACCTTGGTGCAAGTATCATCAGTCCAGACAAATTCATCAGTAGGGTCAAGGATAAGTGTAAGTTTATCCATTTGTGTTTGGTCAAAAGCAAAAGTTTCAGGATCAATATAAGCTGCATATATTCTAACATGTCTAGTAGCAGAACTTAGCCACTGTCCTCCATATTCTCTGCTCATGTTCTTGCTCTTCACATTTATCTGTGGTTCCACTGGCCTTGGCTGTTTCATTGCTTCTTCTTCTTCTTTCTTTTCTTCATCTTTTTCTACTTTTAGTTCTTCAACTTCTGCTTGCTGTGCTGAAACTGAGAAAAAGTTTCTTCTTTTGAATTGTTTGTTTCCCTTTGTTGTCCAATAACCTAACATGCTGAAATGAGTTGAAGCCATGTGTGTTGAAGTTGCTGCCATGGCTAAGGTCTTTTTTTTTTCCCTTTCTATTGGGGTCCTTTTTTATTCTAGTTGCTTTGTTTTCTGTGATTTTTATGTTTTTTTCTCGAGTGTTGGTATTAGGATATTGATATGTTCTCATTTTTGTGTGGATAAGAAATGCTTGTTTGCACGTTGGGTTTTTCTTTTGGTTCTGTGGCTGTATTTAATATGGAGATAAAAGGTGAAGTACAAGTTCCTCTATTTTGTACTTACCTTGCAGCTCCAGATTCTTTATTTACGCTGTTTGAACTTTGAAGGTTTGGTTAGTGAGTAATATAAAAGCGCATGAAAAATAAGTATGGGAATTCAATTTACTTGGGTTCTTGAGAATTGTAGTCTGAGAACATTGAAAGGTAAAAGAACTGAAAGCAAAACCATCCGATGAGAGATTTATATCAAATATTTCATTGCCTTTAATTTTTTATCACAAACATTTTCTCTCGTTATCTCGCACATAACACACTTTGCGATACAAAATATTGCCTAATCCTAAGACCTATACCTAAGTAATTAACTAAAAACCTAAAGTTTGAAAACAAAAAAAATTGCTCTGCGCTAGCAGAACACTACAATAAACCTAACTACATGACTTCATTTACAACACTGAGACTCCTCCGATACATAGCTTGCAGCCATATCACTAGGGCTATCTATGAATGGAGATGAATCTACAGATCTATTCCTATTTATCAGCTTCATGGGTTTAATAAGCTCATCAAGATCATCTAGTTGCATCTCTGCAGAACCACTTTCGCAAAGTGGCGGTTCCTCACTTCTCTGGTCAATAGTCAGTTCCTCTTCATCACTGCCATCTAGGCTAATAAAATCAACAAACTTCCCCTTCTTAAGGAATATGTCGTCTTTCCCCCTAACAGAAGTTTTCTCCAATCCAGCTGTTATGCGCTCACTACTGTCTATGTGCGGAGAGCCAAAATAACGACCTCGACCATTCTTCATCTCGCTGGAAGCTTTCCTCTTCACACCCTTCCTTTTGTTTTTCGGATGGTGAAGCTTGCATTTCGAACCTTGGGGACAGTTGCCAGTTGCTTCAAAAACGGGGCAGACATAGGTGTGTTTCTTCCGACACTGCATGTTTAGAAACAGAAACATGATCCGTTTCACAAGTTTCAAGATTAGTGGGGTCGTGTGTTTGGGATGATCCACATATCTATTGTGCAGAAAATATACTATCAACGATGAGCTAGTTGCATTCAGACCAACAGAGGGGGAGGGAGGAAGCAGAAAAAGAGGTGGACATAATAAGTCAAAACATTTGGTAAGAATCATGTCAGGCAGTAAAAAATAGTCATATCAAGGAGCCATTTCAAAAAAGAATGACAAGAAAGGATCGGGAAGGATCCACCCAACTACTACATTCCGAGGGGAGGTGCGGAGACTAGGCTCGTTACATCTTAAACAAGTTAGGGATAGGGACTAGCTAAGATCTAGGAACCAATCAAACATAAAAACTGGGTAAAGAATATAAACTTCAGAAGACCTTTGCTTGAGCATCCAGACACTGCTTGTAACTAAATTATTTCTACGTGGCACCTGGCATAAATTGGCTGTGAGCTACTATTAAAGAGCTTATCTAAGTCGAATTTCAATCCTTTGAGATGTGTATCATACAGTTGGTACTGATTCATTTGGAAGCAGCAAACTGAAAACAAAGAATACCTCATTGCCATCAGCACAATAGCCCCTGAGAAAACCTTCACAAATAGAGGCATTTGAATTCACATTTACGTGTCTATATGGACAATTCTCATTTGAGCATATTCCTGCCCAAAAAAATACACAGTGTTCTCACATTTCTTTAGATTAAACTGAATTAAAATATAATAACACCCATAAATGTAATAGCACTGACCTTGCAGAAAATAGGAGCAGTCTTGCATTCTTTCAGGAAGAACCTAATATATGAAGTGAAAACAAGTAAAAAGGCAAAAACTAATCATGCTGCAACCACATCAATTATAGGGTTTAAGAAGTAACGTACCTCATGAGTCAATTTACAATTAGTGTCAGAGCAAGAACCATTCAGAAATTTAGTGCAGACAGCGATTTTAGATGGATCATGAATGTATGGACATTTTCCATTATCCTTGTTACACTTGCCAAACCTTGTGAAAAACTGGCAATACTGTTTTTTTCTTGCCAGCCGAATTCTAGCAGTGTGCAAACTCCAGCGTACTTTCTCACTCGCTAAGATGCGTACTCGTCTCTTTGGGTTTCGAACCAGCTTATTACCATTGCCAACCCGCACATACCTACAAGCAGTTTCGAGCATTTATATTATTTGTTTACAAGTGAAGGCAAAGTTTTATTCACAGTAAGGATTTATATTATCTTATTTTCATCTCTTGGAAGCAAGACCATAGTTTTTTAAATAATTCTTTTCCTATTGGCCTTACTTTTGGAGTACTCCTATTTTTTCCGGATTATATAAAATCCAATAGAAAAGATTACGATATGAAGCAACACGCTTAAGTACCAAGAATTACAGACTGCTCATGATTTCTGGAAGCAATGTGATTTCAAAATAAAGTTATGCAAATGAATAACAGCTATACCTATAAAAAAAATATTAACTCAATGCCTGAAGATTAACCAGCACTAGGTACATCATCGATAATGAATTGAAAAATAATAGTATTTATACGTACTCATCATTCCCAATTAATAATCTTTTGGGGATGTAAGATTTCTTCGCCTCAGGAACAACTGACACCGATGGTTCCTCATCTGTCCATAAAACATGGAGAAATTTATGAGGTCAAGTTACAAATAATATCAAGAGACAGTTACAAGAAACAAATTAAAAAAATTCACCGAAACCACTCTTAAAATTAAAAGAAAAGACACGCCCTTCTCAAATTTCATAACTAACGTTTAAAAATAGAAGAGTAACTTCTTTTCCATAAATTATAGGCCCTGATAAGTCGACATCAAAACATATGTGAATGTAGATTATTTCATCATTTTACTCTTTCTCTAAACTAATAGTCCACTGTCATCTTTCTTCAGTTGGAACTGGAAAAGTTAAATGCCTATTAAGTTGACGTCTTGCTGATTTTCTCGCTGCCTCAACGGAAACCAGAATCTCCTAGCTAATCCACGCCATGATCGTTTCAGAATCATGTACCCACAATCATTTTACTAAAACATGTCCACTGACATGCGATAGCTCAAATGGAAAAGTAGTTTTTCATCATTTCTGCCCATTAATCAGCACAACTGAGAAGGCTAATCCTCCACACAGAACGCATGCCCATCAACATTTTGTAACGCATGCCCATCAACATTTTGTATTCATCTGAGCAATTCAACTCTTCTATGAGCTACACATCAGCGTTGTACCAAAGAAATGCACCATTCAAACTGGATTTGGTTCCAAAGCTATCAGATTCTTCCATGAGCAACCAGGTTCTCTAATAGCTTAGACCCAGTTAGAACATGACTAAGTTGAAACATTTTAGTAGTAACTTTTAAGTTCAACAACTATCTTTGAACATGAATATCTGCTTTATTTTTATGAAGCAAGTGATTTCACTAAAGAGCCATCAAGAAGCAAAAGATTACACAGATACAGCTTTTAAATCACAAAAAGGATTAATAGCTACTGTCTAGAGTAAAGAGCTAACAAAATCCAGGAAGTGCTCTAAGTTATTTACAGAGGTCGACTTGGACCGGCTAAATAGACTAACTAGACGTCTAGTCTAGAATTGCTGGGAGTTGAAATTCCATCAAAGCATCTACTGTTTCTTTCGATCCATAAACACCAAAAAATACAACCCGAGATCATTTTCCAGATATTCTTGATGGCTTTGTCAACTGTCCATAAACTCCAGCTTTCATGGGCATCCTTGATGATAAAGGCATGACCCGAGAAAGGCAAAAAAAAAAAAAGCAGAACGTACTCCGAAGATCTGTGGCAACTGGACAGTGCAGTAACAGGTGGTTGATACTTTCTTTGTTCAGAGACATGAATATCTACTTTTTAAAGGACATGCTGCAAGGTTGGAGGTAATCCTCTTATATTGAAGTTCCAACTATTCATTCTTGAATCAGGTAACCTACATGATTTAGTTTTAATTTTCAAGGCACAAAGATATAAAAGGGCTAGCAAGAGATGCAAAAAGGAAACTTGGAAAACTTGTGATCTTCTGTATTCCAGATATTGAGAGCACATGACCTTGCCAACTGGTCTGTTCTGCTATAACGGTATCGGAAAAGATGGGTTTTGGGGAGAAATGGGCGATGTCAATCAATTTATGCATATCCATTGTTAACCTCTCCATATTTATAAATCAAAGTCCAGTAGTTATTTTCCAATCCAAAGAGGCTTAAAAAAAAAAGAGTCTCCTGTCTCCCTTCAGGTTTTTATTAGCCAAGGAAGCTTTAGCTTAGCCAAACACCAGCTAAGACCTGCTGCTAATTTGCTTTGACTATCACAACCAAAACCAAAGCATCCTCTAAAATCATATTGCAGGTACGGAACTAGAAGATGATAACTTAAAGGAACTTAATTCTCAGAGCAACACTTACAGGACAAAAGTGGCTAATTCGAATCATCATCGAAAAAAAAATTAAATTTAAAAAAAAGCGGGAAGAAGAAAAAGAATTCAGCAAAATCAGGAAAAGACCACCTGAAATTCTCTGTAGTGTCTTCCCAGAAGGGTCCATCTTATACCGCTCGCAACCAATACGGAATATCCTTTCTCCTGTAAAAAGTTAGAAGACCATCATAGTGCTCAATTAAAAAAAGAGTACAACATTCTGAAAAGGTACATAAAGAGGACATGACTTTTTTGGTAAGTATTAAAAGGGCATAACTGATACATAGGCGTCCAATAACTTTGTACAATATTTCGAGAAACTTGAAAGAAAATGAATACGCCACACCAGGGTAGAGAACTGGCCTACCTGGGAGCAGCTTTACACTATAAAACTTACGAGAGACATTATTTCCATTCATTGAGTCAGCATTAGAATCATCCTGTCCCCTTTTCCTTTTGTCAACAGCAGCAACTGCTAGCGCAGCTTCCTGCGAAAAGGCTTTCACTTTAGAAAATTTCTTACATCCACTTGCAAATTTTACGACCCCAAATAAACCTGGGTGCAGCTGGACGAACCTCAGCAGCCTTCTTTGACCTTTGCTCCATAGATTTTGACCACTTGAGACTAGAGCCAGAGACACTTAACACTTTAGATCTCCGTAAAGATAGTCCATGTATTGACCTTGTGTAGATTGTCTCCCGCTTTCTTGAGAGCAGTATCTTCCGTCTAAAAGAAAATATACTTTAGGTATGAAGTTTGACGCCAAAAAGAAATGAACGAGCATGAAATGATTCCCCACCTGCTAATAGATATGGAACTGTCACTTGGAGAGGAATTCTGGAAACTCCTCCGATAGCTAGCTCTTTTCCACGGAAACAAGTAAGGCCAAAGCTTCTCATATTCTACAGCGCTGCCACATTTCCTTGATGACTGAGTATCACCTAATTTCCAGACCAATGAGGACTTTGACCATTTAGAGGTCTTGGCTAAACCTGCAAAGGGTAATTTATTTAAACCTTGTCTGATTAGTAAAAATTTTGACATTAACTTACAAAAATGGTGGTGTTCTAGGCCAAAACAAGTAGATAATCTGCTTGAATAAAAAAGGGTGAACCAGTCTTGAAGTAGCTTTGTTTTGAAAGCCAAATATGATGAGCTGTGTTTTAAAAACACATCCTTACCACTCAAGCTTTTCATACCTCTTCGGGTTGGAACTACATTCTTTGCCGCAGCAACTCTCTGCTTCATATGATTACTGCTACATGCACGAATCAGTTGATTCTTTCTCCTCTTATAGTAGCCATCGGATGATGCCTGGGTCTTATCAGAAGCTGCAACTAACTGATTCGATCTTTGCTTCACATAAACTATCTCCTTTCCAGAACTGCCTTCATCTAATATATTCTGGCTTTTGGAATTGCCTCCCAAACCAATTTGACATTCAGGAAGTGCAGAAGATGTTGAAGGATCCTCAGAAGGCTTCAGCGCCAACATATTGTCTGTAACTGCCAAAGGATTTGAGGTAGCAATACTACCGGTTCCAGGATGATCTACCACTGGAAAAGAGGCAGACTTCAATGTAATGCAACTAAATGGTTCACTTTGTGGCAGGGTTTTGGTCCTCTCTGAAGGAGCATTTACTTCTGGAGTTCCCCTGCAGCTGGGTGAATCAGTTATCAGTGTCTTATTCTCAGGTTTTCTCTTCAGGTTATTCACAGCAGAAGAGTTCAACCGGTAAAGGGAAGAACTTGGAGCATGGAATCCTTGGGAAAGGGAACCAACAGGAGGAGGCTTTCTGACAAGACTGTTACCCTTGCGAATGTAAGAGCCGGCTTTCCCAATGTCCTTAGGTAAATGGCTTTGTGGAGGTACAGAGTTCATTTGGGAACCTCGTCCAACAACTGAGAAAGAACTATTACCAGTTCTATGCCATGTCAGTGGCTTCTTCGAAGTGGGCACATTCCTTGAAGTGAGAAAATTCGATGGGTGAACAGAGAGAACCCTAGGAACAGCAGGACTTTGCTGGTTTGCACGCAAGTTTGGTTTCCAACTTAGTGAAGTCACATTCTGGGTGGACTTTACAGTACTCTGTGATGATAATGGCACAGTATTTAGATTAACCAAAGGAACGCCACCAACTTTATGATCTGAACTTCTACCAAACCTAGAAGTATCTGATGATGTATTACCAAACTCAGAAGAATCTGAAGATGTCTTCGCCGAAGAAGAAACATGGTCATCAGCAGTAATGGAATTTTCATCAACATTTTGGGCTTTTTCAATAACAATTTCATTGGACATTGATGACTTAGCATTAGTTTCCTCCAAGAATGAGTTGTTAGGTAAGTCTTCAGGAAACGACACGAGTGCCGACATATCAGGCACAGACTCCATACCTTTGGCACTTACTTTCATTGCGGACACACAATTTGAATCAGAAAATAAAGAGTGATTATTTGCCAACAAAGGCAGACATGCCTTGTCAAGCACATAATTATGGCTTTCACAATCTTCTGAGGCCAACTTTTGATCTACTCCAATGGAGGAACCTTTGTCCTCACTTATTCCATAAGCCATTCTTAGCATCCCAACGGATATAACTGAAGTTGTAGTTTCTAGTCCAGCAGCTCCCAGCTGAGAATTGTGAGCAATGACCTGCTCAACATCCGAAAAGCGATCCATCAAGCCATCTTCAAATGGCTCAGCCTGACTTACATCCTCCTCAGCAGTACTACTCTCAAGCAATATGACTGAAGGACGAGATGGTGGACCATCATCTAAATCAGACAATGTATTTCGAGATTCTAATTCCGTCACAGAAACCTCATCGATCAAAGGCACTGTAATTGGTATGCTAGAAGCTCCCTCATGGGTGGTGACACACGAAGCAGATTTAACCAGTCCCGGCGAAGAAACCTCCCTTTTCTTGGGACTCTCGATAGAACATGAACTGGAACCATCATTAAAACAATCCTGAAGTAAAAGCTCCACTTCTGAAGGCCCCTCATGTGAAGGGTCTCCCTTTAATGAGTCACTCCCATTACCAGGAACTGTAACTTCCTCTTCTATAGAGGCATGATCTCCTCTCAAACAGCTGAAACTTTTACCCTGGCCTAGCAAAGAACTAACCGTATTTTCCTCTGTCTCACTCACCTTCGTAGTGGGTAAAACAGACTCGTCTTCCGTAATCTTTCTCTTCCTTGTGACATTAGGTAGACAGTCATCATCTGCAATAATCCTAATATCATCTCCAACAGAAACCACAGCATTAACAGATCCCTTAGTATGGCTCATCTCAGGTGACAATGTAACTCCATCAACACATGATTTTTTCATACTACATACAAAACTACCGGCCGTTGGATCTCTATTACTCGAGCACTCTGCACTTAGCAACTCACTGACAACCGCAACTCTCCCAGCCTCAGAAGAATTAAAACTACAGTCATTTCCATCCAAGAAACTCTCTTTAAGTCCTCTCTCAATATTAGTCAGCAAAGGTACAATCTTGGGGTCACTAGATGGCACCACGGAACTTGCTTCTAACAATCCTATAACAGCAACTGCATTTTCCTTCCCATCAGAAAACCCCAAGTCAGAAACAGAAGAGATATATGTATCTTTAGTTGACGAAGATACTTCATCCTTATGAGTTGTGCTCCCGTCTAGGCTTGACAAGACAACATCACCATTTCTTTCTACACAAACCATGGCCGCAGAAGGTTCTTTAATAAGACCATCTTCCGACACTCGGCGCTCATCCTGAGAATGCCCTCCAACATTATCAGCGTTATCCACAGTGAAACTAGTAGGTTTGTTTTGTACTTCAATCATACATGTCTCAGAATTCAACATGGAAGGGCCACTCAGAACTGATCTACTGGTACAATCAGCAAAGTCATTAATTTCAGAGTCCACGCTGCTCGAAGAAACCAAGACTTTAGCTGGACCAGCTTTCTTCCCATCAGAATTAGACTGCTCGACAGACTCATCTTCACTGACAGCAGCCAGTTTTGAAGGTTTTCCTAATTTGCTAACTACTTCATCCACAGGCGGCTTCACACTGACATCCTCGAGTGTAGTCATATCATCAGATCTAGTTCTCTCTACCAATTCTACAACACTTTTAAGCTGCTGACGGACAGAACATGCTTTGTTCAGTAAATCAGTGGCATTATCAGGGTCAACACCAACTTTTTTAGGGGCTGTGACATTCTTCTTCATGGCTTTATTCATATTGACATCCTCGAGTGTAGTCATATCATCAGATCTAGTTTTCTCTACCAATTCTACAACACTTTTAAGCTGCTGACGGACGAAAGATGCTTTGTTCAGTGAATCGGTGGCATTACCAAGGTCAACACCAGAATTTTTAGGGGTCATGACTTTCTTCTTCTTGACCTTCTTCATATTGACATCCTCGAGCCTAGTCATATCATCAGATCTAGTTCTCTCTACCAATTCTACGACACTTTTAAGCTGCTGACGGACAAAAGATGCTTTGTTCAGTGAATCAGTGGCATTACAAGGGTTAACACCAACTATTTTAGGGGCCGTGACTTTCTTTTTCGTGACTTTCTTCTTCTTTCTAATCTTGCGTTGAGGTGCTCCACCCTTTCCAACATGATTACCACCCTGATCCAAAATCATGATCTCTGGAGATCCCTTGCTTTCTTGAGTTACAATTAAATCATTTGTCCCATTGGAACTCAGCAATGCACTTCTCACAACAGGAACTGTAACTTTATCCAGCAAACATTTAGATTCCTTGTTGGAATTCAAAGTACCATCAGATGCACGTCCACCACTAGAATCTTTAATTTTATCTGCCAAATGTTTCGACTCCATGTTAGAATCCAAAGTGCTATTAGATGTCCTACCCGCAGAAACCGTAACTTTATCTGCCAAACATTTAGACTCCTTATTAGAACTCGAACAACGACCAGAATCAATTGCTGAACCATCACCTTTACCCAAATCATACCCGACTTTCTTCATTGGAGAATCAGAGAGATTCACTTTTCTAATCTTCTTACATCTAGGTGTTTCGCTTCTGTCTGAGTCATTGGTTGGGCTTGACACCGGGGCCATAATAGCCTTCGCCACAAGTGCATTAGATTTAAATGAAACATCAAGCTCCATCGAACTTCCTTCGCTTCCATCTCTTCCCTCAACCCTTCTCTCCAACCTCTCAAACACATCTTTCTGCTTTCCCCTTACCCTACATCCACCAATACTACTCGAGTCATTGTCCTGATTTCTACTACTCCTGTTGTTATTAGCATTCCCACATTGAATCCTGAGCAATGCACTCTTCTTCTGTGGAGGAGACCTATAAATTTCCTCCTTGTCTACTCTTAACCTATTGCTAAACCTAACATCACCACCACCATAATCATAACCACTATTATCTAATGACACTCGCCTTGAAGAAGAACCAACCAAAATCCCATCATCAACATTATGACCATATTCCCATCTCTTACCTTCATACCTATCATCATGATGCAACTCATAATTCTCAGCACTCGATCTAAATTCCCTGACATCAATATGCTCTTCCATTCTACGCCTCTCAAGACGGTATCTTTCGTCATCATCATAATCGAATTCCACGCCTCTCAGACGATTCTCTCTCATAAAATCATCGACAATAAACCTAGGAGAATTAGGAGGATGGGGGTTATGATAACGGTCGTTATAATGAAAATTTTGTTGTTGCGGATGAGCAGGATGGTAGGGGGATTGATCTAGGATTAGATTAGAGGAAACCCTAGGGGGAGAGCGGCAATCGAAGAATTTAGGATTTTCTTGTGGGGGGCTATGAGGAGGGAACGAGAATTGGGATTGGCGGTGGAAGGGAGGGGAGGGGGGAGGGATGTGGTGGTGATGATGAGGGATATTAGTGATATGTGGTAGTGGTGGTGGTCGCCGTTGTGGCGGCGGGGGAGGAGGAGGGAGGTGGCGAAAGACATTAGGGTTATGTGAAACGTTTGGAGGGCGTTCGACGTACCTGTGGTGATGGTGGTGGTGGTAGGAAGGAAGATCCATGAAGAACGTGGAGTCTTACCGGAGAATAACGGACTGGCAAAGGCAGTAGCGGTGGCGACGCGGCGGCCGTAGGTGATTTTGAATTATTGAGGAGTTGGCTTTGTATGAAAAGGGAAAAGCTTACTACTCAAAGAGTCATAGAGAACCACAAGAACTAGATCAGTTTGACTTTAGACGCGTTAGCCCCATGTGTGGATATTCTTTTATCTTCCCGCCCAAGTGGACTTAGCTTTTCTTTTTTTCAAAACGTACTATGTGGGCGTTTGGAGATAAGAATTGTAAAATTCCAAAAAAAAAAAGTGAAAAAAAAATTTCAAATGAAAATGGTATTTGAAAATTAGAGTTGTGTTTGGACATGGATATAATTTTGGGTTATTTTTGAAGTTTTGTGAGTGATCTGAGTGAAAATTTTAAAAAATAATTTTTTAGAGTTTTTTCAAATTTCCGAAAAATTCCAAAATTCATCTTCAAGTGAAAATTGTAAATTTTATGTCAAATGCTGATTTCGGAAAAAATTTTTATCAAAAAAAAGTAAATTTTTTTATGTCCAAACGAGCTCTATATATCCCTATACTATAGAATAAGTATTATTTATTTATTATACCCCTCGTTATACTATTCGAGATTTCTAGCCCTGTCATTAGTATTTCTACTTGGGCCCCACATACATTCGATAGTTTTTTAAGTGTGCAGACCATTTTCCTTTTTCAACCAAATATACATACCCGTAACAGGGGTTGGTCCAGTGATTTTGCTCCAGTATTGTTTGGTGGTTGTTTGAGATTGTGCCAACTCAGCAGATCAGTATCTAAAGGTTGTAATTGATTTACATTAAAAGCTCAAATTAACGTCCGTCAACTCCTCTTTTGATATATTCGTCAAGCAGTCTTTTCTTCCTCCGACGCCTAGGAGTTTATTTCTCTTGCACACATTTCTTTGGCAAAATAGCGAGAATGTATTTTCTTATTTTGAAGTAAACTGAGCAGTTGATATAATTACTCTTCATTTATCTCTTTAGTCTCCTTTTACACCCTAAAATTGAACTTCTAATTGTAACAATTTTGGTTTTAGAGAAAACAATGATAAAAACCTATGGCTAGCTTGCTGGGATTAAAAGGTGGCAATTTTCTAAGGTTGATTTCGACTTAGACATCCAACCCATTAATGGTATCAAAATCTTTTCTAAATTAAAACCTCAACTTCGAGTGCAACAAATTTTGGTACTTCACTAAACGCTGATATTCATTTCTATTTCCATTACTCTGTTCACAATATCCATTTACATACTTTGTGCTATTGACCTTCGGTATGGAGAGTGGAGGATTATAAGGAGTTGTGAAAGGGCTGCTTCTAAATTCCCTTTGCCCTCTTCCTCAACCCCCACATAAAGGTTTAACCATATTATCCAAAAGATTTGTTTTATTCCAAACTGATGTGGTCTAAAAGATTTTGTTTTATTATCTAAACGGACGTTAGTTTGAGATTTAATGTAAATCAATTACAACCTTTAGATGACGGTCTGCTGAGTTGGCACAATCTCAAACAACCACCGAACAATATTGGAACAAAAATTACTGGACCGGATCCCAACCCCCTGTAACCCATGCAAAACCCATCTTATACTATTACCTAATGCCTAGCACCTTGTTTCCTATTATCTTTGCTTCCGCCACCACCGTTCTCTCCCTCTCAGCCTTGTCCTCGCCATCTAGTGGTGAAGCCATAAATATCCCCAATGGTGCTTATTGTGGAAGTTAACAATTTGGAAGAATTTCATAAATTTGGGTTGAAGTGCATTTCAATGTTTTCGATGTCCGTTTGAGATTTCGAGCCTTGGAATAGTGTAACGACCCGGCCGGTCATTTTAAGAATTTATGCCCCGATCCCCTATTAACTGCTTTCCCTGTGTTTATTTTTACTATTTTGATTTGTTGGGATATTCGATTTTGAGTTTTGGAGAGTTTTGGGACACTTAGTCCCTAAATGAGAGCTTAAGTTTTGAAAATTTGACCGTAGTCGGAACAGTATGAAGATGGCCTCAGAATGGAATTCCAATGGTTTCGTTAGCTCCGTTGGGTGGTTTTGGGCTTAGGGGCGTGTTCGGATTGTGTTTTGGAGGTCCGTAGCTAATTTAGGCTTGAAATGCCGAAAGTCGAATTTTGAAGTTTCTGGTTCGATAGTGAGATTTTGATCTGAGGGTCGGAATGGAATTCCGGAAGTTGGAATAGCTCCGTAGTGTTGAATGTGACGTGTGTGCGAAATTTCAGGTCATTCGGATGAGGTTTGATAGACTTTTTGATCGAAAGTGTAAATTGAAAGTTTTTGGAGTTCTTAAGCTTGAATCCATGGTTAATTCGATGTTTCGATGTTGTTTTAGGTGTTTTGAGGATTGGTATAAGTTTGGATGGTAGTATATGACTTGTTCGTATTTTTGGTTGAGGTCCCGGGGGCCTCGGAGTGATTTCGGAGGGTTGTCAGAAGAATTGAAAGTGGTTTGAAGCTGCTGATCTTTGTCATAACCGCACCTGCGGTTGGGTCCCGCAGGTACGGAGCCACAGAAGCGGCGGAGTCATCGCAGAAGCGGAAAGGGGATATGCCAGCAGGGACCACAGAAGCGGGAGCTTACCGCAGAAGTGGCACCGCATCTGCGTAAGGTTAACCGCAGGTGCGGAAGCTGGGCTTTAAGTGAAATGTCGCAGATGCGACCATGTCCTCGCAGAAGCGGGACCGCAGGTGCGGTCCCAGAGCCGCAGAAGCGGATTAACTGGGCAGAACATATAAATAGTTGCATTCGCGAAATTTGAGTTATTTTCACCTATTTTCAAAAGGGAAGAAGCCTTGGGGAGCATTTTCAAGGGGTATTTTCAAACGAATTCATTGGGGTAAGGTATTTGGTTCCTAAACTCATTATTGGAGCGATTTTTATCATTATAAGCATGAAAATTTAAGGAAATCAGTGGTAATTTGGGGGTTAGGGCTTAATTAATTAGAGACCTTTGAGTGATGATTTAAGGGACCATTTGAGGTCCGATTTTGGTACTTTTGGTATGAATGAACTCGTGAGAGTGCGAAAATTCTGGAAATGTAAATTTTACTCGATTCTGAGACATGGACCCGAGGGGCATTTTGGTCATTTTACCTAATTTTGTGTATTAGCTTAGAATTTAACTGTGGAATCAGTTACTTGAAGTGTTATTTACATTATGCAATTGAATTGAATAGATTTGGGTCATTTGGAGTCGAGTACTCGTGGCAAGAGCGTGGTTTCAGGTTGATTTTGAGCTAGTTCGAGGTAAGTGTCTTGCCTAATCTTATGTGGGGGACCCTCCTCTTAGGATTTGGTATATTTGATAATTGAAATGCCTGGTACGTGAGGTGACGAGTGCGTACTTGAGCTAATTATTGAAAATTCGGTTTTCTTTAAGTAAATTCAATTGCATTCCTTTTTCATGTTTTATACTACTTGCAACTTAAGCCTGTTGTTAGCTTAGAAACGCATGTTTAATTGACTTAATTGCTTATTTGCTTAAACTGCCTTAATTTTACTATGTGAAGCATGTTAGGTTAGAATTACCTGTTTTACTTGGTACAAATTTGAGCTTAATTGAGTATTCCTTGTATTGTTGCTGTGTGTTTTACTTTGGGACTACGGGACGGCATCCCGGGAGATCCCCTACACGTATTTATGATTTGAGTTGAGGTGCGGGATACCTAGAGATCCCTAGCACGTATATTGAGGATACTAAGAGATCTTCGGGATACCAAGAGATCCCTAGCATATGTGGAGGATACCAAGAGATCCCTGGTATATATTGAGGGTACTAAGAGATCCTCCGGATACTGAGAGATCCCCGGTGATTATCCTTGTGAAGAGTGGTTTCTCCTTGTGATTGTTTTTTTGTCTCTGTTCCAGTTATTGAATTCCATATTATCCTGTATTAAATTCTTACTGTTAGCTTTCAACTATTTTGCTTATCTTATTCTGTCATCCCTTATATTTTATTAATCTCAGTAGGGCCCTGACCTTCCTCGTCACTACCCGACTGAGGTTAGGCTTGGCACTTACTGAGTACCGCTATGGTGTACTCATGCCCTTTCTGTGCATGTTTTTCATGTGCAGATTTAGGTACCTCCACTTAGACTTATCACGCTTGAGACGAGGCGTACGTAGAGACTCCGAGGTATATCTGCCGCGCCCGCAGACTGAAGAGTCCCTTTCTACTCTCCCTTTTGTATTAGCCCTTCCGTACTTTGTGTCTTTGTTAGATATTTTGAAGTTAGACGTTTGTAGACTCTCAAAGGCTTGTGATCATGAGATTCCGGATTTTGGGAAATGTATTTAGCTTTTGAGAGTTGATATTGTGTTTGCCAAATGACACTTTAAATTACTGTTTTATTTTGCTACTTCGGTTTTAAATTATCTCTTCCGCAAATTGGTTTATTTTTCGCATTGTTAGGCTTACCTAGTCGTAGAGACTAGGTGCCATCACGATGGTTCACAGAGGTCAAACCGGGGTCATGACAAGTTGGTATCAGAGCTCTAGGTTCATAGGAGTCATGAATCACAAGCCAGTTTATTAGAGTCTCGCTGATCGGTACGGAGACGTCTGTACTTATCTACAAGAGGCTATGTAACTGTTAGGAAAATTCCACTTCAGCTGATTTCCTTGTCGTGCGAGATTTTAATATCACAATTCTAAACTTCTATCTTCTATTCTCTCACAAATGCTGAGGACACGCGCTACCCGAGATGATCAGGCACCCACGCCCCTACTGCAGCCGTTAGAGGCCGGGGCCGGGGTAGAGGCCGAGGACGCGCATGTGGTGCAGCTAGAGTACCTGCGCAAGCTGCCACCAAAGTACCACCAACAGTCCCAACCGGAGTCCAGGCACCTGCCACGCCTACTGCTACTACTACTCCAACACTTCAGGAGACTTTGACACAGTTCATGAGCATGTACACCATTTTGGATCAGGCAGAGTTGCTTCCCCTTGCTGCAGCTACATCTCAGACTGGGGGAGGAGCACAAACTCCCGCCGCCAGCACTCCTGGGCAGCGAGTGCATGTGGATCGTGTTCCCGAGGTTATTCTTGTACCGACGGCAGCCCTAGGTCATCCCGAGGATAGGGCATTGGTTTCAGAGGATGAGCAGCGGAGGCTTGAGAGATTCAAGAAGTATGATCCTCCTATATTCAGTGGGGTAGCCTTAGATGATTCCTTGGGATTTCTAGAGGAATGTCACCGTATCCTCCGCACTATGGGTATATCAGGATCGAGTGGGGTTTCTTTCACTGCCTTCCAGCTTCGAGGAGCCTCATATGAGTGGTGGCGCACCTATGAGTTAGACAGTCTGGATGAGGCAGCTTCACTGAATTGGACTCGATTTTTAGATATGTTCCTAAGGGAGTTTGTTCCTCAGAGCCTCAGGGACACATGGCGTGCAGAGTTCGAGCATTTGTGCCCGGGTGCTATTACTGTCTCGGAGTGTGCTATCCGTTACACCAGTTTGGCTAGACATGCCCCAGCCTTGGTTTCTACTGTTCGCAAGAGGGTTCACCAGTTTATTGAGGGGCTTATTCCCAGCATCAGGTCTAGCATGGCTTATGAGTTGGAGATGGATATTTCTTATCAGTAGGTGGTGAGCATTGCTAGGAGGATTGAGGGTATGCATGCTAGGGAGAGAGAGGAGAAGGAGGCCAAGAGGTCTCGAGAGTCGGGCCATTATTCTGGTGCCCGTGCCCCAGCTGTTGGTCGTCATAGTAGGGGTTATATGAGTCGACATGTTCATTCAACTCTTCCAGCAGCCAGTGGTACTCCAGTTCCTTCTAGGCCTCAGGAGCCTTATTATGCACCCTCGGTATCTAGCGCGCCTCCTGCATGGGGTGCTTTTAGAGGTCAGTCTAGCAGACCTGGCCCGAGCCAGTCATAGCCGCCACGTCCTCCCAAAACTTGTTTTGAGTGTGGTGACACATGCCATGTGGTGAGGGATTGCCCTAGACTTGGGAAGAGTGCGCCTCCACATACTTCTCAGGCACAGCGTGCCCCACAGAGTTCTCAAGCTATGGTTACAGCTCCAGTTGCTACCCCACCTGCTCAGCCAACTAGAGGTAGAGGTCGGGGAGGTAGAGGTCGCCCTAGAGGGGGAGGCCAGGCCTGATACTATGCCCTTCCTGCCTGTACCGAGGCTGTTGCCTCCTATTCTATCATCATAGGTATTATACTGGTTTGTTACAGAGATGCATCGGTTCTATTTAATCCAGGCTCAACTTACTCTTATGTTTCCTCTTATTTTGCTTCGCATTTGGGTATACCTCGGGATTCTTTGAGTTCCCCTATTTATGTTTCTACTCCTGTGGGAGATTCTTTTGTTTTGGATCACGTTTATCGGTCGTGTTTGGTTGCTCTTAGTAGTTTTGAGACTAGAGCCAATTTATTGTTACTCAGCATGGTATAATTTGATATTATCTTGGGCATGGACTGGTTGTCGCCCCATTATACTATTCTTGATTGTCACGCCAAAATTGTGACACTAGCTATGCCACGTGTACCGCGTGTTGAGTGGAGGGGTACCTTAGATCACACTCCCAGTAGAGTTATTTCTTTCCTTAAGCTTAGTGAATGGTTAAGAAGGGGTGCGATGCATATTTAGCTTATGTGAGAGATGTTAGTGTTGATACCCTTTTAGTTGATTCAGTCCCAGTAGTACGAGATTTTCCTGATGTGTTTCCGACTGATCTTGCGGGCATGCCGCCTGATAGAGATATTGATTTTGGCATTGATCTATTACTGGGCACTCAGCCCATTTCTATCCCTTCGTATCGTATGGTCCCTCTTGAGTTGAAGTAGTTGAAGGACCAGTTACAGGAATTGCTTGATAAGGGTTTTATTAGGCCCAGTGTATCACCTTGGGGTGCTCCTATCTTGTTTGTGAAGAATAAAGATGGTTCTATGCGTATGTGCATTGATTATCGCCAGTTGAACAAAGTTACAGTGAATAACCTTTATCCTTTGCCTCGTATTGATGATCTGTTTGATCAGCTTCAAGGCACACAGGTGTTTTCTAAGATTGACTTGCGCTCAGGTTACCATTAGTTGAAGATTCTGGAGCTAGATATATCGAAGACTGCTTTCAGGACTCGGTATGGTTATTACAAGTTCCTTGTTATGTCATTTGGGCTGACCAATGCCCCAGCAGCCTTTATGCATTTGATGCACAGTGTGTTCCGGACGTATCTTGACTCATTCGTCATTGTCTTTATTAATGATAATCTGGTGTATTCCCGGAGTCGGGAAGTTCATGACCAGTACCCAAGGACAGTGCTTCAGACCTTGAGAGAAAAGAAGTTATATGCTAAGTTCTTGAAATGTGAGTTTTGGTTGGATTCTGTGGCATTCTTAGGCCACGTGGTGTCGAGTGAGGGTATTCAGGTGGATCCGAAGAAAATAGAGGCAGTGCAGAGTTGGCCCAGACCATCCTCAGCTACAGAGATCTGTAGTTTTCTTGGCTTGGCGGGTTATTACCATCATTTTGTGGAGGGGTTTTCATCAATTGCAGCCCCTATGACCAGACTGACCCAGAATGGTGCTCCGTTCCAGTAGACGAAAGAGTGTGGGGCGAGCTTTCAGAAGCTCAAGACAGCTTTGACTATATCCCTAATTTTGATATTGCCTACAGGTTCGGGGTCTTACACTATCTATTGTGATGCCTCGAGGATTGGCCTTGGAGAGGTTTTGATGCAGGACGGTAGGGTGATTGCCTATGCGTCCAGACAGTTGAAGGTTCACGAGAAGAATTATCTGGTCCACGACCTTGAGTTAGCTGTCATTGTTCACGCCCTGAAGATCTGGCATCATTATTTATACGGGGTTTCTTGTGAGATTTATACCGATCATCGGAGCTTGCAGTACTTGTTCAAGCAAAAGGATCTAAACTTGCGCCAGAGGAGGTAGTTAGAGTTGCTGAAGGACTATGATATCACTATTTTATATCACCCGGGCAAGGCCAATGTGGTGGCCGATGCCTTGAGTCGCTGGGCAGAGAGTTTGGGGAGTTTGGCTTATTTACCAGCATTGGAGAGGCCTATGGCGATGGATGTTCAGGCCTTAACCAGCCAGTTTGTGAGATTGGATCTTTCGGAGCCTAGTTGGGTTCTAGCTTGCTTGGGTTCTCGGTCTTCATTATTTGATCGTATCAGGGAGCGTCAGTTTGATGACCATCATTTGCTTGTCCTCAAGGACAAGGTTCAGCATGGTGATGCCAGAGATGTGACCATTGGTGATAACGGGGTATTGAGGATGCAGGGTCGGATTTATATACCCAATGTTGATGGGCTTCGGGAGTTGATTCTAGAGGAGGCCCATAGTTTGCGGTATTCTATTCATCCGGGTGCCATGAAGATGTATTAGGATTTGAGGCAGCACTATTAGTGGAGGCGGATGAAGAAAGATATAGTTGGATTTGTAGCTCAGTGCCTCAATTGTCAGCAGGTGAAGTATGAGCACTAGAGACTAGGAGGGTTGCTTCAGCAGATAGAGATTCCAGAGTGGAAGTGGGAGCGGATCACCATGGACTTTGTAGTTGGGCTTCTACAGACTTTGAGAAAGTTCGATGCTATTTGGGTGATTGTAGATCGGCTACCAAGTCCGCGCACTTCATTCCTGTGTGTACTACTTATTCTTCAGAGCGGTTGGTGGAGATTTATATCCGGGAGATTGTTCGTCTGCATGGTATTCCAGTTTCCATCATTTCAGATAGAGGTACTCAGTTCACATCACGATTATGGAGGGCCGCTCAGCATGAGTTGGGTACTCGGGTGGAGTTGAGTACACCATTTCACCCTCAGACGGACAGACCGTCCGAGCACACTATTCTGATTCTTGAGGATATGCTCCGTATGTGTGTGATTGAGTTTGGAGGGTCTTGGGATCAATTCTTACCATTGGTGGAGTTTGCCTACAACAACAATCAGTCCATCATTCAGATGGCACCGTATAAGGCTTTATATGGTAGGCGATGTAGATCCCCGGTGGGTTGGTTTGAGTCGGGTGAGGCCAAATTATTGGGCACAGACTTGGTTCAGGATGCTTTGGAGAAGGTTAAGGTGATTCAGGATAGACTCCGTACAACCCAGTCCAGGTAGAAGAGCTACACGGACCAGAAGGTTCGTGATGTTTCCTATATGGTTGGAGAGCGGGTTCTGCTTCGGGTTTCGCCTATGAAGGGCGTTATGAGATTTGGGAAAAAAAGAAAGTTGAGTCCGAGGTTTATTGGCCCATTTGAGCTATTGAGGCATGTTGGGGAGGTTGCTTATGAGCTTGCCTTACCTTCTAGAGTGGCAGGAGTTCATCCGGTATTTCATGTTTCTATGCTCCAGAGGTATCACGGTGATCCGTCGCACGTGTTAGATTTCAGTTCAATCCAATTGGACAAGGATCTATCTTATGTTGAGGAACCAATGGCAATATTGGACAGGCATGTTAGAAAGCTGAGGTCAAAGAACATTACATCGGTGAAGGTTCAGTGGCGGGGTCAGCCGGTCGAGGAGGCGACCTGAGAGACTGAATAGGATATGCGCAACCGTTACCCTCATCTTTTCACAACTTCAGGTATGTCTCTATGCTCGTTCGAGGACGAAAGAATGTTTAAGTGTGAGAGGATGTAACGACCCGGCCGGTCGTTTTAAGAATTTACGCCCTGATCCCCTATTAACTGCTTTCCCCTTGTTTATTTTTGCTATTTTGATTTGCCGGGATATTCGGTTTTGAGTTTCAGAGAGTTTTGGGACACTTAGTCCCTAAATGAGAGCTTATGTTTTGGATATTTGACCGTAGTGGGAACAATATGAAGACAGCCTCGGAATGGAATTTCGATGGTTCTGTTAGCTTCGTTGGGTGATTTCGGGCTTAGGGGCATGTTCGGATTGTGTTTTGGAGGTCCGTAGCTAATTTAGGCTTGAAATGCCGAAAGTTGAATTTTGATGTTTCTGGTTCGATAGTGAGATTTTGATCCGAGGGTCGGAATGGAATTCCAAAAGTTGGAATAGCTCCGTAGTGTTGAATGTGATGTGTGCGCAAAATTTCAGGTCATTCGGATGAGGTTTGATAGACTTTTGATCGAAAATATATAGTTTTGAAGTTCTTAGGCTTGAATCCATGGTTAATTCGATGTTTTGATGTTGTTTTAGGTGTTTTGAGGATTGGTATAAGTTTGGATGGTAGTATATGACTTGTTCGTATTTTTGGTTGAGGTCCCGGGGGCCTCGGAGTGATTTCGGAGGGTTGTCAGAAGAATTGAAAGTGGTTTGAAGCAGCTGATCTCTATCATAACCGCACCTGCGGTTGGGCCCCGCAGGTGCGGAACCGCAGAAGCGGCGGAGTCATCGTAGAAGCGGAAAGGGGAGATGTCAGTAGGGACCGTAGAAGCGGGAGCTTACCGTAGAAGCGGCACCGCATCTGCGTAAGGTTAACCGCAGGTGCAGAAGCTGGGCTTTAAGTGAAATGTCACAGATGCGACCATGTCCTCGCAGAAGCAGGACCGCAAATGTGGTCCAGAGCCACAGAAGCGGATTAACTGGGCAGAATATATAAATTGTTGCCTTCGCGAAATTTGAGTTATTTTCACCTCTTTTCAAATGGGAAGAAGCCTTGGGGAGCATTTTCAAGGGGGATTTTCAAACGAATTCATTGGGATAAGGTCTTTGGTCCCTAAACTCGTTATTGGAGTGATTTTTATCATTATAAGCATGAAAATTTAAGGAAAATCAGTGGTAATTTAGGGATTAGGGCTTGATTAATTAGAGACCTTTGAGTGATGATTTGAGGGACTATTTGAGGTCCGATTTTGGTACTTTTAGTATGACTGAACTCGTGAGAGTATGAGGATTCTGGAAATGTAAATTTTACCCGATTCCAAGATGTGGGCCCGAGGGGCATTTTGGTCATTTTACCTAATTTTGCGTATTAGCTTAGAATTTAATTGTAAAATCAGTTACTTGAAGTGTTATTTACATTATGCAATTGAATTGAATAGATTTGGTCCATTTGGAGTTGAATACTCGTGGAAAGAGCGTGGTTTCGGGTTGATTTTGAGCTGGTTCGATGTGAGTGGCTTGCCTAACCTTGTGTGGGGGACCTTCCCCTTAGGATTTGGTATATTTGATAATTAAAATACCTGGTACGTGAGGTGACGAGTGCGTACTTGAGCTAATTTTTGAAAATCCGGTTTTCTTTAAGTAAATTCAATTGTATTCCTTTTTCCTGTTTTATACTACTTGCAACTTAAGCATACCGTTAGCTTAGAAAAGCATATTAAATTGACTTAATTGCTTATTTGCTTAAACTACCTTAATTGTATTATGTGAAGCATGTTAGGTTAGAATTACTTGTTTTAATTGGTACAGATTTGAGCTTAATTGAGTATTCCTTGTGTTGTTGCTGTGTGTTTTACTTTGGGACTATGGGACGGCATCCCGGGAGATCCCCTGCACATATTTATGATTTGAGCTGAGGTGCGGGATATTGAGAGATCCCTATCACGTATATTGAGGATACCAAGAGATCCTCGGGATACCAAGAGATCCCTAGCATATGTGAAGGATACCAAGAGATATATTGAGGGTACTAAGAGGTCCTCGAGATACTGAGAGATCCCCGGTGATTATCCTTGTGAAGAGTGGTATCTCCTTGTGATTGTTTTTTTGTCTCTGTTCCAGTTATTGAATTCCTTATTATCCTGTATTAAATTCTTACTGTTAGCTTTCAACTGTTCTACTTATCTTATTCTGTCATCCCTTATATTTTATTTAATCTCAGTAGGGCCCTAACCTTCCTCGTCACTACCCGACCGAGGTTAGGCTTGACACTTACTGAGTACCGCTGTAGTGTACTCATGCCCTTTCTGTGCATGTTTTCCTTGTGCAGATCCAGGTACCTCCACTCAGACTTATCACGCTTGAGATGAGGCGTTCGTAGAGACTCCGAGGTATATCTGCCGCGTCCGCAGACTGAAGAGTCCCTTTCTACTCTCCCTTTTGTATTAGCCCTTCTGTACTTTGTGTCTTTGTTAGATATTCTAGAGTTAGACATCTATGGTTCGCGATATTCGACCATCTGGCAGTGCATAGTTTAAATATTATATTGGATCGGGTTGTACGACCTCGACATGATTTATGCATGCTTGTATTGCTTGCCTTGAAATTTATAAATAATGATATTGCATCCCTAGTCTGAGATAAATTGATAAATGATGAAATATGAATTTGGAAATCTCTTATTACCAGAATGATTGTTTACTTGCTTCATGATTTCTTTGAGTTTACTGTCGTTTTTAATAAATCCACGACTAATTATATTATTTATGGCCATAGAAAGTGTTGGAGTCGACCTCTTGTCACTACTTCTTTGAGATTAGACTGGATACTTATTGGGTACACGTTTTTTTCGTGCTCATACTATACTTATTGTACATTTTATTGTACATGCACATGTATGTTTAGTGGCCTTGTGGGCGCAGCGGCGTGATTGATACGGGGACTTAGGTAGGTTGCATCTTATGAGACGATCCGCAGCCAGCAGAGTTCCCTTCAGAGTACTTGTATTTTCCTTTCTGTCTAATTTGTATTCCGGACAGTCATTGTATGTTATTTTTACTTACTAGTAAATGCTTATGCACTTGTGACACCGGATTCTGGGATGATCATGAGATTATTCAGTATTGAAATTCGGTAAAAACACTATTATTTACTCTGTGAAGTTCACCATTTATTATTTGACATAAGGAAATTATGACCTCAAAAATACTGAAATGAGAACCAAATTAATTATTTATTGTTGGCTTACCTGACGGTGGTATCAGACGCCATCATGACCTATAATGGTTTTTGGATCGTGACATTTTCTTTGTTGATGTTTGTTCGGATTGGTGCTTGAAATTTGAATTATTATTATTTATCAAGTTTCAGTACACATCTGAACTTGGATTGAGGAAGAAGAATCTTATTGCTGAAAATCTAAGAGTTTGGTTCATATTAAAAAAAAATCCATAGTTGAACCTTAAAGGTTTTGGGATTGAACCAGATTGGAGGTTGATTGAGACAACTTTGGACTAGATGTAGTCGATATTTTTTAGCTAAAAATGCAGTAATAGTTCATCTTTAGCAATTGAACTATAAAAAAAGAGGCTTTTAGCGGCAATAAATATGCACTTTAGCGGCAATAATAATTGCTACAAAAAAATTTACCGACAGTTAATTATTTGCCATTGTATCTAGCGTCAGTAGAGGATTTAACGGCAACTACGTGAAGTACTGGTAAAAGTATTAACTAATGCTGCTAAAAGGTTTAAATTATAATTGTATTTATTTAGCGGCAATAACTATGGATACTAATACTACCTCGAATCAGCCACTAATGAGGAATATTTTAAGATTTTTTTTTTTACTTTCTTTAAAGCAAAAACCAAAGAGTTATAGATATTCGATATAGGTGTGGGTTTTGTATGGGTTACGGGATATTTGGTTAGAAAAGAAAAATAAGTTTGAACGCTTAAAAGATATCATATGTATGTGGGGCTCGTCAAAATGAGGGGTAAAATGCTAAAAAGTGTAACGAGAGAGATAGAAAATGTTGAATAGTATAACGAGGGGAATAATAACTAACACCTTGTAATAGAAAGATATATATAACCCTTTTCCATTTATTTTTTAGTTTTTTCGTCGTGCAAGTTAAGACTATTATGGGCCAAATAGGATTTTTTCATTCCTATAATATATTTGAAATTTATTTACCCAAATTGTCTAAGGTTTTTTATTTACTAGAACTAAGTGGATCCTCTTTATAAATTAAATACATTCCCCTTAATAAGCTCCCAAACCGTAATTAGTGACTTCAATTATGGGGTTTAGTTACACATTTCTTACTTTTTCCTCTCCTCTTCTCTCTACTTCTTCTACTACCGCCTCCCTCCTTATTCTTTGCATCTACTAGTGAATTAAATTTTGATATTTGTTTTAACACATAGGAACATCAAAAGATGATTCACCTCCATATTAAAGTTTCTTCATAAGCAAAAAACCAAAAGTAATGGCACTTTAGAGAGAGAGACTCTCCCTTCTCACTAAGAAAATTACTACCCCTACCAACCTTCGAACAACTTTTGAAATTATCACTATGTAATTTCCAAACTCTCCTCATCTAATCCCTCCAGAACAGCCGGATATTGTTACAACACAATCCATCATGATGCCTGAGCCTTCTATCCAAAGTTTTAAACAAAAATTAATAGATGAAATGTATGAAGATCAAATCCACATGATCATTGATTCTAATCCTGAAGGAAAGTATGGATCACATAATGAAGTAAATGGAGATCAAACCACTCACTCAGATCAGGATCAAATACAAGGGGTACAATTATCTCCGGAGGACCTTCAAAGAATATAACATACATAGAGATATTCAACCATAATTAAGCTTCAAGGGAAAAGAATTCAACACCATATACTTAAAAGAAAAATTCAAGATTTGTGAAAAATTAAAGAAAATTTCCTTTTGATTGATCTAGGATCAAACTACTACATTACAAAGTTCAATAATGAGGATAGCATGATTAAAGCACTTTATAATGGCCCTTGGTTTGTTTTTGGTCACTTCCTTTCAGTCCAAAAATGGGTTCCAAACTTCATTGCGTCGGAGGCTAAAATAGCCCTTGCAGCCATTTGGATTCGACTACCACAATTACCAACTGAATTCTATGATGGTCTCATTTTAAAGAAAGTTGGTAACAAAATTGGTAGATCATTAAAGATTGATGTATGTACTTCCTCTACCCTTAGAGGAAGATATGCTAGACTTTGCATTGAAATTCCTTTTGAAGTGCTAGTAACCCCTTATGTTTTCATTGGCCAACATAAACAGAAAATTCACTATGAGAAAGTTAATTTTTTATGCAAAAAGTGTGGCAGACTAGGGCACTCAATAGCCAATTGCCAATATACAATGTCAAGGACCCCCCTATCAATTCACATGGAGTTCAAGCCTGCAACCAATCCAAAGAATTGGTTGGATTTCAAGACAAAATGGAAGATGTCCCGCTCCTGCCCAAGGAAAGTAACTGGCAAACGGTTGTATTTCCAAAGAAGAAAAAATCCAATCATAATACAAAGTTGTCACGACCCGGATTTCCCACCATCGGGTGTCGAGATGGCGCCTACTATCGGATCTAGGCAAGCCAAATATTTAAAACACCTTTCCTGCTTTCTTTTAAACAATATAATAAACGAGACAAAATTTAAGCGGAAGACTTTAAATCTAAAGCAACTGATAACCAAAAGTGCGGAAGTTTAATACACATCACTACCCAAGGTCTGGTGTCACTAGCACACGGACTACTACGGAATACTACAAACAATGTCTGAAAGGAAATACATCATGTTTGTCTGATACAAGATGAACAAACGAAAAACATGGAAATGGACTTCGGCCTGCGAACGCCAGGTAGGCTACCTCGAGAGTCCCTGGACTGAAGACAACTCCCAGAAATCCTACTGTTGTGGTCCGTAAGCTGCTTCCTGATCTGTGCACAAAAATGCACAGAGTGTAGCATCAGCACAACCGACCCTATGTGCTGGTAAGTGCCTGGCCTAACCCCGGCGAAGTAGTGACGAGGCTAGACAGTACCTACAACAATTAACCTGTACAGATATATATACAACAAGTGCAAGAAAACAATAACAAGATAATACAAAGTAAAACTGGGAGGGGACATGCTATCGGGGAGTAACAGATAAAAATGAAATATCAGAAATAAGCAGAAGAGACTCCGGTACTCTGGTTTCCATGATATATATATATATAGTGGACGGCGTGCCACACGATCCCATAATATCATATATAAGTGGACGACGTGCCACACGATCCCATAATATCATATATAAGTGGACGGCGTGCCACACGATCCCATAATATCATATATAAGTGGACGGCGTGCCACACGATCCCATAATATCATATATAAGTGGATGGCGTGCCACACGATCCCATAATATCATATATAAGTGGACGGCGTGCCACACGATCCCATAATATCATATATAAGTGGACGGCGTACCACACGATACCATAATATCATATATAAGTGGACGACGTGCCACACGATCCCATAATATCATATTTAAGTGGACGGCGTGCCACACGATCCCATAATATAGTTAATAATATCTGACTTCATATAGTCGACCCCTTCAGGGGAGAATAACAACTCAATACCTTTAACCCGACAAGGGTATAGCTAACAGCCCAAAATATCCCGATAAGGCAGAATATATATATCAGTCTACACATCCCGGCAAGGGAGTATTCACAACACATTCTCCTTTTTAAATCCATTCTTCCTCAACTAACACATTCATGTTCGAACTAACGCTCCAAAAGTACACCAATCACAATTTTACCTCAACCGTTCACATTATATGAAACTCATCAAATAAACAAGGAGTTTGTGTCACATTATTCGAATTAAAAGCAATCAAGACTCACGGTCATGCTAGACTCCGGTGCATAGATAACTGTCACCATGACTATACACCGTATTCCACATTAGCAAGTAGCAAATAACATCCTAATCCTATTCCCTCAAGCCAAAGTTATAACAAACACTTACCTCGAATGCTCCAAACTCAACTCACGCTTCTAGTATAGCTTTACCTCTTGATTCCACCACCAATCCGCTCGAATCTAGTCATAAGTTACTTAATCACATTAATAATTACTAAATGAATCATCCCCAATGCATGAAAATAGATTTTTCAAGGTTTTTCCCAAAAAGGTCAAAAATACCCCCAGACCCACGTGGTCGAAACTCGAGGTTCGGACCAAAACCCGGTTACTCATTCCCCCATGAATCCAAATATATGATTTGTTTTTAAATCGGACCCCAAATTGAGGTCCAACTTCTCAATTTGAAGAAAACCTAGGTTCTACCCAAAACACCCAATTTTCCCCATGAAAATCTTTGATTTGAAGTTGAAATTATGTTAAAAGATATTAAGGAATAAAGAAATTAAGTTAGAAATCACTTACCAATCGTTTTGAAGAAGAAAAGTTGTTTGGAAAATCGCCTCTTAGGTTTTGGGTTTTTGAAAAATGGAAAAATGACTAAAAATCCCGAATTTATACATTTTTTTTGGGGGCTGGCGCGGACCGCACAGAAATGCACCGCGGCCGCGCCGAGGGAGGGGAGAAGTGGGCTCTCTCTGAACCCACCCAGCGCGGACCCCACTGATTTGGTGCGCGGCCGCGCTGGTCGACCCTCTAAACCCCACCACGCGGACCGCACAGAAAAGCACCGCGGCCGCGTGGCTGCCGGCGCGGACCGCGCGGAAATGGCCGCGGCCGTGCTGGGCCTGCAACATCTGAACCTGTAATTTTTTTCTAAGTCTAAGACCTCCCAGGCCCCATTCAAAACTCACCCGAGCCCTCGGGGCTCCAAACCAAACATGCACACAACCTTAAAAACATCTTACGGACTTACTCGTGCGATCAAATCGTCAAAATAACATCATATACATAGGATCAAGTCTCAAACACATGATTTTCTTTCTTCAACTTTCATAACTCAAATTCTCCATTTTTAGTCCGAAACACGTCATATGACGTCCGTTTTTAGCCAAACTTTACAAATAGTGCTTAATACATATTTAAGACTTGTACCGGGCGTCGGAACCAAAATACGAGCCCGATACCTATATTTTCTAACCCCTTTTCATTTCAAATTTTCATATCAAATTTTAGAAAAATAATTTCTTTCAAAAATTCATTTCTCGGGCTTGGAACCTCAGAATTTGATTCCGGGCACACGCCCAAGTCCCATATTTTTCTACGGACCCTCTGAGACCATCAAATCACAGGTCTGGGTCCGTTTACCCAAAATGTTGACCGAAGTCAACATTTGCATATTAATACCAAAATTCATCAAATGTTTCACATAATTCACATATTCTAACATCAAAACTTTCCGGCTACGCGCCCGAACTGTGCACGCCAATCGAGGCAACTAAAAGAGAGGTTTTCAAGGCCTCGAAAGCACAGAACAAGGAAGAACTACGGTGATGACCCTTCGGGTCGTCACATTCTCCACCTCTAAAACAACCGTTCGTCCTCGAACGGACAAAAGAAAGAAGTACATGAGTCGGGAAATAAATGAGGATAACGGCTCCGCATATCGGACTCGGACTCCCAGGTCGATGCCTCAGGAGGCTGACCTCTCCACTGAACATGCACCGAAGGAAAACTCTTCGACCTCAACTGTCGAACCTGCCGGTCTAGAATAGCCACCGGCTCCTCCTCATATGACAGATCCTTGTCCAATTGGACAGTGCTGAAATCCAACACGTGCGATGGATCCCCGCGATACTTCCGGAGCATAGATACATGAAACACGAGATGCACAGCTGACAAGCTAGGTGGCAAGGCAAGTCTATAAGCCACCTCTCCCACACGATCAAGAATCTCAAATGGACTGATGAACCTAGGGCTGAGCTTGCCCTTCTTCCCAAATCTCATCACGCCCTTCATAGGCGATACACAGAGCAATACCCGCTCACCAACCATGAAAGCAACATCTCTGACCTCGCGGTCTGCATAACTCTTCTGTCTGTACTGAGCTGTACGAAGTCTATCTTGAATAATCCTGACCTTGCCCAAGGCTTACTGAACCAGATCCGTACCCAATAATCGAGCCTCTCCCGGCTCAAACCATCCAACTGGAGACCGACATCACCTACCATACAACGCCTCATACGGAGCCATCTGAATGCTGGACTGGTAGCTGTTGTTGTAGGCGAACTCTGCTAAAGGCAAAAACTGGTCCCACGAGCCTCCAAAATCAATGACATAGGCTCGGAGCATGTCCTCAAGAATCTGAATAGTCCTCTCGGACTGACCGTCTATCTGTGATGAAATGCTGTACTCAACTCAACCTCGGTGCCCAACTCTCGCTGAACCGCTCTCCAGAAATGTGAGGTAAACTGCGTACCCCGATCCGAAATGATAGATAGCGGCACCCCATGAAGGCGAACAATCTCCCTGATATAAATCTCGACTAACCTTTCGGACGAATAGGTGGCTGCAACAGGAACAAAATGCGCTGACTTGGTCAGCCTATCAACAATGACCCAAACTGCATCAAACTTTTTCCGAGTCATCGGAAGTCCAATAACGAAATCCATCGTAATCCTCTCCCACTTCCACTCGGGAAGTGTAATCCTCTGAAATAGACCACCGGGTCTTTGATGCTCGTACTTAACCTGCTGACAATTCAAGCACCGAGCCACATGCGCAACAATGTCTTTCTTCATCTTACGCCACCAATAGTGCTGCCTCAGATCCTGATACATCTTCGCGGCGCCCGGGTGAATAGAATACCGAGAACTGTGGGCCTCCGCTAAGATCAACTCTCGAATCCCAGGGCACACAAACTCGCCCCTGCAATCTCAATACACCATCATCATCTAAGGTTACTTTCTTGGCACCTCCACGCTGCACCGTGTCTCTCAAGACACACAAATGGGGATCCTCAAACTGCCGCTCGCGGATACGCTCTAATAGTAAGGAACGAGCAACCGTGCAAGCTAACACTCTGCTAGGCTCAAAAATATCCAACCTCACAAGACGATTGGCCAAGGCCTGAACATCCAAAGCAAGCGATCTCTGGCTGACTGGAATATAAGCAAAACTACCCATGCTGGCGGACTTCCTGCTCAATGCATCGGCCACCACATTGGCCTTCCCCGGGTGGTATAAGATAGTAACATCATAATCCTTTAGCAACTCTAACCACCTCCTCTACCTCAAATTCAACTCTTTCTGCTTGAACAGATACTGAAGACTCTTGTGATCAGTGTAAACCTCACATGTCACGCCATATAAGTAATGCCTCCAGATCTTCAAGGCATGAACAATGGCTGCCAACTCGAGATCATGAACCGGATAATTCTTCTCGTGGATCTTCAACTGCCTCGAAGCATAAGCAATGACTTTGCCTCCCTGCATCAACACTGCACCAAGCCCAATACGAGACGCATCACAATAGACCGTATATGGCCCTGAACCTGTGGGCAAAACCAATACTGGTGTCGTAGTCAGAGCCGTCTTAAGCTTCTAAAAGATTGCCTCACACTCGTCCGACCACCTGAACTGGACACCCTTCTGGGTCAATTTGGTCATAAGGGCTGCAATGGATGAAAACCCCTCCACGAACTGACGGTAGTAACCTACTAACCCCAGGAAACTCCGAATATCCGTAGCTGAAGCTGGTCGAGGCTAGTTCTTGACTGCCTCTATCTTCTTCGGGTCTACCTGAATACCTGCTGCTGATACGACATGACCCAGGAATGCGACGGAACTCAACCAAAACTCGCACTTTGAGAACTTAGCATACAACTGACTATCCTTTAGGGTCTGAAGGACCACTCTGAGGTGCTGCTTATGCTCCTCCTGACTGCGGGAGTATATAAGAATATCGTCAATGAAGACTATCACGAACAAGTCCAAATAAGGTATGTACACTCGGTTCATCAACTCCATGAACGCTGCTGGGGCATTAGTTAATCCAAATGACATGACCAAAAACTCATAGTGCCCATACCGAGTGCGAAATGCTGTCTTGGGGACATCAGACGCCCTAATCCTCAGTTGATGATAACCAGATCTCAAATCTATCTTCGAGAACACCCTTGCACCCTGAAGCTAGTCGAATAAATCATCAATCCTCGGTAGTGGATACTTATTCTTAATTGTAACCTTGTTCAATTGCCGGTAATCGATGCACATTCTCATCGAACCATACTTTTTCTTAACAAACAACACCGGCGCACCCCAAGGTGAAACACTGGGTCTAATGAAACCTTTCTCAAGCAAATCTTGTAGCTGTTTCTTTAACTCTTTCAACTCCGACAGGGCCATACGATATGGCGGGATAGAAATGGGCTGAGTGCCCAGGGCCAAATCAATACAAAAGTCGATATCCCTGTCGGGCGGCATACCCGGCAAGTCTGAAGGGAAAACCTCAGGAAACTCCCGAACAATGGGCATAGAATCAATAGAAGGGGCCTCCGCGCTAGAATCGCGAACATACGCCAAGTAGGCCAAACATCCCTTCTCGACCATACGCCGAGCTTTCACATACGAGATAACACTGCGGGTACAATGACCAGAAGTCCCTCTCCACTCTAAACGGGGTAAATCCGGTAAGGCTAAGGTCACGGTCTTGGCATGGCAATCCAAGATAGCATGGTACGGGGATAACCAATCCATCCCCAATATAACATCAAAGTCGACCATGTCCAAAAGCAACAAATCAACACGGGTCTCAAGACCCCCAAACACTACGATACAAGAACGATGAACTTGGTCGACCACAATAGAATCACCCACCGGTGTTGACACATAAACAGGAATACTCAACGAGTCACTAGGCATAACCAAATAGGGTGCAAAATAGGACGACACATATGAATACGTAGATCCGGGATCAAATAGCACAGAAGCATCCCTATCACAGACCAGAATAGTACCTATAATCACAGCATCTGATGACTCAGCCTCTGGCCTAGCTGGCAAAGCATAAAAACGGGCTGGGCCCCACCTCCCTGAATTATATCCCTGGGACGATCTGCTGCTAGTTGACCCCTACCTCTAGCGGTCTGAGCTCCACCTCTAAGACCTCTACCTCCACCTCTATGTCCTCTACCCCGCCTCTAGCTGGCTGGGCAGGCTGTGGAGCAACTGGTGCCTGGATCATCGGGCGAGGACCCTGCTACTGCGAGCTGCTGGAAGCTTGAGGGCAATATCTGGCAATGTGACTCACATCGCCGCAAGTATAACAAGCCCTCGGCTGCTGAGAGTAACGAAGTGGTGGTGCACTGATAGGTGCTGATGGTGAACTGAAGAGCTGCTGGTCAGAATACAGCGGCTGAGAACCACGACCACCTGGTGTACCATGAGAAGCCTGGAGAGCTGACTGAAAGGGCCTCGAAGGATGGCCTCTACCATAAGAATCCCTACCTCCAGATGAGGTACCACTGAATCTACCCGAATGACGGGGCTTCTTATCAGACCCATGACCACCTCCCTGAGCAAGTGCCATCTCTATCCGGCGGGAACAATCTGCCGCCTCTTGAAATGAAATCTCACTACCGGCACTCATGACCATCTGAACACGGATCGGCTGGGCCAACCCATCAATAAACCTCCGCACCCTCTCTCTATCGGTGGGGAGTATCACAATGGCATGACGAGCAAGATCAATGAACCGGGTCTCATACTGGGTGACCGTCATAGGACCCTGCTGGAGACGCTCAAACTGCCTGCGAAGAGCATCTCACTGAGTAACTGGGAGAAACTTCCCTAGAAATAACTCTGAAAACTGATCCCAGGTCAATGATGGCGACCCTGCTGGCCTGGCTAAACAGAAATCCCTCCACCAAGTCTTGGCAGATCCTGCCAGGCGAAAAGTGGCGAAGTCGACCCCATTGGTCTCTACAATGCCCATAGTCCGTAGAACCTCATGACAGCTGAATATGAAATCCTGAGCATCCTCTGAGAGGGTACCACTATATGTGGTTGTGAAGAGCTTGGTGAAACGATCAAGCCTCCACAAAGCATCCGCGGACATAGCTGCACCATCGCTGGACTGAGCCGCAATACCTGGCTGGGCTGCCACAACTGGCTGAACTGCCACGGCTAGCTGAACTGCTGGAACCTGAGCCTGAGGAGCTACCGGCTCTGGAGTACGAATATTGGGAGTCTGAACTCCTCCCCCAGCCTAAGATGTGGCTGGAGCTACGGAAAGCAAACCCGCTCTAGAAATGCCCTCCATAAAGCCTACCAGTCGGACCAAAGCATCCTGAAGCACTGGAGTGGCTATGAAACCCTCTGGGACCTGATCTGGGCCCACTGGAATAGCTGGGGCCGGAACCTCCTCCTCAAAATCAACCTGAGGCTCCGTCACTGGAAATGCTGCTCGGGGCTGAGCTCTGCCCCGGCCTCGGCCTCTGGCACGGCCTCTGCCTCGCCCTCTGCCCCTAATAGGGGCTGCTGCTGGGGGCTCAGGCTGTTGCGCGGTAGAAGAGGAAGCACGTGTCCTCGCCATCTACGAAAGAACAGAGTGGAAAGATAATCAGTACTTGAGAAACAGAATCGCACGACAAGAATTAACAAGGTGAAGTTTTCCTAACTCAGTAGCCTCTGCGGGATAAATACAGACGTCTCCGTACCGATCCCTCAGACTCTACTGAGCTTGTCCGTGAGTTATGAGACCTGAGTAACCTAGTGCTCTGATACCAACTTGTCACGACCCAGATTTCCCACCATCGGGTGTCGTAATGGCGCCTACTATCGGAGCTAGGCAAGACAAATATTTAAAACACCTTTCCTGCTTTCTTTCAAACAATATAATAAACGAGACAAAATTTAAGCGGAAGACTTTAAATCTAAAGCAACTGAAAACTAAAAGTGCGGAAGTTTAATACACATCACTACCCAAGGTCTGGTGTCACTAGCTTACAGACTACTACGGAATACTACAAACAATGTCTGAAAGGAAATACATCATGTTTGTCTAATACAAGATGAACAAACGAAAAACATGGAAAGGAACTTCGGCCTGCGAATGCCAGCTAGGCTACCTCGAGAGTCCCTGGACTGAAGACAGCTCCCAGAAATCCTACTGCTGTGGTCCGTAAGCTGCTCCCTGGTCTGTGCACAAAAATGCACAGAGTGTAGCATCAGCACAACCGACCTCATGTGCTGGTAAGTGCCTGGCCTAACCCCGACGAAGTAGTGACGAGGCTAGACAGTACCTACCACAATTTACCTGTATAGATATATATACAACAAGTGCAAGAAAACAATAACAAGATAATACAAAGTAAAACTGGGAGGGGACATGCTATCGGGGAGTAACAGATAAAAATGAAATATCGGAAATAAACAGAAGAAACTCCGGTTTCCATGATATATATATATATATATATATATATATATATAAATGAAATATCGGAAATAAGTAGAAGAGACTCCGGTTCCCATGATATATATATAAGTGGACGGCGTGCCACACGATCCCATAATATCATATTTAAGTGGACGGCGTGCCACACGATCCCATAATATCATATATAAGTGGACGGCGTGCCACACGATCCCATAATATCATATATAAGTGGACGACGTGCCACACGATCCCATAATATCATATATAAGTGGACGGCGTGCCACACGATCCCATAATATCATATATAAGTGGACGGCGTGCCACACGATCCCATAATATCATATATAAGTGGACGGCGTGCCACACGATCCCATAATATCATATATAAGTGGACGGCGTGCCACACGATCCCATAATATAGTTCATAATATCTGACTTCATATAGTAGACCCCTTCAGGGGAGAATAACAACTCAATACCTTTAACCCGGCAAGGGTACAACTAACAGCCCAAAATATCCCGACAAGGGAGAATATATATATCAGTCTATACATCCCGGCAAGGGAGTATTCACAACACATTCTCCTTTTTAAATCCATTCTTCCTCAACTAACACATTCATGTTCAAGCTAACGCTCCAAAAGTACACCAATCACAATTTACCTCAACCGTTCACATTATATGAAACTCATCAAATAAACAAGGAGCTTGTGTCACATTATTCGAATTAAAAGCAATCAAGACTCACGGTCATGCTAGACTCCGGTGCATAGATAACCGTCACCATGCCTATACACCGTACTCCACATTAGCAAGTAGCAAATATCATCCTAATCATATTCCCTCAAGCCAAAGTTGGAACAAACACTTACCTCGAATGCTCCAAACTCAACTCACGCTTCTAGTATAGCTTTACCTCTTGATTCCACCACCAATCCGCTCGAATCTAGTCATAAGTTACTTAATCACATTAATAATTATTAAATGAATCATCCCCAATGCATGAAAATAGATTTTTCAAGGTTTTTCCCAAAAAGGTCAAAAATACCCCCAGATCCACGTGGTCGAAACTCGAGGTTCGGACCAAAACCCGGTTACTCATTCCCCCATGAATCCAAATATATGATTTCTTTTTAAATCGGACCCCAAATTGAGGTCCAACTTCTCAATTTGTAGAAAACCTAGGTTCTACCCAAAACACCCAATTTTTCCCATGAAAATCTTTGATTTGAAGTTGAAATTATGTTAAAAGATATTAAGGAATAAAGAAATTAAGTTAGAAATCACTTACCAATCGTTTTGAAGAAGAAAAGTTGTTTGGAAAATCGCCTCTTAGGTTTTGGGTTTTTGAAAAATGGAAAAATGACTAAAAATCCCGAATTTATACATTTTTCTGGGGGCTGGCGCGGACCGCACAGAAATGCACCGCGGCCGCGCCGAGGGAGGGGAGAAGTGGGCTCTCTCTGAACCCACCCAGCGCGGACCGCACTGATTTGGTGCGCGGCCGTGCTGGTCGACCCTCTAAACCCCACCACGCGGACCGCACAGAAAAGCATCGCGGCCGCGTGGCTGCCAGCGCGGACCGCGCGGAAATGGCCGTGGCCGCGCTGGGCCTGCAACATCTGAACCTGTATATTTTTTTCTAAGTCTAAGACCTCCCGGGCCCCATTCAAAACTCACCCGAGCCCTCGGGGCTCCAAACCAAACATGCACACAACCTTAAAAACATCTTACGGACTTACTCGTGCGATCAAATCGCCAAAATAACATCATATACATAGGATCAAGTCTCAAACACATGATTTTCTTTCTTCAACTTTCATAACTCAAATTCTCCATTTTTAGTCCGAAACACGTCATATGACGTCCGTTTTTAGCCAAACTTTATAGATAGTGCTTAACACATATTTAAGACTTGTACCGGGCGTCGGAACCAAAATACGAGCCCGATACCTATATTTTCTAACCCCTTTTCATTTCAAATTTTCATATCAAATTTCAGAAAAACAATTTCTTTCAAAAATTCATTTCTCGGGCTTGGGACCTCAGAATTTGATTCCGGGCACACGCCCAAGTCTCATATTTTTCTACGGACCCTCCGGGACCGTCGAATCATAGGTCCGGGTCCGTTTACCCAAAATGTTGACCGAAGTCAACATTATGCATATTAATACCAAAATTCATCAAATGTTTCACATAATTCACATATTCTAACATCAAAACTTTCCGGCTACGCGCCCGAACTGCGCACGCCAATCGAGGCAACTAAAAGCAAGGTTTTCAAGGCCTCGAAAGCGCGGAACAAGGAAGGACTACGGTGATGACCCTTCGGGTCGTCACAAAAGGTGATATACTCCACCTCTTGTAAGTCTCACGACCCAATCACCCCCCCTTCCATGTAATTCTCCATTTCTTTAATTAAATGAGCATTCATCAATAATATCTCTTGATAATGGTAATACCACTTCTACTGCTTCTCCTAAAGTTCATGGAAAAAATCAGCTAGCTAGGATATACATTACTATTAGAAATAAGTTTGATGCTTTGATTCCTCCGCCAAATCTAGATATATTAGACAAAACTAATATTGGTATTAACGAATTAAGCTGCATGGCTAATGACATGACAGAAAACCAAGGTATAAATGTACAAATGGCAAATATAAAAGACAACCAACTAAAAGATATGCAAACCAATAATTCCCTACCTAAGGTTAATGAAACCCTAAGCAACCCTATCAACATGCATAATAACCTCTCCAAACCACGCCATCTTCCAAATGACCCTCTAATCACCTCTAATGATAATAATTTAGCTTGCATGGGGGATAATCCTCCTCTTTTAAATGACATACACGTGTCCATGCAACTTTTGGATAACACACAAATGGCTAATGCATCCAACCACGTCTCAACTACACAATCTAACCAAAATCTTTTAAATCACACTCCTCCAAGCAACTACAAAGATATACAAATAGACCTTACTATAGTTAGCTACCCTAGTCCATTGGTGAGCTCAATACCAGTCGAAGAAAATCCAATACACTCCCAAAATATAATCCACCAACACTCCTTTAAAAATGCCAAGGATCCTAATCTCACAGAGAAGGAGGTTCCGCGTAGTCCAAATATTGAGACATCAACGTGCTCTAAACATGTCAAATCTACCTCTTCCACCACCCACTCAAACAAACAACCAAATATTCTTCATTCAATCCCCACTACCCCAAGATCATCAACCCCCACTACCCCAAGATCATCAACCCCTCTCATGGGTGGTACAAGTACTAATGGGGCATGCAATAACATTCAATATGGTATTGGATGGCCAAGAGACAATGATTGTCCTCCAGAACTCTCACTTTCTAGCCCAACTAGTGTCAGAGGGAATGCACATGGCAGTGAACAATTACCTCAACCATGTGTGGATGAACAACATCCTTCATTCTCTTGCTCATTTGATGAACTTAAGTCAAGCTCAAGCCATGAGAAATCAGTGGAGCTTACCACCCATTTCAATCCTATCCAAAATCACAATGTCCAAGTGGAACTTCCATTCTTTCCCCCAGGGAAAATCACAAATATGAATCCCATCTTCATGCCCTGGTCCCTCCCAGTGGACAATGCACAAGTTCAACCAAATCCCTACATGCAAGTCCCTCCCCATGCAAATCCAGATTAATAACAACATCTACCAAATATCCCACTACAAATGCCGCAACCTATTCCACCACCAGTACCACATCCAGCTCCACATGCTCAACCCCCTTCCAATGCACCAGAACCAGAAAATGTTCGTATGGAGGAAGAAGAGGAGATAAATCTCAGTCCTAGAATTTTCAAGTCTCAACGAGGTAAAAGTATTTCTTTTCAGGGATCTACTAGAAAAGAGATATGTTCTCAATTGCCCTCCAGCACTTTACAAGTGTTCAATGGATGTGAGGCCCCCTCAGGATCCTATGGTGGGGAACCATGCAATGATTCTAGTACCCTCACTAAGGAGGAACCTAGTGCTGCAAGCTTAGATGGACAATGGTCCAACAAACAACCATGCAATAATGTTTAGGCCTACTAATATTATAATATGGAATATCCGTGGAGGAAACAATGAGAACTTCAAGGTTAATTTTAGAGAAATGATTGATACACATATGCCATGCATGGTTACACTGTTGGAAACGAGAATGGAAAATCACATCTCCCTTCTTAGTGACTTTGCCTTCTTTGAGATGATTGAAGTTCCAAGTGCTGGTCAATCTAGAGGCATGGTGATCCTCTGGGATTCTAGTGTTGTTAAGGTTCATAACTTTGTTAGGAGAAATCAGGAGATTCATGCAACTATTGAGGTAATCCTCTCTCATTCCACTTGGCTTTTTTCTTCTATCTATGCTAGCACTAAGACTGATAAAAGACGGGAATTATGGAATAATCTAGAAAATATTAGTAATAGCTACAATGGTACTTGGTTATTAGGGAGGGGGGGGAACTTTAATGATATCCTTAGTACAAATGATAAGCTGGGAGGTAACCCCATTAACCGTAGGCGTAGCAACTCCTATTTGAAATGGCATAAACAATTGTCACTTATTAGTTCTGGGTTATAAAGGACCAAAGTATACTTGGTCTAATCATAGGAAGAAATCTAATGGTTTAATTATGGAGAGACTAGATAGAGTTTTTGTTAATAAAGAGTGGTTATCCCTATATCCTAAGGCAGTAGTGATCCACCTTCCTAAAACTCATTTCGACCATAACCCCTTGTTACTCAATCTCTCCCCTAAAATGTGAATCAGTTTAGTAAACCTTTTCGTTTGGAAACTATTTGGTGTAGACATCCGGACTTTATTAATTTAGTGAAATACTGTTGGACTAATAATAATGTTATTGGTGCCCAAAAAACCTTTAGAGATAAGGTTATCATTTGGAAAAATGAAACTTTTGGTGACATTTTAAAAAAGAAAAGAAGAATTCTCGCTAGGCTAAGTGGAATCCAATCTTCCCCTAATTACCATGCAAGCCATTTCTTGCAAGATCTAGAGACAAAATTGCAGCATGAATATAACTCTATTTTAAAAATAGAACATGAATTCTAGAAACTACGATCTAGAATAAATTGGCTCAACGAGGGTGAGGCTAATACCAAGTTCTTTCATATTATGGCCTCTAATCGTAAACGACGTAATGCAATTATGTACTGCACTAATGATAATGGGGACTGGATCTCGGATCCAAAGCAAATTCTAGACCATACCCTATCCTTCTTTAGGGATGCCTTTATGATTTCTAAAATTTCCTGCCCTAACAACATTAACATAGGTGATGCCTCCCTTATTAATAAATTAGACCTAAGTAACCTTGATAATCGTCTAAACAATTTGGAAATTACTAAAGCTATATTTTCTTTTAAACCCTTTAAGGCTCCTGGCCCGGATGTCATCCATCCTTTTTTTTAATCAGAAGTATTGGCATATCATTGGTAATTCTATAATAAACTTCTGTCACAAGGTCTTCAAATCCCAATCACTTCCAAATGGTATCAATGATACATTTGTTTGTCTCATTCCTAAGTTTCCCAATGCAAACAACCTCAAAAATTTTCAACCTATTGATCTTTGTAACACCTCCTACAAGATAATTACTAAAATCATTGTTAATATGATAAAACCATTTCTTCCTTATATTATTAGTCCCATGCAATCTAGCTTTATCAAAAATAAAAGAGCATGCGATAATGCCATTATTATCCATATGAATAATCTTCGTAGAACAAAAAAATCTAACTTTGATATGATAATCAAATTAGATTTGGAAAGGCGTTTGATAGATTGGAATGGTCTTTTGTGCATAAGACTCTTATATATTTTCAATTTCCTCCGAAGTTATCTCGTCTAATCATGCTTTGCATTTGTACTAGCTCTATGGGCATCATAGTGAATGGTGCTAGAATTTTTTTTTCCAACCTAGTCGAGGTATTCGTTAGGGTGATCCCAAATCTCCATATATATTCATTCTTTGCCTTGAACTTCTTTCAAGACTAATAAACCATCAAGTAGACACATTACGATGGGATCCAATCTATTTTAGACATAAAGACCCCTCTTTTTCCCATATTCGTTTTGCTGACAATATAACCCTAATGGGAAAAGCAAACAAAAGACTAGTCATTGCATAAAATCATGCATGGATTTTTTTTTGCGATGAATCTGGGCTAGCCATTAACACCTCTAAATCAAGGATTGTCCTACCTAAGTAGTCTCAGGGGGGCCTATTTCGTGTACTGTGCGAATGCAGTATTAAATGTGCGATCGCGAAGCTTCGTCTGGGCAAGCTGTGCGAACGCACTCCCTTCTGTGCGAACGCGTATCATTAAAATAGGCCTAGGGGAGGGGAGGGAAAGTACTCTATGCGATCTCCCCACCCCCCACGCGAATGCACTACCCAGTTTTCCCTACCCTATGCGAACGGATGCTTTTGAGTGCGAACGCATAGGTCAATTTTCCAGCTAATATAAATACTCTTTTAAAAATGGGCAGACCTTCTTCTTCACCATAGTATTGAGGTTTACAACCCTAAGAACGATTTTCTTCAACAATTGTCATCCCCAAGTAATAGGTAATCAATTCTAAACCTTGTTTTTTCAATTCCTTACTGTTTTTCATCACTTTTAAAGCAAAAACTAAGAATTTTTATGGTAGAGATTAGGAATTTGGGTAGAGTTAGGACTTTTTGAATAATTGGAATTTAGACCTCGTTTTAGGGTCGGATTTGAAACTAATTGCATATTCGGGCTCGTGGGTGAATGGGTGATTGGGTTTTGGTCCGAACCTCGAGTTTCGACCAATGGGGTGGGGGGTCGATTTTTGACTTTTTGGGGAAAATGATAGAAAACCTATAATTAAGCATTGAGTATGAATTCTTTAGCATTTATTAATGTTGTTAAATCAATTTGGACTAGATACGAGTTATTTGGAGGCAAATTCTAAAGGAAAAGCGGTGTTTGAGGCTTGAGTTGACCGTGAAAGTTTGAGGTAAGTGTTTAGTCTAACCTTAGCTTAAGGGATTAAGAGTTGTGTCTTATTTGCTATGTGTTAACTGTAGAGTACGTATAGGCATGGTGACGAGTATCTATACATTGGCATCAAGCATGCCCGTGAGTCTTGCATTGTAGTTGTTATGACTCCGTTGTAGTTTATTCGTGCTTCATATGAGGATTATCATTATTGTTCCCTTGCCGAGATGTTGTTGTCATATTATTGTTCCCTTTCCGGGATGTTGGTGTTATATTATTGTTCCCTTGCCGGGATGTTGTTGTTATATTATTATTTCCTTGCCGTGAATCTTTTATGATTGGTGTTGATAAATGAAAAGGGAGCGGATTGCACGCCTGCAACGATACTATATGAAATGGGAGCGGGTTGTACGCCTGCAACGGTACTATATGAAATGGGAGCAGATAGCACGCCTGCAATGGTACTATATGAAATGGGAGCGGGTTGCACGCCTGCAACAATATTATATGAAATGGGATCGGGTTGTACGCCTGCAACGATATTACATGTGTACTTGTTTCTTATTTCCTTATCTTTTGCTAGTAATTGATTTATGGCATTCCTTACATTTCTCTATTGTTATTCTATTGTTATCTGTTACTCCCCGCAACATGTTTCCCCGCCCAACTTTAGCTGTAATTTATTTGCTTTTATTTTTGTTGTATATGATTTAACTGCACAGGTTTATTTGGTAGTCTGGTCCTAGCCCTGTCACTACTTCGCCGAGGTTAGGCTACGCACTTACCAGCACATGTGGTTGGTTTTGCTGATATTACACTCTGCACTGTGTGCAGATACTGATACCGGAGCATTTGGATCGTAGCCGAGGTAGTCCTGCAGACGTCCGCGACCTTATTTGTAGTATTCTTAGATAGTCCATGACTTGTAACACCAAATTCTGGGTAGTATTGTATTTCAGATTTTTGTAGTAATGTTCGGTTAAGCTATTAAATTTTCGTCTTCCGTATTTCTGGTTATTTAGTTTATCCCGCTAATTAATCATTTATTACTTTGAATTGTCAAACATACTTAATAAAAAGAGGTAATGATTTTATAATATTCGGCTTGCCTAGCTTCCACGAGTAGGCGCTATCACGACTCCCGAGGGTAGGAAATCCGGGTCGTGACAAGTTGGTATCAGAGCTCTAGGTTACATAGGTCTCACAATTCACGGACAAGCTTAGTAGAGTCTGAGAGATCAGTACGGAGACATCTGTATTTATCCCCCAGAGGCTATAGAGTTAGGAAAACTTCACATCTATTCTTTTTTGTCGTGCGGTTTGGTTTCTCAATGCTAATTGAATTTCTACTCTGTTCTTTCGCAGATGGCGAGAACACGCGCTTCCTCATCCACTAATCAACAGCCCGAGCCCCTAGCAGCAGCTCCTACGAGGGGCAGAGGGCGAGGCCGAGACCGTGATAGAGGCCAAGGTAGGGGCATAGCTCTGCCTAGAGCAGCAGCACCAGTGGTGGAGCCTCAGGTTGAGTTTGATGATAAGGTTGCGGCCCAGGCAGTTTCGGTGGGCCCAACTCAGGTCCTAGAGGGATTCATTGCTACCCCAGTACTCCAAGATGCTCTAGTTCGTCTAGTGGGCCTTATGGAGAGTGTCACCCATGCAGGCTTGCTTCCTATAACACCAACCATCTCTCAGGCTGGAGGAGGAGCCCAGACTCTTGCTACTCGCACTTCGGAGTAGATGACTCCCCACTTTCAGACTCCAGCAGCTCATCCAGTTGGAGCAGTTCAGCTGGGTGTGGTAGCTCAGATCGGTGATGGAGCAACTATGTCTGCTAATGCCTTGTGGAGATTGGACAGGTTCACCAAGCTCTTCACTACCACTTTTAGCGGTGCATCTTCTGAGAATCCCCAGGATTATTTAGACAGTTGTCATGAGGTTCTCAGGAACATGGGGATCATGGAGACCAATGGGGTCAACTTTGCTACTTTTCGCTTATCTAGATCCGCCAAGACTTGATGGAGAGATTATTGTTTGGCTAGACCAGTTGGGTCACCAGCTTTGACTTGGGCTCAGTTTTCTTAGCTCTTTCTGGAAAAGTTTCTTCCTATCACTCAGAGAGAGATCTATCGGAGGCGGTTTGAGCGTCTCCAGTAGGGTTCTATGATTGTTACTCAGTACGAGACCAGATTTATTGCTTTGGCCCATCATGCTCTTCTTATACTTCCCACTGAGAGAGAGAGAGTGAGGAGGTTCATTAAGGGACTCGTTCAGCCTATTCGACTTCATATGGCTAAGGAGATAGGGAGCGAGATTTCCTTTCAGGATGCGGCTAATATGTCCATGAGGGTTGATATGGTTCTATTACAGGGAGGTGGTTAGGGGTCTGACAAGAGGCCTCATCATTCAGGCAGATTCAGTGGTGCCTCATCTGGAGGCAGGGATTCGTATGGTAGAGGCGATCCTCCTATGCCTTTTTAGTCAGCACTTCAGGCTTCTCACGGTGCCTCAGGTAGCCTTGGTTCTCATATGCAGTATTCCGATCAGTAGTCTTATAGTGCATCGCTAGCTCCTATCAGTGCACCTCCACTTCAGAGTTTTTAGGGCCGTCAGTCCCAACAGCCGAGGGCTTGTTTTACTTGTGGCACACGAGGCATATTGCTAGATTTTGCCCTTAAGCACCGAGCAGTTCTCAACACTAGGGTTCCCGTGCCATGGTTCAGGCACCGAGTGTTCCACCGCCCGCCCAGCCAGCTAGAGGTGGAGGTAGGGGTGCTAGAGGTAGAGGTAGAGGTAGAGGTATCAGAGGTGGAGCTCAGGCTGCTAGAGGTGGAGGCCAGCCAGCAGGAGGCCATCCCAGAGATGTAGTTCAGGGTGGTGGGGCCCATACCTGATGTTATGCTCTTCCATCCATGCCTGAGGCTAAGGCTTCCGATGCAGTTATCATAGGTACTATTCTGTTTTGTAGTAGGGATGCTTCAGTGCTATTTGATCCAGGGTCTTCATACTCCTTTGTGTTATCTTATTTTGCACCATATTTGATTATGCCTAGTGATTCTTTGAGTGCTCCTGTATATGTGCCTACACCGGTGGGTGATTCTATTATGGTAGATCGTGTCCATCATTCTTGTATAGTTGTGATTGGGGGTCTTGAGACCCGAGTAGACTTATTACTTCTGGACATGGTTGATTTTAATGTCATATTGGGGATGGACTGGTTATCACCTTACCATGCGATCTTGGACTGTCATGCCAAGACTGTGACCTTAGCTTTGCCGGGGTTGCTTAGTTTAGAATGGAGAGGGAATCCTGGGTCATTCTACCTGTAGTGTTATCTCATATGTAAAGGCTCGGCGTATGGTCGAGAAGGGGTGTTTGGCCTATTTGGCATATGTTCATGATTCTAGTACTGAGGTTCCTTCTATGGATTCTGTGCATGTTGTTCGTGAGTTTCCTGAGGTATTTCCTTCAGACCTGCCGGGTATGCCACCCGATAAGGATATTAACTTCTGCATTAATTTGGCTCCGAGCACTCAACCCATTTCTATTCCGCCATATCGTATGGCCCCACCTAAGTTGAAAGAATTGAAGGAGCAGTTGTAAGACTTGCTTGAGAAAGGCTTCATTAGACCTAGTGTCTCGCCTTGGGGTGCGCCAGTGCTGTTTGTTAAGAAGAAGGATGGATCGATGCGAATGTGTATAAATTACCGACAGTTGAACAAGGTTAAAATCAAGAACAAGTATCCATTACCGAGGATTAATGATTTGTTTGATCAGATTCAGGGTGCCAAGGTATTTTTGAAGATTTACTTGAGATTTGGCTACCATCAGTTGAGGATTAGGGCATCCGATGTCCCTAAGACAGCTTTTCGTACTCGGTACAGGCATTATGAGTTCTTGGTGATGTCATTTGGGTTGACAAATGCCCCACAACTTTTATGGATTTGATAACCGAGTGTTCAGGCCTTACTTGGATTCATTCGTGATAGTCTTCATCGATGATATTTTGATTTATTCCCGCAGCCGGAAGGAGCATGAGTAGCACTGAGAGTTGTTCTTCAGACTTTGAGAGATAGTCAGTTGTATGTTAAGTTTTCGAAGTGAGAGTTTTGGTTGGGGTCAGTTACTTTCTTGGGTCATTTTGTTTTAGTAGAGGGTATTCAGGTGGATTCAAAGAAGATAGAGGCAGTCAAGGACTGACCTAGACCCGCATCAGCTATAGAGATCTGGAGTTTCTTGGGTTCGGCAGGCTATTGTCGTCGGTTTGTGGAGGGGTTTTCATCTATTGCAGCCCCGATGACCAGGTTGACCCAGAAGGGTGCCCAGTTCAGGTGGTCGAACGAGTGTGAGGCGAGCTTTCAGAAGTTCAAGATAGCTTTGACTACGGCGCTGGTGTTGGTTTTGCCTACAGGTTCAGGGCCATATACAGTTTATTGTGATGCATCTCGTATTGGACTTGGCGCAGTGTTGATACAGGATGGCAAGGTCATTGCTTATGCTTCGCGTTAGTTGAAGATTCATAAGAAGAACTATCCGGTCCATGATTTGGAGATAGCAGCCATTGTTCACGCGTTGAAGATTTGGAGGCATTATCTGTATGGCATGACATGTGAGGTGTTCACGGATCACAAGAGTCTATAGTATTTGTTCAAGCAGAAGGAGTTAAATTTGAGGCAGAGAAAGTGCTTGGAGCTATTAAAAGACTATGATATCACCATCTTATATCATCCGGGGAAGGCCAATGTGGTGGCCGATGCTTTGAGTAGGAAGTCAACCAGTATGGGCAGTCTTGCGTATATTCCGGTCGGTGAGAGACCGCTTAATTTGGATGTTCAGGCTTTGGCCAATCAGTTCGTGATGTTGGATGTTTCTAAGCTCAGCCATGTATTAGCTTCCATATTCGCTCGTTCTTCTTTATTGGAGCGTATCTGGGATCAGTAGTATGATGATCCTCATTTATGTGTCCTTAGAGATACGGTGCAGCACGGTGGTGCCAAGTAGGTTACATTAGAAGATGATGGGGTTTTGAGGCTATAGGGTCGAGTTTATATGCCTAATGTGGGTGGACTCCGAGAGTTGATTTTAGAGGAGGCCCATAGTTCCCCGCACTCTATTCATCCGGGCACCGCTAAGATGTATCAGGATTTGCGGCAGCACTATTGGTGGAGGAGGATGAAAAAGGATATTGTTGCGTATGTGGCGCAGTGTTTGAATTATCACTAGGTAAAGTACGAGCATCAGAGACCTGGCAGTTTGTTTCAAAGGATTGAGCTTCCCGAGTGGAAGTGGGAGCGTATCACTATAGACTTTGTAGTTGGACTCCCATGGACTCAGAGGAAGTTCGATGCAGTGTGGGTTATTGTTGATAGGCTGACCAGGTCAGCGCATTTCCTTCCTATGGCAGTCTCCTATTCTTCCGAGAGGTTAGCTGAGATCTATATCCGGGAAATTATTCATCTTCATGGTGTGACCGTGTCTATCATTTTTGATCGAGGTACGCAGTTTACCTCGCATTTTTGGAGAGCAGTTCAGCGTGAGTTGGGCACACGGATCGAGTTGAGCACAACATTTCATCCTTAGATGGACGGGCAGTCCGAGCGTACTATTCAGATTTTGGAGGATATGCTCCGAGCTTGTGTCATTGACTTTAGAGGCTCGTGGGATTAGTTTTTGCCTATAGCAGAGTTTGCCTACAACAACAGTTACCAGTCAAGCATTTAGATGGCTCCTTATGAGGCTTTATATGGTAGGCGGTGTCGGTCGCCGTTAGATGGTTTGAGCCGGGAGAGGCTCGGTTGTTGGGTACGGATCTAGTGTAGGATGCCTAGGACAAGGTAAGGATCATTCAGGATAGGGTTTGTACAGCTCAGTCCAAGCAAAAGAGTTATGTCGACCGTAAGGTTTGTGATGTGGCATTAATGGTTGGCGAGCGAGTGTTGCTTCGGGTGTCGCCTATGAAGGGCGTGATGAGATTTGGAAAAAGGGCAAGCTTAGCCCTAGGTTCATTGGCCCATTTGAGATTCTTGATCGAGTGGGAGAGGTGGCTTATAGACTTGCGTTGCTACCGAGTTTATCAGCCGTGCATCCAGTGTTTTATGTGTCCATGCTTCGGAAGTATCACGATGATCCATCCCACGGGTTAGACTTCAGTACTGTCCAATTGGACAAGGACTTGTCAGATGAGGAGGAGCCGGTAACTATTCTAGACCGGCAGGTTCGTCAGTTGAGATCGAAGAGTTTCCCTTCTATTCGTATTCAGTGGAGAGGTCAGCCTGCTGAAGCATCGACCTGGGAGTCCGAGTCCGATATGCTGAGGCGTTATCCCCATCTTTTCTCCGACTCATGTACTTTCTTCTTATGTTCGTTCGAGGACGAACGGTTGTTTTAGAGGTGGAGGATGTGATGCCCCGAAAGGTCATTACTTGTTTTAGAAACAAATTTTGTGTTTCGAGGCCTTAAAACCTCCTTTTACATCACCTCGATTTGCGTGCATGGTCCTGACGTATATCTGGAAAGCTTTTATGTGAAAATATGAGAAATAGAAATTTCTAGAGTTAAAATTTGATTATGGTTGACTTTGGTCAACATTTTGAGCAAACAGACTTGAATCTATGTTCCGACGATCTCGGGAGGTCCGCAGTAAAATGTGAGACTTGGGCGTATGCCCGAAAATGAATTCCGAGGTCCCAAGCCTTAGAAATCAATTTTTGAATGAAATTGTTTTGCTAAATTATTTATGAAACAAAGAAAAGAATTTTTTGTTTGAAACCATTGGTATCGGGCCCGTATTTTGGTTCCGGAGCCCGGTATAAACTTGTTATAGTATTTAAATGATAACTGTGAAATTTGGTGAAAAATGGAGTTTATTTGATGTGATTTGGACATTCGGTTGAAGAGTTATGAACTTTAAGTGTTCTTGATGAAAATGATGAGCTTTGAGGTTTAATTCATAGTTTACATGTTATTTTCATGATTTAATTGCACGAGCAAGTCCGTATGATGTTTTTAGACTTGCGTGCATGTTTGGTTTGGAGCCCCGAGGGCTCGGGTGAGTTTCAGATAGGGGTCGGAGTGTTTTTGGACTTAGAAATCTGGTGTTTTTGCTGTTTGCTGGTGTCCAGGTTTTTGTGCTATGCGATCGCATAGGTAGGTTTGCGATCGTATAGTGTAGTCTCAGGGGGCCCTATTTTGTGTACTGTGCGAACATATCATTAAGTGTCTGATCGCGAAGCTTCATCTGGGCAAGCTGTGTGAACGCGTATAATTAAAACAGGCCCGGGGGAGGGGAGGGCCAGTACTCTATGCGATCGCACCCCCCTCCGCGATCGCGATTCCCAGTTCCCCTTACCCTATGCGAACACATGCTTTTGAGTGCGAATGCATAGGTCTGTTGCCCAGCTAATATAAATACTCTTTTAAAAATAGGCAGACCTTCTTCTTTACCATATTTTCGAGGTTTACAGCCCTAAGAACGATTTTCTTCAACAATTTATTATCCCCAAGTCATAGGTAATCAATTCTAAACTTTTTTCTTTCAATTCCTTATTGTTTTTCATCACTTTTAAAGCAAAAGCTAAGAATTTTTATGGTATAAATTAGAAATTTGGGTAGAGTTAAGGCTTTTTGAATAATTGGAATTTAGATCTCGTTTTGGGGTTGAATTTTGAAACTAATTGCATCTTCGGGCTCGTGGGTGATCGGGTTTTGGTTCGAACCTCGAGTTTCGACCAAGCGGGCCCGAGGTCGATTTTTGACTTTTTGGAAAAAATGATGGAAAACCTATAATTAAGCATTGAGTATGAATTTTTTAGCATTTATTAATGTTGTTAAATCAATTTGGACTAGATACGAGTTATTTGGAGGCGAATTCTAAAGGAAAAGCGGTGTTTGAGGCTTGAGTTGGCCGTGAAAGTTTGAGGTAAGTGTTTGGTCTAACCTTAGCTTGAGGGATTAGGAGTTGTGTCTTATTTGCTATGTGTTAACTGTAGAGTATGACGTATAGGCATGGTGACGAGTATCTATACGTCGGTGTCAAGCATGCCCGTGAGTCTTGTATTGTAGTTGTTATGACTCCATTGTAGTTTATTCGTGCTTCATATGAGGATTATCATTATTGTACCCTTGCCGGGATGTTGTTATCATATTATTTTTCCCTTGCCAGGATATTGGTATTATATTATTGTTCCCTTGCCGGGATGTTGATGTTATATTATTGTTCCCTTGCTTGGATGTTGTTGTTATATTATTATTTCCTTGCCGGGATTCTTTTATGATTGGTGTTGATAAATGAAAAGGGAGCGGGTTGCACGCCTGCAACGGTGCTATATGAAATGGGAGCGGGTTACACGCCTGCAACGGTACTATATGAAATGGGAGCGGGTTGCACGCCTGCAACGGTACTATATGAAATGTGAGGGGGTTCATGCCTGCAACGGTACTATATGAAATGGGAGCGTGTTGCACGCCTGCAATGGTATTATATGAAATGGGATCGGGTTGCACGCCTGCAACGGTATTACATGTGTACTTGTTTCTTATTTCCTTATCTTTTGCTGGTAATTGATTTATAGCGTTCCTTACATTTATCTATTGTTATTCTATTGTTATCTGTTGCTTCCCGCAGCATGTTTCCCCGCCCAACTTTAGCTGTAATTTATCTGCTTTTATTTCCGCTGTATATGATTTAACTGCACAGGTTTATTTTGTAGTCTGGTCCTAGCTTCGTCACTACTTCGCCGAGGTTAGGCTAGGCACTTACCAGCACATGGGGTCAGTTTTGCTGATACTACACTCTGCACTGTGTGCAGATACGATACTAGAGCGTTTGGACCGCAGTGAGGGTGCTGTCTTCAGTCCATTCAGGCGACCCGAGGTAGTCCTGTAGACGTCCGTAGGCCTTGGCGTCTCCTACTATCATTTCTCTTTCTGTTTTACTTATTCAGAGATAGATTTGTGTATTTCCATTCAGACATTATTTGTAGTATTCTTAGATAGTCCGTGACTTGTGACACCAAATTCTAGGTAGTATTGTATTTCAGATTTTTGTAGTAATGTTCGGTTAAGCTATTAAATTTTCGTCTTCTGCATTTCTGGTTATTAGTTTATCCCGCTGTTTAATCATTTATTACTTTGAATTGTCAAACATGCTTAATAAAATGGAATGATGATTTTATAATATTCGGCTTGCCTAGCTTCCACAAGTAGGCGCCATCACGACTCCCGAGGGTGGGAAATCTGGGTCGTGACATAAGCTCCTCTCTAAAGACAACTCTATTTCCAAGCCTTTTGAGTGGATTTGGCACATTCATTGCCCAAATAAATTAAAGTTTTTCCTTTGGCAATGCATGAACAATCGTATTCCTTGTAGAGCCTACCTAGTCAAAATAGGAATCAATATTGATTCTACCTGTACAATTTGCAAATCTGGGGTAGAGGACATTCAACACATTTTAATAAATTTTCCAGTTTCTAACCATCTCTGGAAAAAAATGGGTCTTCCCCCTATAAACATTATGAATGACACAAATTGGCTAGTTAAGTTGAGAGATATTTTTATTAAAAATTGTAACTTTCAGATAAAGTGGACCACCCTATTTCCATTCTCCATATGGGAATTATGGAAAAACAGAAATCATAGCAATATTAACAATCTTGAAAACTATATGGAATTAGGGAAAATTATCCATCCATCATGGGAATTCACTTTCTTCACTGAAAAAAATCCTTTTGTGGAAAAAACTATAAATATTGAGATCAGTTGGAATAAACCTACTAATGGTATGATCAAATTAAACTGTGATGGTGCCTTTTCTAGTAACAACAATTCAGTTGCACTCGGTAGAGTATTTCGAAATAGCAAAGGGGATTGGATTGTGGGTTACCACAAATCAAGCCAAGCAATTTTTCCTACTCATACAGAGCTGTTGGCTTTGCTAGAAGGACTAAAAATTGCAAAGGAAATGAACTTCCTTAATATGTAAATTGAAATCAACTGTACGGATGTCATCAAACTTATTTATGAGGATAACACTAACTTCTCTTATATTGTTTCTGAATGCATATGGTTAATACACCAATTGAAGCTCCCACAACTAAAACATAGTTTCAGGGAAGGAAATGAGGTGGCACATTTAATGGCCAAGCAAGCTACCAAGAACCCACCAACATCTAAATATTTTTACCATGCTTGTCCACCTTTTTTTTGTCGAACAAGAAGTGATCAAGAACAAGCATGGAGTTTGTAATAGTGTTAGGAGTATTTCCAAAAAAGTTTGTAACTATTTGGCCACTATAGACAACAGTAATGTCCTAAAAATATCTACTATGCCTTTGTAGTTTTTATTATGTTCTCAGTAATATAATATATCCAGATGCTGCGTTCAAAAAAAATTGGAACCACATCATCCTTGACTACCTCCCAACACTTGTTGAAGAAAGCCATTGAGAACCTATCAGGACCAGGTGCTTTGTCTCCTGCACATGCCCTCACTATGAGTATATATTTAAGTCTCTAAAAACTTCACCAAACGAGAGGAGTTTTTATTTATAAATATCTATGGCGAAATTAGGGAATAATCAAGATAAATGCACAACCAGGTAGGACAATTTTAATACAACTTTCATATAACATTCATACAAAAATAATACAACTACAAATAGAATATAATTGAAATACAATTTTCATACTACTTTGGTATAATTTTGATAAATATTAGTAATAATTTTATGTGAAAAGAGAGTATTTATAACTTAAATATAAATTTCATACAATGATTCATATAGTATACAACTTGTTTCCAATTTTCTCACAACATTCAAACAAAAAAATACAGCTACAACAAAATACAATTTTAATACAATTTGCATACAAATTTCTGTCACGGCCCAAATTTCAACATGTCGTGATGGCGCCTATCACAGCACTATGAAAGCCGACAAGCACAAAATAACTGCGTATTTTAATGTAAAAGCATGATATATTGAGTTTAACCGTAAAAATCCCATAAATAACTGAAAAACATAACTGTGACTTAAGTACAAAATCCCCAAAGATCTAGGTGTCATTGAGTACACAAACTACTAAATGACAACACAATCAAAAACTTCTAATACAATTGTCTGAAAATAGAACATTGCTAAATAAACTAAAAAGGAGAAGAATCGAGGTCTGCGGACGCCAAAGCAGCTACCTCAAAAGTCTCCAAGCAGGTAATGCTCCAAGTCTAGCAACCACCGGGTCCATATGTACCTGGATCTGCACACGATGTGCATAGTGTAGTATGAGTACAACCGACCTAATGTACTCAATAAGTAACAAGACTAACCTTGGGGTAAAAGCAGTGACGAGCTTGGATAGGTACAATCCAAATTCAAATAATAATAGTTCGGATATGACAGGAAAATGACATAACTCAGAGAAATCTCGTAATCAGTTGTACACAGTATAGAAATGTAGACATGCTTTCAAATTCAAGAGTTTAGGCTCAATACTGATAAAATAAGCCAAGTATATCTAGCACGAGGAATATTACATCTATATGTCTACATGTCAAATATGCATGTCACATGTAATGCAACATAGTAATAAACTCATATACTCATGCTCTCGGAGTATTCAACCTCACTCAGCACGCTCAATTGCTCGACACTCACACTCAGCATTCAATAGTACCTACACTCACTGCTGGTATGTCAGACTAGAGGGGCGGATCCTTCCCGAGCACTATTATAAGCCAAGATGGCATGCTGCAGCGTGCAGCCTGATCCCATCATGAATCAATAAAGCATGTTGCAGCGTGCAGCCCGATCCCATAAATATCACTCATAATCAGGCCCTCAGTCTCACTCAGTCATCAATCTCTCTAGTTTATCGGGATCACAAACCTCATGCCGATCAGACCAAACAATGATACATGATGTAACAATAAATGATAATAGAGACTGAGACATGAAATGCAAATGATGAATGTGACTGAGTACACGATTGCAATTTAAGCAAATAACTCAACAACAAAAACGACCTCGGTGGGTCCCAACAGTTCCAACATATAGCCTAAATGTCACGACCCTAAATACCCCGGTCGTGATGGTGCCTATCACAGTACTAGGCAAGCCAATCCAACATTTGCCACATCGAATTCTTTTTATTAAAATCATTTTCTAAAACTGATTAAGTCTCAAATTCTTCATATGTAATATATAAATCAACAGAAATGTGCGGAAACCAGTGCGAAGATACACTAACACAGTCCGAATCCGGTGTCACTAGTCATGAGCCTTTAAGTACAACCAAAACACTATCTGAATAATAAAAAATAGTCTGAAATAACAAATTACTAAGATAGGAAGGAGGAAGGCAGGGCTGCGAACGCAGTGCAGCTACCTTGCGATCTCCGGATAGACTCTGAGATTTCTAGAAGCTCTCACTCTGATGCTCGAGCACCTGGATCTGCACACAAGGTGCAAGGAGTAACGTGAGTACTCCAACTTAGTAAGTAACTAAAGTAAATAAAGTCTGAGTGCAGTGACGGGCATTTAAAATCATGTAAGAAATCTCAACAGAAATATCAAGTCAAAATCAACAGTTCAATAGCTAGTTATCTCTTAAAACTCTAGTTTCAATTCAAAATCAGCAGTTCAATAGCCAGTTATCTCTTAAAACTCCAGTTTCAATTCAAAACCTTTGAAAACATTTATTCAATATTTTTCAATAGAGGCTCAGTATAAAAGAAGAGTGAAATCAACAAAATGTCACAAACAAGCCCCTCGAGCAAGGTATCACTCATAAGTATAGCCTCTCGAGCATGCCTTTCAGTCACTCGTGACTCAGCTATTGTCAATCAGTACTCATACTCAGCACTCCAGCTCAATAGATATCTCATAATAATAATAATAATAACCGATGCGGCGTGCAACCCGATCCATAGTTTATAGTCGACTATGCTCACTAGGTGTGTACAGACTACGGAGGGGCTCCTACAGCCCAAGCGTCATATCGTTGTGGCGCGCAACCTGATCCAATATATATATCACTACGGCATGCAGCCCAATCCATATAAGTATCACCGCGGCGTGCAATCGGATCCATATTCTATACATATATAAATATCCTCACCATTAGGTTCTCAAACTGTCTCACCATTAGGCCCTCAACCTCTCTAAGTCATCAACCTCAAGGCCACTCGGGCATATCAGTGAAAATTAGGGAAACTCAGCCCAAACAGTTTTCATATATTAAGAAGTAGAGTGATGAAATCGGATTTAAACAATAAACAGGTAAAACATGATTGAGGATATGCTTTCAAATCAAATAGAGAGAGGAAAGTAGTAAAAATACCCCTAAGGGTCTAAACAGATCGGTACAAAGGCCCCAAACATGGCATTCAACCCAAATTAACAAAACAATTTCTAAACACGTGGATATCATATAGGGTATAACAAAATATGCAACTATACAGTCGCCACAGGACATACCAAGTTACAATCCCTACGGGTGCACGCCCACACGCCTGTCACCTAGCATGTGCATCACCTCATTTATCAATACAGTATGAAATTCCGGGGTTTCATACCCTCATGTCTAGATTTACAATGGTTACTTACCTCAAACCGGATGAAATACTACTCCGAGATGCCCTTGCCTCTCGAGTTGGCCTCAACTCGCGTCGAATCTATACAAAATCAGAATTATAACATCAATATATATTAAGGGAACGAAGCCCATGCAAAAATAATCAATTTACATCAAGAATCCCGAAATTGACCAAACCCGACCACCGGGCCCACGTCTGGAATTTCGATAAAAATCACAAAACTAGAATCCTTACACTCTCACGAATTCATACATACCAAATACATAAAAATCCGACCACAAACGACCCTTCAAATCCTCAAATCAAAGTCTCCAATTTCAAGCCCTAACTCCCCAATTTTAGGCTTTACACTCCACTAGTTTTATGTTTAATTGGGTAGAAATCATCATAGAATCGAGTATTGAGTTCAAAAATCTTACCTCCAAGTGTTTCCCTTCGATTCCCTCTTTAATCCTTCTCAAAAAGCTCCAAATCCGGCCAACAACGGTGGAAATAGACCAAAAATTGCGAAGATGGATATTTAAACATTCTGCCCTGACCGAAAATCCTTCTTCGCGAACGCGGTCAAGGCCTCGCGTTCGCGAAGCACAAAAATTCCATTGACCAAAATCCTCTTTCACGAATGCGACACACTCCACGTGAACGCGATGCTTCCACCTTCCAAGCCTTCGCGAACGCGACTGAACCTATGCGAACGCGAAGCACAAAAATCCTTGGGACCATGCCGCTCCAACTACTCTACGCGAACGCGGGACCAATATCGTGAACGCGAAGGGAAACTGGCCAACCTCACTCAACATCTCTTCGTGAATGCGAGGGTCCTTTCGCGAACGCGAAGAGCAAAACTCTGCCACAGAACTGAAGAAAATCTACAACTTCTAAAAATAAGGATTTGATCCGTTAACCACCCGAAACTCACCTGAGGCCCTCAGGACCTCAATCAAACATGCCAACACATCCCATAACATCATTAAAACTTGTTCCAACCTTCGGAATGCTCATAACAACATCAAAACATCAAATCATCATCGGATTCAAGCCTAAGAATTCCAAAAATTTCCGAATTCCAAATTCGATTAAAACGTTTATCAAAACTCGTCCGAATGACCTAAAATTTTGCACATATGTCAAAAATGACACAACGGACCTACTCCCACTTCCGGAATTCCTTTCCGACCCCTATATCAAAATTTCCACTATCAACCGGAAAACGCCAAAATTCCAATTTTGCCAATTCAAGCCTAAATCTACTCCGGACCTCCAAAACACATTATGATCATGCTCCTAAGTCCCAAATTACCTCACGAAGCTATCCGAATCATAAAAACCAAATTCCGTGATCGTTTACTCACAAGTCAACTTCCGATTGACTTTTCCAACTAAAAGGCCAACTTAAGAGACTAAGTGCCTCATTTCTCTACAAAACCCCTCCGAATCTAAACTAACCAATAAGACGTGATGAAATACAACTGAGCAACATATAAAGAAGGAGAAATGGTGAAAACAGAGCGGCAACTCATGAAACGACCGGCCGGGTCGTTACATCTTTCCCCTCTTAAATAAACATTCATCCTCGAACGAGTCAAGAAACATACCTAAAGCCTCAAATAGGTGAGGATATCTGCTCCGCATATCCCGCTCGGTCTCCCAGGTAGCCTCCTCCACGGGCCGACCTCTCTACTGCACTTTCACTAAAGCTATACCCTTTGATCTCAACTTTCGAAATTGACGCTCCAAAATAGCCACTGGCTCCACATCATAAGTCAAATCATCATCTAACTTAACCGTGATGAAATCCAAGACATGAGATGGATCACCAATATATTTCCGAAGCATAAAAACATGAAATATCGGATGCACACTCGACAAGATGGGTGGCAAAGCAAGTTCATAAGCCACCTCCCCAATCCTCCGAAGCACCTCAAAAGGCCCAATGAACCGGGACTCAATTTACCCTTCTTCCCAAATCTCATAACACCCTTTATGGCTGAAACCTTCAGTAGAACCTTCTCTCCAACCATGTAAGACACATCACGGACCTTCCTGTCAGCATAACTCTTTTGTCTTGACTGCACTGTACGAAAGCACTCCTGAATCACCTTCACCTTGTCCAAAGAATCCTGCACCAAGTGTGTATCCAAAAGCCTAGCCTCAACCGACTCAAACCAACCAACTAGAGATCTACACCGTCTCCCATATAAAGCCTCATATAGAGCCATCTGAATACTCGACTGATAGCTATTATAGTAAGCAAACTCCACGAGCGATAGAAACTGATCCCATGTCCCTCCAAAATCAATAACATAAGTGCTCAATATGTACTCCAATATCTGAATAATGCACTCGGACTACACATCCGTATGAGGGTGAAAAATTGTGCTTAACTCAAGCTGAGTATCCAACTCTCGCTACACGGCCCTCCAAAATTGTGAAGTAAATTGAGTACCTCTATCTGAAATGATGGAAACTAGAACCCCATGCAGGCGAACAACCTCTCGGATATAAATCTCTGCTAATCGCTCTGAGGAATAGGTAGTACACACAAGAATGAAGTGCGCGGACTTGGTCAGTCGATCCACAATCACCCAAATAGCATCGAACTTCTTTAAAGTCCGTGGGAGTCCAACTACAAAGTCCATGGTGACCCGCTCTCACTTCCACTATGGAATATTCATCTATTGAAGTAAGCCACCCGGGCTCTGATGCTCATATTTCACCTGCTGACAATTGAGACACCGAGCTACAAATCCCACAATATCCTTCTTTATTCTTCTCCATCAATAATGCTATCTCAAATCCTGATACATCTTCGTGGCACCCGGACGGATGGAATACCGCGAGCTATGGGCCTCCCCCAAGATCAACTCCCGAAGCCCATCTACATTGGGCACACATATCCGGCCCTGCATCCTCAATACCCCATCATCACCAATGATCACATCTCTGACATCGTCGTGCTGAACTCTATCCATAAGGACAAGCAAATGAAGATCATCATACTGGCGCTCTCTGATGCGATCAAATAAGGACAACCAAGAAATCACACAAGCTAAGACCTGACTGGGCTCCGAAATATCCAACCTCACGAACCGATTGGCCAAGGCCTGAACATCAACTGCAAGAGGTCTCTCCCCAACAGGAATATACACCAAACTACCCATACTCACCGCCTTTCTACTCAAGGCATCGTCCACCACATTGGCCTTTCTCGGATAATACAAGATAGTAATATCATAGTCCTTTAGCAGCTCCAACCATCTCCGCTGCCTCCAATTGAGATCCTTCTGCTTGAAAAAGTGTTGGAGGCTACGATGATCAGTAAACACCTCACAAAACACACCATAAAGATAATGCCTCCAAATATTCAATGCGTAAACAATGGCAACCAACTCTAGATTATGGACATGGTAATTCTTCTCACGGGGCTTCAATTGACGAGAAGCATAAGCAATAACTCTACCCTCCTGCATCAACACACACCCAATGCCAACTCTCAAAGCATCACAATATACAATATATGAGCCTGAAGCCGATGGCAAACTTAACACTGGAGGGTGGTCAAGGCAGTCTTGAGCTTCTGAAAGCTCGCCTCACACTCATCCGACCACCTGAGCAAAGCACCCTTTTGAGTCAATTTGGTCAAGGGTGGTGTAATGGATGAAAATTCCTAAACGAACCAACGGTAGTAACCTACCAAACCAAGAAAGCTGCGAATCTCTATGGCTGAGGATGGTCTGGGCCAACTCTGAACCGCCTCTATCTTCTTCGGATCAACTTGAATACCCTCACTAGACACCACGTGTCCCAAGAAAGCCACTGAACTGAGCCAAAACTCACACTTGGAGAACTTTGCATTGATATTTTCCTCCCTCAATATCTGCAACACAACTCTCAAATGCTCTAGGTGCTCCTCTTGACTATGCGAGTACACCAAAATATCATCAATGAATACAATCATGAACTAGTCAAAATAAGGCCAAAACACACTGTTCATCAAATGCATGAATGTTGCCGGGGCATTGGTCAGCCCAAAAGATATTACAAGGAACTCATAATGACCATATCGAATCCTGAAAGCTGTCTTAAGAATATCCGAGTCCCTGATCTTCAACTGGTGATACCCTGAACGAAGATCAATCTTGGAGAATACTCTCGTTCCCTGAAGCTGGTCAAATAAATCATCAATATGAGGCAAAGGATATTTGTTCTTGATTGTAACTTTGTTCAACTGCCTATAATCAATGCACATTCTCATCGTGTCATCCTTCTTTTTTCACAAATAGAACAGGCGCACCCCAAGGCGACATACTAGGCCGAATGAACCCTTTATCAAGGAGTTCCTGAAGCTGCTCCTTCAACTCTGCCCGTGCCATATGATACAGTGGAATAGAAATGGGCTGAGTGTCCGGCACCAAATCAATACCAAAGTCAATATCCCTATCCGGGGGCATGCCTGGTAGGTCTGCGGGAAACACATCGGGAAAATCCCCCACCACAGGAACATAATCAATACTAAGAGTCTCTGCACTGACATCCCTCACAAAGGCTAAGTATGAAAGACAACCTTTCCTAACCATCCGCTGGAATGAAATCGCCCTATGGGAACAAAATCAGTCGAACCTCGCCACTCAATTCGTGGCACACCTGGCATAGCCAACATCACCGTCTTAGCATGACAATCCAATATAGCACGACATGGAGATAGCCGATCCATGCCTAATATTACATCAAAGTCCACCATATAAAGCAACAAAAGGTCCACTAGAGTCTTCAAACCCCCAATAGTCACCACATACGATTGGTATACACGATCCACAACTATAGTATCACCCACCGGAGTAGATACATGAACAGACAAAACAAGAGACTCTCGGGACGTATCCAGATAATGAGCAAAATATGATGACACATATGAAAAAGTGTAACCAGGATCAAATAATACAGAGGCATCTCTGTGGAAAACTGAGACAATACTTGTAAGCACAGACATGTGAAGCCATAGCATCTAGTCTGGCTGGGAGTGCATAGAAACGGGCCTGACCACCACCTGATCGACCTCCCCCTCTAGGGAGACACCTAGCAGACTGACCCTCACCCCTAGCTGCTTAAGCGGGTGGTAAAGTAACTGGAGCTGAAGTCGAGGGCTGGCCTCTCTACTGAGATGAACCCTCAAAAAGACGAGGAGACTACCTCCTCATATGCCCAAACTCTCCACACTCGTAACAATTCCCTGGTGTAGAGAACGGGGACTGAAGGGACCCCCTAGCATCGAAATGACCAGTAGAAGGATCTAGCATGGAAAAACCCTGAACTGATGGAGCATGAGATGAACTCTAGGCTGGAAAGGCATTGAGTAATGAATTGCCCTGATGTGAGCTGTGAGTATCGTGGCCCGATGATGCCCCACGATGAACTAGGCGAGCTGACTAAGCATGTCTGAACGGACAGCCTCTACCATGCTGAATCTGACCTCTCGAAGGAGCACCACCATAAATACCATATCCCCGAGGCCTCTTAGCCTCCCTCTCATCTCGCTCCTGGCGACGAACTAACTCAATCTCGCGAGCAATGTCAACAACCTTCTCAAAAGTAGCACCTGACACCCTCTCTCTGGTCATGAGAATCCGAAGCTGATATGTGAGGCCATCAATGAACCTCCTAATCCTCTCTTTATCCGTAGGAACCAACCAAACAACATGACGAGCTAACTCCAAGAACCTTATCTCATACTGTGTCACAGGCATATCTCCTTGACGCAACTGCTCGAACTGCCTGCACAGCTCCTTTCTGTGAGACTATGGTACATACTTCTCCAAAAAGAGAACGGAGAACTGCTGCCAGGTAAGGGGTGCTGTATCAACAGGCCTACGCCTCTCATAAGCCTCCCACCAAGTAAAGACAACTCCAAAAAACTAAAAAGTAGTAAATTCTACACCGCTGGTCTCCAGAATACCCGCTGTACAAAGAATCCTCTAACACTTGTCTAAGAAACCTTGGGCATTCTCACCCTCTATATCAATGAAAGTTGGAGGCTGAACTCTACCAAACCTCTCCAATCGATGTTGCTCGTAGTCAGGCATAACTGGTACCACATAATCCTGGGCTGGTGCAATCGGCTAGGCTGGAGGTGCCCCGGTGTCTGAAGTCCCTGCACAACCTACTCAGGTGTGCGAGCAACGAGAGTCTAAGTACCTCTCCCAGCCTGAGAAGTAGCTGCGGCTGTAGTAACTGAGACCGCCTGGGCCAGGCTAGTGCACACTGATAGAATCTGGGCTAGGGCCTCCTAAAGGCCTGGAATCACAATAGCACAGCCGGTGCCTGAGCTGGAGCTGCTGGAGCATCCACAACTGGGACATAATCCTGAACTGGGGCGGCTGGTGGATCTGCAGGTGCTGCCCTAGCTGCTGTGCGGGCTACACCCCTGCCCCTACCACGGCCTCAACCGCGTCCTCGGCCTCTAGTGGCCCCAACTGGTGGTACTGATGGTCGTCCATCCTGACCGATAGCACGTGTCCTCACTATCTATGAGAGAATAGAATAATGAAAGTTTAGTACTAGAATCAACAGATTCGCACGACAGGAATTTCAAGAATGTGAAGTTTTTCCTAAAGGTTCTGCAGCCTCCCGAGGATAAGTAGAGACGTCTCCTTACCGATCTGTGAGACTCTACTAAACCGGCTTAAGACCCACGAGACCTAAGTAATCTAGGCTCTGATACCAACTTGTCATGACCCCAAATATCTCGGTCGTGATGGCGCCTATCACAGTTCTAGGCAAGCCAATTCATCATTTACCACATCGAAATCTTTTTATAAAAATCATTTTCTAAAACCAATTAAGTCTCAAATTCTTCATATGTAATATATAAATAAACAGAAATGTGCGGAAACCAGTACGAAAATACACTAACACAGCCCGAATCCGGTGTCACTAGTCATGAGCCTCTAAGTACAACCAAAACACTATCTGAATAATACAAAATAGTCTGAAAAAATAAAATACTAAGATAAGAAGGAGAAGGCAGGGCTGCGAACTCCATGCAGCTACCTTGCGATCTCCGGATAGACTCTGAGAGTGCTGGAAGCTCTCACTCTGATGCTTGAGCACCCGGATCTGCACACAAGGTGTAGGGAGTAACGTGAGTACGCCAACTTAGTAAATAACTAAAGTAAATAAAGTCTGAGTGAAGTGACGAGCATTTAAAATCAAGTAAGAAATCTCAATAGAAATATCAAGTCAAAATCAGCAGTTCAATAGGCAGTTATCTCTTAAAACTCAAGTTTCAATTCAAAACCTTTGAAAACATTTATTCAATATTTTTCAACAGAGGCTCAGTATAAAAGAAGAGTGAAATTAGCAAAATGTCACAAACAAGCCCCTCGGGCAAGGTATCACTCATAAGTATATCCTCTCGGGCATGCCTCTCAGTCACTCGTGACTCAGCTCTCATCAATTAGTACTCACACTCAACACTCTAGCTCAAGAGATATCTCATAATAATAATAATAATAATAACTGCTGCGGCGTGCAACCCGATCCATAGTTTATAGTCGACTACGCTCACTGGGGGTGTGCATACTTCGGAGGGGCTCCTACATCCCAAACGTCATATCGCTGCGGCACGCAACTCAATCATATATATATATATATATATATATATATATATATATATATATATATATTGCTGCGGTGTGTAGCCCGATTCATATGTATATCGCTGCGGCGTGAAGCCCGATCCATATAAGTATCGATGCGGCCCGATCCATAATATATATATATAATCCTTACCATTAGGCCCTCAACCTCTCTCAGTCATCAACCTCACGAGAACTCGGACATATCAGTGAAAATCAGGGAAACTCAACCCAAACAGTTTTCATATATTAAGAAGTTGAGTGATGAAACCAGATTTAAACAATAAATAGGTAAAACATGACTGAGGATATGCTTTCAAATCAAATAGAGTGAGGAAAGTAGTAAAAATACCCCTAAGGGTCTAAACAGATCGGCACAAAGGCCCCAAACATGGCATTTAGCCCAAATTAACAAAACATCATATAGGGTATAACAAATTATGCAACTATACAGTCGCTACGGGACGGACCAAGTCACAACCATACGGGTGCACACCCACACACCCGTCACCTAGCATGTGCGTCACCTCATTTATCAAACAATACAAAATTCCGGGGTTTCATACCCTCAGGTCTAGATTTACAATGGTTACTTACCTTAAACCAGATGAAATAATACTCCACGACACCTTTGCCTCTCGACTCGGCCTCAACTCACGTCAAATCTATCCAAAATCAAAATTATAACATCAATATATGCTAAGGGAACGAAGCCCATGCAAAAATAATCAATTTACATCAAGAATCCCGAAATTGACCAAACCCGACACCTGGGCCCATGTCTCGAAGTTCGATAAAAATCACAAAACTAGAATCCTTACACTCTCACGAGTTCATACATACCAAATACATCAAAATCCGACCACAAATGACCCTTCAAATCCTCAAATCAAAGTCTCCAATTTCAAGCCATAACTCCCTAATTTTAGGCTTTACACTCCACTAATTTCATGTTTAATTGGGTAGAAATCATCATAGAATCGAGTATAGAGTTCAAAAATCTTACCTCCAAGTGTTTCCCTTCGATTCCCTCTTTAATCCCTCTCAAAAAGCTCCAAATCCGGCCAACAATGGTGGAAATAGACCAAAAATCGCGAAAATGGCTATTTAAACATTCTGCCCAGGCCAAAAATCCTTCTTCGCGAACGCGGTCAAGACCTCGCGTTCGTGAAGCACAAAAATTCCATTGACTAAAATCCTCTTTCGCGAACGCGACACACTCCATACGAATGCGATGCTTCCACCTTCCAAGCCTTCGCAAACGCGATTGAACCTATGCGAACGTGAAGCACAAAAATCCTGGGGACCCTGTCGCTCCAACTACTCTACGCAAATGCGGGACCTACATCGCGTTCGCGATGCACAATCAACTTCAACCTTCACGAACGCGAAGGGCAATTGGCCAGCTTCACTCAAGATCTCTTCGCGAATGCGAAGTGCAAAACTCTACAACAAAACTGAAGAAAATCTGCAACTTCTAAAAGCAAGGATTTGATCCGTTAACCATCCGAAACTCACCTGAGGCCCTCGGGACCTCAACCAAACATGTCAACATGTCCCAAAACATCATTCAAACTTGTTCCAACCTTAAGAACACTCAAAAAAACATCAAAACATCAAATCATCATCGGATTCAAGGCTAAGAATTCCAAAAACTTCCGAATTCCGAATTCGATCAAAAAGTCTATCAAACCTCGTCCGAATGACCTGAAATTTTGCACACACATCACAAATAGCACAACAGACCTACTTCAACTTCCAGAATTCCATTTCGACCCTAATAACAAAATTTCCACTATCAACCGGAAAACGCCAAAATTCCAATTTCGCCAATTCAAACCTAAATCTACTCCGGACCTCCAAAACACATTCCGATCACGCTCCTAAGTCCCAAATCACCTCACGAAGCTATATGAATCATAAAAACCAAATTCCGAGATCGTTTACTCACAAGTCAACGTCTGGTTGACTTTTCCAACTAAAAGGCCAACTTAAGAGACTAAGTGTCTCATTTCTTTACAAAACCAATCTAAACCCCAACTAACCAACGCGACGCGATGAAATACAACTAAGGAACATATAAAGAAGCAGAAATGGGAAAAATAGAGTGGCAACTCATGAAACGACCGGCCGGATCGTTACATCTTCCCCCTCTTAAACAAACGTTCGTCCTCGAACGAGTCAAGAAACATACCTAAAGCCTCAAATAGGCGAGGATATCTGCTTCGCATCTCCCGCTCAGTCTCCCAGGTAGCCTCCTCCACAGGCCAACCTCTCCACTGCACTTTCACTGAAGCTATACCCTTTGATCTCAGCTTTCGAACCTGACGCTCTAAAATAGCCACTGGCTCCACATCATAAGTCAAATCATCATCTAACTAAACTGTCTTGAAATCCAAAACACGAGATGGATCGCCAATATGCTTCCGGAGCATAGAAAGATGAAATATCGGATGTAGACTCGACAAACTAAGTGGCAAAGCAAGTTCATAAGCCACCTCCCAATCCTCCAAAGCACCTCAAAAGGCCCAATGAACCGGGGACTCAATTTACCCTTCTTCCCAAATTTCATAACACCCTTCATGGGTGAAACCTTTAGTAGAACCTTCTCTCCAACCATGTAAGACACATCATGGACCTTCCTGTTAGCATAACTCTTTTGTCTTGACTGCGCTGTACGAATTTGCTCCTGAATCACCTTCACCTTGTCCAAAGAATCCTGCACCAAGTCTGTATCCAAAAGCCTAGCCTCACCCGGCTCAAACCAACCAACTGGTGATCTACACTGTCTCCCATATAAAGCCTCATATGGAGCCATTTGAATACTCAACTGATAGCTGTTGTTGTAAGCAAACTCCGCGAGCGGTAGAAACTGATCCCGTGACCCTCCAAATCAATGACACAAGCACGCAACATGTCCTCCAATATCTGAATAGTGCGCTTGGACTGTCTATCCGTCTAAGGGTGAAAAGCTATGCTCAACTAAACTTGAGTACCCAACTCTCGTTGCACGGCCTTCCAAAACTGTGAAGTAAACTGAGTACCTCTATCTGAAATGATGGAAACTGGAACCCCATATAGGCAAACAATCGTTCGGATATAAATCTCTGCTAACCGCTTTGAGGAATAGGTAGTACATATAGGAATGAAGTGCGCAGACTTGGTCAGCCGATCCACAATCACCCAAATAGAATCGAACTTCTTTAAAGTCCGTGGGAGAGTCAAACTACAAATTCTATGGTGATCCGCTCCCACTTCCACTCTGGAATATCCATCTGCTGAAGCAAGCCACCCCGTCTCTGATGCTCATATTTCACCTGCTGACAATTGAGACACCGAGCTACAAATCCTACAATATCCTTCTTCATTATTCTCCACCAATGATGCTGTCTCAAATCTTGATACATCTTCGCGGCACCCGGATGGATGGAATACTGCGAGCTATAGGCCTCCTCTAAGATCAACTCCCGAAGCCCATCAACATTGGGCACACATATCCAGCCCTACATCCTCAATACCCCATCATCACTAATGGTCACATCTCTAGCATCGTCGTGCTAAACTCTGTCCTTAAGGACAAGCAAATGAGGATCATTATACCAGCGCTGTCTAATGTGATCAAATAAGGAAGACCGAGAAATCACACAAGCTAAGACTTGACTAGGCTCCGAAATATCCAACCTTACGAACTAATTGGCCAAGGCCTGAACATCAACTGTAAGAGGTCTCTCGCCGATAAAAATATACTCCAAACTCCCCATACTCACCGCCTTTCTACTCCAGGCATCGGCCACCACATTGGTCTTTCTCGGATGGTACAAAATAGTAATATCATAGTCCTTTAGAAGCTATAACCATCTCCGCTGCCTCAAATTGAGATCCTTCTGCTTGAACAAGTGTTGGAGGCTACGATGATCAGTAAACACTTAACAAGACACACCATAAAGATAATGCCTCCAAATCTTCAATGCGTGAATAATTGCAGCCAACTCTAGATCATGGACAGGGTGGTTCTTTTCTCATAGGGCTTCAACTGACGAGAAGCATAAGCTATAACTCTACCCTCATGTATCCACACACACCCAATGCCAACTCTCGAAGCATCACAATATACGGTATATGAGCCTGAAGCTGATGGCAAAACTAACACTGGAGCGATGGTCAAAACAGTCTTGAGCTTCTAAAAGCTCGCCTCACACTCATCCGACCACCTGAACAAAGAACCCTTTTGAGTCAATTTGTTCAAGGGTGATGCAATGGATGAAAATCCCTGGTACGAGGAACGGAGACTGAAGGAACCTCTAGCACCAGAATGACCAGTAGAAGGACCTAGCTTGGAAGAACCCTGAACCGATGGAGCACAGGATGAACTCTGGGCTGGTAGGCACTGAGTGATGAATGGCCCTACACTGAGTTGTGAGAACCATGGCCCGATGATGCCCCATGATGAACTGGGCGAGCTGACTGAGCACGTCTGAATAAACGACCTTTACCGTGCTGAAACTGACCTCTCGAAGGAGCACCACCAAAACTACCAGATCCCCGAGGCCTCTTGGCCTCCCTCTCATCTTACTCCTAGTGACGAACTAACTCAATCTCGCGAGCAATGTCAACAACCTCCTCAAAAGTAGCATCTGACACCCTCTCTCTGGTCATGAGAATCTGAAGATGATATGTGAGGCCATCAATGAACCTCCGAATCCTCTCTCAATCCGTAGGAACCAACCAAACAACATGATGAGCTAATTTCGAGAACCTCATCTCATACTGCATCACAATCATATCTCCTTAATGCAACTGCTCGAACTGCCTGCACAGCTCCTCTCTACGAGACTGTGTCACATATTTCTCCAAAAAGAGAACGGAGAACGGCTACCAGGTAAGGGGTGTTTCATCAACAGGCCTACGCCTCTCATAAGCCTTCCACTAAGTAAAGGCAGCTCCAGAAAACTGAAAAGTAGTAAATGCTACACCGCTGGTCTTAAGAATACCCGTTGTATGAAGAATTCTCTAACACTTGTCCAAGAAACCCTGGGCATCCTCGCCCTCTGTACCACTGAAAGTCGGAGGTTGAACTCTACCAAACCTCTCCAATCAACATTGCTCCTCGTTGGGCATAACTGGTACCACATAATCCTGGGCTGGTTTTATTGCATAATGCAAGTTATCTTTCACACTTTTTCTTGCCCAAGATCTTTGATTTCAGGTCAAAATATCTGACTCAGTAAACAACAATCTTGAGAACCATGGAGAGAATGTTGTGGATGTTCCAGGTATTGGTGTACTACTACAAAACTCTGAGAATGCACCAGAACCAATTCCCATGGACGCGGTTTCACGTGACGCCCAACACGTTGATATAAGCTCCCACACTAACAAGAGCGTGCACCAAAGAGACCAACAAGAAGCTCAGAAAACCCCAACTAGGGAAGAACGGGAGGTTAGCCTTCACATTATTTTTGAAATGTTGCAAGCACAAAAGCTGGCGATTGCTCAGCTACAAAGTCACCAGAAAACTCCCAGTACGGTAGCACCGGGGATGGCTCCCCCAGCCGAGCAGGAACCTGAGAGATCAAGAAACAACGGGTCGGCAACCGACCCCACCATCGTAAAGTTGCTCGAGGACCTCATGAGGAGGATCGAATCGGGCGAGAAGAAGATAGAAGCCAATGACAAGAAGGTAGAGACCTACAATTCCAGGGTCGATCAAATTCGGGGCGCACCTCAATTCTAAAAGGAGTAGACTCGAAGAAGTTCGTGCAAAAGCCGTTCCCACATGAAGCGGCCCCAAAACCTATTCCAAAGAAGTTCTGAATACCCGAGCTTCCGATGTACAACGGAACCTCAGACCCCAACGAGCACGTCACTGCATACACTTGCGCAGTGAAGTGCAATGACATAAAGGACGACGAGATTGAGTCCGTCTTGCTAAAGAAGTTCGGGGAAACACTCGCAAAAGGGGCCATGATGTGGTATCACAACCTAGCTCCTAACTCTACAGACTCATTTTCCATGCTGGCAGATTCTTTCATAAAGGCACATGTTGATACCATCAAAGTAGCAACAAGGAAATCCGATGCCTTCAACATCAAGCAAAGGAAGAATGAGATGCTGCGAGAGTTCGTATCTCGCTTTCAAATGGAACAAATGGAACTACCACCAGTTTCCGACGACTGGGCAATGCAGGCCTTCACTCAAGGTCTGAATGAACGAAGCTCGGTGGCTTCGAAGTAGCTGAAACAAAATCTGGTTGAATATCCCACCGTGACCTGGTCAGACGTTCACAACGGATATCAATCGAAAATCAGGGTCGAGGACGACCAAATAGGAGCCCCCTCGGGCTCAGTATACCCAAGTAGGCTTCTGGAGAAGGAGCCAAACCAAACAAAGAAAGGTATCAGCCATACACCGAAGACAGGAGAAATGCCCCGAGGCGCAACATACCCCGCAATGATCGAAGGATGGACCGAGGCCAGAATCCTCGGGGAATCGTCAACAGAGCCGAATTCAATAGGCACACAGGGCCAACGGAGTCACCTCGCTTGTCGGAATACAACTTCAATGTCGACATATCAGACATCGTGTTCGTCATCAATAAAATTAGAGATGCCAGGTGGCCCAGGCCTGTGCAATCAGATCCTTCGCAAAGAAATCATAACTTAGAGTGTGAATTTCACAACACGCACGACCACAGGACTGAGGATTGGCACTAGCTCCGAGAAGAAGTAGCCCGACTACTCAGTAAAGGTCACCTCCGAGAATTCCTCAATGACCGGACCAAAAATCAGTTCCGGGAAAGAGAGGCGACCAAGAAGAATGAAACAAATGAGTCACAATATGTCATCCACATGATCTTGGGAGGCATCGATGCCCTATAGGAGCCCATGATGAGGAACAAAAATATCCATCACCATAGAAAAGCGAACTCGGGATTACATACCCGAAGATGCTCTCACATTCAACGACGAGGACATTGAGACCTTGTCTCAGCCTCACAACGACACACTGGTAGTCTCATTCCTTGTAAATACATTTCAAATTAAATGTGTACTTGTGGATCCAGATAGCTCGACCAAAATTATCAGGTCTAGGGTGGTAGAGTAGCCCGGACTGCTTAACCAAATCGTACCCTCCTCTCGAGTCCTCAACAGATTCAACATGGCAAGCAAAACAATGCAAAGGTAAATCGCCCTCCCAGTCAACATGGCCGACACAACCCAAAATGCCAAATTCCATGTCATCTAAGGAGAAATGAGGTACAACACCTTGCTCGGAAGGCCATGGATACACTGCATGAGAGCAGTACCATCCACCCTCCATCAAATGATGAAATTCCGGACAAAGTATGGGATTAAAATCGTCTACGGGGAACAGCATGCGGCAAGAGAAATGTTTGCAGTGCACGATGTGACGCCGACACCAATACCTCCACCTTCGAATGAGCCGAAGGATAAACAAATAGTAAAATAGCAATAACAAGCTACACTCTCAGCTACCCCCAACTAAACAAAGCAGAGGACCGTACCGCATCCTCATCACAAGTGACTGAAACATATCAGGACTCGAAACATCGCCGGAACATTCTACACTAAGGTATGACCGTCTCCTTTTTCTTTCAATTACATTCTACACTAACTTGAGCGCAGGTATCTGATCGAATCTACCAAAGCACTCTCCAGCTCGAAGGCCTTAGGTTTCAAAAGCATACGTTGCACTCTTTTCCTTCGACCAGGTTTTTATCCCAAAAAGGGTTTTACCGGTAAGGTTTTTAACGAGGCAACATCCATATGCTACCTAAGGAAGACTCAACAAGTATTTAAGGCTTCTTTTGCAATCAACCTCGAATACTGGGGGGCATCCCCCGGAAGGTCACCTACTCGGAGAGGCCAAGATACGCCGAATGAGGTCTCGATAGGAAAATGATATACCGAGCCAAATGGTCGAACGAACCGTGTCCGTATAGAATAGCCAGACCCCTGACAACGAAAACATGTATACTTGCACCAATTAATCGAAGAATACTTTCCATCAAAGCATTTCACACTTCAAAAGAAACTTGGTATTTTTGCAAAAATGGCTCCTCTGTCAAAAACATCCCAAACACTCGGGGTCTGGCGTCAACAACTCAAAACTATATGACCCCCGGGTTGGAACTCCTAACTCGTAAGCCCTCAACGAGGCAATATCAAGATCACAAAATAGCTCCAGAGCCAAAAACATCCCAAACACTCGGGGACTGGCATCATAAACTCAAGGCCACATGACCTCCGGGTCGGAAACTCCAAAATCGCAAGCCCTCAATGAGGCAATGCCAAGTTCAGAAGTAATGGCTCCCGAGCCAAGAAACCCTTGATGACTCGGGGACTGCCGCCAATCGCCACCCCCATCGACTTATCAAAACCTGAGGCCATAATACCATGTGCGGGCAGCCTCGATCTCATAAGACCTATACAAGGAAACAACAATATCTGTAAGACCTCAAGAAAGGCATGAACCACACTTGTACCAAGTGACAATATCTGTATGACCTCAAGCAAGGCATGAACCATACTTACCAAATATCCAGAACTGTAAGACCTCAAAGGCATGTAAAACTTGTAAGACCTTACTAAAGGCATAAACCCGATCTCAAAGTTAAGGCTATATATCAAACATGTAAGACTCCTAAAAAGGCATACCCTCGATATAGACGCCGAAACTACTTCACTCGGGACTAAAAGGCTCCGGCCAAACACAAATGACTACGGTCACAAGGCTGTACCAACCTAACTAACGTGACTTGGGGATGCCCGACCGTCGCTATAAAATCACAGGCCTTCAATTACTTCGAATATACTTCGAAAAGAACCGGTTAAACAGGCTACCCTCGATATAGGCAAAAGAGCTTCGACCATGTAAGCTCCTAAACACAAGCTTCGAGATACTTAGCCACCGAGCCAAACCTTTCAAGGTGCTCGATCATTGCCATATAACGATTCACAATTGAGGTTTTTATCAAACTATCGAAGAGTCAGGCAAACATTATTTCAAAAAGTCCTTAATGAGGGAAAAATAAAGCCTATAAGAGGTGTAAGAGCCTTTGTCGCCAGCCCACATAAGAGGTCAACCGACCCAATGCGTAAGAGCCACTGTCGCAACACATACAAAAGGTCGTACCGACCCAACGCATAAGAGCCTAAGGGCCGACTTAAAATTTAAAAAATTGAGGGTCGAATGAGCTCGAGCTGAAACCCGATTCAGAGACTGAACCCAAAACAGTTAACTAAATACGCCTCAGAGCAAAAGCGTAAGAGTTCAAAATGCCGGCTTACACTAAAAAGTCATACCAACCAAGCGCGTAAGAGCCTACGGACCAGCCTAATGAGCCCCAGGGCGCTATGAATCTAAGAATTCCTTTTAACTCAAAGACCAGTTCATCTGGCTAAAATCAAAACAAAGAGGAATGCATGAAAAATAAAACCGCAAGGCTTCCTTTCGTACATATATGTGAAAACATACGAGCTCTATTTACAAATGCTCTTTAAAAGCACTATACACAGAAAAGGAAGGCCTAATCTACATCCCCCTTGGGGAATATGGACCATCGACCTCTTTCTCACTATCTTTGGCATCGGACAGAAGGAGCTTAGCATCATATTCTTTCGTCTTCGCCTGCTTTATCTCTTCCGAGAGATCGAAGCCCCTAGCATGGATCTCCTCGAGGGTTTCCCTTTGAGATTTACACCAAGCGTATTCCTTGCTCCTGCCGTCGCGGTCAAGAGTCTTCTCACCTTATCTTGAGCATCGGTAGCGTCCTTCAAATGGACCGCCACTTTCTTGTCAGCCTTAGTTTGACTCATTATGGCTTCAACCCGGGCATCCACAACCTCGGCCTTTATCTTCAAATGCTCAGACTCGAGCTTTGTAATCATATCTGTTCGAACCAAGCTGTTATCACGAGTTAAGCGAAGTTGAACCTCAAAGGCGGAGGCTTTAGCTAGAGCATCCTTCCCCGCTAAATTGTGAATGTCCGCCTGAGACTTTAACTCATCGTACTCATGCTTGGCTCGGCCAGCTTCATTCCGAAGGTGCTCTAGGTCCTCCATCTTTTTCTACAACTGAAATAAACAAAATGTTAGCTTCAGAAGCTAGAAGAAGGAACACACACTCCTTCGGAATAAAACTACCTGCTCCTTCAAGAAGCTCTCATAATTTGAGCTTTGACTCGCCTCATACCGTAAATATGCCAACTCATCGTAAAGAAGCCTAGGGGACTTCTCCCTGTCAACAACTTTTCGCAATATGTCCTCACGACGAAGCAGTGCAGATTTGAGCTTATTAAAAGTCTGTGGAAGAGAAACATAGTAAGAAAGTGAAAATTACAAAACTATAAATCCAGTACGAACGGCTTGAATCTACCTCTAAGTAGAGCTGCTGAGCTTTCTCAAGAGTCGAGCGCACATCTACTGGTCTAGCTCCATCTACCCCGGTAGAACCGCCCCAGTTTGGGACATGGTCGCCCGATATATGCACCCCTTGGCGTCAAACATCCCTTGAAGTGCCTTCGACAGGAGAAGACCCAACGACAGAGAACCCTCGGGTGCTGCAGGTTCGGCTGAAACACCCTATCTAAGCTTCCGGCCCGGACTCGTCTTGCTACAATCACTGTCGTCTTGCAAAGGCCTCTCCTGCTTATTGTTATTATTATCATCCCCAAGTCCTAAAGCTGACAGTCTTTCTCCCTCTCCTAATGGGCACAACCTCGCTTTAAGGGACTCCCCAATGCCTACGATAATAGAGTTAGTATGCGGAAAGAAAAAGCGCCCTTCCGAGAGAAAGGGGGGGGGGGAGCAAATCTCATAGAACGTACCATGGTGTTTTGCCTCCCATCTATCCTTAAATAAAGCTGGCCACTTACGCTCATTGTAAGACGAGTTGGTCGCCAACTTTCGAGCCCAATCCAGCAGATCAGAAACCTCGCCTGGTATCCACGAAATTGCTGCGGAAAAGGAAAAGAAGGCACGTTTACAGAGCCCTCCTTCGCCATAAACAAAACTATGAATGCACGAGTGTACCAATTACGTGTAAAATTCCATTCCTCAAGAAATGGCAGAAACTCCACCGGAATTATATCGACAGTCCGCACCCGGATAAATCGGCTCATCCATCCCCGATCTCCGTCTTCTTCATCATCAACAACGAAAGGCATGGTGGATTAGCATCGCAGGGTCAGTAGGGCTTGATGGTGAAAGGGCTTATACAACCTGATGAGATGACTAAGAGTGAATTCAAGACCTGCTTCTTCCGCAAAGAACCTCATCATCAATACTATCCGCCAAAATGACGAGTGAATCTGCGCCAAGGTAACCTGGTACTTTTGACAGAAGTCGAGCACAACCCCATCAAGGGGGGCCAGCATAAAGGGGTACATGTACATGTTCAAAAATCCCTTGGCATGGTCCACGATGCTCTCCTCCGCAATGCTACCTTTTCTCCCCATCCACAGTCCTTCCTGACCAACTCAAGGTGCTCCTCTCCTACTAAAGAAATGAACTTTGAGCCATACTCCCAATAACCTCGAACGTTGGGAGTCTTTTCTAACGGGAGATTCCCTCCCAAAACAAAATACCCAGAGGCGGACCTCCATAAAAAAAGAAGATAGGCTCCAGGAAGCCATTGGAATCATTGCAAGTCCCGAGATGGTACCCGATCTCATGGACCTCTATAAAAAAAGAAGATAGGCTCCAGGAAGCCATTGGCATCATTCCAAGTCCTGAGATGGTACCCGATCTCGAGGACCTCCATAAAAAAAGAAGATAGGCTCCAGGAAGCCATTGGCATCATTGCAAGTCCTGAGATGGTACCCGATCTCGAGGACCTCCATCAAAAAAGAAGATAGGCTCCAGGAAGCCATTAGCATCATTGCAAGTCCCGAGATGGTAGCCGATCCCGAGGACCTCCATCAAAAAAGAAAACAGGTTCTAGGAAGCTAATGGCATCACTATACGTCCCGAGATGGTACCCGATCTCGAGGACCTCCACCAAGAAGAAGATATGCTCTAAGGGGCCATTAATATCATTGCGAGATTCGAGATGATACCCGATCTCGAGGGCTTCTCTCAAGAAGAAGATAAGTGCTAAAACTCAACTCATATGGGCTTGGCCTCGAGGTACCATCTAAACCCGGGTAAGCCCTTATCCGGGATCTATCTGCAACGCCTTAAGGCTATTTACACTGAGTTCAAAACAAGTCTCCAGGTAGCCTGAGCTTGAGCGAACCCCCACTCGGGGACTGCTCCTGAAAGCCTAAAGGCTATCTTTATTCGTAGGCATCCGAGAAAATTCTCCCGTTGAAGACTATCGCAGGGTCAAAAGGCTAAGTCTCGTATTGAAACTTCGAAACCCTACTCTCATTCAACTCGAAGTCAGGGGCCTCGATGACCCGAGTTTATCAAACCAATTCGGGCTCAGTCCAAGGTACGACAAAGGGTTTTATGGGGAATCTAGTTAATCAATCATGAGCCAGAAGAAATGCTCACACCCGGGCTCGATATTCGCATCCATCGGTGGAGTCATGCATTCGAATTCTCCACAAACGCAGATAAAAAGAGATATAGCATAAACCAGAGACAAATTGAAGAAATATATTTATATTCATAAGCACATGATTACAAAAGCCCATGAAAGGTCCTTACATATGATTACAAAAGCCCACGAGGGGTCCTTACACAGAAACAAAGAAGCAAAAAAGCATACTTATAGTAAAAGCCAAGAGCCTAATCCATTCTCGGAGGTACATCCTCGGCGACAGTATCTTTAAGCACCATCTCCTCGGGGGTCTCATCTCGGTCTTTCAAAATGGTATCTCCAAGTGAGAAGATGGAGAAGAGGAAAGTGAAGAACCAGAAAAAGATGAAGAAAAAGCCATAGCCCGCCAAAGAGCAAAAACTTTTACCAGGCCAAGGAGATCACAACCCGATAGAAGACTTGGCGATTGTCGGCCTCACCTGCACGACTACTTTGAGTCCACTTCTTGGGACATTGTGCCATGCAAGTTACTGGCCAGAAGTGCCACTTCACCCCACAGAAAGCAAAAGGGATGAAGTGCCACACCAGGCGGGGGTAAGGAGGTGAGTAGCGGTGTATAGTCCGAACACCCTCCTAAGCAGCAGTGTAGAGTCCAAATATCTTCTCGAGTCGGGAGAAATCGGCCCCCTATCTCATCACCTCGAGCCAACAACGACAACAGTGACAACAACAACAAACACAACAACAACAACAACAACAATGACAAGTCAGTGCGATCTCGCTCGGCAAGGGAAAGCCCAAGAAAAAGGCCATGGCATGGCTAATGAGAACGCTGCCATGTAACCTTAAGGCCGCGGGCCTTAAACATGAGGGATAACGATGGATGGGGATGAGGAGAAGAAAAGGGTGGAAGGATATTTGAGGACACTTGAATGAAAAATTGGTTCCAGGAGGCTCCCATTTATAGGGTGTGGCGGTGTAACACAACGCCATCAATGTCTTTGAAAGACATATCGACAGGCGCAATCAATGCATTTTTGGGAACTGAATCGGCAGTGATATTATCGCTTTGGAGAATGAGAATTGGCAGTACATTGAATGGCGCTGAAAAGACGAGTCGATGGGATGCCTCAGTTATCGCAAAGTCTTGCGCCATAAGTATGAGATCATAGCGGCAAGTTCGAAGAGATAGATATCAGAGTCGTTCCTTATCATTCTACTTTAAGAAACACAGGGACTATCTATATACGGTAAAATCGGAGGGTTTAATTTTCAGTCATTACGATGCCTCGCAAGCATGTCTCGAAGGCTCGAGACCACGGTCGAGTGTCATCCCTCGAGGGCCATTGATGGTTGACCTCAGAGCAGTACAAATCGACGGTTACAGAGAGAAAGTGGGGAGTTCCAAAGGTGCATAAATAGGACTGACAATCAAGGCATTAACTAGCTGTACCATCTCCATATCATTGTAATTAATGCTTTTTGTACTATGTCAGGATTCCCCCTCATATATAAAAGGGATCCTTGTCATTTTGTAGACACCTGTCGCACAATACTAAATACACAAGAACATTCTCTCTGCTCTCTAACACATTCTCCCGACTTCTTTACTAGCATTTATTGTTCATATCCATTGTGTGCTATTTATTATTCTTCATTTATTGCTTATTATTAGCCATAAATAGGCGTCATTGATTTTATTATAACTTTTAGTCTCCACCGGCTACCCTCGGCAGGGCATTAGACTCGACCCCAAGGCCTAGAATAAGCAAACTCGAGGCCCCGATCGACAGCCATTCGGTTTGGTTAACATCTTGTTTTAAGCTCATATCTTGATTCCAAGTACCTCACTTAGCATCTATTGCCCTAACAACTAGTATAAAAGTAGATCACATATTTTTAGAACCACAAAATCAAATTTAATTGTTATTACCATTTTTACGGTAAACAGTGGATATCATATAGGGTATAACAAATATGCAACTATACAGTTGCCATGGGACGGATCAAGTCACAATCCCTACGGGTGCACGCCCACACGCCCGTCACCTAGCATGTGCGTCACTACATTTATCAAAACAGTACGAAATTCCGGGGTTTCATACCCTCAGGTCTAGATTTACAATGGTTACTTACCTCAAACCGGATGAAATACTACTCCGCGACGCCCTTGCCTCTCCACTCGGCCTCAACTCACGAATCTATCCACAATAAGAATTATAACATCAATATATGCTAAGGGAACGAAGCCCATGCGAAAATAATCAATTTACATCAAGAATCCCGAAATTGACCAAACCCGGGCCCACATCTCGAATTCCGACAAAAATCACAAAACTAGAATCCATACACTCTCACGAGTTCATACATACCTAATACACCAAAATCCAACCACAAACGACCCTTCAAATCCTCAGATCAAAGTCACCAATTTCAAGCCCTAACTCCCCAATTTTAGGCTTTACACTCCACTAATTTCATGTTTAATTGGGTAGAAATCATCATAGAATCGAGTATTGAGTTCAAAAATCTTACCTCCAAGTGTTTATCTTTGATTCCCTCTTTAATCCCTCTCCAAAAGCTCCAAATCCAGCCAACAATGGTGGAAATAGACCAAAAATCGCGAAGATGGCTATTTAAACATTCTGCCCAGGCCAAAAATCCTTCTTCGCGAATGCGGTCAAGGCCTCGCGTTCGCGAAGCACAAAAATTCCATTGACCAAAATCCTTTTTCGTGAACGAGACACACTCCACGCGAATGCGATGCTTCCACCTTCCAAGCCTTCATGAACGCGAAGCACAAAAATCCAGGGGAACCTGCCGCTCCAACTACTCTACGCGAAAGCGGGGCCTACATCGCGTTCACGATATACACTAAACTTCAACCTTCACGAACGAGGGACCAACATCGCGAATGCGAAGGGCAATTTGCCAACCTCACTCAACATCTCTTCACGAACGTGAGGGTCCTCTCGCGAACACGAAGATCAAAACTCTGCAACAGATTTGAAGAAAATCTACAACTTCTAAAAATAAGGATTTGATCCGTTAACCACCCAAAACTCACTCAAGGCACTCGGGACCTCAACCAAACATTCCAACATGTCCCATAACATCATTCAAACTTGTTCCAACCTTCGGAATGCTCAAAACAACATCAAATCATCATCGAATTCAAGCCTAAGAATTTCAAAAACTTCTGAATTCCGAATTCGATCAAAAAGTCTATCAAACCTTGTCCGAATGACCTAAAATTTTGCACACACGTTACAATTGACACAACAGACCTACTCCAAATTCCGAAATTCCATTCCGACCCTAACTTCAAAATTTCTACTATCAACTGGAAAACGCCAAAATTCCAATTTCACCAATTCAAGCCTAAATCTACTCCAGACCTCCAAAACACATTCCGATCAAGCTCATAAGTCCCAAATCAACTCACGAAGCTATTCAAATCATAAAAACCAAATTTTGAGATCGTTTACTTGCAAGTCAACTTCCGGTTTACTTTTCCAACTAAAAGGCCAACTTAAGAGACTAAGTGTCTCATTTCTCTACAAAACCACTCTGAAACCAAACTAACCAACATGACGTGATGAAATACAGCTGAGCAACATATAAAGACACAGAAATGGGGAAAACGGAGCGGCAACTCATGAAATGACCGGCCGGGTCGTTACATCTTCCCTCTCTTAAACAAACATTCGTCCTCGAACAAGTTAAGAAACATACCTGGAGCCTCAAATAGGTGAGGATATCTGCTCCGCATCTCCCGCTCGGTCTCCCAGGTAGCCTCCTCCACGGGCCGACCTCTCCACTATAGTTTCACTAAAGCTATACCCTTTGATCTCAACTTTCGAACCTGACGCTCCAAAATAGCCATTGGCTCCACATCATAAGTCAAATCATCATCTAAATGAACCATGCTGAAATCCAAAACATGAGACGGGTCGCCAATATACTTCCGAAGCATAGAAACATGAAATACCGGATGCATACTCGACAAGCTGGGTGGCAAAGCAAGCTCATAAGCCACCTCCCCAATCCACCGAAGTACCTCAAAAGGACCAATAAACCGGGGACTCAATATACCCTTCTTCCCAAATCTCATAACACCCTTCATGGGTGAAACCTTCAGTAGAACCTTCTTTCCAACCATATAAGACACATCACGGACCTTTCTGTTAGCATAACTCTTTTGTCTTGACTGCGCTGTACGAAGCCGCCCCTGAATCACCTTTACCTTGTCCAAAGCATCATGCACCAAGTCTGTACCCAAAAGCCTAGCCTCACCCGGTTAAAACCAACCAACTAGATATCTATACTGTCTCCCATATAAAGCCTCATATGGAGCCATATGAATACTTGGCTAATAGCTGTTGTTGTAAGCAAACTCCACGAGTGGTAGAAATGGATCGCATGACCCTCCAAAATCAATGACAAAAGAGCGCAACATGTCCTCCAATATCTAAATAGTGCGCTCGGACTGCCCGTCCGTTTGAGGGTGAAAAGCTGTGCTCAACTCAACCTGAGTACCCAGCTCTCACCGTACGACCCTCCAAAACTGTGAAGTAAACTGAGTACCTCTATCTGAAATGATGGAAACTGGAACCCCATGCAAGCGAACAACCACTCGGATATAAATCTCTACTAACCGCTTTGAGGAATAGGTAGTACACATAGGAATAAAGTGCGTAGGCTTGGTCAGTCGATCCACAACCACCCAAATAGCATCAAACTTCTTTAAAGTCCGTGGGAGTCCAACTACAAAGTCCATGGTGATCCGCTCCCACTTCCACTCTGGAATATCCATCTGCTGAAGCAAGCCACCCGTTCTCTGATGCTCATATTTTACCTGCTGACAATTAAGACACCGAGCTACAAATCCCACAATATCCTTCTTCATTCTTCTCCACCAATGATGCTGTCTCAAATCCTGATACATCTTCGCGGCACCCGGATGGATGGAATACCGCGAGCTATGGGCCTCCTCCAAGATCAACTCCCGAAGACCATCAACATTGGGCACACATATCCGACCTTGCATCCTCAATACCCCATCATCACCAATGGTCACATCTCTGGCATCATCATGTTGAACTCTGTCCTTAAGGACAAGCAAATGAGGATCATCATACTGCGCTCTCTGATGCGATTAAATGAGAAAGACCGAGAAATCACACAAGCTAAGACCCGACTGGGCTTTGAAATATCCAACCTCACGAACCGATTGGCCAAGGCCTGAACATCAACTGCAAGAGGTCTCTCCCCAATAGGAATATACGCCAAACTCCCCATACTCACTGCCTTTCTACTCAAGGCATCGACCACCACATTGGCCTTTCCCAGATGGTACAAGATAGCAATATCATAGTCTTTTAGCAGCTTCAACCTTCTCCGCTACCTCAAATTGAGATCCTTCTGCTTGAACAAGTGTTGGAGGCTACGATGATCAATAAACACCTCACAAGACACACCATAAAGATAATGCCTCCAAATCTTCAACGCGCGAACAATGGCAGCCAAATTTTGATCATGGACAGGGTTGTTCTTCTCATGGGGCTTCAACTGACGGGGAGCATAAGCAATAACTCTACCCTCATGCATCAACACACACCCAATGCCAACTCTCGAAGCATCACAATATACGGTATATGAACCTGAAGTTGGTGGCGAAATTAATACTGGAGCGGTGGTCAAGGTAGTCTTGAGCTTTTGAAAGCTCCCCTCACACTCAACCGACCACCCGAACAAAGCACCCTTTTGAGTCAATTTGGTCAAGGGCGATGCAATGGATGAAAATCCCTGAACGAACCGACGATAGTAATCCGCCGAACCAAGAAAGTTGTGAATCGCTGTAGCTGAGGACGGTCTGGGCCAACTCTGAACTGCCTCTATCTTCTTTGAATCAACCTGAATACCCTCACTGGACACCACGTGCCCCAAGAAAGCCACTAAACTAAGACAAAACTCACACTTGGAGAACTTTTATAGAGTTTCTCCTCCCTCAATCTCTGCAACACAACTCTCAAATGCTCTACGTGCTCCTCCTAACTACGAGAGTACACCAGAATATCATCAATGAATACAATCACGAATGAGTCGAAATAAGGCCGAAACACGCTGTTCATCAAATGCATGAACGATGCTGGGGCATTGGTCCGCCCAAAGGACATCACAAGGAACTCATAATGACCATATTGGGTCCTGAAAGCTGTCTTAAGAATATCCGAGTCCCTGATCTTCAACCGGTGATACCCTGAACGGAGATCAATCTTGGAGAACACCTTCGCTCCCTAAAGCTGGTCAAATAAATCATCAATGCGAGGCAAATGATACTTGTTCTTGATTGTAACTTTGTTCAACTGCCTGTAATCAATGCATATTCTCATCGTGCCATCCTTCTTCTTCACAAATAGAATAGGCGCACCCCAAGGCGACACACTAGGCCGAATGAACCCCTTATTAAGGAGTTCCTAAAGCTGCTCCTTCAACTCGTTCAACTCCGCCGGTGCCATACGATACGGTGGAATAGAAATGGGCTGAGTGCCTGGCACTAAATCAATAAAAAAGTCAATATCCTTGTCCGGGGGCATGCCCGACAGGTCTACAGGAAACATATCGGGAAAATCCCTCACAACATGAACAGAATCAGTACTAAGAGTCTCTGCACTGACATCCATCACAAAGGCTAAGTATGAAAGACAACCTTTCCCAACCATCCGCTGGGCCTTCAAGAATGAAATCACCCTACTGGGAACAAAATCAGTCGAACCTCGCCACTCAATTCTTGGCACACCCGGCATAGCCAATGTCACCGTCTTAGCATGACAGTCTAATATAGCACGACACAACGATAGCCAATCCATGCCCAATATCACATCAAAGTCCACCTTACAAAGCAACAAAAGGTCCACTCGGGTCTCCAGACCCCCAATAGTCACCACACACGACCGGTATACACGATCCATAACTATAGTATCGCCTACTGGAGTAGATACATGAATAGACGAAATAAGAGACTCTCGGGGCGTATCCAGATAACGGGCAAAATATGATGACACATATGAAAAAGTGGAACCAGGATCAAATAATATAGAGGCATCTCTGTGGCAGACTGAGACAATACCTGTAATCACAACATCTGAAGCGATAACATCTGGTCTGGCTAGGAGTGCATAGAAACGGGCCTGACCACCACTTGATCGACCTCCCCCTCTAGAGCGACCCCTAGCAAACTGACCCCTACCCCTAGCTACCTGAGCGGGTGGTGAAGTAACTAGAGCTAAAGTCGAGGGCTAACCCCTCTACTGAGACGGACCCTCAAGAAGACGAGGACACTTCCTCCTCATATTCCCAAACTCTCCATACTCGTAACAACTCCCTGGTACGGGGAATGGGGACTGAAGGAACCTCTAGCACCAAAATGACCAGTAGAAGGACCTAGCATGGAAAAACCCTGAACCGATGGAGCACGGGACGAACTCTGGGCTGGTAGGGCACTGAGTGATAAATGACCCTGATGTGAGCTGTAAGAACCATGGCCCGATGATGCCCCACGATAAACTGGGCGAGCTGACTGAGCATGTCTGAATGGACGACCTCGGTCATGCTGAAACTGACGTCTCAAAAGAAGTACCACCAAAACTACTAGATCCCTGAGGCCTCCTGGCCTCCCTCTCATCTCGCTGCGGGCGACGAACTGACTCAATCTCGTGAGCAATGTCAATAAACTCCTCAAAAGTAGCACCTGACACCCTCTCTCTGGTCATGAGAATCCGAAGCTAATATGTGAGGCCATTAACGAACCTCCAAATCCTCTCTCTACCTGTAGGAACCAACCAAACAGCATGACGAGCTAACTCCTAGAACCTCATCTCATACTGCATCACAGTCATATCTCCCTGACGCAACTGCTCGAACTACCTGCGCAGCTCCTTTCTACGAGACTGTTGGCACATACTTCTCCAAAAAGAAAACGGAGAACGGTTGCCAGGTAAGGGGCGCTACATCAACAGGCCTACGACTCTCATAAGCCTTCCACCAAGTAAAGACAGCTCTAGAAAACTAAAAAGTAGTAAATGCTACATCGTTGGTCTCCAAAATACCCGCTGTATGAAGAATCCTCTAACACTTGTCCAAGAAACCCTAGGCATCCTCGCCACTGAAAGTCGGAGGCTGAAGTCTACCAAACCTCTTCAATTGACGCTGCTCGTCATCAGGCATAACTGGTACCACATAATAATGGGCTGGTGCAACCGGCTGGGCTGGAGGTGCCTCCGGTGTCTGAAGTCCCTGCACAACCTGCTCAAGTGTGCGAGAAACAGGAGTTTGAGTACCTCCCCGAGCCTAAGAAGTAGCTGCGACCGTAGTAACTGAGACCGCTTGGGCCAGGCCAGTACACACTGATAGAATCTGGGCTAGGGCCTCCTGTAGGCCTGGAATCATGATAGGCACAACCGGTGCCTGAGCTGGTGCTGCTGGAGCATCCGCAACTGGGACCTGATCCTGAACTGGGGCGGCTGGTGGATCTGCTAGTGCTGCCCTAGCTGTTGTGCGGGCTACACCCCTGCCCCTACCATGGCCTCGACCGCGTCCTCCGCCTCTAGTGGGCCCAACTAGTGGTATTGGTGGTCGTCCATCCTGACCGGTAGCACGTGTCCTCACCATCTGTAAGAGAATAGAATAACAGAAGTTTAGTATTAGAATCAACAGATTCGCACGACAGGAATTTCCAGAATGTAAAGTTTTTCCTAAAGGTTCTGTAGCCTCCCAAGGATAAGTACAGACGTCTCCTTACCGATCCACAAGACTCTACTAACCGGTTCATGACCCGCGAGACCTGAGTAACCTAGGCTCTGATACCAACTTGCCATGACCCCAAATACCCTGTCGTGATGGCGCCTATCACAGTACTAGGAAACCCAATCCAATATTTACCACATCGAATTCTTTTTATAAAAATCATTTTCTAAAACCGATTAAGTCTCAAATTCTTCATATGTAATATATAAATCAACAGAAATGTGCGAAAACCAATACGAAGATACACTAACACAGCCCGAATCCGATGTCACTAGTCATGAGCCTCTAAGTACAACCAAAACACTGTCTGAATAATACAAAATAGTCTAAAATAACAAAATACTAAGATAGGAAGGAGGAAGGCAGGGCTGCGAATGCCGTGCAGCTACCTTGCAATCTCGGGATAGACTCTTAGAGTGCTGGAAGTTCTCACTCTGATGCTCGGGAACCTGGATCTGCACATAAGGGATAGGGACTAACATGAGTACGCCAACTTAGTAAGTAACTAAAGTAAATAAAGTTTGAGTGCAGTGACGAGCATTTAAACTCAAGTAAGAAATCTCAACAGAAATATCAAGTCAAAATCAACAGTTCAATAGCCAGTTATCTCTTGAAACTCCAGTTTCAATTCAAAACCTTTGAAAACATTTATTCAATATTTTTCAATAGAGGCTCAGTATAAAAGAAGAGTGAAATCAACAAAATGTCACAAACAAGCCCCTCGGGCAAGGTATCACTCATAAGTATAGCCTCTCGGGCATGCCTCCCAGTCACTCGTGACTCATCTCTCGTCAATCAGTACTGACACTCAGCACTCCGGCTCAACAAATATATCACAATAATAATAATAATAGTAATAACCGCTACGGCGTGCAGCCCGATCCATAGCTTAGAGTCGACTACGCTCACTGGGGGTGTGCAGACTCCAGAAGGGCTCCTACAGCCCAAACGTCATATCGCTGCGGCGCGCAGCCCGATCCAATATATATATTGTTGCGGCGTGCAGCCCGATCCATAATATATATAATATTGCTACTGTGTGCAGCCCGATCCATAATAAATATATAATCCTCAACATTTCCATAACATATATATATATATATATATATATATATATATATATATATATATATATATATATATATATATATATATATATATATATATATATATTCCTCACCATTAGGCCCTCAACCTCTCTCAGTCATCAACCTCACGGCCACTCGGGCATATCAGTGAAAATCAAGGAAACCTATCCCAAACAATTTTCATATATTAAGAAGTAGAGTGATGAAACCGGATTTAAACAATAAACAGGTAAAACATGACTGAGGATATGCTTTCAAATCAAATAGAGTGAGTAAAGTAGTAAAAATACCCCTAAGGGTCTAAGCAGGTCGACATAAAGGCCCCAAACATGGCATTCAACCCAAATTAACAAAACAATTTCTAAACACGTGGATATCATATAGGGTATAACAAAATATGCAACTATACAGTCGCCACTGGATGGACCAAGTCACAATCCCTACGGGTGCACACCCACACACCCATCACCTAGCATGTGCGTCACCTCATTTATCAAAATAGTATGAAATTACGGGGTTTCATACCCTCAGGTCTAGATTTACAATGGTTACTTACCTCAAACCAGATGAAATACTACTCCGCGATGCCCTTGCCTCTCAACTCGGCCTCAACTCGCGTCAAATCTATCAAAAATTAGAATTATAACATCAATATATTCTAGGGGAATGAAGCCCATGCGAAAATAATCAATTTACATCAAGAATCCCAAAATTGACCAAACCCGACCCCCGGGCCCACATCTCGATTCTGCTAAAAATCACAAAACTAGAATCCTTACACTCTCACAAGTTCATACATACCAAATACATCAAAATCCAACTACAAACGACCCTTCAAATCCTCAAACCAAAGTCTCCAATTTCAAGCCCTAACTCCCCAATTTTAGGCTTTACACTTACTAATTACGTGTTTAATTGGGCAGAAATCATCATAGAATTGAGTATTGAGTTCAAAAAATTTACCTCCAAGTGTTTCCCTTCGATTCCCTCTTTAATCCCTCTCAAAAAGCTCCAAATCCGGCCAACAATGGTGGAAATACACCAAAAATCGCGAAGATGGCTATTTAAACATTCTGCCCAGGCCGAAAATCCTTCTTCGCGAATGCGGTCAAGGCCTCGCGTTTGCGAAGCACAAAAATTCCATTGACCAAAATCCTCTTTTGAGAACGTGACACACTCCACGCGAACGCGGTGCTTCCACCTTCCAAGCCTTCGCGAACGCGACTGAACCTATGCGAACGTGAAGCACAAAAATCCTGGGGACCCTGCCGCTCCAACTACTCTACGCGAATGCAGGACCTATATCGTGTTCACAATGCACACTCAACTTCAACCTTCGCGAACGCAGGACCAACATTGCGAACACGAAGGGCGACTGGCCAGCCTCACTCAACATATCTTCGCGAACGCGAGGGTCTTCTCGCGAATGCAAAGAGCAAAACTCCGCAACAGAACTAAAGAAAATCTGCAACTTCTAAAAACAAGGATTTGACCCGTTAACCACCCAAAACTCACCCGAGGCCCTCGGGACCTCAACCAAATATGAAAACATGTCCCATAACAACATTCAAACTTGTTCCAACCTTCGGAATGCTCAAAACAACATCAAAACATCAAATCATCATCGGATTCAAGCCTAAGAATTTCAAAAACTTTTGAATTTCGAATTCGATCAAAAAGTCTATCAAACCTCGTCCGAATGACCTAAAATTTTGCACACACATCACAAATGACACAACGGACCTACTCCAACTTTCGGAATTCCATTCTAACCCCTATATCAAAATTTCCACTATCAACCAGAAAATGCCAAAATTCCAATTTCGCCGATTCAAGCCTAAATCTACCCCGGACCTCCAAAACACATTCCGATTATGCTCCTAAGTCCCAAATCACCTCAGGAAGCTATCCGAATCATAAAAACCAAATAACGAGATCGTTTATTCAAAAGTGGACTTTCGGTTGACTTTTCCAACTAAAAAGCCAACTTAAGAGACTAAGTCTCTCATTTCTCTACAAAACCACTCCGAACCCAAACTAACCTTGGGAATCGGCCTCCGAACTACTCGAATCAATCCATAAACAACTTAATACAATTAATACAAGCTATAAGAATCGATTCCATATGATAAAGCTAAGTTATTTAAACAAAGTCAAAAATTCAACCTCGGGCTCATGTCTCATAATCCGACAAAATTAACAAAATCCGAACACCTATTTAATAATGAGACCAACCATACTAAATTTACTCAATTCCAATCTCAAATCGACTTTCAAATCCTCAAATTATAGTCTATAAAGTTTCACAATTTCCCCCCAATTTTTCCAACCCAAAATACTAATTAAATGGTAAAAACAATGATAGATTCATGTGTAATAACCAAATCCGAGTTAGAATCACTTACTCCAATTAACTCTTTGAAAATCCCTTCAAGAATCTCCCAAAACCGAGGTCTCTAGCTCAAAATATAAAAATAGGTCCAAACCCTCGATTTTGAGATTTAATATTTGTTGCCCAAATGTCCTTTTTTGCGAATGCAGAAAGAGACTCGCGTTCTCGAAGCACAAATCCTCCACTGCAAAAGTTCCTCTTACGCGAACGCGACTACCCAATCGCGAGTGCAATGACCAAGCGACCCACCCCAAGCTTCGCGAATGCAAAGCCTCCATCTCAAACATGTAGGCCTAATGCATGAAGTCTCCCAGCCTACCTCTCTTCTTCGCGAACGCGACTCCCTGCTCGCGATCGAGATACACAGCCTCACCAAGTCTTCACGAACGCAGCCCCCTCTACGATTGCGAAAGGAAAAAACCTCCGTCCACATATTTTCACTACGCGAATGTGGCCCCTGTGTCGCGAACACGAATAACCCCACACCAGATATTAGATCAGCTGCTCAAAGATGAAGAAAATTGTTGGAAACTCATCCGAATCACCCCAGGGGTCCCCGAGACCCCATCCAAACACACCAACACATCCTAAAACATCATACAAACTTAGTCAAACCCTAAAATCACATCAAACAACATCGAAAACACAAATCACACCACAATTGAAGCCTAATGAACTATTGAACTTTCGACTCTAATACCAATAACTGATACACACCAAATCAAATCCGATTGACTTTAAATTTTGCACACAAGTCACAAATGACACAACAGATTTATTCCAACTTCCAAAACCAAAATACAAGCCAGGTAACCACAAAGTCAACTCTTGGTCAAACTTATCAACTCTCCAAACTTCAACTTTTCCAACTTTCGCCAATTCAAGCCAAAATCGCCTAGGACCTCGAAATTAATATTCGGACACACTCATAAGTGCAAAGTCACCATACGAAGCTATCAAAATTATCAAAACTCCATTCTTGAGTCATTTACACATAATTCAACATCCGATCAACTCGTTTAACTTAGGCTTCCAACCTTAGAACTAAGTGTTCCAATTCATTCTGAAACATCTCCGGAACCAAACCAACTACCCCGGAAAGTCACATAACAATAAACAAACATAAAATAAGCAATAAATGGGGGAATGGGGCTACAATACTCAAAATGACTGGCCGGGTTGTTACATTTTCCCCATTTTAAACAAACGTTCATCCTCGAACGGGTCTTGAATCATACCTGGGGTCTCAAATAGGTGTGGATTATTGCTCCGCATCTCCCGCTCGATCTCCCAAGTAGCCTTCTAAACTTTCAAACCTGCTGATCCAAAATGTCCACCGACTCCACATCATAAGTCAAATCCCCATATAACTGAATCGTTCTGAAGTCCAAAATATAAGACGGATCACCGAAGTACTTCCGGAGCATGAAAACATGAAACACTAGATGAACACTGGATAGACTAGGTGGTAATGCAAGCTTGTAAGCCACCCCTCCAATCCTCTCAAGCACCTCAAAAGGGCCAGTATACCAAGGGCTCAACTTTCCATTCTTCCCGAACATCATAAAACCCTTCATGGGAGAAACTCTGAGCAATACCTTCTCCCCTACCATGCAAGCAACATCACGAACCTTCCGATCAACATAATTCTTCTATCTAGACTGTTCCATGCGAAGCCAATCCTGAATTAACTTAACCTTTTCCAAAGCATCCCGAACCAAGTCAGTACCCAATAGCCTAGCCTCACCTTGGGGTGGGCATAAAATCCAAAAAACTAAATACCGAACCGAACCGAATTAATTTGGTATTTGGTATTTCAGTTTCGATTTTTTTGGTATTTCGGTAGATTTGGTACAAAAATTTCGACATTTTAGTTTTTCGGTACGGTATACGGTATTGAGTTTTTGATATTTCGGTATACTGAAATACCAAAATATTTAAGTGCAAGCCCAACAATATTTTTATTTTCCAACCCAATAACTAGCCTAAGCCCAATACCCCAAGCCTCCTAATTCCCTAATCCCTTAGCAGACTTACGGGTAGTACCTCTTACCCCCTTTCCTTTTTCTATTCCCTAACCTTTTCTATTTGTCATCTTCCTCGCTAGGGTAATTGTGGCTGGCACAAGTATATAAAAAGTACTATTGTTGCTTGAAAAGAGGATAGTGAGGCCGACATTGAGACAAAGAAAGAATGTGACTAAATAAATCACAAACTTTATTAAGTTGAAAAATTGTCTGTGTATTTGACGATCTTATTTTCTTAAAGATATAAATCTTTTGTTGAACTTGTCTATGTATGCTTTTAGAATCAGCTGATGTTCTTGATTTTGAGCTTGTGCTTCTTTAGCCATTACTCTGAGTTTTTGAATTTGTCGTTGAATTAGCACACCGAAACCGTTATCCAGTCCACTGTCTAGTAATCATCTTTTTAGTTAATGTATCAAACTGAAACCGTACCGAATCGAAATAAGAAATACCAAACCATATCGAACTAATTTGGTATGGTATTTGGTATACACAATTGATAAACCGAATACCAAACAAAAATTTTTAAATATCGAACTGAAGTACCGAATACCCACCCCTAGCTTCACCGGCTTAAACCAACCAACCAGAGACCGACACCGCCTCCCATATAAGGCCTCACACAGAGCTATCTGAATGTTCGATTGGTAGCTGTTATTGTAGGCAAACTCTGAAAGCGGTAGAAACTGATCCGAAGAACCCCTAAAATCCATGACACATGCTCATAACATATCCTCCAATATTTGAATAGTGCGCTCGGACTGTCCGTCCATCTGAGGGTGGAATGATGTACTCAACTCAACCCATGGGCCTAACTCTCGCTAAACTGCTCTCCAATACTACAATGTGAATTACGTGCCCCCGATTTGAAATAATGGACACCACCAAACTGTGAAGGCGAACAATCTCGTGGATATAGATCTCAGCGAATCACTCTGAAAAATAAGTAGTCCTAACTGGAATGAAATGTGCAAACTTAGTCGGCCGGTCCACAATCACCCAAATAGCATCAAATTTCTTCAAAGTCCATGGAAGTCCAACTATGAAGTCCATGGTGATATGCTCCCATTTTCACTCAGGAATCTCAAGCCTCTGAGGCAAACTGCCCATCCTCTAATGCTTATACTTCACTTGTTGATAATTCAAGCACTGAGCTACAAACGACACTATATCTTTCTTCATTCTCCTCCACCAATAGTGCTACCTCAAGTCATGATACATCTTTGCGGTACCCGAATGAATGGAATACTGCGAACGATAGGACTCCTACTCATGTAGCCCATCCACATTAGGCACATAAATTCAACCCTGCATCCGTAACACCACATCATCCCCAATAGAAATCTTCTTGGCATCACCGTGCTGAACCGTGTCCATAAGGACAAGAAAATGGAGGTCGTCATACTGATGCTCTCTGATGTGATCATATAAAGAAAACCGAGAAACCACGTAGGCTAGAACCCGACTAGGATCCAAAATATCTAACCTCACAAACTAATTAACTAAGGCCCGAATATCTTATGCAAGCAGTCTCTCACCAACAGGAATATTTACAAGGCTACCCATGCTCACTGCCTTTCTACTCAAGGCCATAACTACCACATTGGTCTTCCCGAGATGATACAAAATGGTAATATCATAGTCTTTTACCATCTCCAACCATCTCCTCTGCCTCAAATTTAGATACTTTTGCTTGAACAAGTGCTGAAGACTCCAATGATCTATAAATACCTCACAAGACACACCTTAGAGATAATGCCTCCAAATCATCAATGCATGAACGATGGCTGCCACCTCTAAATCATGAACGGAGTAGTTCTTCTCGTGAGGCTTCAACTGGTGTAAAGCATGAACAATAACTCTACCCTCCTACATCAAGACACACCTAATACCAATCCGAGAAGCATCACAATACACTATATAAGAACACGATGCTGAAGGCAAAACTAGAACTGGAGTTATGGTCAAGGTAGCCTTGAGCTTCTGAAATCTCTTCTCACACTCGTCAGACCACCTAAATGGAGCACCCTTCTAGGTCAACCTGGTCAAAGGCGTTGCAATGGACGAGAAACCTTTCATGAAGCGACGATAATATCAGACCAAGCCGAGAAAACTCCGAATCTCAGTAGCTGGAGATGGTATGAGCCAACTCTTAATCGCATCAATCTTCTTAGGATCCACCTTGATCCCCTCAATGGACACTATGTACCCCAACAATGCCACCAAACTAAGCCAAAACTCACACTTGTAGAACTTAGCATAAAGCTTCTCCTCCCTCAACGTCTGTAGTACAATCCTCAGATGTTGTGCATACTCCTCCTAGCTACGAGAGTACACCAGAATATCATCAATAAATACTATAACAAACAAATCAAGATATGACTGGAATACACTATTCATCAGATGCATGAATGCTGCTAGGGCATTAGTCAGCCCAAAAGGCATCACAAGGAGCTCGTAGTGACCATAGAAGGTCCTGAATACCGTCTTTAGAATATCAGAGTCCTGAAACTTCAACTGGTGATACCCAGACCTTAAATCAATCTTAGAGAACACTCTAGCTCCTTGAAGCTGGTCAAATAAGTCATCAATGCGTGGCAAAATATACTTGTTCTTGATTGTAACTTTGTTCAACTGTCTGTAGTCAATGCACATCCGCATAGTACTATCCTTCTCCTTCACAAATAGAACTGGTGCACCCCAAAGTGACACACTTGACCTAATGAACCCCTTATCAAGAAGTTCTTGAAGCTGCTCTTTCAGTTCTTTCAACTCTGTCGGTGCCATACGATATAAAGGAACAAAAATGGACTGAGTGCCCGGTACCAAGTCAATACCAAAATCAATGTCCCTATCGAGTGGCATGCCTTGCAGGTCTACAGGAAACACATCAGGAAAGTTTTTCACTATCGGGACATGATCAATGGTAGGAGTATCAGCACAAACATTCCTCACAAATGCCAAATATGACAAACGCCCCTTCCTAACCATTAGTTGGGCCTTCAGATATGAAATTACTCTACTAGGAACATAGTCTAGAGAACCTCTCCACTCAATCTTAGGTAACCCCGGAATTGCAAAACATCACAGTCTAAGCTTGAAAATTTAGATTAGCATGACATGGGGACAACAAATCCATGCCCAGAATTATGTCAAAATAAACCATACTCAGCAATAAGAGATCAACTCTGGTTTCTAATCCCCCAATTGTCAGCACACACGACCGATACACACGGTCCACAATAATATAATCGCCCATCCGTATAGATACATGAATAAGCAAAATAAGGACTCACGCGTATCTAAATAACGAGCAAAATATGATGATATATATGAATAAGTGTAACCGGAGTCAAATAATATGGAAGAAACCCTGTGGCATATTGAGACACTACATGTGATTACTGCGTCTAAAGAAACCACCTCTGGCTTGGCAGGGAAAGTATAACATCGAGCATGACTGCCACCTGATCGGCCTTCCCCTCTAGGGCGACCTCTAACTGCTTGAGCCCCACCCTGAGCTGGCTAAGAGGGTAGTGAAGTAACTGGTGAGGAAGTCATAACCTGGCCCCTTTGCTGAACTGGATGTCCAAAACGATGGGGACACTACCTCCACACATGTCCAAACTCCCTGCACTCTAAGCAACTCCATTCCGCCAATGGTATGGAGATTGTATCTGACCTCGAGAACTAGAATAACAAACTAGAAGAACTCGGTACAGATGAACCTTGAAGTGATGGAGCACGAGATGAACTATGAGATGAGAGGGCACTGAGAGATGACTGACCCGGACGAGCACTGTATGAACCATGGCTAGCTGATGCACCACGATGAACCGGACGAACCATCTGAGTGGGCCTATAAAGATGACTCCTACTGTGGTAAGACTGCCCTCCAGAAGAAACACCATTGAAACCACCCGAACCACAAAACCTCTTGGCCTCTCTCTCCTCACGCTCTTGACTATGGACCTACTCTAGCCGCCTAGTAATATGAACCACCTTGTCGAACCTAACATCCGCTGTAATCTACTAAGTCACGACGAAGCACAATCTATAGTTGAGGCCATAATGAACATCCTAATCCTCTCCTTCTCTATGGGAACCAACCAATCAGATCGCGTGATGAGCCAACTTTGAAAATCTCATCTCATACTGGGTCACGGATAGGGGTGGCAAAATAGTTAAAAGAAAATAGTTAACCACCCATATTATCCACTAAAAAATAGATTGGATAATGAACTTTTTAAAAATGGGTAAAATATGGATAAGAACCATATTATCCATTTAGAAAATGGATAACCAATAGGTAACCAATGGATAACCAATGGGTCTAACTTTTAAATTTGTAAAGCTTCAAATTGGGGGTTCCTCAAGTTAGGGAGACTAAGAATTCTCCCAAAAGTGATCATATGCAAGAAGTCATTGACAATATGGTTACCTATATTATCCGTCGGTTAACCCATTTTTTATCCGTATTAAATATGGGTCGGGTTGGATAATTTATCCATTTTTTCATTACCCATTTTCAACTCGAACAATATCCGACCCGATCCGCCCGTTTGCCACTCCTAGTCACGGACATGCCCTCCTACCGTAGCTGCTCAAATTGCCTATGCAATTTCTCCTTACGGGTCTGTAGAACAAACTTCTCCAAAAAGAGAACTAAGAACTCATGCCACATAAGTGGTGCAACGCCGACTGGCTTGTACAATTCATAAGCCTCCCGCCATCTAAAGGCTGCCCCCGACAATTGAAAGGTAGTAAATGAGACTCCACTAGTCTCCAGAATACCTGTCGTGCCAAGAACCCGCTGACACTTGTCTAAGAAGTCATGAGAATCCCCAGACTCGGCCCCACTGAATGCTAGAAGCCTGAGCCTCCCAAATCGCTCTAGCCGCTTCTACTCCTTGTCACTTAGGTGGGCCCACCTTATCTTGAGAAACCGCAATCAGTTGGGCTGGTAGTACCCTCAATGTGTGAAGTCCCTGAACCACATGCTTTGGAGTATGGGCGGTAGGAGTCTAAGCACCTCCCCCGTCCTGAGAAGTGGATGGTGCATCCTGAACTGAAATCGCCTAAGCAAGGCTAATGCATACAGTCAATATTTAGGCCAAAGCCTCTTGAAGGCCTTGAATCACAATGGGCACAATTGGTGCCTAAGTAGGTCCTACCGGCTCAACCATATCTAGTATTTGATCCCGAGCTGGAGCAATTGGTGGCTCTATAGGTGCTACTTTAGTTGTTGTACGAGCTGCACCTCGGCATCTACCGCGACCCTAGCTGGTGGTACTAGTGGTCGTCTACTCAATCCGGTAGCACGTGTCCTCGTCATCTATGAAAGAATAGAATAATAGAAGTTTAGTTTCTGGAATCAATAAATTCACATGACAAGAATAAAAGAAAGTAAAGTTTTCCTAATGGTTTGGTAGCCTCTCGAAGATAAGTACAAATATCTCTGTACCGATTTGCAAGACTCTACTAAACCTGCTTACACGTGAAACCTATGTAACCTAGGCTCTGATACCAACTTGTCAGGACACAAATCACAACATGCCGTGATGGAGCCTAAATAAATTAAAAAGAAGGAGAGACGAGGTCTGCGGACGCCAAAGCAGCTACCTCAAAAGTCTCCAAGCAGGTAATGCTCCAAGTTTAGCAACCACCGGGTCCAGATGTTGTTACATCTCGCATTTTCGTACATTAAAAGTTTCGTCTTCAGTTGATTGACGTAGACTCGGGGATGAGATCATCTTGACGTTAACATATTTACGCTATTTATAACAAGCAATAAATAAGTGTTATGAAGGATATAAGGGTAGACAAATTAAAGAAAACGAGTTTCGTTGAAAATGACCAATTTGGGATAAAATACGGTCGAGCGATAATACCCAATAATTATAAGCTAGTACCATGCAAGGTACCATATGACCACGGTAGTATAATATATAAGTATATATAAAGTATATTAAAAATAAGTAAAATTTTAAGTAATTTGTGGTAATTTTTAAATTATGCGGGTAATTGGTTAATTATGGGGTAATAGAACATTACCCAGTTAACTAATAAGTGGATAACAATTTATAAAATATACCCATCTAAAAAGTGGCACAAAGCCACCATAACAAAAATAACTCTTAGTCATTATGCCATGTGGCCACGTAAGAGTTCATTAAAAATCTAACCAAGCAAGACTTGATTATAAGTCTTACCTAGTTAGGATAAGAACATTCATAACCCATTTTGTGATATATCATCTTCCAAAAATGTTAGAAGCAGAAGCAAGTTTGTTCCAAAATTTCAAAGAATCCAAAGCAGAATTTCGCTCATAAAGTTCAAAGAAGCAGGAACAAATTTCGTTCAAGGATTTCAAAAAGCAGTGGCTTAATCCAATTTTTAGGGTTCTACGCTCAATCCACGAAGCTTTCCAACGGAATATTATATAGAGTTTTCCCTACTCCAGGTATGTTAAGACCATCCTTTGTTTTTTTGGCATGATCCAAATTATACTAAAGAAACGAGCAAATGCACAGTTTTCACAAATTACTCTATTCATAGAAATACTAGGGGTGTCAACATTTTTGATTCCCCATGTGAATTCTTATTATCTTCTATTCATGGGTCTCAGAATAATATGCAGTTGAAAAAGATTATTCGGAAGGAATATTGAGATTTTTACGTATTTTTTTCATGCATTTCACCCATTTATACATGTGCATTGACCCATGATCAGATGACGTTATATACGCATATATATGTAACTATATGTATATGGAATATGGGAAAAGGTTACGGCGTTACATACACACCACCACCTGATCAACTGGTATATGTTGATAATGTTGCCCACAGTGGCCGAGACGATATGATAGGATGCCCTCATAGGCTTGATGATATTATGTACATCTATACCTATGCAAGACACAACATTTATATGCACGCGCATGACATTATAAATGTTTCAGGATTTATAAAGTTATTAAGATTTACAGACGAATTTCTTTATTCCATATTTCATCTATGTCTCTTATGTACCGATTTTCAAGCCTTACATACTCAGTACATTATTCGTACTGACACCCTATTTCACGGGTCCTGCGTTTCATGCCCGCAGGTGCAGGTAGGCAAGCTGATGGTCCCCCTTCTTAGGATCCTTGGTCAGCGAGAGTTGGCGTGCTCCACTTGATCCGGAGTTGCTTTTGATTTTGGTACGATATGTTTGTATATATATATATATATATATGGGTATGACGTGGCTCAGTCCCGTCTTTGTATAGTTATATTTCTATTAGAGGTCTGTAGAAAGTATGTCTAGTTGGATAGTATGTGGCCTTGTCGGCTTGCAGTTTTGAGATGTATAGTTGTCTATAGCAGCCTTGTTGGCTCGCCCTACGTATGTTGCACGTATATGAATGTATGCCTTTTTGGGTAGATTTCCTTCATGTACATTATTCTCGTAATTCAGCGGATGTTATTCAGGTTTATATCTTAGACGCATGCATAGGGGTGTTTGACAAGTAGGACTCGGACACCCATCGCGGTCCATCGGTTTGGGTCGTGACAGATGTACCTAGATCTGCACACGAAGTGCAAAGTGTATTATGAGTATAATTGACCCAATGTATTCAATAAATAACAAGACTAAGCTTGGGTTGAAGCAGTAACAAGCTCGAATAGGTACAATCCAAATCCAGATAATAACAGTTTAGATATGATAGGAAAATGACAGTAATAACTTAGAGAAATCTCTTAATTAGTTGTACACAATGCAGAAATGTAGACATGCTTTCAAGTTCAAGAGTTTAGGCTCAATACTGATAAAATAATCCAAGTATATCTAGCACGAGGAATATTATATCTCTATGTCTACATGTCTGTCACGACCCTAAACCTAGACCCGGTCGTGATGGCGCCTCTCGTAAAGACAAGCCCAGCCGACACAATACCCAATTTAAATTAACAGATAATAATTCATAATTAAGTCATTAATAATGATAAATCCCATAATAGAGTGAAAATATAATATTTGCGGAAAACCAAACACAGCTCGACATCGGGGTGTCACCAGTCATGAGCATTTATCATAAGTCTAGGAATACAGGAAAGAGACTGCACAGTCTATTACAAAATCTAGTACAAGGGAAAGAAATAATGATAAGAGGGAGAACACTGGGTTGCGAACGCCAAGCAGCTACCTAGTGGACTCCGAAAATGTGCTGGAAGCTATCAAATGGTGAAGAACAACTCAAAAATCGCGAAGGAATCCTTGTATACCTTCTGGCCTAGGGTTTTCGCACCTGCGGTTTAGAACTGGCTCCTGTGCAACCGCTTCTGCGGTCCCAAGTGCCGCTTCTGCGGCCATCACTTTAGCCTCAATTTCCGCATTTGCGATGCACCATCCGCACCTGCGCCATCGCAGGTGCGGTTCCTTAACCGCTTCTGCAGTTCCTGCCTTCTTGGCTCCTTCCGCTTTTGCGACTGGTCTTCCGCATCTACGGGGGTAGCACCTGCGGCCTCCCAACCGCAGATGCAGTTATGACAGCAGTCCTACAACTTCAACTGCCATTTCCAAATTCCTATCTTTCGTCAACCACCCGAAAACACCCCGAGGCCCCCAGGACCTCAACCAAAAGCACAAACAAGTCATATACCACCATTAAAAATTATACCAATCTTCAAAACACCTCAAACAACATCGAATCAACCAAAACACATCGGATTCAAGCCTAAGGTTCTAAAATCTTCTGAATTACGCTTTTGATCAAAAAATCTACCAAACCACGTCCGAATGAACTGAAATTTTGCACACATATCTCAAATGATACAACGGACCTACTGCAACTTTCGGAATTTCATCCGATCCCTATATCAATATCTCACCTATCAATCGAAAAACACCAAAATTCCAATTTCGCCAATTCAAGCCTAAATCTACTCCGTACCTCTAAGACACCTTCTGATCATGCTCCTAAGTCCCAAATCATCTCCTGAAGCTATCCGAACCATCGGAATTCACATCCGATCCCTCTAACACATAAGTCAACATATGGTTGACTTTTCCAACTTAAGCTTCCTCAAAAGAGACTAAGTGTCTCAGACCTTACCAAAACCTCTCCGAACCCGAGCCAACCAACCCGGTAACACAAAATACAACTGAACAAGGCAATAAAAACCAGAAATGGGGGAAATGGAGCGGTAACTCATGAAACGACCGGCCGGGTCATTACAATGTCAAATATGCATGTCACATGTAATGTAATATAGTAATAAACTCATATACTCATGCTCTCAGAGTATTCAACCTCACTTAGCACGCTCGATAGCTCAACACTCTCAATTGCTTGACACTCGCACTTAGCACTCAACGGTACCTGCACTCACTACTGGTATGTCAGACTCTAGAGGGTCGGATCCTGCCCAAGCTCTAATATAATCCTAGATGGCATGCTGCGTTGTGCAGCCTGATCCCATCATGAATTAATAAATCCTGTTGCAGCATGTAGACCGATCCCATAAATATCACTTACCCTCATCCTCACTCAGTCATCAATCTCTCTAGTTTTTCGGGCTCACAAATCTCATGCCAATTAGCCCAAACAATGATACATGATGTAACAATAAATGATAACAGAGACTGAGAAATGAAATGCAAATGATGAATGTGACTGAGTGCATGATTGCAATTTAAGCAAATAACTGAACTACAAAACAACCTCGGTGGGTCCCAACAGTACCAACATATAGCCTAAACATGATTTCTAATATGAATCACATCTCAATTTCTCTAACACATGGATATTACATGAATAATAGCAAGATTGGATAACTACACATTACTATGGAATCAACCGAGTCACAACCATGGTGCACTCCCACACGCCTGTTACCTAGCATGTGCGTCACCTCAACACCAGCTACATAACACGTAGTTCAGGGATTCATACCCTCAGTACCAAGTTTAGAAGTGTTACTTGCCTCAAACCACACAAATCACTATGACGAAAAGCCCTTGCCTCGCGCATCGGCCTCCAAACGACGTGAATCTAGCCACAACCAACTTAATACAATCAATACAAACTTTAGGAATCGATTCCATATGATAAAGCTAAGTTCTTTAACCAAAGTCAAAATGTCAACCCAAAAAGTCAATCCCAAGCCCACATCTTGGAACCCGACAAATTTTACCAAATCGAATACCCACTCAATGACGAGTCCAACCATACCAAAATTAGTGAATTCCGATCTTAATCAACCTTCAAATCCTCAAATTATAGTTTATGAAGTTTCACAAATTTTTCCCAATTTTTCCAACCCGAAATACTAATTAAATGGTAAAAACAATGATAGATTCATGTGTAATAATCAAATCCAAGTTAGAATCACTTACCCTAATTAACTCCTTGAAAATCCCTTCAAGAATCGCCCAAAACCGAGGTCTCTAGCTCGAAATATGAAAAATGGGTCCAAACCCTCAACTTTGAGATTTAATATCTGCTGCCTAGATGTCATTTTTTTGCGAACGCAAAAACGACTTGCATTCGCGAAGCCCAAATTCTCTACTGCCAAAAGTTCCTCTTACACGAGTGCAACTGGCCATTCGCGAACACAATGACCAAACGACCACAAGCTTCACAAACGCGAAGCCTCCATCACGAACACATAGGCCTAATGCATGAAGTCCCCCAACCTACCTCTCTTCTTCGTGATGCGGCTCCTTGTTTGCGATTGCGATGCACAACTTCACCAAGCCTTCGCGAACGCAACCCCTTATATGCAAATGCGAAAGACAAAAATCTCCTACTTTTTACTAAGCGAACACGACCTTTTTGTCATGAACACGAATAAGCCCACACATGATATCAGATCACCTGCTCAAACATGAATAAAATTATCTGAAACTCATTTGAAACACCCTCGAGGCCCCATCCAAACATACCAACACATCCTAAAACATCATACAAACTTAGTCAAACCCTCAAATCATATCAAACAATATCGAAAACACAAATCTTAGCCCAGTTCAAGCCTAATGAACTATTGAACTTTCAACTTCTAAAACCAATGTCGATACACATCAAATTAACTCTGGTTGACTTAAAAAACTACACACAAGTCACAAATAACACAACAGACCTATTCCAACTTCTAGAACCAAAATGTAAGTCCAGTAACTACAAAGTTAACTCTTGGTCAAACTTCTCAACTCTCCAAACTTTAACTTTTCCAACTTTTTCCAATTCAAGACAAAATCGCCTACGGACCTCCAAATCAATATCCGGACATACTCCTCAGTCCAAAATTATCGTACAAAGCTATCAAAACCATCAAAATTTCATTTCGAAGTCATTCACACTTAAGTCAATATCTGCGGTCAACTCTTTCAATTTAGCCTTCCAACCTCGGGACTAAGTATCCCAATTCATTTTGAAACATCCCCAAAATCAAACAAACCACCCCAGCAACTCACATAACAATAAATAAACATAAAATAGGTAATAAATGAGAGAACATGGCTACTACACTCAAAATGACCGGGCGACTCATTACAATTTTATACAACTATAATACAATTTTAATATAATTTTGTATATATATATTGTATGTGACATGTTCTTCTTCTTCGAGTTTCAATATGAAAATCCAGCCAAAATCAACATCTTCACCAAACACCCATAAAATTGAGATATAAACTCCAAAGAATATTTTTAATCATTTGCAACAATACCCAATCCAAACAAGTAATATTTATTGAAAACCCGAATTCGAATTTAAAGCTTCAAAGCTTTTTAATGGTTGAGAGTCAAACACCTTCAAAATTTATTGATGGACAATTTTAATTCGAACACCAACTGTGCAACATAAAAGGAAGAGTAATTCACAATTCAGAAGCTTTGAATTCAAATTAGAAAGGATAAATGAGATGAGAAAAGAGAGAGAATCAGAGAAAATCGAAGAAAGAAAAATCGGGTTGAGGCAAGAAAGAGTAAAGAGAGATACAGAGAGAGAAAGAGGGAGAGAGAGAGCGACAAATAAAGAATAAAAAATTGGATACATTGTCTGTGTAAGAGATAACTGATATTAGCTATTCAATTTCTAATATTGAAGGATACTCATTAAATACTAATTTGTATATAATTGGCAAATATATATCAACTTGTAATTAAGTTAAAACTTCAATAGTGAGGATAAATAATTTTAAAAAGTAGTATAGCTAAATAAAAATTTTGGGCCAAATCTAGTTGTTTCAAACTGGAATTATTAATGTACTTTTCATCAAGGACCTGAATAGGGTTGCAAATATTCTTATAAGGAAGGAGATCGAAAAAACTTTTTGCTAGGCCGTAGATTTTGATAGTCCATTCTGTGTTTGATAATAAATATGTTCAGGCAGACATTATAGGAGTTCTTGGCCAAAATCACCCTATAACTATACCCAAAATCAAACGTACATACTTGTACTATTAAGTGAATGTAACGACCAGACCGGTCGCTTTGAGCTTTCGCACCATGTTCAGCTGTTTAAGGCTTAGTGTAGCCTTATTTGATGCATTCAACTTGCATGTGTGGTTGGCTTTGATTTTTCAGAGGCTTTGAGTTGATTTGGAAGAGTAATTCGCAATTCGGAATGTTTTAAGTTGGAAAAGTTGACCAGTATTTAAGTTTTGATGTTCTTAGGAGGTTTTGGCCCTATTTGTCGAAAGTTGACAATTAGAAGAATTGGAGAATTCATAGGTTTGACCGAAAGTTTAATTTGGTGTTGTTAGACTCCTATTATAGTTTTGAGACCTTGGTTAGATTCATTTAGTTTATTGGAACTTGTGTGCAAATTTTGGTTATGATCTAGAATGTCTAAGTGTGATTTGTACGCGTTTAGCGAAGATTGAAGGCTTGAAATTATGAAAATGATTTTGATCTTTAATTTTTAGTGTTGATGTTATTTATAGTTTTATAATACTTTGGATAAGTTTAAACAATGTATTCGAACTTATTTTTATGATTAAATGAGGTCTCTAGAGGCTCGAGTGTGTTTCGAAAGGATTCCGGAGCATTTTGATGTCTTGGTGCAATTCTGGTTCTGGTGTCACGCACCTGCGCAATGTCTGATCACAAATGTGCATCCGCTTATGCAATATTGGTGTTGGTTTTGCGATGATTGGGTGTTCTGGGGATTGTTTCTTATACATAAGAGGGAGTTCATATGCGGGTTTGTACCTACAGAGTTTATGGACGCATATGCGAGGATTCGTCTGGAGTTGGAAGTCTGCATGTGTAGAGCTTGTTGCACAGATGTGAGAGCTCACATGAATGGAGTAGGTGCACCTATAGAGCCGCATATGAAGCCTTTTTGTCACATATGCAATGTGTGGCCAATTGGGGGACGCTCACAGATACGGGGCTTTGATCGTAGAAGCGGTGTCACAAATGTGACTATTTTGTCCGCAAATATGAATTTATTGGAAAATGTTATATTTACAAAGGGTTAGTTCATCTTTTCATATTTTGAGATTGAGTGCTCAGATTGGAGCGATTTTTAGGCAATTTTTATCTATGTGGATTGGATAGGTATTTCTTACTCGGATTTGATTATTGTTCATGATTTTGTCTTCGATTTTTGACTTTTTATTGATAAATCTAAGGAAGAAATTTGGGGGGTTTTGTCCACACTTTAAGAGTGTATTTTGGAGGTTTGAGTACCTATTTGGACTCATTTTTGGAAACTAATTATATATTTGTACTCGGCAGGTTATGGGTCATAAGATTTTTGTATTGGTTTCGGGTTTTGAGCATGCGAGCCCGGATGGGCTTTTGTTGAATTTTGGGAGTTTCTTTAGAGATCGAGGCTTTGTGTATTGAAATCACTTCCCTCGACATTGTTAACTTTCTTGGATGATGTTTGGCTTGGATTTGCATGATCGGAGGGCTAGAATGAGGTTTTGACGCGATTCGAGGTTGAAGACTAGTCTGAATGAGGTAACTATCTTGCATGGGCTTGGATTGATGGCATTTTCCTATTGGCTATGATATTCATTATAGGTTATGGGTGTTGTATATGGGAGGTGACAATCGTATATTCGTGTACCATGGTAATTCATGATCCAGGTAGACCTTAGATTATTATATGCCTTGTTTTGCTGTCATGCTTCTTTGATACCGCGTTTCCTTCACTTGTATGACTATGTGAGCCATTATACATGCTAGACATTATGTCTACGTTATCTACTTATCTGTTTGATAAATGATATGGTTATTTTTGCTATGTTGAGCTATTTTCATTATCCGTAGTCATATTTTTCATTCATGATATTCTATCTGTGTGTTATATCTCTATCTCTATGTACTATTTATATGTTATCTCATATGTTGTTGTATCCTTGTTTGTGTGACACAAGTTTGAGCTAAATTATGGTACGTTGGTATAGTCCGTATGATATATTAAATGTGATACTATTAGATGTTTGCATATTGAGACTTGAGGAGATTTATGTCTGATTTTAGGCCATGGAGCCATATTGAGCTGATTGATGACTGATCTTGTGACATAGAACCATGTTGATATTGATTGTGAAGTGGTGCTTGCATCAACACCCCATATTGGGCTGGATGGCATTGTTGGTTGGGTGTTAGTATTTATTGTGAGGTGATGCTTGCGTCAGGCCCCGTATTGGGCTGAGTGATTTTGATTATTAACTTTGATTCGATCAGTGCTTGGGCTAGGATTCGCCTCTCCAAATTCAGGTGATAATCCATGTTAGTTTGGGCCTATGAGTGCAGACACTTCATAAGTGCTTAGTGAGATGGCTTTATGCCAGGCACCTGTATGGTGTTGGGTGTATATGTGTGTGTGTGTGTGACGATTCAGGGGCTTTGAGCCAAACACTGCGAGTATGCTAAGAGTATGATTGGGGAGCATTTGTGAGAAGCATTATGTATGTGCTGAGATTGTGTTTCCTTAATTATTTAACTGTAATGTCGTTGGTTTTTGGCATGTATATATGACGTGCAGGAATAAAGATGCATCTTCCTCATACTAATTGATATTTGATCTCTCCATTCGATATTTTGAGATTAAAACCACAGTTTACCTTGATAAATCTCTATCTAAGTGATTTCTAGAAAAATCGATACTGTGACATTGCTGAAAATCATTCCTATTTCTCCTTTTGTTGCGTTAAAGTTGAGCATGTGATTATATGAGCTACTTTTCTTTATATGCCATTATTCTACTTTTATTATTGTTGTGGCCGTTGTAAGTGAGCATCAGACTTTTTCAAGCTCGTCACCACTTTCATCTCGAAGTTAGGCTTGATACTTATTGAGTAAATGGGATTGGCTCTATTCATTCTACATGCTGCACTTCGTGTGCAGATCCAGGTATTTTTGATAGTAGTGGTTACTCGTGAGTCGTATCCAGATTTGTTTGGAGATTTTGATATAGTATTTTGTTCCACTCGTAAGTCTTGAATCCCCTTCCTTTATCTTATGTTCTTACTATTCAAACTTTCAAACAATATTGTATTTTGTTCAGGCTTTGTGTTTGGATAGCTCACACACACAGTGATATCGGATTTTTGGTGGTTTTCGGCTGTGTCGTTATTTGAATTTAGTTGTGTGTATCTATGTTATTCCGTTGTTTGAGATCATTCCTTATTGTTGTTGAAGTTTATTTTTGCATATTAGTTTTTAGCTTATCTAGTAAGCGGTGTTAGGCACCATCATGGCTCCGGTGAAATTTTGGGTCGTGACAAATTGGTATCAGAGCACTAGGTTCATATAGGGCCTAATAGAGTCTTGCGGATTGGTACAGAGACATATGTACTTATCTTCGTGAGGTTATAGGGCTTTAGGAACTTTCCTTTTCTTGATTCCTTATCGTGCGACTTTATCTCATCTTGAAGCCTATGTCTTCAACTCTTTTCCATTTATTCGTATGTGATATTGAGTACTTGATATAGTTAGGTACCAGCGAGTTCTGATGATGGTACAAATATGGCACATGATGTTTTTTCCGTGTTATGAGTGTAGACTATTACTATCATTTTGCAGCAGGCTGTCACCTATTGCAGCCCCATTGTTGGTGTTGCCTATGGGTTGATGCCTCATACAATGTAATATGATGATTCATGTACTAGTCATGTGCTGGTCTTGAAGCGGCGTTGGTACATAATGGTCGGATGATGGATTAAGCTTGCGGCTCTAACAACCATATAAGAAGGATTATACAGTTCACAATTTGAATTTTGGCATTTGTTCCAGTGGAGGAGAGGCATTCGGGCTATGGTTGCTTAGGCTTTGGTCGATAGATTTGCGAGATTGGGTATTTCTAAGCTTAGTAGACTTCTTGCTTGTGTTGATGCGATGTCATCTTTGTTTGAGCGCCTCAAGGATCATCCGTATAATGGTTTCCATTAATTTGTCCTCAGGGACACGGTATCGCAAGATAGTTCTAACGAGGTGGTCCTTAGTGTGGATGGTGTGTTGCGACTTCAGGATCGGATTTGCATTTCTAGTAGTGATGGTTCGAGGGAGAAAATCCTTTATGAGACTCGTAATTGTGGTATTCCACTCGTCCAGGTGATACATATATGTATTGTGATTTGAGGTAGCATCATTTTGGAAGAGGATGAAGAAGGATATTATTGAGAAATTTTTCACGGTATTTGATTGTCAGCAGGTTGAAGATAAGCATTGGAGATCGAGTGGATTACTTAGGAAGAGGGTTATACCGGTGTGGAAGTGAGAACATATCATTATAGATTTTGTGGCAGGGTTGACTTGAGTTTCGAGGGAGTTTTATGCTATTTGGGTCATTATAGACAATTGTGGGCATTTCATAATGGTGGTGACTTCTTACATTTGACTGTTCAAATTTGAGGAGAAGGGTTTGCCTGATCTACTAAAGGATTGTGAATGCTTGATTATAATCTTGGTGTACCATACCGTCTTGAGTTGGGACGTGTTGATAGGCCTTTTAGTTATTCATTGGTGGGGGTGAAATGGATTTCTATAGTTGGTGGACGAGTGTGGACTCGGGAGGATCAATCAATTGCATAGTGGTTGTATCCGAGGCAAGGTCATAGAAAGATATTGATATAAGGTCACATAGGTGGGCTATCTCCCATGAGAAGGTTGAAGGTTGCATGATTTCTTATGAGGTTCATATAAAGAGTTTTACCTTCTACCCAGTGTGATGTATGTGCTACGATGTGAGTTCAGATCACTTGAGGAAGATGTCATGATTGTCATGAGATTTAGTGTGCATTTGGGCTGATAATTTGGGATTCGCTATGGTTGGTCCAACATGAGCTTATGATAAATTCAGTTAATTAACAGAGTGGGTTTATGACAGTTAAAAAAGAGTGGTAATTACGGGTTCTTGGGTTAGGTCATTATGGCTTAAAGCCAAGTGGGGGAGTTTACCATCAGCGATTGGGTCACCTAGTCATGTGTTGTGGATTCTGGACTAATGAACGCTAGTGGATTAGCTATAACTTTAGGAGGATGACATTAAGGATGATTCGAGCAAGGAATTGTTAGGTTCATATTGTATTTCACCTTGGTGGTATATGGAGGTTGTGGGAGGACTCAGATTCAATATTCTTCTGTAGAGGTAGTGCGCAAGGGAAATGATACGAGCGATTATTTTCTTTTTAGAGTATTCATATGCTAATGGAACTCTAATCGCGTGGCTTGATTAACTATGTATTTTGGACTAGGGCTGGGTGGATGACTCTTGAGAATGGTGCTAGTGGGTTCAAGATTCAATATGATGTATTTAAGGATTTTCAGATATGGGTGTGACTAAAGATTTGAGATTTAATGTTGGGGTCACTCAGAATGAGATTTGATTGAGGTCCATAGTATACTAGAAGGATTAGCATTGTCGTGAAGGCGGGCCATGAGTAATCTAAAGAAGTGAGTCCATTTAGTAGCGGTTGGGATCAACACAATAATAGGGACGGTTGGTTCCTTTGGTATAATAGGGATTTATAGGTGTTTTTGTGGTAATACTTTTGGGTTTGACAGTTTGTGTAACTTGGGTGATTTAGAGAGATATGTTTTGTGGAAGATACATTGTGTATTTGATTTGCTGATGCTTGACCAGTACTAAGAAATCACATGGTTGGTAGCCATTAATGTTCATGTTTTGCTACTTGAAGCACAAGGTTATGGGAGTATACCCCATGGGATGATTGTGTGTGCGTGATGTGTCAGTTATTTAAGTAAGAAGGTTAGGGATCATGTATGGAGATTTTGGTACTCTTACAGTTTGGAGATTTTATTCTGAGAGGCGGACTATCCCTCTGGTTGTAGACTATGAAAGTGTGTTCAAGATTTGACAATGATTGTATGTGTCATATATAGGGCCACTGTGGAACTTTGGAAAGCTATTGACCTATTTTGGAATGATCTGAATCGGTTTGGATGCCCATTGCCAGGCCTAATGAGGATGTGTACACCACACTGGATTGGATTCCCTTATTCTGCGCAACATTTTCTATGGGTATGTCATCACGCGTGATGGATATTATTCATGCCCTAATATGTATCATGTGTTACCTTCTTATGCTATGATGTTTTATAAGACTACTTGATTATTCACACACATGTTGTGGTTCTATTTAGGCCTTATGGTGGTATTTGAGCGATATGGCTCTTGAGATGTTGATTTATTTATTTCACCTTAGTCGTGCTTGGCCTTTATCGTAACGTATTATGCTATCCGTCTCCCCATAGTTATGTTTATGCACTTTACATACTTGCTGTTGTTACACATGTGTTTGGTTCTTTTTCCATGATTGATCATATTTGAGGGGTTGTTGTTGGCGTACAGATTGCGTTGTACGACGTTCTTGATGGTATTTGATGTGGCATATTGATCGAGCAGCTTGTACTGGGTGAGTGAAAGTTATTGGACCTGGAATCACTACAATTAGATTTGTATAACGTATTTTTTTGAATAAGAATATCAATAATAAGCTCAGAATTCAACAATGATTCTTATCGAGCGAGAGCATTCCATGACTTGTGGTGTTAATAGGTGATTATGAGTTCATACGCATTTCTTTTCTCATTATGTCATTGCGAAGGTTTGGAATGAAATTTTATTTGGCATGAGGTATATTATCGATATCGGCTGTGGTCAAAAGATTTTGTTGTAGCATCGTATGGTTAAATATTTGTAGTATATTTATGATTTGATACAACTTTTTGAGATTGATACAATGTATACATGTAAGAATTAGATCTTATAGGAAGTTTCGAAAGTTAGAATTTGGTTCTAAGGATTGTAAGTTAAGGTTGGAGGAAGAATTTTTTAGTCAGGATAGTTTAATGAGACCATATGGATTAAGGTGACGTGAGATCACCCATGGGTATGTGTATGATGAGTTATTCAGTGATTTGGCAGCTTTGGAATGACTCTTGGAATGTTCGAGGATGAATATGTTTAAGTGGGGGAGAATATAACAACCTAATCAGCCGTTTTGAGCTTTAGTACCTTGTTTGGCGGTTTGAGGCTCTACATAGCCTTATTTGATGCATTATAACTTGCGTGTGTGGTTGATTTTGATTTTGAGAGGTTCAGAGTTGATTTGGAAGAGTAATTCTCAATTCAGAAGCTTTAAGTTGGAAGAGTTAACCAAGGTTTGACTTTTAAGCAAACGACCTCGGAATCGGGATTTGATGGGTTTAATAGGTTTGTATGTTTCTAGGAGGTTTTGGCCCTATTTGTCAAAAGTTGGCAATTTGAAGAATTAGAAATTTCATAAGTTTGATTGGAAGTTGACTTTGGTGTTGTCGGAATCCTATTGTGGTTTTGAGACCTTGTTTGGGTTCATTTAGTTGATTGGAACTTATATGCTAAGTTTGGTTGTGATCCAGAATGTCTAAGTGTGATACAGATTGTGAGCACGTGATTTTTGCATTACGAAAATTGCTCCAAAATAAATCAAAATAAATTTCTTTTACTGTGTAATTTGTGAATTTGCGTGGTGTTAAATATTTGTATTATGTCCGTAAATGTTTATATTTGTCATAATAAAATAAAAATAAAATAAAATACATATTGCATGCATATAGGATTTAATTATGCATTTAAGAGATAATTTAAATAAAATCATAAAAATATGCATTTTGTTCTATTTTTAATGTTCCACTGTGTGATTAATGTTGTCTATGTGTTAATAGTTGTTAAAAAGGTAATTAATATCTTTGTAATGGTAATTTTGTTTTTATAATTTTTAATTAAGATTTTTTGTTAATTAATAATGAAATTAGAAAATAATGATAAAAAAAAATAGCACAAGTTATACAAAATTGGACCTGGATTAAAATCCAGGCCCAAAACGTTAAATCCCCCCCACAGCCCAATCCAAACAGCCAAGTCTGACCCAGTCCCAAGCTAATACCAAACGACGTCGTTTGGTCATCTCTAATCAAGGGCCATTGGATTAAATACAACCAACGGCCAAGATCTCATCACCCGAACCCAAGACCCTTACCCGATCCATTGACCCGGTTCAACCCGTCCCCCAACTTAAACCAAACGACATCGTTTGGTTAAGTGAATAGATCCTAGCCCTCCATTCTAATTGATCCAACGGACGATACTAATCCACCCTACCCTTATATAAATCCCAAACCTTACCCAGCCCCTAACTGAACACCCCCCTCTCCGCTCCTGTTCATCATCGTTCCAAACAGACCCCTAACCCTAGCCGCTCCTATTCCCCTTCGCCTGAAACCCGGCGGCATCAACGCCGCCGGTCACCAACCTAACACCCTAGGACCTCCTGAACCTCCCCTACACGAATCCAACCTTAGTTTCCTTCGAATCAGGCCACAACTCTTCGAATCTTAAATCGAAGGTTGGCCTGAAAACTTGATCTAAACCAATCAGCCCCAAATTAACACCATGGCTTCCCCTAGTCATCCTAAGTATGGATCTGTTGGTTGTTAGGTTCGAATCCGTTCGGAACTTCTCGAATCTTCTTTTGAAGATTCGAACCAAACAAAAATTTACCCAGATCTGTTTCAAACTCACACCAGTTACCCTCCTGGCCTCCCTCGTGCCTAGAATATCTTTGGTTCTTCTCGAATCTGACCAGAAATTGTTAAATCCCAAATCGAGTTTTTAAGAACCCTAAAAAATACCAAACTTCCGGATTCGGTTCAGATTATGATGAAGATTGAGGTTTAATCGACCTTAGTCGAAGTATTTTCAGTGGAAAATACTTCGACTAAGGTCAGTTTGATTTCAAACAAAAAATCCGAAATCCAAGTTGAGTTCGAGTCAGAATATAATTAAAGTTCAGAGGTATTTTTCTATTTATTTTTGTGTATTCTACGTGTATTGTTGTCCGTATTAATAGCTTGTTAATTTTTCATATTTGTTTTGATCAATTCTGTCATTTCTGTCTATTTGATCCGAATGTAAACTGTTTCTGTTGGTTGTGGTTATTTACAATATGTGTAATCGACTCGATTAAGTTCGTCGATTAGTTATATTACGAATTTTTTCATTTCTGAAAATGTTGACTAAAACAGTCTGCTTCTATTATTTTAGACTAATTATTGACAAATGTTGTAAATAGTCAATTGATTAATGCTCGTCAATTAAATCATGATTGTTTGTGAATCAGTGAATTCAATGTATGTTGTATATGTTATTGTCTGAACATTAAAGTTTCAGGGCATTGTCAGTATTGACAATGATCCTGTGTGTGTTTGATTTTGGTTTAATGTTAAGTCTAGTCTGAATTGTTTTGATAATTTCAGAAATATGTTGTTATGATGTTAGTTCTGAATTCAGTGCTATAATGTCAAGTTTGAATTCAAGTTTGCAAAAGTTGGTCGAATGCAATTGTGTTAGGAGGTTAATAGGATTGGTTTTAGCTGTAAATCAGGGAGATAACTAAGTTTGTACAGATTTTAGAATCTGTTTTGCTATAGGTTCTGATTTTTCAGTAATAACATCAAGATTTCAGGGGCACTTCTGGGAATGAAACAGTAAAAAACAGGGTGTTAGTACTAGTATATTATAATGTAATGTTAGTTGCTATTAGTTAATAATACTAATGGGGAACAAGGGATAATGGGCTGCTGAAAATCAGGGAAAAGGTTTTACATAATGGGATTTTCTGTTTTTAAAAAGAAGAAGGGGGTCCAAGAAGCACTTAAATTGCCTAGGACCAGCCCTGTATAAATACAGGAGCTGGACAGACAGTTAAAGAGACAGAATTTTTGAGTGAGAAAGAGAGAATCTTAAGAGAGAAAAAACAGAATTATGAAGAAAAACAGAATTTTCAGAAGAGAATTTCTAAGGGCAGAAATTTTCAGAGGGAAGATTTTAATAAAGAAAAAGAAAGGCAGAGAGAATTTTTAAGAGAAAATCTTTAAGAGATTTTGAGGGCTGAGATTTTAAAGAAAGGAAACAGAAAATAGCACACTCACATATACACTCACACACAGATACAACAGCAGAAACAGAAAATCAGAAACAAACTGAATTTGTAACTGAAGAAAGGCTGAAATCTGAAATATTGTTCTTGTGATGAATATGTTCAATTTTGTGTGATTCCACTGTTCAGTTAAAATCTGAAGTGTCTTTCAAAGTATCTTACTGTGCATCTGGGCTCTTCGAATCCTATTCTTGATAAGATTTACTGTGTTATCAGTATATTCTACTGAATTTGTTACTGCTGTAACTGCTGAAACTTACTTCTTCTACCTCCATTTTCAGGTATATGTCTTTTAAATTTTAAGTTGAAAAGAGATTCAACATGACTTATCGATAAAGCTTGAACTGAAAGTCTATTTTTATTTGTCCAAGTTCATCAATTTAAATTTCATTTTTTTGTTTCATGTTAGTTAATTAGTAGTACATTCAATTTGATAGCTATGGGCTATTTATCTTATTTTAAAAGTTTGTATAAAGGTTTGTAATAATATTAGTTCATTATCTCATTAGTTTAATAAATTGTCAAGACAGGGAGTAAGGCATAAAAATGGACCATTGATTGCATCCCTTAATACTATTAGCTAAATGCAAAGATAAAGAAGTTACATTAGTAGAATATTTTGTAATGAGTATGATTTTGTTTAGATTGGTATAAGTTATTATATGGTATGATGACAGGTATAATCATATGAGTAAAGTAAGTTGGTATAGCTCGTCATGATGACAGAACGTTATGAATGCTTACGCCAAATAGTCGGGTTGCATGTAATGTAACTTTGTTAAATTAACTTGCATAATAATTCCCTTTCTACAAATTCGATGCTTATCTACTTTCATAAAACAAAGTGACCAAGTAATTAGGCCTATTAGATTAAAAGTGAGTGTATGAGAATGAAAAGAGATGTACAAGCATAGATTGCCACATTTTACATCATTGATAATTAGAAATAGAATTTGTATTAAGTAAACAATGAAAATTCTCGAAAATATTTCCTTCCCTTTATGAATTATTTATTTTCAGTTCCATATGCCATTTATTCTTCGGCATGTATATATATATATATGTCATATATTTTTTTAAAAAAAATAGTATTAATCATATTTTTATTATGTCCTTTGAATTTGAACAGTTGGAATAAATTATTTATATTCGGAAAATATAATCAACGGTCAACATTTAATATTGTAAGTTCTTTGAAACCTTAAATGGGAATTTGTCATGAGTTTCATATAAAAATGTATGAATAATTTGTGGAAAAATCCTTAATATCATTGCAAATATTTTTGCGCAATTAGGGATACGTTCGCATACCTTGATTATATTTTAGAAGCAAAAATTCGGATTATGCGTACGCGCAATTTCGAACAAATATTTAGTAAAAGGATTTATCCAAAGATGTTAAATCAATTTCATAAAAACCCGAGATGTACGGTTCACTATTCAAGAAAAATAAATATTCTTGATTCAACACAATCTCGGAAAAATGATTGCTTAAAATATTATAAAAAATTATTGTGTACACGTACGCGTGACACAATTCCGCATTTTTAAATTTGTAACACGAATATACGTACGCGTAATTCGATTCGAAGAAGGGTCCTTAATCACGATAAGTATAAGCGGTAGTAAAATCAGATAACATCAATATATTTAATAAAATCAAGATGATTAAGCCAATAATAAAAACAGTTAAGCGACCGTGCTAGAACCACGGAATTCGGAAATGCCTAACACCTTCTTCCGGATTAACAGAATTCCTTACTCAGGATTTTTGGTTCGCAGAAAAATAAACAGAGTCATATTCTCCTCGATTCAGGGATTATAATTGGTGACTTGGGACGCCTCAAAATTCCCAGGTGGCGACTCTGAAACAAATAAACAAATCCCGTTTCGACTGTCCTTTAATTGGAGAAAACTCCCCACGCGCCCCGCGGGCGCGGGAAAAAGGAGGTGCGACAGCTCTGGCGACTCTGCTGGGGACCAAAGTGTTATTTTAACCCAGAACCATAGGTTTAGGGTTTAAAGAATTCGAGCTTAAAATATCTGTTTTTACTGGCTTTACTTACTATATAATTTTCAACTGTTTATATGCTAATATGCTAAATGTTTTTTTTACCGCTTTAATATTATTTGAATTGTGAATATATACAATTGCTTCGAAATCCCCTTTCTTTCTGAGTCTTCTGAATTTATGGTGTACACGTGCGCGTGACCCACCTTTCTGTTAAAGTCATGCCAAATAAGACGAAGTTGGGACAAGTAACTAGGCCGGGCAGACTTTCGTGCTCCCGGTACATTACCCCCGCTTCGGCTCAAACTGTCCGTTTGGGTAAACCAGGTTTAGAACAATCAACCTAAGGTTTTACACTTAGAATAACTCAGCCATGTACCGGATCCCTAGTAGGAACGAATATTTGCATCATATGCATTTGGCCTTGGAGACTCAATACAGGGGTTGGGTCTGTCTAGGACAGGTGAACCAAAAAATTAAAAGACCATCATGATGCATCCTACTTGTTATTTGTGCATTCATTCGCCTCGAACATGCTTGTTGACCAGCTTAAATAAAATCATGGTGAGAAGCAAGGAATAAAATGGGTTGCCTTAAAATTTTCGAAAAAATATAGTTTTAATTTTTTTAAAATAAAAGAAAAAATTTCGAAAATGATTTTTAGTATAAATTTTGACTTTATTAAAATTAAATTTCAGATACAAAATGAGCACTACACAAAGCCCCTCATCCACAAGTACGGAGGAATTTTTATGTCAGCTTCAAATGTGGTGGTATGATTTAGGCGAAGACGGTCAAAAATGGGTCGTCAAGCATTTGGGAAATCTCACGGACATTATGAAAGTTAAGCCTCGGGATGATCTGATTACAGCATTAGTAACTTTCTGGGACCCGGTTCACAATGTTTTTCGTTTCTCTGACTTCGAGCTTACTCCTACATTAGAGGAGGTAGCTGGCTATGTTGGTTTTGACGGAAGTTTAAGAAATCAAAGCTTGATATTCACAAAGGCTCCTTCAATACATCGATTCTTCGGTCTTCTGAACATCAGCAGTCAAATCAGGAAAAGCAATGTCATCAATGGATGTTGTTCCTTCAACTTTTTGTATTCCAGATTTAGAAAGTCCGATGGGTTCGAAATTCATGAGAAAGGCCTTACTAATAAGCAAAGCAAAGACACTTGGCAGATGCACCGACGATTTGCTTTCATGGTGGCTTTTCTAGGAGTCATGATCTTCCCAAATAAAGAGCGAACAATTGATATTCGCACCGCAAAAATTGTACAAATCCTCACCACTAAAGAAAATCACACCTTTGTTCCCATCATTCTGTCAGATATTTATCGGGCTTTGACTTTATGCAAATCAGGGGCGAAGGTTTTCGAAGGATGCAAAATTTTGTTGCAAATGTGGGTGATTGAACATCTCCAACAACAACCCAAGATCATACAGTATGGGTCGAACAAAGCTAATTGCTCGAGAGCTATGAGGAAAGAACAAAAAATTACCAAGTTTCAGAAGGGATAGAAGCATGGGTATCTCATCTAAAGGCTTTAACGACAAATCAAATTGAATGGACTCTGGGATGGCTCCCGATGAGAGAAGTAATACATATGTCAACCTCAAATAGTTATCTACTACTATTGGGATTGAGAAGCATTCAGCCATATGCACCACTAAGAGTCCTAAGGCAACTAGGGAGATATCAAATAGTTCCTGATGAGGAAGATTTGAGTATGCAAGTAATCGAATTACACCCAGAAGCCACTATTCCCGAAGCTCTACTTCAGCAGATGTGGAATGGGTGCCGATACTTGAAAAGTGATACTCAAGTCCTAGACGCTACCAAGGGTGAGATAAATCCTGGATATGCAAGGTGGTTCGAAAAACGGTCCCGCGTGGATGATGCACCGGAACCTGAGCTAAAAAGGCCAACAAAAAGACCCCATGTTCAAAATTTCAATGATAAAATCCAAGAGCGGTTAATCTGGGGAGAAAAAGAAAAAGGGTACAAAGCCACTATCCATGCCCTAAAAGAAAATCTAAGAAGCCTCAGTTTGGAGAAAGATTTGCAAGAACAAGAAGCCAAAGGCGAGAAAAAGAGTCTAGCTTGTGAGAATGAAAATCTTCATGCTCGATTCCAAAAAATGAAAAGAGTCTCTGAAACGCCAAAGAGAAGCTGGAAAGATCAAAAAACCATCGCCAATCTCTTCGAAAAAATGCAAGATTTTGACTCCATTCTTGCAGAAAACGAAAGGGCATTGAGCAAAGCAAAAGAAAGGATCCAACAATTAAATGAAGAAGCCAGATCTAACAAGGAACGCCAGGATAGGCAATCCGAAAAAGACAAGGCTCAATTCAAGAAGGAAAAAGACTATTGGATGCGATCAGAAGACCAGCTTCGTGCACAACTAGAAGAGGCAAGAAGATGCAACAGAGAATACCAACAAGCAGACCTCGATAGGGAAAGATCACAAGCAAGATTAGAGCAGGCCAGACTCCGAGCTCTATTAGAATCAGCTTTAGATCGTGAAAACCGTGTCAGAGACATAGCCACCACTCGTCAGCAGCAATTGCAAGACCAAGACCAACGTCTCCAAGGTTTCAGGGCACAAGTCCACGACTTGGCAGTCTTCACATCTCAAAGTTATGTAAACTGCCAAGGAATGGATTATGAAAGGTTTACAGAGCATGCGCCCACTTTTGCTCGTCATCTAGCAATAGAGTTGGAAAGGATGTATCGTATGCTGGGAGGCCATCCAGGTAAAGCCCCACATTGAGCAGATAATCCAATATTAGAGAACAAAAGTGGAAAGTGGGGCATTTTGTGAGATGTTATGAATTGTATCTTTTATTTTGATTTAAGTGTGTGTGTTTCAAGCTATTTTCTTAAAGTTTTCGAATGTAATTCCATCTTTGTGTAATAAATAAACATGATTGACTTTGGTCCGAACTACGCAAGGTCTGATTCATGTTTGACATAATACATAGGCAATCTCTAAGAGTCGACCACCACGATAAAGATATCTTTAGTAAATAAAAGCGAATGACAATTTTTCAATTTCAATAAAGCTGGGACGATACAAGCAACCGAGCGAATGCATAATAGAAAGGGATTATTTGTCTAGGAGCATTGCATCTCAACGTGTGATTATATATGTGTTAAACTCTTAAAACTAACAAGTTTGTCCATTTTCAGAATTCAACCAATTAGTTTCTCTAAAGAGTATACTGGCATATTATCACTATCACACAAGATCAAAAGGACCAATACCCGAAAGTATGTCTATCCCAGATGTTGACACAAGTATGGAGATAGAAGAGATGGATGTCGGGAAAATGAAAGAAGAAATGCTTAAGCTCAAGCAGCAAATGGCAGAAATGTACCAAGCTTGGTCTACAGGACAGTTGCCCCCATCTTACCCAAATAACCCTGCTCCATCAATAATCCAAACTCAGGATAATATCACCACTGAATTATCCCCAAGTTTCCCCATTTATCAGCACTACCGAGGCACCACCTCTCAGACACCACAGTCTCCACCTCCAAAACCAGTTCCGTACCTTCCTCCACCTATGACTCCTGTTTTTGTAGCACCTCCCCTGCTACATTTCACAAATCTCCTAGTGAGCCTACATTTCAGGCCCAAGACAACCAATATTACCCCCGGAGCCCACCTTCAAAGCCTCCGAAATCAATTCACCTGCTCCTCAGTTTGATCTCCCAACCGAAATTGACATGCCAGCCAAAAATGCTGAACAAGAAGAGATGTTCAGGAAGGTCAAAAGTCTAGAACAGTCGTTCCGAGACATGCGAGGATTAGGTGGGCAAGTCAGTGTAGCCTACAAAGATTTATGCTTATTCCCTAATGTACAATTGCCATTTGGCTTCAAGATGCCCAAATTTGACCTATACAGCGGGCACGGCGACCCAGTAGCCCACTTAAGGGGTTTCTGTAGCAAAATGCGAGGAGCTGGGGGAAAGGATGAATTATTGATGGCTTACTTCAGTCAAAGTCTAAGCGGATCAGCTTTGGAGTGGTATACACGCCAAGACCATGGAAGATGGTACACCTGGGATGACCTGGCACAGGCATTCGCATACCATTTCCAATACAATCTGGAAATTATCCCAGATCGATTATCTTTGACCAAATTTGAGAAGAAACACAATGAAAGTTTCAGAGAGTATGGTTTTCGGTGGAGAGAACAGGCAGCAAGAGTGGATCCTCCTATGAAGGAGAGCGAAATGGTAGACTACTTCCTCCAAGCCTTGGAACCAACTTACTACGCCCACTTGGTTTCAGCGGTTGGAAAATCATTCAACGAGGTAGTGAAGATGGGAGGTATGGTAGAAGAAGGCCTCAAGACAAACAAAATCATGAGCTATTCAGCAATTAAGGCAACTACTCAAGCTATTCAAGGCGGGGTAGGAGGAATCGGAAGAAAGAAGAGGGAGGAAGCAACCGTAGTTGATTCAGGAATTTGGCCAGGACCCAGGGGTTCACCGCTTTACTATAATCAGCAACGACCTCGCCAATTAGCTTACCACCATGATTCATCCCAACATTACTATCACCCTTCAGAGCCTCATTTCGCCATTAACCACGCTCAAGCATACAATCAGCCACCTGTTCACACCAATTGGCGTGCTCCTGTCACACCAAATACCTACCCCCGAGCTTATCCCGGACCAGGTTTCAGGCCTAGACCAGCATTCAGGGGAGAAAGGGAACAGAAAAAGAAAATTTACACTCCATTGGGAGAGTCTTACACTAGTCTGTTCCACAGGCTGAGACAGTTAGACATGTTGAGACCAATACAATACAAGCTACCCAATCCTCCACCAAAGAATCTGGATTACACCATTAGCTGTGAATATTGCTCCGGTACACCAGGCCATGAAACGGAGAAATGTTGGCATTTGAAAAATGCAATACAAGAGCTGATTGATACTAATAAAATCGAGGTTCAAACCCCTGAAGCTCCAAATATCAATAGAAATCCAATGCCAGCCCATCAAGAGGCTAATATGATAGAAATCATACAAGCTGATGGGGAGACAAAGAAGCCGTCACAAACTGTCATGATGATCAAGTCTCATGAAACCAAGCCAGATAAGCAGTTAATGGAGGAGAAGCCGGTGTCTAAGCATAACAAGAATGGTGGTGAACCGTCTATGATAGTCGATGAGGGATCATCGAACAAAGTTGCCGCAAAACAAGAGAGGACAAAGGTGATAGTACCAGGGGTTGCTAACAAACCCGTCGTAATTGTGGAAGGAGCACGTACAGATCGAGTTATTATTGCACCTGTAATTCAGCTGCCAATCATCAACAACAAAGCCATCCCATGGAACTATGAACGGGTGACCGTAATGTACAAAGGCAAAGAAATCAAGGAAGAAGTGTGTGAGGTACAAGGCTTGACTCGTTCGGGAAGATGTTTTACTCCCGAAGAGCTGAGAAAAACTAAAAACAATCCAATGCCCACGAAGAAAGCTGTGACGGAAGAAGAGGCGGAGGAGTTTTTAAGAAAAATGAAGCTCCATGATTATTCTGTTGTGGATCAATTAAAGAAGACCCCCGCTCAAATTTCATTGTTGTCATTACTGATCCATTCAGAGGAACACCGTCTGGCATTGATGAAAATCCTGAATGAAGCTCATGTTCCTGAAAAGATCTCTGTAAATCATTTGGGCAAAATAGCCAACAGAATCTTTGAGACGAACAGGATTACATTTGCTGATGATGAATTACCTGTGGAAGGTACCGAGCACAACAGAGCTCTTTACCTCACCGTGAAATATGAAAACTCCGTAGTAACCCGGGTATTGGTCGACAATGGGTCCAGTGCAAACATATGCCCTCTCTCCACTTTAAACAAATTAAAAATTAAAGAGGAGAGGATTCAAAAGAACAGTATCTGCGTACGAGGATTTGACGGTGAAAGTAGAGATTCATTTGGCGACATAGTGTTGGAACTAACTATAGGGCCAGTTGAATTCACAATGGAATTCCAAGTTTTGGACATGACTGTTTCTTACAACTTGTTGTTGGGTCGACCATGGATCCATGCTGCTAAAGCAGTCCCGTCAACATTACATCAGGTTGTCAAGTTTGAATGGGACCATCAAGAAATAGTCGTGCATGGAGAAGAAAATTTAAATGCTCACAACAGCACCATTGTACCAGTCGAGGGAGCAGAAATTGACCAAGGACCATGGGTATACCAAGTGTCAGACACAATGTCGGTAGAGAAAATTCCAGAAGGAAAATACCTTGCGAATCCAAAGGTATCCTCTACATCAGTCATGGTAGCTTATGAAATGCTGAAGAATGGCTTTATACCCGGCAAAGGTCTGGGCTTATCTTTGCAAGGAATTGTACAACCAGTATCTCTCCCCGAGAACTGGGGAACATTCGGTTTAGGATTCACACCAACCGCCAATGACGTGATGAGAGCCAGGAAGTTGAAACACCAAGCATGGGTTCTTCCAAAACCAGTACCACAGCTGTTGAAGTCTTTTGTCAAGACCGGTGCTAAAAATCGCCCGATAACAACAATTCCTAAATCGCAGGTCAATCCTGAGGAGGAATTAATTGAAAGGTTCGAGAAATTGTTTAGTGATATAAATATGCTGGAAGACGGAGAAGGGTGTAGCAACGCAAAAGTTCAATTCGTTGGACCAAAAACAAAGCTCAATAATTGGAAAGCCACTCCTCTCCCAATTCGAAAGGAGTCTTGGTAGTTTATTTTGATTTTTTTTCAGTTTGTTTGGGATATTTCAAGGTTGTAATCCCAAAATTTATCTTACAGTTGGTTTGAAGCGTGCAAAACCTTGTTATTTTTCATTATCCAATAAAAAGCAGTTTCCTTTTTATTATCATTCCTAATAGCTTTCTTTTCTTTTTCTTCTTTTTTGTACAGTTCTTTTTATGCTGGCTCTAGTGATATGGCATGCATGAGGAATCTTCAGCCCAGTCTTAAAAATCAATCTGATTCCGAAATATTAATTCAAGAAACATATTGTGATTATGAATCAGAATATGATGAAGATGAGGTTTTTGAAGAGATTAGTAAAGAGTTAATTCACTTTGAGGAAAAAATCAAACCTAACTTGAATGATACCGAGGATGTCAATATAGGGGACACGAGTAATGTCCGAGAAACTAAAATAAGTGTCCATCTCGAGCCAAAAATCCGAGAGGATTTAATTAAAGCACTCATAGAATTCAAAGATGTTTTTGCATGGTCATATGACGATATGCCGGGCTTGAGCACTGATTTAGTGGTCCACAAATTGCCCACCGATCCAATGGTGCCTTCTGTCAAGCAGAGGCTGAGAAAATTCAAGCCTGATATGAGTGTGAGAATTAAAGAAGAAATCACCAAACAATTGGAAGCAAAGGTCATTCGAGTCACTCGATATCCTGTTTGGTTAGCTAATATCGTTCCTGTGCCAAAGAAAGACGGCAAAATTAGAGTATGCGTCGACTATCGCAATCTCAACAAAGCAAGTCCAAAGGATAATTTCCCATTACCCAATATCCATATCTTGATCGACAATTGTGCCAAGCATGATATAGGATCTTTCGTGGACTGTTATGCCGGATATCATCAAATTCTAATGGATGAAGAAGATGCAGAAAAGACGGCATTCATCACACCATGGGGAACTTATTGCTACAGGGTAATGCCATTCGGTTTGAAGAACGCCGGAGCAACCTATATGAGAGCAATGACCACAGTGTTTCATGATATGATACACAAGGAAATTGAGGTATACGTGGATGATGTAATCATAAAATCAAAGCATCAGACCAACCACGTTGGGGACTTGAGGAAGTTCTTCTTAAGACTTCGCAGGTACAACCTCAAGCTTAACCCTGCCAAGTGCGCATTCGGAGTTCCATCTGGAAAATTGCTGGGATTCATAGTCAGTCGACGAGGCATCGAGCTAGACCCATCAAAGATCAAAGCCATCCAAGAACTGCCACCCCCAAGAAACAAAACTGAAGTAATGAGTTTGTTGGGAAGGTTAAATTATATCAGTAGGTTTATTGCTCAGCTCACAACAACCTGCGAGCCAATTTTCAAATTGTTAAAAAAGGATGCTGCAGTCAAATGGACCGATGAGTGTTAGGAAGCGTTCGATAAAATAAAAGGGTACTTATCAAACCCACCCGTGTTGGTCCCGCCAGAGCCAGGAAGACCTTTGATTCTTTACTTGACGGTTTTGGAAAATTCATTTGGTTGTGTATTGGGGCAGCATGACCTCACTGGCAGAAAAGAACAGGCCATCTACTACCTTAGCAAGAAGTTCACAGCTTATGAGGTTAAGTATACTCATCTGGAAAAGACATGTTGCGCCCTAACATGGGTAGCTCAAAAATTGAAACACTATTTGTCATCCTACACTACTTACCTCATTTCTCGGTTGGATCCATTGAAATACATTTTTCAAAAGCCTATGCCAACAGGAAGACTTGCAAAGTGGCAGATATTGCTCACAGAATTCGACATCGTCTATGTGACTCGAACTGCAATGAAGGCTCAAGCACTAGCCGATCATTTAGCCGAAAACCCAGTCGATGAGGAATATGAGCCGCTGAAGACTTATTTTCCTGCTGAGGAAACAATGCATATCGACGAGGTGGATCAAATTGAAAAACCTGGCTGGAAACTTTTCTTTGATGGAGCTGCTAACATGAAAAGGAGTCGGAATAGGAGCTGTAATCATTTCTGAAACAGGGCATCACTATCCTGTTACGGCTCAACTACGATTTTATTGCACCAATAATATGGCTGAATATGAAGCTTGCATTTTGGGGTTAAGGCTAGCTGCAGACATGGGTATCCGAGAAATCTTAGTCATGGGAGATTCGGATCTTTTGGTACATCAAATTCAAGGAGAATGGGAAACCCGAGATTTGAAGCTCATACCATACCGACAATGTCTACATGATCTTTGTCAGCGGTTTCAATCAGTGGAATTCCAACATATTCCAAGAATCCATAATGAAGTTGCCGATGCATTGGCTACCCTAGCATCAATGTTGCACCATCCAGACAAAGCTTATGTGGATCCAATACATATTCAAATCCACAATCAGCACGCTTATTGCAATATGGTTGAAGAAGAATTTGATGGAGAACCATGGTTCCACGACATCAAGGAATATATCAGGATGGGCATATATCCCGCACAAGCCACAGGAGATCAAAAGAGGACCATCAGGCGATTAGCAAATGGATTCTTCTTAAGCGGAGGAGTTCTGTATAAAAGAACACCAGATCTTGGATTATTAAGATGCATAGATGCCAGACAAGCTACAACTGTCATGTCTGAAATACATTCAGGAGTTTGCGGACCCCACATGAGTGGATATGTGTTGGCAAAGAAGATCCTACGGTCTGGTTACTATTGGCTTACCATGGAGAGAGATTGTATCAGTTTTGTACGCAAATGTCATCAATGCCAAATACACGGAGATTTGATTCATTCTCCACCATCCGAGTTGCACACAATGTCGGCACCATGGCCTTTCGTTGCTTGGGGCATGGATGTGATTGGACCAATTGAATCGGCAGCATCCAATGGACACAGATTCGTTCTGGTAGCTATTGATTATTTTACCAAATGGGTTGAGGCCAAGACATTCAAATCAGTGACCAAGAAAGCTGTGGTCGATTTTGTCCACTCAAATATTATATGTCGATTCGGAATCCCGAAAGTGATCATCACAGATAATGGTGCTAATCTTAACAGCAATTTAATGAAAGAAGTATGCCAACAGTTTAAGATTACACATCGTAACTCTACCCCATATCGGCCCAAGGCGAATGGAGCAGTAGAAGCAGCCAACAAAAACATAAAGAAGATACTGCGGAAAATGGTAGAAGGTTCAAAACAATGGCATGAAAAATTACCATTTGCATTATTGGGATACCGCACTACTGTTCGCACTTCAGTAGGAGCAACTCCTTATTTGTTGGTATACGGCACTGAAGCGGTAATTCCTGCAGAAATTGAGATTCCTTCCCTTCGAATCATCGCCGAAGCAAAGATTGATGATGATGAATGGGTCAAAACCCGTTTAGAACAGTTGAACTTGATTGACGAAAAACGATTGACCGCAATATGTCATGGTCAATTATATCAAAGAAGAATAGAAAGAGCATACAATAAAAAGGTGCGTCCCCGGAAGTTTGAAGTAGGTCAGCATGTGCTGAAACGCATTCTTCCACATCAGGCTGAATCAAAAGGCAAATTTGCTCCGAATTGGCAAGGACCATTCATTGTGACTAGAGTATTATCGAATGGTGCACTATGTTTAACAGATATTGAAGGCAAATGCATAGATATGGCAATCAATTCTGACGCGGTAAAGAGATATTATGCATAACTTTTGAATGTTTGTATTTAGCACTATTTCAAAGATTGAAATGACAAAGGCAATTTATTCTGCTGTCCAAACACTATACCATTTGCTTCCCCTTTGAGCCATACTTGTTTCTTTCCTAACCTCTCTTGGAATCAATAAAATAAAAAAATAAAAAAAATAAAAATCTTCACTATTATGGAGTGAACTACGTTTGACCTGATTCCTCAAAGAAGGATACGTAGGCGCCTCACGGCTCGGTCATAGGGTGCACAACATGCACAATGTGCACGGAAAAGAAATATCAAGAGACCCCAATCAAGAGACTGGGGCAGGAATTGTATTGGAAATAAGGAAAGATTCCAAGAGTTGTAATTTTAAACCCATACCACAGCTATTTAGCTTTTAATACCTTTTCCATTCCTAACCTTATACCAAAAAGACATTTCGATCAATCTTAGAAAAATGCTGATGCATGCAAATGAAGTGGTACAAACAAGGAAAGAAAGTAAAAATGAGAGAGTCTTATAGGTGAAAACCCACACGGGCACCATAAGGCGACGGAAGTTGAGAGAAAAGTAAAATGAGAGAGTCTTATTGGTGAAAACCTTCGCAGGCACCATAAGGCGAAAGGGAAGTGGAGAAGTGAAAAATGAGGAAAATTGATCAAACTCCTTGAGACAATTGAAAGGAGATTGATTAAAAGACTGGGTTGATTAATCCGAAATGCATACCCTGATCATTGGTGCCAGTAATTCCAATCAGATAAGTCTTTTATTCCTTTTCCAACAGTCATCCAAAAATTGGATTTTTCTTTTCATTCTATAATTGTCGAAATCAGCGTATTTCGCTACTAATAATCTTACTTTCTCCAAGCTTTGAGATAAATTTTATTCTAAACAAATAAGAAAGAATGTCAAGGTATACTACCATGATTCAAGGTTACAAAATACAGCCACGAAAGGTGGGAGATAAAAGTACGGGTGTAAGAAAGATGAAATCAAAAGAGGATCAGAAAAGTCAAAAGAGGCACATGATTACAGTTGAAAGATTTTGAAGGAAAACACACAGAGGGAAATCCTATAGTCAAGGATCAATTACAAAGACAAAACAGTCTTTTCAATCATTCCAAGGCAATAAAGAAAGACGAAGAGAAACATCACCATCGGCAAGAATACCACAACCAGCTACCCTGCTTTAAACTAACGAAGTTTTCTTTGATTTAAAACAGGGGCAAATACAATATTTGTGTCTGGAAATACCTGGTAAAGAAGAAGAAGTCAGGCGTCCACCTGGAGAATGAGGACAAAGAATTGAAGAAGTCAGGCGTCCACCTGGAGAATGAGGATGAGAAAAGAAGAAGTCAGGCGTCCACCTGGAAAATAAGGACAAAGAATTGAAGAAATCAGGCGTCCACCTGGAGAACGAGGATAAAGAAAAAGAAGAAGTCAGGCGTCCACCTGGAGAATGAGGACAAAGAATTGAAGAAGTCAGGCGTCCACCTGGAGAATGAGGATGAGAAAAGAAGAAGTCAGGCGTCCACCTGGAAAATAAGGACAAAGAATTGAAGAAATCAGGCGTCCACCTGGAGAACGAGGATAAAGAAAAAGAAGAAGTCAGGCGTCCACCTGGAGAATGAGGACAAAGAATTGAAGAAGTCAGGCGTCCACCTGGAGAATGAGGATGAGAAAAGAAGAAGTCAGGCGTCCACCTGGAAAATAAGGACAAAGAATTGAAGAAATCAGGCGTCCACCTGGAGAACGAGGATAAAGAAAAAGAAGAAGTCAGGCGTCCACCTGGAGAATGAGGACAAAGAATTGAAGAAGTCAGGCGTCCACCTGGAGAATGAGGATGAGAAAAGAAGAAGTCAGGCGTCCACCTGGAGAATAAGGACAAAGAATTGAAGAAATCAGGCGTCCACCTGGAGAACGAGGACAAAGAAAAAGAAGAAGTCAGGCGTCCACCTGGAGAATGAGGACAAAGAATTGAAGAAGTCAGGCATCCACCTGGAAAATGAGGATGAGAAAAGAAGAAGTCAGGCGTCCACCTTGAGAATGAGGACAAAGAAAAGAAGAAATCAGGCGTCCACCTGGAGAATGAGGATAAAGAAAAAGAAGAAGTCAGGCGTCCACCTGGAGAATGAGGACAAAGAAAAGAAGAAATCAGGCGTCCACCTGGAGAATGAGGATAAAGAAAAAGAAGAAATCAGGCGTCCACCTGGAGAATGAGGATGAAAATTAAAAGAAGTCAGGCGTCCACCTGGAGAATGAGGATGAGAAAAGAAGAAGTCAGGCGTCCACCTGGAAAATGAGGATGAAGAAAGAAAAGAAGCAGTCAAGGCACCCACCTGAAGAACGATAAAATGCAATTGAAGTGTTGAAACCAAAAGCCCACTCATGTGAGAAAGGAGCACACTTAGAATCAATAAAGCAGAGGAGTCCAACAGAATCCCCAGCAAGAAACAATAAAGAGTTCCAAGAGGAATACGGAATAAGCCAAATGCCCAAGATTCACCAAGATATCAAGACAACAAGAAACGCAAGGGCATGATCTAGATAAGATTTTTATAATTCCTGTACCATAATCTAGCTTAATTTTGTATTTCCTTTAAAGTAAGGTGTAATAAGGAGGTCAGTAAGCAGTAAAAACAGCACGAAACAGCAGTAACATCACAGTCCCACGGTAGTCCCAGCTACCAAAAATTCCCGAACTACATTGACCTGATTCCTTTATAGCCAAGGATATGTAGGAAACCTTTGAAGCAGAGGTTCGGTCAAATCTTTCTAAAATGCTTCCCACGGAGTATTCGAACGGGCAAAAATCGCTCGTATCCGCTCACTTTATCTTTGCACAAAAACTCTTCGAGTTTCCGCACAAAGAGGGGCAGCTGTGAGCACGTGATTTTTGCATTACGAAAAATTGCTCCAAAATAAATCAAAATAAATTTCTTTTACTGTGTAATTTGTGAATTTGCGTGGTGTTAAATATTTGTATTATGTCCGTAAATGTTTATATTTGTCATAATAAAATAAAAATAAAATAAAATACATATTGCATGCATATAGGATTTAATTATGCATTTAAGAGATAATTTAAATAAAATCATAAAATATGCATTTTGTTCTATTTTTAATGTTCCACTGTGTGATTAATGTTGTCTATGTGTTAATAGTTGTTAAAAAGGTAATTAATATCTTTGTAATGGTAATTTTGTTTTTATAATTTTTAATTAAGATTTTTGTTAATTAATAATGAAATTAGAAAATAATGATAAAAAAAAAATAGCACAAGTTATACAAAATTGGACCTGGATTAAAATCCAGGCCCAAAACGTTAAATCCCCCCCACAGCCCAATCCAAACAGCCAAGTCTGACCCAGTCCCAAGCTAATACCAAACGACGTCGTTTGGTCATCTCTAATCAAGGGCCATTGGATTAAATACAACCAACGGCCAAGATCTCATCACCCGAACCCAAGACCCTTACCCGATCCATTGACCCGGTTCAACCCGTCCCCCAACTTAAACCAAACGACATCGTTTGGTTAAGTGAATAGATCCTAGCCCTCCATTCTAATTGATCCAACGGACGATACTAATCCACCCTACCCCTATATAAATCCCAAACCTTACCCAGCCCCTAACTGAACACCCCCCTCTCCGTTCCTGTTCATCATCGTTCCAAACAGACCCCTAACCCTAGCCGCCCCTATTCCCCTTCGCCTGAAACCCGGCGGCATCAACGCCGCCGGTCACCAACTTAACACCCTAGGACCTCCTGAACCTCCCCTACACGAATCCAACCTTAGTTTCCTTCGAATCAGGCCACAACTCTTCGAATCTTAAATCGAAGGTTGGCTTGAAAACTTGATCTAAACCAATCAGCCCCAAATTAACACCATGGCTTCCCCTAGTCATCCTAAGTATGGATCTGTTGGTTGTTAGGTTCGAATCCGTTCGGAACTTCTCGAATCTTCTTTTGAAGATTCGAACCAAACAAAAATTTACCCAGATCTGTTTCAAACTCACACCAGTTACCCTCCTGGCCTCCCTCGTGCCTAGAATATCTTTGGTTCTTCTCGAATCTGACCAGAAATTGTTAAATCCCAAATCGAGTTTTTAAGAACCCTAAAAAATACCAAACTTCCGGATTCGGTTCAGATTATGATGAAGATTGAGGTTTAATCGACCTTAGTCGAAGTATTTTCAGTGGAAAATACTTCGACTAAGGTCAGTTTGATTTCAAACAAAAAATCCGAAATCCAAGTTGAGTTCGAGTCAGAATATAATTATAGTTCAGAGGTATTTTTCTATTTATTTTTGTGTATTCTACGTGTATTGTTGTCCGTATTAATAGCTTGTTAATTTTTCATATTTGTTTTGATCAATTCTGTCATTTCTGTCTATTTGATCCGAATGTAAACTGTTTCTGTTGGTTGTGGTTATTTACAATATGTGTAATCGACTCGATTAAGTTCGTCGATTAGTTATATTACGAATTTTTTCATTTCTGAAAATGTTGACTAAAACAGTCTGCTTCTATTATTTTAGACTAATTATTGACAAATATTGTAAATAGTCAATTGATTAATGCTCGTCAATTAAATCATGATTGTTTGTGAATCAGTGAATTCAAATGTATGTTGTATATGTTATTGTCTGAACATTAAAGTTTCAGGGCATTGTCAGTATTGACAATGATCCTGTGTGTGTTTGATTTTGGTTTAATGTTAAGTCCAGTCTGAATTGTTTTGATAATTTCAGAAATATGTTGTTATGATGTTAGTTCTGAATTCAGTGCTATAATGTCAAGTTTGAATTCAAGTTTGCAAAAGTTGGTCGAATGCAATTGTGTTAGGAGGTTAATAGGATTGGTTTTAGCTGTAAATCAGGGAGATAACTAAGTTTGTACAGATTTTAGAATCTATTTTGCTATAAGTTCTGATTTTTCAGTAATAACATCAAGATTTCAGGGGCACTTCTGGGAATGAAACAGTAAAAAACAGGGTGTTAGTACTAGTATATTATAATGTAATGTTAGTTGCTATTAGTTAATAATACTAATGGGGAACAAGGGATAATGGGCTGCTGAAAATCAGGGAAAAGGTTTTACATAATGGGATTTTCTGTTTTTAAAAAGAAGAAGGGGGTCCAAGAAGCACTTAAATTGCCTAGGACCAGCCCTGTATAAATACAGGAGCTGGACAGACAGTTAAAGAGACAGAATTTTTGAGTGAGAAAGAGAGAATCTTAAGAGAGAAAAAACAGAATTCTGAAGAAAAACAGAATTTTCAGAAGAGAATTTCTAAGGGCAGAAATTTTCAGAGGGAAGATTTTAATAAAGAAAAAGAAAGGCAGAGAGAATTTTTAAGAGAAAATCTTTAAGAGATTTTGAGGGCTGAGATTTTAAAGAAAGGAAACAGAAAATAGCACACTCACATATACACTCACACACAGATACAGCAGCAGAAACAGAAAATCAGAAACAAACTGAATTTGTAACTGAAGAAAGGCTGAAATCTGAAATATTGTTCTTGTGATGAATATGTTCAATTTTGTGTGATTCCACTGTTCAGTTAAAATCTGAAGTGTCTTTCAAAGTATCTTACTGTGCATCTGGGCTCTTTGAATCCTATTCTTGATAAGATTTACTATGTTATCAGTATATTCTACTGAATTTGTTACTGCTGTAACTGCTGAAACTTACTTCTTCTACCTCCATTTTCAGGTATATGTCTTTTAAATTTTAAGTTGAAAAGAGATTCAACATGACTTATCGATAAAGCTTGAACTGAAAGTCTATTTTTATTTGTCCAAGTTCATCAATTTAAATTTCATTTTTTGTTTCATGTTAGTTAATTAGTAGTACATTCAATTTGATAGCTATGGGCTATTTATCTTATTTTAAAAGTTTGTATAAAGGTTTGTAATAATATTAGTTCATTATCTCATTAGTTTAATAAATTGTCAAGACAGGGAGTAAGGCATAAAAATGGACCATTGATTGCATCCCTTAATACTATTAGCTAAATGCAAAGATAAAGAAGTTACATTAGTAGAATATTTTGTAATGAGTATGATTTTGTTTAGATTGGTATAAGTTATTATATGGTATGATGACAGGTATAATCATATGAGTAAAGTAAGTTGGTATAGCTCGTCATGATGACAGAACGTTATGAATGCTTACGCCAAATAGTCGGGTTGCATGTAATGTAACTTTGTTAAATTAACTTGCATAATAATTCCCTTTCTACAAATTCGATGCTTATCTACTTTCATAAAACAAAGTGACCAAGTAATTAGGCCTATTAGATTAAAAGTGAGTGTATGAGAATGAAAAGAGATGTACAAGCATAGATTGCCACATTTTACATCATTGATAATTAGAAATAGAATTTGTATTAAGTAAACAATGAAAATTCTCGAAAATATTTCCTTCCCTTTATGAATTATTTATTTTCAGTTCCATATGCCATTTATTCTTCGGCATGTATATATATATATATATATATATATATGTCATATATTTTTTTAAAAAAAATAGTATTAATCATATTTTTATTATGTCCTTTGAATTTGAACAGTTGGAATAAATTATTTATATTCGGAAAATATAATCAACGGTCAACATTTAATATTGTAAGTTCTTTGAAACCTTAAATGGGAATTTGTCATGAGTTTCATATAAAAATGTATGAATAATTTGTGGAAAAATCCTTAATATCATTGCAAATATTTTTGCGCAATTAGGGATACGTTCGCGTACCTTGATTATATTTTAGAAGCAAAAATTCGGATTATGCGTACGCGCAATTTCGAACAAATATTTAGTAAAAGGATTTATCCAAAGACGTTAAATCAATTTCATAAAAACCCGAGATGTACGGTTCACTATTCAAGAAAAATAAATATTCTTGATTCAACACAATCTCGGAAAAATGATTGCTTAAAAGATTATCAAAAATTATTGTGTACACGTACGCGTGACACAATTCCGCATTTTTAAATTTGTAACACGAATATACGTACGCGTAATTCGATTCGAAGAAGGGTCCTTAATCACGATAAGTATAAGCGGTAGTAAAATCAGATAACATCAATATATTTAATAAAATCAAGATGATTAAGCCAATAATAAAAATAGTTAAGCGACCGTGCTAGAACCACGGAATTCGGAAATGCCTAACATCTTCTTCCGGATTAACAGAATTCCTTACTCAGGATTTTTGGTTCGCAGAAAAATAAACAGAGTCATATTCTCCTCGATTCAGGGATTATAATTGGTGACTTGGGACGCCTCAAAATTCCCAGGTGGCGACTCTGAAACAAATAAACAAATCCCGTTTCGACTGTCCTTTAATTGGAGAAACTCCCCACGCGCCCCGCGGGCGCGGGAAAAAGGAGGTGCGACACAGATGTGTCAACGAAGTTTGAAGGCTTGAAAGGGTAGTCGGGATCTACCCTTGGACCCTGGTTTTGACCGGACGGGCGCAGGGTTGACTTTTGGGGAATTGTATAAAGATTATAGCTTCATTGATTGAAATTTGTTTCTCTTGTATTGTTTGATGATATTAAGTCGTTTTTGTTAAAAGACCTACAAAGGCGAATTATAAGGGAAAAGCTATTTTTGAGTGTTGATTTGGCGTAGTTGAGGTAAGTATATCGGTGATGATGGAGTTCTAGGACTCCGGGGTCTTTTATGTGTTCCTAACGTTGATGGCTTGAGGATGACGATTCTAGAGGAGGCACACAGCTCGCAGTATTCTATTCATCTAGGTACCATGAAGATATATCGTAACTTGAGGCAACATTACTGGTGGCAGCATATAAAGAAAGACATAGTTGAGTATGTGGCTATATGTCTGAATTGCCAGCAGGTTAAGCATGAGCACCAGAGGCCATGTGGCTTACTTCAGCAGATGGTTATATCGGAGTGGAAGTGGGAGCCATCACTATGGATTCGTAGTTGGTTACTTCGATGTTGTTTGGGTCATTGCCAACAGGCTGACCAAGTCTGCACACTTTATTCCGATGGTGACTACATACACTTTAGAGAGGTTGGCCCAAATTTATATTCAAGAGATCATCTGGTTACATGGTGTGCCAATTTCCGTCATATCAGATGGAGGCTTCACTTTGCATTTCTGGAGAGATGTACATATTTAGTTGGGTACCTGGTAGAGCTCAACACGACCTTTCATCCGCATATTAATGGGCAGTCGGAGCGGATAATTTTAATTCTAGAGGACATGCTCAGAGCATGCCTGACTGATTTTAGGGTCAGTAGGATTGATTCTTACTATTGGCCGAGTTTGCTTATAACAACAGTTATCAGTCTAGCATCGAGATGGTTCCCCTATCAATTAGTTTGAGCCCGTTAAGGCTAGGTTATATGATACTGATTTGGTAAAGGATGCCTTGGATAAGGTTAAAGTTGATTTAGGAGCGACTTCGCATATCACTGTCCAGAGTGAAGAGTTATGAGGATCAGAATGCGCGTGATTCATCATTTATGACGGGCAAGAAGGTTCTCTTGAAAGTCTCGCTGATGAAGGGCATCATGAGGCTCAGAAAGAGGGGTAAGCTGAGTGCAAGATTTATTAGTCCATTTGAGGTGTTAGAGCAAGTTGGAGAGGTTGTATACAGGCTTGCTTTGCCCCTAACCTATTGGGAGTTCATCAGTTATTCCACGTGTCTATGCTACGGAGGTACCATGCTGATAGGTCACATGTGTTAGATTATAGTATAGTGCAGCTTGATGAGAGCTTAGGTTACGGGGAGGAGCTAGTGGCCATTGTTGACAGGTAGGTTCGTAAGTTGAGGTCTAAGAAGATTTCAGTAGTGAAGGTCTGTAGAGGGGTCAACTAGCTGAGGAAGCGACTTGAGATACAGATGAGGACATGCGGAGCAGATATCCACACTTATTCGGCACTCTAGGTATGATTGTAGACCTGTTAGAGGACAAACATTTGATTAAGATGAGGAGAATGTAACGAGCCGATCGGTCATTTTTCTTTCTAGATCCCCGTTCCCCTATTTAATACTTCCCATATGTTATTTTAATGTTTTATGACTTGCGTGGATGGTTGGTTTGGTGTTGGAAGGGTTCAGGCTGAATTCGGAACACTTGTTTCCATAATAGTGGCCTAAGATGGCCAAGTTTTACTTGAGTCACCACTTTGAGTAAATGACCTCGTAACCGAGATTTGAAGGTTCCAATAAGTTTGTATGATAATTTTGTACTTGGGCGTATGTTCGGATCGAATTTTGGGTAGACTAGGAGCGTTTCAGTGCTTATTGTTGAAAGTTGGCATTTTGAAGGTTTTAGAACTTCCTAAGTTTGTCTTGAAGTTGACTTTGGTATTATCGATGTTCATTTGGGATTCCGAGCCTTGGAATAGGTTCGTATTGTGATTTATGACTTTTGCGTGAAATTTGGCGTCATTCCGAGTTGTCTAAGTATGTTTCATCGCGTTCGGAGTTGGTCGAAATGAGTTTGAAGCTTAGAGGTTGATTAATTTGGTTTTGAGGTGTGATTCATAGTTCCAGAGTTATTTTATATGCTTCGAGTCTTCGAGTAAGTCTGTAGTATGTTTATGGACCAGTTGGTACATTTGGATGGGGTCTCGGGTGTGTTTCAGACCAGCCGGAGCAAATTAAAGTTGGCTGAAATTTGCTGGTGTGCTTCACTATTGCGAAGGCAGTCTCGCGATCACGAAGAAGGCTAGATCGAGGCCTGGGATTTTACTATTCACGAACACGAAAAGGTCCTTGTAAAAGCGAAAAGGTCCTCGTGAATGCGAGAGAGGATCTATTCCTTCTTCATGAACACAAAGACTAGGTCGCGAACGCAAATAAGGGAGGTGTTGAGCTGGGCTGGAAGGCAGATGGCCTTCACGAACGCGACAGGGTCATCGTGAATATGTAATGCTTGGGATATGGTTCATCGTGAACGCAGACATGTGGCCGCAAACATTTAGGGTGGATTTAGTCAGTTGGGTAGTTAGCCTTCGCGATCGCGAGAGACCTTCCGCGATAGTGAAGAAGGGGGACCTGGGCAGACTTGAATTTATTACATGACTTAGCTTTCTTTTCTCTCATGTCCACTTGGGTTGGCCGAATTTGGGGAGCTATTTTGAGAAGATTTTCATCAATAAACACAAGGTAAGTGAATTCTACCAACATTTGAGTTAAATACATGATTATGGGTAGATTTAACATGAAATTAATAAAAAATTATTGGATTTTGTTGGAAACCTAGGGTTTGGCAAAAACGGGATTCGACCACAAAATTGATTATCGAATTGGGAATAAATTATATATTTGAGTTCATGATATCATGGGTAACGTTTATCTTCAAAAAATTTCGGAATCCGGGCATGTGAGCCCGGGGGCCCGAATGTGAGTTTTATGGACTTTTCAAATTTGGTTGGGAAATCACTTTAATAGAATTAGTACTTTTGAGTATATATTGATTAGTTTGTACAACTTTTGACTAGTTTCGGATTTCTCGGGTTGTTTGGGGGTCTACTAGTGAGGTCTTAGAGCCGAGTAGTGAGCATAGAAGCGAGGTAAGTCTCTTACTAACCTTGTAAGAGAGAATTATTTCCTTAGGTATATTAATTATTGTGCGCTACTTGTTGTGGAAGCTACGTATGCATGAGATGACGAGAGTCTATATGTAGCTATATTCATGTTATGTCTGGGTAGACTTAGATTCACATCATACCTTAAATATGTTATTTGTATTTACTATGTATATTTGATTTCCTTAATTTATGGCGGGGACTGAGTCTAGAATAAAATATTGACTGATTCTCTTACTTTGGAAATTATGGAATACTTGATGAACAATAGATCCGTGGCTTTCCAACTTGCATATATTTTTGCGAGTGAGATAGTTTCTCTATTCTAATGGGATGGGGCCGTTCGCCTCGATAGTGTTGTAAATTACTTTTATGGGATTGGTCTATTTGCCTCGACAGTATGATAACACTATTCTTATGGGGTCAGGCCGTTCGCCTCGTCAGTAATGTCTATCACTCTTCCTCTGAGATTGGGTCATTCGCCTTGACAGACTCGTGCGTAATACTTGAGATTTAATTTGGTATTGATATCTGTTGATTTCGTGCCTTCAAGCCCGGTTATGACATTTTAGTGATTTCATATTGATCCATATTTGGAAACTTATTATTAAAGTTTATCTCTTTCGTTGTTACTTGCGGTATTTCATACATTCCTACTTTATGTATTTTATTCTTTGACCACTAGTAAGTGTCAAGTCGACCCCTCGTCACTACTTCTTCGAGATTAGACTAGATACTTACGGGGTACACGTTAATTTACGTACTCACGCTACACTTCTGTACTGACTGTGTAGGTACTAAGACATGTGCTTCAAATGATCACATAGGCGTGTAAATGTGTTTTCACGAAGACTTAGTGGTGGGCTCCTTGCCTTGATTCGATCCGCAGCACCCAGAGTCTCCCTCTACCTTATTTATTATTTCTATCTATTTTATTTCAGACAGTAGCTGTAGTAGTTTTGTATATTCCCTAGATTGCTCATGCGCTTGTGACTCTAGATTTTGAGGGCTTCTAGTGGACTTTCACAGTTGTACTTGTTGTTACTATTACATTACTTCATGTACTTTTGTACTCATTATTTTTGGTATATCAGTGCATATATTTCATGAGTTTCATGTTTAGTTCCTATTTAATTAATGAAAATTCTAGGTTTAAAGGACAAATTGGATAATTAAATTAGAGGTTCACTATTGGCTTACTTAACCACATCGTTGGGTGCCATCGCGACCTATTGTGGGATTTAGGTCGTGACGACTGGAGTAGCATTTTTCAACTTTCAAATTACCACATCCTTAAACCCTCTAATGAATTTTTTTCCAATGTTTATCTCTTCCAAAAATAATTATTTTCCAACTGGTAGTATAAATCATGAGCTTCCAAGGCTTAGAGTTTACAAATCTAATATGAAATAAATATATCATCTGTTCGAAACATACATAAATAGATTTATAAATCTAAATCTACCAAGAACAAGAAGTAGTTATAACCGGAACACAGGTACATCTTTAATGCCAGCTCCCGCCATACACAACAACATCAACTCCAAAATCTGCACTCAAGGTGCAGAAGTATACTATGAGTACAACCGACCTCATGTACTCAATAAGTAATAAACCTAATCTTAGGTTGAAAATAGTGTCGAACTTGGATAACGGTCAGAGTCCAACACTAATAGCCAAGAACAACTCATAACATTATAATAAAAGTAGCACAAGTAATAACTCAAAGATGTGATGCTCAACTCATTCACAATTACGAAAAATAGGCATGTTTTTCAAGTATAAAAGTAAAAGGCAAAATACATAAGTTGACACCTGAACAATGGACCAAATCCCTATTACACATTTTTTGTGGACAAAAATAATATTACACACTCAACCTTTTAAAAGTGTATCAAATACACACTACTTTTTTCTTGACCACTTTACCTAAATATGGGTAATGTCACATACCAATAAGGTCGTGACACGTGTCATTAACATAAATAAATAAAACAAAAAATATAAAATTACACATATACCCTCATCTTCTTCAACCCCATCTCTTCCACCTCCATCTCCTCCTCCATGGACCACCCGAAAAACTAGAACACACAATTCAACCCAAAAACTAGGAGCCCAAGTGATTTAATCCCAGAAAGAAATAAAAACATCAAAAGCCAATAAGCCATGGCTCACACCACCGTATCATCACCACAACAAGGCCATTTTTCCAAAAAAAAATGCAACAATGGCAAAGGTAGATCGAAAATTACAACTGCTTGGGTACCATATCTATTGAAGCTTATCTACATCAACAAAGACATAAACGGACTATTTCATTTATAGCTCTCTTCCAAAATTTTGTTTGTCATTTCCATGGCTGCCATCGCCACCACCAATTTTCAGAATAAAAAATTCTGCCTCCTCTTCAACGTGAGAAGCTAAGAATCTTAAATCTGAGATAGATAACCGCAAAATTTAAGGAATAGGCAGATGCACGAGATAGATGTAGCCGAAATTACTCACAAGGAAAAAAGCGCTATATTAATTAAAAAATTGGCGATGATGACAAATATTTATTAAATGTGAATGAAATCAAACATATAAAAAAGGAGGCTGGAGACGAAAATAGATTGGAAGCTTGAGATAAATGCAAAATATGTATATTTAAGAGGAAATCAGAAAGAAAAAGAAAAAGAAGGGATTTGGTGGGGGGAGGTGTTGGCTGGCGGAAGAGAGAGATAGAGGAAAGGTGGGGAAGATGAGGAAATTGCAGACATGTGGCATTAAATAAATAATTAGACAGTATTTTTATTAGTAGAAGCGCTTCTATCGTAGTGTTTTACACATGCTGAGTCCTGGTCAAAAGCGGTGTGTATTAGACACACTTTTAAAAGGTTAAGTATGTAATATTATTTTTGCCCACAAAAAGTATGTAATAGGGATTTGGTCCATTGTTCAGGTGCCAACTTATATATTTTGCCAAAGTAAAACTCAAATCTTTCACCGAAATCACCAAAATATGAGTATCAGAAAAATTGTGATTTTTACCAAAAACTTTCAACAACATATATGATATTTTGTTCTCAGATGGCATGAGAAAATTACATCTATATGCCTACATGTCAATGTGCATGAATGTCACAAAACCGTCTAGCATGAAAAAAATGTATCTTTATGCCTATATGTCAAGTTTGCATGTAGAATGCAATGCATCACAGTGATGAACTCATGTACTCACACTCTCAGAGTACTCAATCTCACTGTCCCGCATTCCCACTCATCACTCTCAATCACTCAGCACACTCAGTCACTCAACATTGTACGATACCTGTGCTCATTGCTGGTATGTCAGACTCCGGAAGGGCAGATCTACCCAAGTTCTACTAAAACCTGCTGCAACACGCAACCCGATCCCATCATGAATCAATAATACCTACTGCGGCGCGCACCCGATCCATTATGAATCAATAATACCTGCTGCGGCATGCAACTCTATCCTATCATGAATCAATAAAATCTGGTGCGGCATACAACCTAATCCCATCATGAATCAATAAAACTTGTTATGGTGTGCATCCCGATCCCATCATGAATCAATAAAACTTGTTACAACGTGTTGCCCGATCCTATCAATATCACTCATAATTAGGCCCTCAGCCTCAACTCAGTCAATAATCTCTCCAGTCTCTCGGGCTCATAAATCTCATGCCAATCAGCCCAAACAATGATAACATGATGTTACAATAATGATAACAGTATCACGATCCAAAATCTAACCATGTCGTGATGGCGCCTATCGTGATACTAGTCCAACCATATGTTTCCAAATACTCCATTTTTCAAATAAAAACTTAAGAAAAATCATAATTTTAATAGAAATTCAATAAGATAAAAGTAGAAATCAAAATTTAGTGGAAAAAAATGCAATCCCAACCTCGGGTGTCACTAAGTCATGAGCTAAAACTACTACATCTGTTCAAAATAACATGACCAACACGATCTGAGAATATCCAAATAAATATACTAAAGGAAGATAAGGAAAGTAGAAGGCGAAACTGTGGTCGCCAAGTAGCTACCTCGCAATCTCCACATAAAGTCTCCAACTGGTGTGATCAACAACCATCGTCGTTCCCCGAGATACCTGGATCTGCACACAGGGGTGTAGGGGGTAATGTGAGTACAATAACTCAGTAAGTAACAAGTCCAAACTATGGACTAATAGTAGTAACGAACCAAACATCAACAGGTTGCAATAGTTAATTGTACAGAAAAGTAGACATGCTTACAGTTCATGTAGTTTCTTAGCAGTAATTAAATATAATATGAACAATACAGGGTATAAAGCTCAGGAACCTCTAAGTACCAATGCAAAGATAGCATGATCAATGTTACATATAATACTTCCACTCATAGTGCTCAACCACTCGGTACTGTATATGGCCCATTCGGCCCAGGGAAGATCCATCCCGGAATATATATACATCACAGACTATAAGTCACCCAGTACCGAGGAAACATGCCAATCCAGCCTCATGGAGAAGATCCATCTCCATACCAATATTTCGGACAAGATCCATGTCCAGGGAAGATCCATCCCTCAATATCATCAACTGCGCTCACTGGGGGTGTAAAGACTCCGGAGGGGCTTCTCTTAGCCCAAGAACTATATCAATGCCAGTTAAGGCATGATCAATATCTCGCTGCGGCGTGCAGCCCGATCCCATACTGTCAATCAATATCAGGCTCTCGGCCTCACTCAGTCAATACTATCTAGTCTCACACACATGGGCTAAAATGTCTTGATACAAGCCCGAACAATGATATGATATGTCAAATAGCAATAATCTAGACTGAGGCATGATATAATATACATGAATAGGACTGAGTATAGAATACAAATGAAGCTAATGATATGACAACAAGAAACGACCTCTCGGGTCTCAACAGTGTTGGCGTGAAGCCTTAACATGATGATTAGCATGATTTGCAGCTCATTAACTTAATCACATAATTACAACACAGATATCACCATAAAAGAGTCACTAATCAGTGCCATGGAATGATCCAGGCCACATTTCTCACGGCACACGCCCACTCGCGCGTCACTTGGCATTTGTGTCACCTCAATAGTAATCATAGAACACACATTTCGGGGTTTTGAACCCTCAGAACCAAGTTTGGAAGCATTACTTACCTCAAACCAAGCTAAACTCTAGCCCGCGACGCCTTTTCCTCTCGATTCGGCCTCCAAATACCCCGAATCTAACCAAAACCAGAACCATAACATCAATATATGCTAAGGAAACAAAGCCCACGCGAAAATAATCAAATTACATCACAAATCCCAAAATTGATCAAACCCGACCCCCGGGACCGCGTCTCGAAATTCGATAAAAGTTACATCAATAGAATCCATATGCTCCCACAAGTTTATACATACCAAGAATACCAAAATCCGACCACAAATGACCCCTCAAATCCCTAGATTAAGGTCTCCAATTTCCATGCCCAAAACCTCCAATTTTTGCTACTAATTTCCATAGATTTTAAGCTTAATCAGTCAAAAACCATCATAGAAACAAGTTTAGGGTTAAAAAATCTTACCTCCATGAAACCCTCTTGAATTCTCTCTTCAAATTGCTCTCCCAAGCTCAAACCCGCATGAAAATGGTGAAAAACCACTCAAAAATCGCGAAGGGCTAAATTTATATGTTCTGCCCCAGCTAAACCGCTTCTGCGGTCGAAATCACGCACCTGTGGACCCGCACCTGTGGTCCCAGGTGCGCATCTGCGGAATTCACTTAACCGCCCAAGGATCGCACCTGCGCTATTGCAGGTGCGCTCAAACATCCGCATCTGCGGTTCCAGCTCCTCTCTCCCATTTTCGCATCTGCGACCCTCCTTGTGCTTCTGCGTGCCCGCACCTACGGTCCCCAAGCCGCAGGTGTGGTTATGACAGGAGCTTCAGCAACTTCAGCTGCAAATTTCCAACTCCAAACCTCCCGTCAACCATCTGAAGTCACCTCGAGGCCCCCCCCAGACCTCAACCAAAAGTATGAACAAGTCATATACCACCATCCAAACTTATACCAATCTTCGAAACACCTAAATCAACATTGAAACAACAAATCAACCACGAATTCAAGCATAAGAACTCCAAAAACTTCTGAATTCCGCAAACGATCAAAAAGTCTATAAAACCACCTCCGAATGACCTGAAATTTTGCAGACACGTCACAAATGACACAACGGACCTGCTCCAATTTCTGAAATTCTATTCTGACCCCGATATCAAAATTTCCACTACCAACCGAAAAGCGCCAAAATTCTAACTTCGCCAATTCAAGCCTAAATCTACCACGGACCTCCAAATTATATTCTGATCACGCTCCTAAGTCCCAAATCACCTAACGAAGCTATCCGAACCATCAAAATTCACATCCGACCCCTTTTTCACATAAGTCAACGTTCGATTGACTTTTCCTACTTAAGCTTACCAAAAGAGACTAAGTGTCTCAAACCTATCCAAAACCACTCTGAACCCGAACCAACTAACCCGATACCACATAATCCAAGTCTCTCGGGCTCACAAATCTCATTTCAATCAACCCAAACAATGATAATATGATGTGACAACAATGAAAATAGAGACTGAGATATGATATGCAAATGAATGAATATGACTGAGTATGTAATTGCAATTTAAGCAAATAACTCAACAACAGACAATGGCCTCAGTGGGTCCCAATAAAATAAGTATATAGCCTAAATATGATTTGTAACATGGATCACATCTCAGTTACTCTATCACGTAGGAATTTCATGGATAAAAACAAGATTAGATAACTACACACTACCAAAGAATCAACCGAGTCATAATTCATGTGGTGCATTCCCACACGGCCATCACCTAGCATGTGCGTCACCTCAACACCAACACATAACATGTATATTCAAGGATCCATACCCTTAGCACCAAGTTTAGAAGTGTTACCCCGAACAAGTCGAATCTGATACTAAGCAAGCCAAACTATACCCTCGAAACGCCTTCCGGCATTTACCAACCTCCGAACGACTCGAAACTAGCAAAAAATAACTCAAGAACATCAAATAATGCCAAAGAAAACATACCCAATCGATAAAGTTCGAATCTTTAATAAAAAATCCAAAGTCAACCAAAAATCCAAAACCGAGGCCCGCACATCAGAACCTGATAAAACTCATAAAATCTGATAGCTCGTCCAATTACGAGTCCAACCATACTAGTTTCACTCAAATCCGACTCCGAATCGATGTTCAAAACTCAAAATTCACTTTATGAAATTTTAGACAAAAACTCTCAAATTTCACCTTGAAATCATCAGTCATATGCCAAAACGAAGATGAATTTATGAAATATAACTAAAACCGAGTATAAAACAATTACCCTAATCCATGTGGTGAAAATTGCCTCCAAAATCGCCCAAATCCGAGTTCCCCAACTCAAAATATGAACAAATGAATAAACTTTCGATATTATATTGTCACGACCCAAAATCCACTACTCGTGATGGCACCAAACCCAACCCGCTAAGTAAGCCAACTAATCACTATCCAACCTCAATAATGTTAATAGCTCGATTAAACATAAATAAATTATCTAGATCTATTACATTTCCCAAGGACTGGTAGTACAAATCATGAGCTTCTAAGATTAGAGTTTACAAAATTGGTATGAAGAAAACACATCTTCTGTTTGAAAAGTACATAAATGGAATTTTATAGTCTAAGGCTACCATGAACAAGAGGTAGCTACAGCAGGAACGCGGGTACGCCTTCAAATCCAGCAACCATCGAACGTAGCGACATCGGTACTTGGGATCTGCACGCACTGTGTAGGAAGTGCAGTATGAGTACAACCGACCCATCTACTCAAAAAGTAACAAACCTAACCTCAGGTTGAAAGCAGTGACGAGCTGGTATATAGGTCGGGTCCAACACAAATAACCAATAGTAGTTCATACAGTGTAAAACAAATAAACAAAAAAATAGCTCAGAAATAAAGTACTCAGCGTTTTCATAGTTTTTCGAAAACAGTTCCACTTTGCGAGTATACCAATGAAAGCCCAAATCCTCTACCGCAATCGTTAAAGATATGAGTAAGTTTTGAGAACTGTAACTTTTTCCTGAAAATCCTTTCCACAATTGGTAAACATGTTTCATTCCTTTTTTTTTTCAAATAACAAGTGTGAAATACCTCTCTATAACCACATATCGATGTATGTAAAAAGTCATGAATGACGTGATACCGTACAATATGAGGAAAAATGTGTCTCTATGCATGTATGCCATATAGCATGCCAATGCCATGTACCTCAGAGATGAATCATGTACTCACACTCTCAGAGCACTCACCCCCACTACATCCCGCTCAACCACTCGGTACTGTATATGGCCTAGGAAAATCCATCCCGGAACATATACAAAACTGACTATAAGTCACCCAGTACTGAGTATAAAGGGTAATCCAACCTGATGGAGAAATCCATCTCCTCGTATCAAGTACTGGACAAATCCATGCCCAGGGAAATCCATCCCTCAATAATATATAAATGCTCAACCACCCGGTACCGTATATGGTCCATGCGGCCTGGGAAATCCATCCCGAAACATACTCAACAATAAATAGATGTCACTCGGTATCGAGGAAAAAGGAAAATCCATCTCCATATAGCAATACTTCGGACAAATCCATGTCCAGGAAAATCCATCCCTCAATAATATTATCCGCGCTCACTAGGGGTGTGTAGACTCCGGAGGGGCTCCTTCAGCCCAAGCGCTATAACAAGCCAACGAAGGCATAATCAATAATCTATTGCGGCATACAGCCCGATCCCATAACTGTCGCTCATAATTAGGATCTCGGCCTTACTCAGTCATCAATCTCTCCAGTCTCACCCACAGGCTCACAATGTCATGAAAACTGACCCGGAACAGTGATATGATGTATCAATAAGTAACAACTGAGACTGAGATATGATATGAATGCATGAATGTGACTGAGTACGAAATATCAATGAATTCAATGAGATGACAGCAAGAAACGGCCACTATGGGTCCCAACATTATTAGCATAAAGCCTAAACATGATATCAAGAATGATGTACATCTCACTTATCTTATCACATGGTGAAAACACAGATATCAATAAAATAGGGCCACGATTCAGTGCCCTGGAAACAACAGAGTCACAACTCACAGGGTGCACGCCTACACACCCGTCACCTAGCATGTGCGTCACCTCAATACCAATCACATAGCACATAATTCGGGATTTTATACCCTCAGCACTAAGTTTAGAAGAGTTACTTATCTTAAACAAGCCAATTTCGACATTGAGCAAGCCAAGCGATGCTCCAAGAATCCCATCACGCGCGTTTCGACATCCGAATGGCTCGAAACTAAAAAACAACTTAAATACATCAAACAATTCTAAAGGAACCAATCCCAATTGAAAAAGGTTGAATCTTTCCAAAGCCCAAAATTGGCCAAAAAACCCAACCCGGAACCGCACCTCGGAACCTGACAAAACTCACAAAATCCTTCAACCCATTCAATTACGAGTTCAACCATACTAGTTCCACTCAAATCCGACTCCGAGTCTGTGTTCAAAACTCAAAAATTCACATTATGAAACTTTAGGCCAAAACTCCCAATTTCTTCTTTAAAATTCATCAATCAAAAGCTAAAATCGAAGATAGATTCTTGAAATATAACCAAAACCGAGTATAGAACACTTACCCCAATTCATATGCTGAAAAACGCCTCAAAAAATTGCCCAATTCCGAGCTCCCCAACTCAAAATATGTTAAATGCACAAAACCCTAGTTTTAACACTATTCTTCCTTGTTTCTTGTGCTAAAAGATCTCGAAACTCACTTTTGATACCTCCAATGGATTTCTTGTGAAATTTTAATCAAGTTAGGCTCTTGAATCACTCCATTTGACCTTATGTTGAAGGAGACATATTGGTTTCAATATTTGAAAATAGTGTAGATTTTTAAATATGCAGTAGTGGAAATTTCATAATTAATTTGAAAAATCTGGCAACCCAATTCTTAGTAAAATGACTATAAAATCCTCATACGATGTCCAAATTTGACGATTCTTTTTTATATGACTCCATAATTACAATACAGATCTAATGCTTCAATAAAAACAGAAATCAGAGCTCATTTATTCAATGTGGTACCATTTATGCTTGAAGAAATGACGTCGAAACATAAGAAAAACGAGCGCAACACAACCCAAACATATCTGAAACTCACCTGAGCCCCTCGGGACCCCGTCGAAACATACCAAAAATTTCCATATCATAATACGGACCTACTCGAGGCCTCAAAACACACATAACAATATCGAAACGACGAAATGCACCTCAAATCAAACTTAATGAACTTTCGAACTTTCAACTTCCAAAAACTCACGCCGAAACATATCAAATCAACTCGGAATGAACCCAAAATTTGCACACAAGTCCTAATACATCATACGGAGCTACTCATTCCTCCAAACTACCGAGCGAAATGCAAATACTCAAAATGACCGATCGGGTTGTTACATATATGCTTATGTCCAGCTGTTCTGCCCCGTTTCTTCTTCCAAACAATCCCGAAACTCATTTTTGATGCCTTCAATAGATTTTTTTGTGAAATTCCAATCAAGTTAGAATTTTGAATCACTTCATTTGACCTTATAATGAAGGAGATATGTTGGTTTAAACATTTAAAAATAGTGTAGATTTTTAAATACGAATTCAGTGGCAATTTCATAATTAAACTGAAAAATCTGGCAACCCAATTCTTAGTAAAATGACCATAAATTTCTTATACGATATCAAAACTTGATGATTTTAGTTGCTATGGTTCCAAAATTATAATACGGATATAATGGTTTAGTTGAAACATGAATCAAAGGCAGTTTGCTCAATATGATAACCTTTATGCTCAAATCGACCTCGAAACCGAAAATAATCACCACACAATCCAAACTTATCCAAAATTTATCGGAATTTAACCAAACTTTGTGGACATGTCCAAAATCATCATACAAACTTATTGGAATAATTAAAACCCGATTCTGAGTTCGTTTATCCAAAAGTCAAACCTTGGTCAACTCTTCCAATCCAAAGCTTCTAAAACGAGAATCATTCTTCCCAATCAACCCCGAACCGCTCGAAACCGAAACCAACCATACACGCAAGTCATAATATATAATATGAAGCTACTCAAAGTTTCAAACCACCGAATCTGTATTTGTACAGTTGTACTATGGATTTGAAGCTTCAGATTTAGTTGACCGTAATTCGTAAGCAATTGAAACTGTATATTTGGCCCACTCTTATCTTAGTTGTTAGTTGTGTTTATCCTGTGTACTCGTTATTTGTATTTTACCTAGTTGTTTGAACTTGCAGTTCCGGTGCATTGTGCGGACTACCTCTGCTGGTATAATGGACCATGAGGAGGCTCGGCTCAAGAATATTGGTGGAAAACTTCTCCGTTTCTTTTATTGAGTTTGTTATATTGAAGAGGATGAAAAGTTCCAATTTTGGCTGCTGCTTGTTGCTCCTCTTACAGTAAAATAGCTACTTCTTGTTTGCTTTGGGTTCCCATAGTTGCTAGTAGTGATTTTATTTAAAATTTGGAGACAATAATCAGTGTTTGCTGACAATAGATGGTGTTTATTGCCCTGTAAGCTTTGGCGATACGCGAGTACGCGTTTAAATATTGTTTTTTGGACTCGTCAATGTTGTCATCGTCTTTTTTCTTAAATGGTAGATCATTTAGCATCCACAAGACGAGCCACGACCTCAAGTTGCTCGCCCACTTCAAAATATAGGGCTTTTCTAGGGATCGAATACATGGGTAAATTTTACAAATAGTCACTGTGATTTTTTTCCACCAAAGTCATATAATTATGTTTTCTCACATAAAAATTATAAAACTTTCATTAATTCACACAAAAATCATAAGCGATAAACTCAACTTTTTGGTTGTACTTTCTTATTTTATTTTTTTAAATTTTTATTTTCAGTCTAATAAAATAATAATCTAATAAAAATTGGAATGCCGACCCAACCCGACCCGACCCACACACACACACACACACACACACACACACACACACACACACACACACACACACACACACATATATATATATATATATATATATATATATATATATATATATATATATAAATTAAAATAATACTAAACGTGAATAGTAAAAATTCTTACTTCCATCTTTTTTTTCTTTTCAAGATTTTCATTCAAATTGATAACATTATTATTTCAACAACTCACTCATTATACATACTTTTATTTTGTGTCAGAATCTTATGCATTCTAATTAAACTAAGTTTTTTTTTGGAGGGAAGGATTCACTTTTAGTATTATTTTAATTTATATGTATGACTATTGGGTCGCTCGGGTTGAGTCATTCCTGTTTTAAGAAAAAAATATAAAATTAACCGGTCAGTCGAAACTTGCATTCACTAGCTAAAACGTGTGTGTGTGTGTATATATATATATATATATATATATATATAGATAGATAGATATTGGGAGCGACTAAAAATATATATATTTTTCCTATTTTAATTCAGTTATTTTATTAGAGTGAAAATAAAAAAATAAAAAACATAAAATAAGAAAATGTAAGCATACGAATTTTATTAAAATTAAATTCATAAAATAATTTGGATTTTATTGGTCCAAATAAATATTATGGGCTAATATAATAAAATTATATATATAAGTCCAATATATATGGGTTAAATGAATAAGTCTTAATCCATTGGGCTAGCCCATTTTATTGGGCTACAAGTGATAAGCCCACTTCATTAGGCCCAAGATATCATCTTCCTAGAGGCCCAGTTTAGTGACACACGTGAAATGACGTGGCACGCCAAGTCAAACGGAAGAACCAATAGGATCATGCCATGTGTCAAAATGACAAGGCATGCCAAGTCACATTAAAAGGCTAATGAAATTGCGCCACGTGTGCAAGTGACATGTTCTGGCCAATCAAATGCGACCATGTAACACTTTAATTTGATTGGTCGGAAAGAGTTTGTTCTTATCACAACTCCTCCCTTCCACAACTATAAATATGGGTCTTCATAACCCAAAAAAAGAGATCGGAAATTATAACAAGAAGCAAGAGAGAGCTCGTGGATCAAACACCGCAAATTTCTCTACAAGTTTCAAGCTTCAAGCAATCAAGTTCAACTTCAAGAAATCAAGTTCAAGCTCAAGAACGAAGAACGAATCAAGGTCAAGTTCAAGCAATCAAGCTCAAGCCCAAGAACAAGATCATCGTTCGTGGCAACAAACATAGATTCAAGATCAAGCTCGAAGACCCTTGAATTTATTTACCATTGAAAGAAGAATCAGAGGATTCATAGAGATTGTACACTTAAATATTCGAAATAAAATACTACGATTGTTGCGATATTTTTAGTCTTAATTTTATTTTCTCGACGCAAATTTATTGACTACTGAAAATACTATTGAAAAGTTAAATTTTTCTGTCACTATGATTTTTGTGTGATTTAGTAAAAGTTTTATGATTTTGTGTGAGAAACATAATTATATGACTTTGGTGAAATAAAATGTTATAGTTATGACTTTGTGAAATTTACCCTCTAGGAGCTCTAAATGACTTTGAAAGAGGATTGTAAGCAACACAAACAACCCGCCAAGAGCTCTAATCCAATTGTTCTACCTTATGCTAAGCAGGAGATGGTTGGATTATGAGAAGTATTATTCAAAATTGTGCTAATCTATGTGAAGAATGGAAAAATCAAAATATATGCATTCACTATCAGAACAACAACGAGTAAATTTCATGGATGGTCATTCAACTTTGTATTCATTACGACAAGTCATTTTTCTTTTTTTGTTACGTAAAAATCATTCAACTTTGTGTTCATTACACAAAAGTCATGTTTCTTTCTTTTGTTACACAAAAATTATTTTACTTTGCTCCATTTATCACAAAAGTCACCTTAACCAAATTTTATAATATTTTTACTTGAAAAGTCTATTATGTCCTTGACATTATATATCCTCCCATTTATGTAATACCTTCTATATTATCTACTATATAATATATTTTTACCTAAGTATTTTACTTCTAATTAAAATAACCATAAATTATTTTATTTATTATTTTATAAGATATCCTTATATGTAATGAAACTTTCTAAGGAGGTGTATAAATAACTTAATTGGAGGAGGTGATTAACAGTATTGCTAATATATATAGGCGATGAAAAGCCACATATTTATCAATTATCAGCATCCTTATCTCTAAACTAGATGGGATTGGCCCGTGCAAGCACGTGCCCAACTATTTGCATTATTCTGGGATAATATTCAGCTCAACATAAATTATACATCTTAACAAAATAAAACAAAGGTGCTCTCACAAGTCTTCTTCTGCAACTAAGAGCAGAAGCGAAAACTAACACCTATATAACTCAGTCCACCATAGAATTACAGCGAGGTGGTTTACTTTCTTGATGGCGCAAAGAGCAGTACCATATCCACCAACACCAGCTTGAATAATAACAAAAGCATAATCAAAAGCCTTTGAAGAAGCTCCAACATGCATAAAAAAGAAAGTAAAAAGCTGCACAAAGTACTCATCCCATTTTACCTGTCAAAGATAGCATAAACACTACGAAAAAATTTGGTAAACTTTACTATTTTTCTGTCTCTAACATCATATGCAAAAGGAAAAATCTATATGCTTCTGAGATTCATACCTCTGAGTTTTCTAACAAAATTCTAGATAGCACTATAATAAGTTAGAACTTATTTGAGACCATTTTCATAATAAGGATGTTGTTTACTATCCTTAGCACTGGTAAGAAACTATAGTAATTTTTTTTAAAAAAAAAGTACATGTCAAACAGTAGAACAAAAGTGCAGTTCCTGATAAGTACGCCATACCTATATTTATCAACAGAAACACTTAGATTTCCGTCGTGCCATGAATTGTATTTTACATAGAAAAATTTGGAGATATGGGGTTAAGCAAGAATCGACTTGACAAAGAGAATTTTCAGCAAGCACCAAGTTTTTTAATCACATCAACATCAATAAGCACATGAAGAACTGGGAAGCAATCAGGGATTAAATGACTCCATTAAATATATAATGTAAATGCACTTGCACCTTGAGGTCCGAAATCTATATCAAGTATTCTAACAATGTATACCATAGAGTAGTATGAACCAAGTAAACGTATAATGGAATTCCTTAAGGTCATGAAATAATACTTTTTTGTAGCCTAAACTCATAGTATTAGCTATCATTAAATTACTTTCTAATGGGTTTTCCGGAAAGAGTTGTCAATTTTGAATAGTTTTTGTTGATAAGCAGTATGACTAAGTATACAGTGACAAATTTAAGGGAGGTTGCACGACTTGGATTTTTAGGCTGTAGCTGATGATGCTGCAATTTCTTTTGAAAGGTGTTGAAGCATTTTTGTAACTTCAACTATATCATTAAGATAGTATTAGGCCATACTTGATTTCTGATCAACATCGGATGCAAATATTTGTACTTTATCAAGCAAAAAGAGGATTGATAGATGACTTGCAATGCTCTCAAACATGTCTTCGTCGGATATGCCACCGCTTATGCATAGAAAAAAAGTGGTGGCTACCCTCTTCTCTTCATTGACGACATTAGACTCTGAACAACTATGCCTCGGCTTAATCCTGCAATAAATGAATAAGGTTAGTATCCATTTTAGTTCATCGAGTTTGAAATATTATTCAACCATCATATTTTTTTCATACATGTGGTTTCACCTCAACCATGTGTTGACAAGCTCATTATCCAGTACACTCTCCAAATGATCAAGAAGCTCTTTTGCTTGCCATACACCAAAGTCAGGATCGGGTTCTTGATGATGCTTTGCCAGAGCACTTTCCTTTTGATTTATTGACTAACCATTTCTTGCTTCTGTATAATGCTCCATAATAGGTAATGTTGCTCTTTTCAGTCTATGTCTGCAGTTGTTGGGCGTGATTCCCATTGTAAATCTTGTTCCACATATATAAAGGATTAAATTAAAGAGATACAAACAGTTAGTTGAAAAAGACAGAAGAAGATAATAATCTAATATGTGTTAATGAAACCAAAGTAGCAACAATGTCAAACCTTTTAAAATACCCATGTTCAGCTGATGGCCGAGTCTTGGACATGGAGATAACCAGTGGCTCAAAGAATCCTTACCCCTGCCACTCACTGTAAAATCCCTACCCATCCATCAAATTATATGAAAACTGTCTATTGTAGAAGCTCTAGGACCCACGGTACTTTACCAATTCCAATTTTTTTTGCTTACTTTCGTGTTCTTTCAATAGTATACATCCTCTTTAAGTATTGTAAACTCACTTGCATTTGTTTTACATTTTTCAACGCTACAAAAACATAGGATACTTTTGAAAAGTTTTCTGGAATCGAAATTAAACAAAATGACATCAAATTTAAAACTAACGGTAGAACATTATATTGTGTATAATAACCATTCAACACTGAGGTTTGACTTCTTTGCCAAGGAATTTGTTCACCTTATCCTCAGGCATCTTACTGCGTAGTCAAGCAAGATAGGCCTACTATTTGTCTTGTTATAAGCAAAGCAACGTGTTACACCGAAAGCTTCCTGTTAGGACAAAAGGCAACAAGTATTTCTTAAATCTATCCCTTTCTAGAATTAATTCATCTCTAGATTCCTAAATAAGTTCGAGTGGATTAGCTTAATCTCTTCCTAGCATAATGCTAAATATTTTGCGAATTGGCAGGGTCTTCCAAGTTGTTCTTCCTCTTAGAAGTCTCATTCTTTGGCTAATTTGCCCTTTCATTTGAAGCAGATCATTTATATAGCTAAATGCTTGTTGCTTTACTGATAAAGCAGTTCATCCAAGGGAAGACAGGTAAAACATAATCCATAATAATGTGAGCCATTTGGAGAAGGTAGTTCAATAAGAAGATCTGAAGATAGTTAAGTCACATGTGAAACACCAACAACAACAAAATATAATTCTTTTATAGCATAATTAGCGAAAGTTATCTCTTCTCCTATCAAATTTACTATTATATTAACATGTGTCAATGTGCAATAACCAACAAAAGTGTTCATCACAGTAATCTAATTTTCCCTCAGTCTTGGAAATGAGTGCATTCTAAAGCTTCATTATTTAAACTTAGATTTAGAGGTTTGCCCTACCAGTGCATTACCACTAAAGATGAAAAATTGTATAAAAAATTAGAGATTCAAACACACTGCTTTAATGCAAATACCAGAAAATTTTCAACACATCGAGTCCTAAGAACGTAACTAACCTCCCCTCCTGATACAAAGAATAATAAAAACAATTTCTACATACCAATTTTCACAATAAAATTTCTGTAAAAATCCTTAAATCCACACCAATTTTCACAATAAACTTCCGTATAAATACTAAAATTCAAAGCAAGCACCATTGTGAATCCCCCCCCCTTCTTCAGTTCCAACCGAAGCAGCAAAAACTCATTTATTCAGAGGTTCGGCAACTATACAAATTCAAAATAGGGAAAAGTCAAACAAGTTTTTTCTCTAAAATAAAAATTCCTACCAGATGAAGAGCAGAGATGAAATAGTACAGATCAGATCAGTGAAGTAAATTGAAATGAAGTGATTACCTTGATGCAACCAAGGGCGTACGCAGGAATTTTTGTAAGCGGTGTCGAAATTTAAAATATAACTTTGATTGTCATACTTTTAGACAAGAAATAGTCTTAATCTATTGATTTAGTTGAGTCTTAAGCAAATATTTACAAAAGACAAATATCTTAGTTGAGGTTTGAACCTTTAACCTCTTAATAGAAAAATCAAACACATTACCAACATACCAACATACAATTTATGTCAAGTGGTGTCATTTTTTTCTACTTAATAGTTTCCGTACAATATTAATACATATATTTAATAAAAAATTTCGACGAAGCGGTGTCGCATGACACCGCTTCGATAAGCGTAAATCCGCCCCGGGATGCAACAAAGTTAGAGCGGTGAAGAAGTCCAAAACCCTATTTATCTTGTGAAGAAGATGGTAGAGCATCTACAAAAGGAAGTTAATTTAATTTAAGTTATGAATGCGAAAGTACTGCAAAATCCATGGAGGAATGGGGTTAGAACTTGTATCACAGATAATAAGTTGAGAATACTGAAGAGAAAGAATAACATGAGCTGTATAGCGGTGCTGTCATGTTGTATAGGTATAAAATGACTATGTAACCCTTGTTAATTTAAGGAGTGTGCGTTAGAAGATATAAGGACATAATTGAGAATTCAACACAAAAGTAGACTGAAATGACTAAAATAGTCCTTGGTCAGCAAGCAGGGATGTCGACGGAGAGCTGCTTCTGCGCTCTTCTATATAAGTAGTGTTATGAAATAAAAGCAATATATCAAAATGTAAATAAGAAACAAAGATAAAAGAAGTAGTATTTCACTTCCTTTTGGTGTATATTTACAAAGCCATTTACATAGCCTTTTATAGGCATAAAAAGTAAAGACCACTATACTAAAATAGTGTAAGAAATGAACATAAAGTGGAAATTCATCCACAAACTATTATGGCCATGTAAAAAAAATATATCATTGAGAGCTTAATAGAAAGAAAAAAAAGTGGGAAATATATAGTATTTGCAATACATATTACTTGCTGCCTCATTAAAAATCTTACTAGGAAAACCCAATGGGATAAAATCTTAGTTAAGAAAAAAGAGTACATCGCGTATTTTTACTCGCCCTAATTAACATATCACTTAAGATCTCGGAGACGCCGCATTCCAATCTTGTATATTAACTTCTCAAATGTTGAGGTTGGCAATGCCTTAGTAAATAGATTCGTCAAAGTATCACTTGAACGAACTTGTTGAACATCTGTTTCACCATTCTTTTGAAGATCATGAGTGAAGAAGAATTTTGGTGAAATATGTTTTGTTCTGTCTCCTTTAATATATCCTCCTTTCAGTTGAGCTATAAATGTAGCATTGTCTTCATACAATGTTATTGGAATATTTCATTTCAAAGAAAGACCACATGTTTCCTGAATATGTTGAGTTATTGATCTCAACCAAACGCATTCTCGGCTTGCTTTATGAATGGCTATTATCTCTGCATGATTTGAAGAAGTAGCAACCATAGTTTGTTTGGTTGAATGCCAAGATATGGTTGTACCTCCACATGTAAATAAGTAGCCTGTCTGAGATCGAACTTTATGTGGATCAGATAAATATCCTGCATCTGCATAACCAACTAATGGTGATTTGGATTTATTTGAATAGAATAAACCCATATCAATGGTCTCTCGCAAGTATCTGAATATATGCTTAATATCATTCCAGTGTCTTTGTATTGGTGAAGAACTAAATCTTGCTAACAAGCTTACTGAGAAAGCTATATCTGGTCGAGAATTGTTGGCAAGATACATTAACGCCCCAATTGCACTAAGATATGATATTTCAGTACCAAGAAGCTCTTCATTATTTTCATGAGGTCGGAATAGATCTTTATTTATATCAAGTGATCTTACAACCATTGGGCTACTCAATGAATATGCTTTATCCATATAGAATCGCTTTATGATCTTTTCAGTGTATGTTGATTGATGGACAAAAATTCCATCTTTCATATACTCAATTTGTAGACCAAGACAAAATCTCATCTTTCCAAGATCTTTCATTTCAAATTCTTTTTTCAAACAGTCTACTGCTTTTGGAAGCTCCCCAGGAGTTCCATTGATATTCAAATCATCAACATACACATCGATTATAACAAATTCAAATCCGGACCTTTTTATAAAGACACAAGGACAAATTAGATCATTCTTGTACCCTTCTTTCAACATGTACTCACTCAGGCGATTGTACCACATACGCCCTGATTGTTTCAATCCGTATAATGATTTTTAAAGCTTTATTGAACAAGTTTCTCGAAAACTTTTATATGCGTCATGCACTTTAAATCCTTCAGGAATTTTTATAAAGATTTCATTGTCTAATGAGCCATACAAATAGGCTGTGACAACATCCATTAGACGCATATCAAGTTTTTCATGCACTGCCAGATTTATAAGATATCTGAACGTGATAGCATCCACCACAGGATAATATGTCTCCATATAATCAATGTCAGGTCTTTGCGAAAATCCTTGTGCCATAAGTCGTGCTTTATATCTAACGACTTCATTTGTATCATTTCGTATTCGCACAAAAATTCATTTGTACCCTACTGGCTTTATACCTTCAAGTGTTCGAACTATAAGTCCGAAGACTTCATGTTTTTCAAGTGAAGTTAATTCTGCATGGATAGCGTCTTTCCATTTTGACCAATAATTTCTCTGTCTACATTCATCGACAAATTTTGGTTCAAGATCCTCATCTTGTTGCATTATTTCAACAGCAACATTATAAGCAAAAATGTTATCGATAACAATATTATTTCGGTTCCATCTTTTTCCCGTTGAGACATAACTTATTGATATCTCTTTATTCTCATTATTTTCAGGTACCTGGACCTCCCCTAAGGTCTTATCATTTGTTATGTCTTAGGGCTCTTCTTGAGCCACTAGCTCCGTATATGATCACTTTGATCATTTGCTCCTTTTCTTCTTCGAGGATTTTTATCTTTAGAACCGATTGGTCTACCACGTTTCAAGCGTGACTTAGACTCATTTGCTTTAATTGATTGTCCTTCCGGGATATCAACTTGAATTGGAGCACTAGCAGCTGGAATATGTGACTTAGTCACCCTTGGTAGGTCAATGAGTGCATCTGGCAATTGATTTGCAATATTTTGTAAATGAATAATCTTTTGAACCTCTTGTTCACATTGATTTGTTCGAGGATCTAAATGAGACAGTGATAATGCATTCCAATCTATCTCCTTTTTCAGCTGCTTATTTTCTCCCCCTAATGTTGGGTATACTGATTCATCAAAATGGCAATCAGAAGATCTTGCCGTAAATAAATCTCCAGTCATCGGCTCTAGATACTTTATAATAGAAGGAGATTCATATCCAACATATATCCCCAACCTTCTTTGGGGACCCATATTTGTGTGTTGTGGTGGAGCAATTGGAACATATATCGCACAACCAAAGATTCTAAGATGGGAAATATTTGGCTCCTGACCAAAAGCCAATTGCAATTGGGAGACTTTATGATATCGTGCAGGCCTTATCCGCACAAGTGCTGCATGCAAAATAGCATGACCCCATACTGAAATGAGAATTCTGTTCTCATAAGCATTGGTCTAGCAATTAATTGGAGGCGTTTGATCAATGATTCCGCTAGGCCATTTTGTGTATAAACATGAGCAACCGGATGCTTAATTGTTATCCCAGTTGATATACAATAATCATTAAAGGCCTGGGATGTAAACTCACCAGCATTATCAAGACGAATTGTCTTAATTGCATAATCTGGAAACTGTACTCTTAGCTTTATTATTTGAGCCAACAATCTCGCAAATGCCATATTGCGAGTTGATAGTAAGCACACATGTGACCATCTTGTAGATGCATCTACCAAAATCATATAATATCTGAATGGTTCACATAGAGGGTGAATGGGTCCACATATATCACCATGTATGCATTCCAGAAATGCAAGGGATTCCATCCTAACTTTAATAGTTGATGGTCTAATAATTAATTTGCCTTGAGAACATGCAGCATAAGAGAATTCTTTAAATTGAAGAATCTTCTAGTTCTTCATTGAATGCCCATATGAATTCTCAATTATTTTACGCATCATATTAGAACCAGGATGGCCCAACCGGTCATGCCAAATAATAAAATTATCTTGATTAGTGAACTTCTCGTTTACTACGACATGTGTTTCAATCCTGCTAATACTTGTGTAGTATAAGACGGAAGAAAGATGTCACGACCCTAACCCTGAACCCGGTCGTGATGGCGTCTCTCGTGAAGACAAGGCCAGCCATACCAAATAGAAAAACTCATTTAAACAGTTAAATATCATAAACAGTTCTAAAGCATGATATAATGTCCATAATTTGCGGAATTTACGATAACATCAACAAGAACCATCCCGACACAGCCCAAACCGGGGTGTCACAAGTCATGAGCAACTAAGAAATTCGGATACAAGTCTACTGAACACTAAGTCCGATACAATAGTTCTAAAAACATGAAAATAATAAGATAAGTGAGGCACGAGGCTGCGGACGCCAACAACTACCTCGTAGTCTCCAAATCACTGCCTGGACTGGGAGAATCAGCACTCAGGAGCGGACTCTGCGATGCCCGAATCTGCACACATGGTGCAGGGAGTAATGTGAGTACTCCGACTTAGTGAGTAATAATTATAAATAATGACTGAAAGTATGAAAACACGTAAAGGCACAAAGCAATTCCATATCAAGCAGTAAAATCACTTAAGGCAGTAAATCAGTGAAGAAATCAAATGAAATCCCTTTTAAAACAAGTAAAACAGGAAATTTTGATAGGTAAATATCAAGTAAAAATCGGCCCCTTGGTCACAGTATCAATCGCTCAGAACAGTATCAGCCCCTCGGGCTCACTCTCAGTATAGTATCAGCCCCTTGGGCCCAGTATCAATCACTCAGAACAGTATCAGCCCCTCGGGCTCACTCTCAGTATAGTATCAGCCTCTTGGGCTCACTCTCAGTATAGTATCAGCCTCTTGGGCTCATTCTCAGATCATAATGGGTACCCGCGCTCACTGTGGGTGTGCAGACTCCGGAGGGTCCCCTTACGGCCCAAGCGCTATATCAAGCCACCTCGTGGCATCATCACTTGGCACTCGACCTCACATCACTCGGCACTCGGTCCCACATCACTCAAGCCACCTCGTGGCATATAAAGTATCTCAAGCCCTCGGCCTCATATCACTCAGCATATCCTCACATATGGCCCTCGGCCTCACTCAGTCAAAAAATCATCACAAGCCCCTCGGGCTTTAATAAAACAGTAGTTCTCAGCCCAAGACATCATTTAGAAATATCATATAAGTTTCAAGTCTGAGTAAAAGTGGCTGAGTTGTAAAACAGTAGATATCAACAAGACTGAGTTCAAATAATAAGTCAAAGCAGTGAGGAAATAGTGATAAAAATCCTCGAAGGGTTCAAATAGTTGGCACGAAGCCATATATGGCAATCAACCCAAATCATGATGATAACAAATAAATTTCAGTCAAATACGCGGTAAAATCATCAATCGGGACGGACCAAGTCACAATCCCCAGTAGTAAAATACCCCACGCTCATCATACAACGCGTGTCTCACCTCAATACAGCACTACGATGTGCAAATCTGGGGTTTCAAAACCTCAGGACATCATTTACAATCATTACTCACCTCGAACCGGCTACAACTCTAGCTCACAATGCCTTTGCCCCTCGAATCGGCCTCCACGCGCATCGAATCTATCTAAAATCAGAACGAATACGTCACAATATGCTAAGGGAACAAAGCCCAAGCGAAAACAATCGACAAATATCAAAAATCCCGAAATTAGCAAAACCCGAGCCCCGGGCACACTTCTCGAAACTCAAAAATTTTCATATCAACGGGTTCCTTATCCTCCCACGAGTTCATACATCTCAAAAGTTCTCAATTCCGACCTCAAATGGCCCTTCAAATCCCAATTCAAAAAACTTAAAATCCCAAGCCCTAGTTCTTCCATTTTTAGCTTAGGATCCATGAATTTCTAGGTTAATTTCACAATAGAATCACGTTTTAGGTCCGAAATTCTTACCTCCAATCGATTTCCCTTGAATCCCTCGTAAATCTCCTTCAAGAATCTCCAAAAATGAGCAGCTATGGGTGAAAAATGGACCCAAAATCGCGGACAAGAACTCTTAAAAACATTCTGCCCAACTCTGACCTTCCTTCTTCGCGAACGCGGTCAACGCCTCGCGTTCGCAAAGCACAAACTTACGCTGAACAACTTTTGGCCTATGCGAACGCGTCACACCAATCGCGAACGCGCTGATTCTGCCTCCTGCACCTACGCGAACGCGATGAACAAAATACCTTGGACCCCAATTTACTCTACGCGGTCGCGAGTGCCTTCTCGCGAACGCGATGTACTGCTTCCCAGTATTCTGCAAACGCGAGCCTTCACACGCGAATATGAAGGTTTAAATTCCTGCCTCCCAAATCCCTTCTACGTGTTCGCGACATACCCCTCGCGAACGCGAAGGGTTATTTTCTGCAACACCTAAACCTGCATTTCTGCAATTTCCCAAACTCCAAAATGGTCCGATTGACCACTCGAAACTCACCCGAGGCCCCGGGGACCGCAACCAAAAGCACCAACACATCCTAAAACCTCATTTAAACTTGTTTCAATCATCAAAACACCTCAAACAACACCAAATCCATCAATTTCCATCGAATTCAAGCCTAAGGTTTCTAAAAACTTCCGAAATACGCTTTCGATCAAAAACCCAACCAAACCACGTTCGAATGCCCTGAAATTTTGCACACACATCACAAATAACATAAAGAAGCTACAACAACTCTTGGAATTCCATTTCGACCCTCAAATCAAAATCTCACCTACCAACCGGAAATCGCCAAAATACTAACTTCGCCAATTCAAGCCTAATTCTACACCGGAACTCCAAAACTAATTCCGATCGCACTCCTAAGTCACAAATTACCTTCCGAAGTTAACCGAACCATCAGAACTCACATCCGAGCTCTCTAACTCATAAGTCAATATCCGGTTGACTTTTTCCAACTTAAGCCTTCTTAAAAGAGACGAAGTATCTCATTTCTCACCAAATCCACCCTGAACGTAAACTAATCAACTCGATCACATAACACACGAATAACGAAGCATAAAGAAGCAGAAATGGGAGAAACAGAGCGGTAACTCATGAGACGACTGGCCGGGTCGTCACAAAAGAGCAGGTAACATATCAAGCACATATTTTTACTAGACATTATTATAGTAATATAAAGATATTCAATCTTTTCATCATTTGTAGTCTCAATATGGTAGCTATTTTGGTGAATATCTTTGAAACTTAATAAGTTTGTTTGAGATTTACTATAATAGAGTTCTTCATCAATAGCCAAATTTGTTCCTCTTGGTAGTAATAAATTGGCTCTTCAAGAACCTTCAATTAATCTTGTACTACCGGATATTGTGTTAACATTGACTTCTTTCATTACCAAATAAGAGAAATATGTCTTATCTCTTAAAATAGTGTGTGTTGCAGCACTATCCAGAAGACATATATCATCTTTATTAATCTTGAGTCTAACTGAAGATTGGGAAATTTTTATATTCTTCATAAAAAATCAAAAAGTACATCATAAGAAATATGAAAGACAAACAGAAAAAGAACATTAAGAAATACATTAGGAATGTAGAAACTAGCAATACATGATGCATTAGGAAAATACACTTAAGAAAAATAAACTAGTTGCAAATATAAAAAGTGACAACTTTTATTGTAGCTTCATTCCCCAGTAAAATGATTAGTTCTTTAGTCAATATCCTCAAAGAAGTCTCCGGCTTCTAAATGAGTAGTATTTATTAGGCCTCCAAAATCATCATCTTTATATGCAAGATGTGCCTCAGAATCATATTTGTTTGAGGGATCTGCTTCATCATCATTATTTTGAAAGGTCAAGTGTCCCTCCACATTATTTTCTTTCTTTCTGAGGGAGGCTTGATAAAGTTTGACAAAATGATCTGGCGTACGACAAATGCGTGCCCAATGATCTTTCATACCACATCAATGACATATACTAGTTTTACCTTTTGAAGAATTAATATGAGAACTCTTATTGTTCTCCAGTTTATTTCCACCATAATGACGATAATTGTTTCGTCCCTTGCCACGTCCACGTCACGACCATGTCCACTACCACGGTAATTATTTTGTTTTCTTTCAAACTTATCATATGTTGCTACAGCATTCACTTTCGGGAATGGAGCTGACCTAGTGGGACGGGCTTCATAATTTTTCATTAATAGAGTATTATTTTGCTCTGCCACAAGTAGGCATGTGATTAACTCAGAATATTTCTTAAAACCTTTTTCACGGTATTTCTGTTGTAGCACCACATTTGAAGCGTGAAAAGTAGAAAATGCTTTTTCCAATAAGTCCTCATCTGTGATAGTGTCTCCGCATAATTTTAATAGAGAACTTACTTTAAAGATAGCAGAATTATACTCACTTACAGTTTTAAAGTCTTGCAACCTTAAATGTATCCACTCATACCGAGCTTTCGGTAATACCGTAAGTTTTAGGTGGTCATATCGATCCTTCAAATTAATCCATAATTCAAGTAGATCTTTTACGGTTAAATATTCAGTTTTTAACCCTTCATGTAGATGATGACGAAGGAAAATCATGGCCTTCGCTTTATCCTGATTTGATGCTTCATTTCCTTGTATAATAGTATTTCCAAGACCTTTAGCGTCAAGGTGAATTTCAGCATCAAGGACCCATGATAAATAGTTTTTTCCGGTGATGTCAAGTCCCACAAATTCAAGTTTTGATAAATTTGACATAGTGAAAACTATCATAAAAGATAAATAAATTAGAGAAATAATTATATTAATAAACAATTAATGAAACAAAATGAGCAAGGGAAAAAGAAACGGAAATAGAGCTATATTATGTAAACAACCTACTATTTTATTTTATTTTGGGCATAAATTGGAAACAACATACTGTTTCATTTCATTTTATATTATTGATATATATGTGTTAATAGAATTAAACGTGATTAACATTATTTATATGTTCCAAATCCAATAAATATAAAGTAATTAAACTAATGTGAAATTATTACTTGTCAATTCATTTCTCACAGTTCTTCAAAATGCCTTAAAGATATGTTTTGATCCAGGAAGTCCATGAATATTATAAGTATGTCATTAGTGCGTAGCTAGTTTGATGACTTTGAGGTCCTCTAAGAGTTGAGCACCGAAGGAAATAGTTATTTCATCACTACAATGTACTTAAACTTTTTAAGATGCCCAAGAGCACAAGTAATCTGCAAATAGTGAGCATATGATATGTATTGCCATAAATAAAATAAATATAATGATACATACCTTAATAAAATATGGCTTAACTTAGCGGGGATTAAGAATAAAATTAGAACTTTATGCTGATAACGTGTTATGAAATAAAAGCAATATATCAAAATGTAAATAAGAAACTAAGATAGAAGGAGTATTTCACTTTCTTTTGGTGTATCTTTACAATGCCATTTACATAGCTTTTTATAGGCATAAAAAGTAAAGATCACTATACTAAAATAGTGTAAGGGATGGACATAAAGTGAAAATTCATCCACAAACTATTCTCACATGGACTTCATCCACATGCTATTTACAACAAGTAGAAAGTTTTTAAAATTCAGATGCGCTTACTTCCTCTTTTTGTCCGAGGCACATGTCTTGCTAAATCTCATAACATTATGATGGACGAAAAAACTCAAAAGCTAAGAGTAAATATTCTTAAAAGAAATAGTGAAAATCATATAGGTCAATCATGTACTTTCGTGTACCGAGATTGTAGTTTTTGTATTGATGAGTATTTTCTTTTAATTTCTCAATATCATTATCGGCTTTAGGGCCCCATTTTATGGATATTTTGGTTTATATTATTACTCTTTTTTTCAAAATGGTTTCTATTGCTTCAGATATCACATTTTCTTGGATACGCCCTTTTTATGCGTGTGTGTTGTTTTAGTTGGCGAATTTAGAATTTTAAACTAATAAGCATGCGATTCTATTTTGTTGTATACGACTAAAATCGGAGAGTCTGATTTTATGATCATTATGATATTTCACAGCTCGCCTTCAGAAGGTTCGAAGCGCAACTCGAGGTTTGACCTCGAGGGCTCCCAATGCTCGACCTCGGGGCAGTGCAAATCGGTGATTATCTTAGACGAGCGGAAAATTCCCAAAAGACACGTGGCTGAAGCTGACCAGATCTAGAAGAATAGTACAAATCCGTACCGTGACACTAAATAGATGTACTAGCTGCATATCTTTGTAATAAATGCATATGTACTATATTGGATTCCCCCTCCTATATAAAGGGACCCTTGTTATTTCTTGCACACATGATATTCAATACAAGAACAAGAATATTCTCTACTCTCTAACAAAAACACTCTACATTGTCTTTCCTTTGATTTATTGCTTACATTTATTGTGTTTCATTGATTGTTATTTATTTATTACTCATCATTCATCATAAAGAGCTATCATTGAGGCCCTTGGAATTGTTAGACCTTTATCGGTCAGCCGCAGTCAAGCACTCTAGCTCGACCTCTAGGCCAGAATAGGCCAGCTTGAGGCCCCGATTCGCGGCTGTCCGGTTTGAATAATCATACTGCCCCTTACTCTTATTTTACTTTCCTAGCTCACACTTAGCATCTATTACCTAACAACTAGCATAAAAATAAATTACGTATTTTTAGAACCACAAAATCAAATCTAATTATAATTACCATTTTCAAGGTAGATAGTTTGGCGCTCACCGTATAGCTAAAATAATAGTCATAGGACCGAAGATTGCAGACAACTCCAAGAAGAAGTAGCCCGACTAATTATCAAAGGGCACCTCCGAGAGTTCCTCAACGACCAGGCCAAAAGTCAATATCGAGAAAGAGAGGTAAACAGGAAAAATGAAACAGAAGAGCCACAACATGTCATCCACATGATTGTTGGAGGAATCGACAACCCACAGGAACCCATTGTCAAACGAAAAAAAATATCCATCACCAGGGAAAAGCAAACTCTAGGTTACATACCTGAGGATGCTCTCACATTCAGCGAAGAGGACATCGAGACCCTGTCTCAGCCTTATAACGATGCATTGCTAATTTCTTTTCTTGTGAATACATTTCAAATTAAACGTGTACTTGTGGATCCAGGTAGCTCGACCAATATTATCAGGTCGAGGGTGGTGGAGCAGCTCAGACTGCTCGACCAGATCGTGCCCACTTCTCGAGTCCTCAACGGATTCAACATGGCGAGCGAGACAACGAAAGGGGAAATCACCCTCCTGGTCAACGTGGTCGGCACAACCTAAAATGTCAAGTTTCATGTCATCGAAGGAGAAATGAGATACAATGCCTTGCTCGGAAGGCCATGGATACACTGCATGAGAGCAGTACCATCAACCCTTCATCCAATGATGAAATTTCCAACAAAGAACGGAATAAAAATGGTATACGGGGAACATCATGAAGCAAGAGAGATATTCGCGGTGCATGATGTTGTACCGGCATCGACACCTTCAATATCGAAGAAGCCAAAGGATAAGCAAACAATGAAGTAGCAATCACAAGCTACATTCTCGGCCGCACCCGAGTGAACGAACTATCATGACCCAAACCGATGGGCCGCGATGGGCACCCGGTACCTTACTCAACTGAGTACCAACGTAATGTATCTTTCTTATTACATCATCATATACACGTGACATACGGGCCTAATAGGCCAACATGATCATTTATAAACTTAGAGCATAGGCCGACAAGGTCGTACAATCTTTCATGTACACGACATGTGTCTACAAGCCTCTAAGAGTACATAAATGTCATAAAGGTCGGGATAGAGTCCCACCATACCAAATAATACACTTCTAAATCAAACTACCAAATAAGCAACTCCGAAGCAAATGGAGCGCACCAACATCTTCCGCTCAGCTGATAGCCTACTTGGAGGGCTCTCGACCTGTCTATCGAGACCTGCAGGTATGAAACGCAGCATCCCCGGGCAAAAGGGATGTTAGTACGAAAAATATACCGAGTATGTAAGGCACATAAATAAGTACATAATAGACATGAAAGAAATATAGAGTAATTGACTCAACCTGTAAGTCTGGATAACTCTGTAAATTATGAAATACTTTTAGCGTCATGCATATGCATATGAATGTCATGTCGTGCATAGGTACATGTTTCATAACATCATCAGCCTCTGAGGGCATCCCATCATATCATATCGGCCACTGTGGGCAAAATCATCAATGTATACCAGCTTGATCAGGTGGTGGTGTGTATATAACGCCATAACCTTTCCCGTATCCCAAATACATATATATATATATATATGGGTATATAATGCCATCTGGTCATGTGTCAATGTACATGAATACAATGCATGAAAAGTACGTTAATAAAATCTTTCGGAATTGTCATGAGACCATTTTTGCCTTCGAGTAATATCATAAAGAAAACCTCTTTTCAACTTTCGCATTTTCTGAGACCCATGAACAGATGATAAAATATTATGACACATGGAAATTCAAGAACATAGATATTTCTAATATTTCTATGAATAGAGTCATTCATGGAATTTGTGCATTTGCACGTTTTGCTCGTATCGTATAAATCATGACAAACGAAAGAAGGGATAGACTTAACATACCTGGAGTAGGAAAAAACCCGTATGATATTCTTGGAAAAGGTTGCATCGTACTCCTTTAGAATCGCAAAATTTTACGTTGCTAAGGTGCTAATAATTCTTGCTGGAATTGATTTGGTCGTTGGAAGCTTGTTGGAATTTCTAACGTTCTGTCTATATATTCATGTTTGACATTGGAGCTTTTTGATGTTAGTATGGAATTCTTGATCTTTTGTGAGCTTTCAAACTTGTTGATTGTAGTGTTTTAGAAGGTGAAAATATAAATCATGAAAATGACTTATAATGAACCTATTAAGTTGCCACCTAATTAAAGGTGACTAATAGTCATCTTATGGAAAGTGGCTTGCTGCCACGTGGGGTGGGGGATAATTATTAAGTTTTTATCTACTTATTAGTTAATCATGGTAATGTCCCATTACCCGGTAATTAACCAATTACCCGAAAAATTGAGAATTATTCCCACTTACTTAAAATATTACTCACTTTTCACATACCTTATACACCTTTCTAGCATGGACATGTAGTACCTTGCATGATACTAGTCCATAAATACCGAGTATTTTAGCTCGGGCCGTATTTTACCCCAATATGCTAAACTTGGAGAAAAAATTCATTTTCTTTGACTTGCTTCCCCTTTCACCTTTATGAATTTATTCATCACTTGTGAAATAGCATAATCCTTATAATCTCTAAATAATATTTTATTTGGATTGATGTCAATTACCTTACGATAAATCCAACGTACAATACTACAGAGTTCCTTGGATTGATGTCAATTACCTTACGACAAATTCAACGTAAAATACTGCAGGGCGCAACATTGTCGTAACTTATTACTGCGAAGTGTAACATCATCGTAATGTAATACTGTTGGGTGCAATCCTGTCGTAACTTAATACTGCGAAGCGTAACATCATCGTAATGTATTACTGCAGGACGTAACACCATCGTAATATATTACTACAGAGGGTAACTTCATCGTAATATATTACTGCAAAGCATAACATCGACGTAATACTACAGGGCGTAACATTATTCCCCCCTTTGGAACATTCATCCTCGAATGTTGACGGATACACTTATCATTTTCATAACTTATATCTTCCAAATACTTTAGAACTTCCCTTTCTATCTAGGTGACTGTTCTGTGAATGAGTCCAAAGTCCAGGGCATTCTCCCCTTAGGCCTCCTTCTCACACCACAACTTGTAGTCGGAATCCTTCCAATCTCGTAACTGTTGTTACCTTTCATCATGCAGTCTGTACAATTTTGACCTTGTAAGTGTACCCAATCTCTAGACTTCATATGTAGAGCTTGATAAGATGTCCCTTTGGGCATATATGAGTATACTGAAGTTCTTCTCTCGATACTTTGTTGAATTCACGAATATTGCTATATCTCATCGCATAGGTCCGTTTAGCCATCCATATGAATTTACTGCCATAACTCTTACTTTAATTTATCATTGCTGAGGTCTGCTACCAAATCCCAGCTTACTCTCGTTGCTTATTGTTGTGCCCCCTTTTTCCCCTTCCATCGGAGAGGAGTCCGGGTTTCAACGTTCATGGGGTGTACCGACTCATTTTCTTTTGGGAATTGGGTATTTGAAGAGTCACCACCTAACGATTTTTAAGGTGTGTTAGGGCACCTATAGGGTTTAACTATGTTTGACAACCAGAGATAGGGTAAGGGCTTGAAATTATCCTACGGGGAAGGTGTTAGGCACCCCTCAGGATCCACTAGTGTGGTTCCCGGCCAGATAGTTTTTGTGAATTTGTGCAATTAGCAAGTAAACAAATAAGGCTCAAGTAATAAGGGATTTTGAGTTTAGATATACAAGTGTTTAAAAACAATAAAAGCAAGGTTTTGAAAAGAGTTATAGTCTAAGCATACTTATAAAAATAAAGGGGTGTCCTAGGTTTGCTTATAATATGGATCACATCAATGCGATACCTGGTATGACAATCCTCAGAAGAGGGGATACACATGGTATTAGCGCACTGGTCATCATATCAATATCTACCCTTTCCCACCTCGTTAAGGTAATTAAAGTGAGGGTTGGTCTCGACCTCTATTGCATGTCGTTACCTGTCCCATTCCTATCAGTCCTGGAGGAATTTAGGACTCCTATTCCTATAAGGATGAGGTTCTAGGCTGACTCTTTGGTTTAAAGGTAAAATACTAAGGCGACATACACAACAAGTAGGACTGCATTTAAAGGGGAAACTTGTAAGCAACTAGAAGGCTCATGTATACCTCCGCAAATAATGCATATAAATAGCATGACTTAAACACAGTTAAGGTCTAAATTTTAGAATCCTAAAGCAGGGTGTTTGAATCAGAACCAGATTCATTATATAACTCAAAAAGAAGTCTGAATCAGGCCTGCCTGCTGGTTGTAGCAGTCTAAAATTAAATAGAGGCAGTTTCAGTTTTATTTAAGTAATAACCTAAGGCTTGCCTAGGCGTAAATAGTAGTTATTCATAACCATTAAGACATTTGGAGATTATTATTACCTAAGACATGTTGTTCTAGGTGTTCAGCACATAGAATTATTGACAGTTGGTTGTAAAAACTAAGTAAAATTGTTTTATGCATTCATAGTTAGCCTAAGCGTGTGTAAGCGAATATAAATGAAATCCTAAAGACATGATATCAAATGTACAAGGATGCAGAATGATGTATATGCAGAATCCTAAGCAGGATTTCTATATGCACAAATATTACAGCATTTAAGTCCTGATTTCCAGAATATGCAGAGAGGATATGTTTGTTAGTGTTGTTTAGCCTAAAACAGGATCTCTAAGTGTGCATGGTAGTAGGAACATGATCGTAGAAAAACACTGATTATTAACGCATTTAACGCAGGAATTTCAAGGTGATATGATAGTGAAATGGACATGCTGAAAACAGTAAGTGTAAATCCTAAGGAGCATGATCTCTAATGCATGAAATGAGTCCTAGGCATGGTTTCTATTGCGCAAGTAGGAATGTAAACCTAGTAACATACTTTCTACCCCTTTTGATAGCAAAAGCATGCATATTCCCCATCCCTTTGCACTAGCCAACCCCATACTTGTTTACAAATTATTACAGACCAAATGACTGAATTACAAAAGAAGTGCAAAAATAAGAAGTCACAACCATAGGAAGCCTGATCTTGACTTCCTCTCTGAGTTATGTAGTGAAACACCTCAAAAGCCAATATTGTTCCAAAGCCTTTCTCATACCTGAGTGTGTCAGAGTTCCCTAAGGACCTCAAAGGATTCTGGGCAGTGCTCACACCTAGATTTGCATAACCAAACAGAGTGAGTGCAGTGTGGAAGGGCCAGCTCTTATGTGTCCAAGTTCAAAGGGAGCTCAAGGGTCCCAAGGCAAGGCTCACACAAAAGGGGCAGAACCTAGATTCTAAGAGTAGTGAGAGTGTTTAACATAGTTTGAAAAAGAGTTTGTTTTTAAAAAAAAAACTGGACTGACAGTCCATTTTGAAAGTAATCAGTAACATAAGGGATTGAAAGCAGTTGTAGCAGTAAACAAAACTCAAACTCCCAAGATGGGGTCACACACAGAATCAATAGTCATACAAGGGGGGTCAAAGGGATTTTGGGGAGACACTTGTCTGTAAGCACATGACCCCAGCAGAGGTCTGGTTTGGATGTGCACAGTAATGGCTGATACTGGCATGATCACAAACCAGCCAAAAGAACACAAACACATAGAGGGGATAGGGGTTTGCGATTCATAAGGTAGCAAGTATACAATAAGTGATTGACAAAATATGCTTTAAAACACACACAGGGGAGTGCATTAATCTAAAGGGGAAGGAGAGACATTATAGCATGCTGGTAATGTAACTTGGCTGTAGGTTTCAAAACGGAACTACAAGCAGAAGTAGACCACGAATGAGAGAAACTGAAACAATTAAAGGAGCATGTTGTTGTTGAAGCTTTAAAATTAACTAGGACATACCAGTTGAGAGAGCAAAGTGCAGAAAGGTAAAGCAAGTAGGCTTCCACAGTCTAGACTTGGCTTTTAGCCGGCTAGACAAAGCAATAACACAGGTAGTAGTAGAGAAAGAGAGAGTTTTGAGTGTGTAAGTGTGAGTTCTGAACTCAATTGTTCGTCTTTAGAGAAGAGAGGGTAGGGTATTTATAGCTTTGAAAACGAGTAGAAAAATAAGGTAACGAGTAAAGTTTTAACATAAACATGGAAATAATCACAATTAGAATCAATTAATACAATTACTTTCCTTTAAGTAAGGAATTACTGTTCAAACGAATACTGACAGAAATAATTAAGGAAAGAAAACTAATTTGAGAAAAATTGATTTCTGACCCTATAGAGGATATTAAAAGTATAGAGTAAATAATTGAGTCTAAGTACAAAATATCTTAATTGGGGAAAGGGTTCAGCAAAGGTAAAACATCATAGCAAAGGAAAGGAATCAATCAATTTAAACAAAACGAGTGAAACTAGGGATTTATGAGAAAATATTTGCAATCAGTCGTAACTTGAGGAAATCAAGATCAATCAAGAAAGAATCATGATTCTGCACTTTGCCATATAAATAGAGAAGAACGAACAAGAGTATCAGACATGCAAGGCCAACCATATTGCCAAAGAAGCAACACAAAAATACAGTAGTAGCAGGAGTAGGCTAGGACCCAGTAGTAAAAGAAACCTACTCGAAGCACAGTAGTCCATAAAGTCAAGTAGTCACATAGAACAAAAAAAAATGAAGGAAACAGTCTAGCACATAGCAAGGAGATCAACACACAGAAACAAGAAAAGTCTTTAAACTCATAGCAATAAGTGAAGAAAAAAAAAATTTATAAGGAATTAGGGTTTTAACAGAACTGAGTTAAAAAGGTAAGAACTTTTAGAATCAGTCAAGCTAAACAAAGAAAAGGATCTAAGCATAAAGAACTCAGTCGCGACCAGTATACATGCAAGACAAACAAAGACAACTTCAGAACCCAAAAATACCCAGGGTTTCAACACGATGAACCAGGTAGAAGAATAACATGAACAAATCGATTAAACATAGTAGAACCATAAAACAATATCGAAAACGGAGAAGAGATCTTTTAAAAAGAGTTTAAGAAACCCTAATTTGAAAACAAAGAGTCACTTTGAAAGAAAATCGAAGAACCTTTGAGAAAACACCAAGAAGTTCAAAACATGCACAGATCTAAGATAGATCTGAAAGAAAATCGGAAAGCTCTTAAAGTTAGGGTTTCAGAGAACCTAGAAAACATGAGAAAAGACTTTGAAAAGTTACCGATCTAGCCGGAAAAGCCATGGATCTAACTTGATCGACCATAGGTGGCCGGGAAAAGGCCATAGATAGAAGTTGAGCCAAAATTGGAATAGATCCCTTTGAGATCTGTCCATGAAATCATGGAAACAAACGACCAGGAGCCATAGGTGACCGGTACGCCTCTCAAACAACCATGGGAGTCCATGGATTAGGTAAAGATCAAAGAGGATTAAGGTAGATTTGGATGGCGGCAGCTAGGGTTAGCCTTAGGTCTTTAGAGAGAGTTTGAGAGGAGAAAAGATTCAAGGGCGGCGGGTTGGTAGAAATGATTTTGGATTAGGGGTCGTTTTGGGTTTAAAATGGTAAGGTGAAATAGTGGTCGTTGATCTGAATGATCAACGACCTAGATTTAAAGGGGTAGGTGGGGATCCGGGTTCAGTTTGGTTTTAAGAGGGTTAGGGGCGGGTTTTAATTGGAATTGGGTTGGGAAATTTGGAGTCTAATTTAGGCTATAATTGAAATACAAATGGGCTGTTATTTAAATAGTCATTTTTCTCCTTTTAATTAATAAAAAATAGTCAATAGCTTCTGAAAATAAATTGAAAATACTAAAATGATTTAACACATATAAATAATAATTTAAAAATACAAGACTCAATTTTATGAATATAAGACACAATTAAACCTTCAAATGACTAATATTGCAATTATGTGCAATTTAGCTTTAAAAATACTAAATAAAATTGTCAAAATATGTGAAAATTATTTAGCCATATTTTGGCATAAATATAAAAATCCAATAGATGAATTATCAAGATAATAAATTTTGGTAATAATTATTGAGATTTTATGGATAAAAATGGGGAAAATAAATCAATAAAAATTATGGAAAAATAATAAAATATTTGGACATGCTTATATATGCATATGTATGTTATTTTGAAGTTATTTTGCATATTAAAAGTATATAGGGAAAAATTAGGTATCAACAGCTGCCCCTCTTTACCCGAGAAGGATGAAAGAGTTGTTGGGTAAAGATATGATGGCCAATTTTGACCGAGCGAAACGGGTTGAAGAGGTTTAGGCCGCACCTTGGCTTCTTAGCTGCCTACATATCCCCGGTTTTACAGGAATCAGGCCATGTGTAGTTCAGGATTCACCTGCGGAGTATGCCGATGAAGATATTTCAAGGACGGATGCAATATTTAGAGCCGAGAATGGTTAAGTTTGATAAGGCTGCCATCACTGGAGCGGGATCGCTCCTGTCGGGATGGCTATTGCTCGCTGGTTTACCTGCAACTATAAACAATACAAGCGTATACTGTGCATAAATTTAAACATGATGCAAATTCTCGTTGGACTATGAATGTTGTCTTTGGACGGTTAGGATGACGTCTTTAGACCATGATGTCCTGGGCCATGCAGCGTATGATAAAGGATTCACAGGCCATGAAATGACGCTCTCGGGCTATGAGTATGGTGCCTTCGAACCATGATGCCTTTGAATAATGATATGCAAAAGATTGAAAGGGATCCTCAGGCCATGACATGGTGTTCTCGGGCTATGAAGATGGTGCCTCCGAATGATGATGCCTTCGTATGAGTTGATGATATTTTAGCCCATGAAAGATGATGCGGACAAGACAGAGCTTAGTCTTGCGAATTGAAGGGTAGAGCTTAGCCCGTAAGAAAAGCGAAATAACTAGTGCTTGAGATGACGCTTAGTTTTGAAACAAATTGGAGGCAGAGCTTAGCCTCAGAAGGCAGAATGATAGCCTTATGCAAAGATGTGAATGCAGGTGGAGGTAGAGCTTAACTCGGAAGGCAGAATGGTAGCCTTATGCAATGTGAATGTGGATGGAGACAGCGTTTAGTCTCGGAAGGCTGAATAGTAGCCTTATGCAAAGATGCGAATGCAGATGGAGGTAGAGTTTAACCTCGAAAAGCAGAATGATAGCCTTATGCAAAGATGCGAATGCAGATGGAGATAGCATTTAGTCTCGGAAGGCAGAATGGTAGCCTTATGCAATGCAAATGCAGATGGAGACAGTGTTTAGTCTCGGAAGGCAGAATGGTAGCCTTATGCAATGCAGATGGAGACAACGTTTAGCCTCGGAAGGCAGAATAGTAGCCTTATGCAATAAAATAACGAATGATAGTAGAGTTTTCTTAGCTGATAGCGGATTGCAACATTGTAATTACCGAGCCGTTGTGACATACAGGACATCACTGGTGAATGCTGATAGCAAATGTTTGCAGGCGCAATAGTTTTGAGAGTCGTTTTCTTAAACAATGTTTGTTCCATGAGCGTACAGTACGTTTAATGATTTCGCGATCCTAGTGCCTGCATCCAAAGAAAATCGTGAGTTTTGTAAGGGGGAAGGTTAGTTTGTATCCCCGCTGGCTTTGCTTGACTTGTTCGACTTGGACCTTGTGATATCGTCTATATCATTGGGGTAGCGTTGCTAAACGAAGCAGTTTCAATAATAAACATGCATGATTTTGTGAAAGTATGACATAAATGTATAGTTAAAAATAATTTTTAGATGAACCGATGATTGTGACACGGTTTGGGACATTGCAACCTCTCTTGCTATGGAATTTTGAGGGTCCTCCTCAAAATTCTGCCCCAGCTTGATGGGTTGACATTTTTGACTGTTGCTCGTGTGGCGATTGGCTGAAATTACTTCGGAATTTTGAGGGTCCTCCTAAAAAATCTGCCCAGTTTCCAATTGCGGGGGGAATGAAATTTTTATTGAATTGTGACTGAACCCATAGGGCTACCTACATATCCCCTCTTAAACGGGAATCAGGTCAAGTGTAGTTCAATTTACATCATATAAGGAAAGCATACAGATTACACATAGTAACGCTTGACTGCATCTGAATTGATTGGCTTCGGCCAGACTTCTCCATCCATAACTGCAAGTATGAGGGCTCCTCCTGTCAGAACCCGGTGAACCATGTATGGACCCTGCCAGTTGGGAGAGAACTTCCCTTTGGCTTTATCTTGATGCAGAAAAATTTTCTTTAACACTAGCTGCCCCGGTGTGAATTGTCTTGGCTTGACTCTCTTGTTGAAGGCTCTGGACATTCTGTTCTAATAGAGTTGACCATGGAAAACTGCATTCATTCTCTTTCCATCTATAAGGGCTAGTTGCTCATAACGACTTTTTACCCACTCTACGTCATCGAGCTCAGCTTTTTGTATGATCTTTAGGGAAGGAATTTCTACCTCAGCGGGAATGACAGCCTCTATACCATAAACCAGCATATGGGGGTTGCCCCGGTTGATGTGCGGACTGTGGTGCGATACCCCAAAAGAGCAAATAATAACTTCTCGTGCCACTGTTTATGCTTTTCTATCATTTTCCTCAATATCTTCTTGATATTCTTGTTGGTGGCTTTTACGGCTCCATTCATCTGAGGCTTGCAGGCTGTGGAATTCTTGTGTCTGATCTTGAAAGTCTCACACATAGATTTCATCAAGTCGCTATTAAGGTTGGAGCCATTATCACTGATGATTGACTCTGGGATTCCGAATCGACAAACAATGTGGTCGCGGACAAAGTCTGCCACGACTTTCTTAGTTACTGCTCTGTAAGATGCTGCTGTAAAGCCCCAGAAAATTTTGCTTAGTAATTTAAGATCGTGGTGCCAAGGTAGGCCAAATATTTTATCTTATGTGCAAATGAGGATTAAGGATATTATGGATATCAATTGGATATGTTAATAAGTGTATAATTCATAGTAGAAGTGAATTGGGGTCTAAGGAGAGGCCTAAGTCTAAGCTAAGTTGGAAAATTTCATAAGAGACAAAAGTTGCAAATGAGTGCGCACAAGACCTAACTTTAGACAATAATATCTCCAGTTGTATAAGGATTTGTGTGATTCACAACCTATCAAATAAAAGGTCTTTGAGTCTACTTTCCAGCGCTTCAAACCGTTCGTCATTCGGACATTCCTACCAAAGGTTATGACCAAATTACCAGAAGTAGCACAGAATTTTACACTACCGCGCCGCCCCATGCGTCGCCCCATGCGGCGCGGCTGTGTAAATTATCAGAGCACCTCTAATTTCGTTTCTAAACACATTTTTCATTAACACGCCGTCCCATGCGGCGCTCCATGCAGCGCGGCTGTGCAAAAAATCGGGCTTTTGTTATAAAACGACCTCATGTCGCCAAATAAATGCAAGGGGTCATATTTCTTTTTTAGCAAGGCTTGCTCTACCAAGGAAATCCGTCCCATACTTCATTCCTATGATCCAAGGTAAGGTTTTTGGAGTATTTTGAGTTGATTACTACTCCTAAATACTTATATTAACAAGGATTAATCCTGAAAATTCATAGATTTCCATTCAAATCCCTAAATTGATCAAGAACACTACAAGTGGGGATTCTCAAGATTCTTACTACAAGAGGTATGCCTATTATCTCTAACTACTCTATGGAATTATGAGTATGAATCAAGTATTACAACTTATGGTATGGTGATTGGAAGTCATAAATTCCCAATTTAAATGCATGACCATGGTAGGGATTTAAAGGTGATTATTTGATAGGATTTGTTGGTTGGGTGTGAATGGATGGTCATACATATGTTGTTGGAAGTTATAAATTTGTTAGGAATGATGGTGGAATGAATTGTTGGTTAATGGTGATAGTTGGATGAACCAACACTATAGTTATGAGGTGTAAATACCTATGCCTACAAGGTGTTTGATAATATGCCTAAATGGCATAAGTTATGGAATTTATTACTAATATTGGGTTCCATTGGATGTTGTTGTTGTAGATTGAAGGTTCTTAGTAGTGTGGATCATTGTAGTATCATTAAGGGGCAAGTTTCAGGTATGTATGGCTAACTTTAACCTTTGTAAAGTCACCTTGTTTTGTGTACGAGTAATTGGTATGTGTTATTTATGTGAACCATTTGTGAATTCTTGTGATTAATATGCCTTGAACGTTGTTGGTTAAGTTTCCTAATTTAATAGTGTAAGTAAATGGCAACAAGCCAAGCGTGTGTGTGTGAAGGTGCTTATGTGGTAAAGGTTGTGTAACAAATGATGGAAAGAAATCGTAATTGATGCAATTGAAACAACTGTGGTAATATCATACGTGACTTGTCGTGGCAATTATCATTGTGACTTAAATTGTATACGGACTGTTGCATATGATAGAAATGGTATTGATGTCTATGAAAATTCTTTGTGAGTTGTGTTGTCGTGTGAAATGTAATTGTCTGGTGGGATCGGGTTGCACGCCGCAACACGAAGTTATAAGGTGTGGGTTGTGGTGATAAGGGTGACCAAGGTAATAAGGGTGGCCGAGGTAATAAGGGGGCAAAAGTGATCGAAATCACTATTGAAATGAAAATATATGAAAGTTGTGAAACCATTGATGTGATGAAATAATGTTGAAAGGGGAAAAGAAGAGATTGTAGTACTTGTTTGGCTTTGGTTGTTCCTTTCATGTGCATTGGATTGTTGATTCTATTACTATTTGTTACCTGTGTGTCACACCTCCTTTTTGCGCGCCCGCCCCAAAGGGTTAGATGCGCGAGGGAGTTTTTCCAATTTAAGTGACAATATTCGAAATGGGATTATTTATTTAATTCAGAGTCGCCACTTGGGAAAGATTTGGCTTTTGGTGTCCCAACTCACCGGTTTATCTTGAATCCCAAATCGAGGAAATTTTCAACTTTTCCAAATGAAGTCTGAGAACCAGAAATTCTAAGTAAGGAATTATGTTGACCCGAGGGAAGGTGTTAGGCACCCTCGAATCCCGTGGTTCTAGCACGGTCGCTTAAATTGTTATAATGGCTAAATATCTGATTTAAATACATGTTGTAACTTAGTGCTTTTATTAAGTTTAAATCGCTTTATTATTATCGTTTTTATTTTTTATAGGATTGCAACGTCGTGAAAATGCATCTCGAACCACGTCACAATCAATGCACCCGTGGTCGTCGACACATTTAGACTCCGTTGAGATTTGGATTTGGGTCACATCAATGTGCACCCGAATTTAAGAATGTAATTTAATTAAGTCGCACCCAGAGCAACTAACGTACTGTTATTTTGGGAAGGCCGTAAAATTCGCTAAACGGCCTGTCCCGAATTCTAAGTATTTTAGTATATACATTTAGAGGGCCCCGCAGCTTGTTCATTTTTGTTTGTCGAGGCTCGTCTCAATTTTATTTAAAGGATAAACCTATAGTGACTATATTTTTCTATTACGTTTGTCTCTAAAAAATAAAAGGAAGAGGATACCAAATTTACTTGTTTAAACAACTACATACTAAATCTTTAATATGTTTGCCGAATCCGAATTTTTGTTTTATTACGTGATTGGTTGTTTGTGAGAGTTACCTCATGACTTGTCTTCAACGAGTGGATATGCTTGTTAATTGGCTAAGGGAAATGGCAAACAAACTAATAACATATACTAAACTTACATTAAACAACCTTCAAATTTGAATTTTAAAAACTAGCTTATTTGGGCTTTGATTAATGGAATCGGCTGTTTATTAGGAAAACTACTACTAATTGAACTCAAAAATGCCTATTAGTTTTCCTCAAAAGTCATCGCATTATTTCGAAACAGTGAATCTATATCGAAACCCATATCGAACCTATATAGGAACAAGTAATCTAACAAGAGGGTTGACATACATGGCCACCCTGTTAACGTAACACCACATGAGAATTAGCTTGGGGTACATTTATCTTGAAATCAAATGGGACCAAATATAACAGATTTGACAGTTCAGAGGTCTAGACAAAAATACATACAGATGCTTGCCATGATTCTATGTTATACTGTCATAACTAAATCGAAACCTAATGGTTATACACATTGAAAATACGTCTGATCTAACAAACAATACTATCTAATATGTCAATCAGGATGTGTTTAATTCATACAGAGCAATTGCAGTTGGAACTAACTTAAACAAATACAGGCCAACTACCATTCAACCTATTTTGAACACAAGTATTGTGAAGTAAACAAACGTTCATTTCTTTATTTCTGCTTCAAACTTCAAACTTTCAACAAACATGGTTTCGAAAGTGTGTACCTGGAAGTGCTTACAGAAGAAGAAGAGAAGTCAGTAGAGTAACAATGGCAATAGAAACAGCAACAGTAACAACTGGTAACAGCAGAACAAACTTGAACGCAAGAATGGCAACTACAGCCGATAGGAAAGGTAGCCAAATGATAGCAGCACACAATGGAGTAGAATCAGAACTCCAGAAAGACAAAAACCAATTATAAACCAATGAAAACACTCAACCAATAGACTTAATTGGAACTTCAAAGAATCAGAATTGATTAAAAAGGCTGAAAACAAACGAAGCCCAAACAACAATAGGAAGAAACAGTTTATGATTTTTCTGTCTGTCTTTCTCTCTTGTGTGTGTCTGTATATATCTAACAATCAAATCTTCAGAAATCTGAGTTCAGTCTAAAAATCTATCTGCCTTTTTCTTTTTCAAAATTCAGTCCTCAAAATCAATCCCAGTCCCCTCTTTCTAATGGAAGTTCTCCTGTTTTATAAGCCTAGCATCAGCCCTTTAACAGCCTGTTAGACAAATCAGAACCCCTCCCATGTGATCTGTTTTCTTTCCACTCAACTACTTAAAATAAGACCCTCCCATGATATTCCCTCACAAACACCTTTTAATCACCTTATTAAACTAAAAAGCAGACATGGGTAGTAGGGATATAACCTGACAGCACATGCTGTCAAGTTATTCCTCATCTCAAAAGGGCCTTTATGCACATGTTGTGCACAAATGCACATGCCACCAATTCAGATGGCAGCTAACAATCCAATCCCTTAAGTTTCTGATTCAAATCAACAACTATAAGTAGCTATACTCGATTCTCAATTTTGATTCAAACAATGTTCCGCAAGAACAGATCAAATTGTTATCATTCAACAACTGAAACTATTTGACGACATGTATCAAATCGACTATACTAATTATAACATATACAATCAAAACCAATAATCAGGAATCCAACAGTATCAACAAAAGGGGGTTCAGATTGCACTGTCAAAACAAAAATGACCCTGGGAACTAATTAAATGACCAATTTCAAATTCAATCGACTATGCAATTTACACACACATACATTATCAGTAAATAAGGAAAAGACTTGAACAAATACAGAAGTCTGGGCAAGGTGGGCAACAACAGTTGATAAAAATTCGAAACACAAACTAAACAAGACGTTTCGGCCATACGAACAGACCTTTAACAAACACATGACATGAATAAAGAAAAGAGAAACAAACTTACCTTAAAATCCTTGGAAAAATCAGAAAACCAAAACTCGTATTTGAAGAGAACCTTTTTGGGGTTTAACGGACTTTAATCGAAGTGTTCTCAACTGAGAACACTTCGATTAAGGTCCATTAGACCCTAATCACTTGGCTCAAACGGACACAAACCAGGCATCAGAACTTCTAGGGTTCTTAAGGGTAGATTTGGGATCTAGGTTTCCCTGGTTAGATTCGGACCAAACCAAGCATGGTTTGGTCACGAGGGAGGTCCGGGGACTGCCTGGTATGAAACTGGGGTAGATCGGTGTGGATCGCAGTTCTGCTCGAATCTTCAAATGAAGATTCGAGAAGATGGGGGAAGGTTCGAGATCAATGGTTTGCAGATCCATGTTCAAGGTGTTAAGGTGGTCCTAGGGTGTTAAGGTGGGGGTCACCGGCATCCATGCCGCCGGGTTTTTGGTGAGGGGAAAGGGGGGCGGCTAGGGTTCCGTCGTTTGGGGTCTGTGAAGGGGACGACCTAAGGCAGGGAAGGGTTTGGTTTAGGCGCGGGGTGAAAAGGGGAAGGGTTTATATACAGGGGTGAGTAATGGATGTTGGCCGTTGGATTGCTGGTGATCAACGGCTGTGATCTATGTACTAAAGGGAAAACGGCGTCGTTTCAAATACACGGGGCTGGGTTGGACCAAGGTTGAACGGGTCGGGTTTGTTTGTGGATATGGGGGATGTGATCTTGGCCGTTGATCATTCTGAGATCAACGGCCCAGATCGAACCAGATCAGAACTACGTCGTTTGGACACTCCTGAGGCCAGCTGGTCTGGACCGGGGCAACACGTGTTTTGGGCTCGAGTTGGGCATCAGATTTAAAAATGGGAATAGGCCCAATCTTAATTTCAGTCCAATTTTGCACTCTTTTCTTTTATTATTATTATTATTATTATTTTTTTACATATTTTTCATTTTAAAACAAAACAAAATTAAAACCCATTAATTAAATATTTAATACAATTATTTACACATATTAAAATGTTAAAAGTAGGTAAAATTAAACAAGGCAACAATCAGGACAAAATGCATATTTTATGATTTTCCATTTAATAACCGGATTACGGTTCAAACTACGCATGACACACATTTTTTGTATTTTGTTTTTAATAAAAAATAAAAATGGGCAAAAATCATAAATAATTAACAACATGCCACGTAAAAATCCAAAAAATTGTACAGCAAGACCAATTGCTATTATTTTTGTTTCTTTTGGAGCGATTATCGCGTAAAACAAAAATCACGTGCTCACAGCTGCCCCTCTTTGTTCGGAAACACGAAGAGTTTTCGTGCAAAGATAAAGTGAGCGGACATGAGCGATTTTTGCCTATTGGACTACTCCGTGTGAAGCATGTTTTGAAAGATCTGACCGAACCTTTGCTTCAAAGATTTCCTACATATCCTGGGCTAAACAGGAATCAGGTCAATGTAGTTCGGGAAGCTTTGGTAGCTGGGACTATCACGGGACTGCAATTCTTGTCGTTACTGTTGTTGCTGCTGCTGTTGCTGCTTACCGACTCCCTTATTACAAACAAAGGAAAATTGAAACTGCACTAACTACGTATGCATGCCAACCGCTAGTTACAAGATTCCTATCTATGGTCCTTTGGCGACATGATCTTGGGTCTTAGCTGATTCTGCTTATAGACTCCGATCTGAATCTTAATGCTTGCAAGTTGTAGGCGCCTATTTATTTCTGCGACACTGAGTAAGACGGGGTTGGTAGAACTCGGGACCTTGATCAAACCTTTGAACGATCCGCCCTTCGCCTTTCCGAATATCTCGGCACATCTTCTTTTTGTCTTTTTCTTCTTTTATTCTGAGTTGAGACTCATCTTGTGGGTCGTCTCCATCCATGTGTCTCGAGGTCAGACCTGCGGGGAAAAACAAACGAACGAAATTTTCTGCCCCAGTTCTACTAGGAAAATTTCGTGAGTTAGTTGCCGGGAAGTCTACAAAGTTGATGAAGAGATTGGACCACAAAATGCAACTTCGGGATTGGATCCCTAATATTGCCATAAGGTAAAAATGCTCAGTTCAGGGTTGGAGCCCTAATACTGACTAGCTGGGGAGAAGTTCAGTTTAGAGTTGAAACCCTAATACTGACTAACTGGGGAAAAGTTCAGTTTAGGGTTGGGGCCCTAATACTGACTGAATGGAAAAGTTCAGTTTAGGGTTTTAAAACCCTAATACTGACTGACTGGAAAAAGTTCAGTTTAGGGTTTAAAACCCTAATGTTGGCTAAAGGAAAATTTCAGTTTAGGGTTTAAAACCCTAATACTGACTGGATGGAAAAAGTTCAGTTTAGGGTTTAAAACCCTAATGCTGACTAAATGGAAAAAGTTCAGTTTAGGGTTTAAAACCCTAATGCTAACTAAAGGAAAGAGTTCAGTTTAGGGTTTAAAACCCTAATGCTGACTGAAGGGAAAAGTTCAGTTTAGGGTTTTAAAACCCTAATGCTGACTAAAGGAAAGAGTTCAGTTTAGGGTTTAAAACCCTAATGCTGACTAAAGGGAAAGTTCAGTTTAGGGTTTAAAACCCTAAAGCTGACTAAAGGAAAGAGTTCAGTTTAGGGTTTAAACCCCTAATGCTGACTGAATGGAAAAAGTTCAGTTTAGGGTTTAAAACCCTAATGCTGACTAAAGGAAAGAGTTCAGTTTAGGGTTTAAAACCCTAATGATGACTAAAGGGAAAGTTCAGTTTAGGGTTTAAAACCCTAATGCTGACTAAAGGAAAGAGTTCAGTTTAGGGTTTAAAACCCTAATGCCGACTGAATGGAAAAAGTTCAGTTTAGGGTTTAAAACCCTAATGCTGACTAAAGGAAAAAGTTCAGTTTAAGGTTTAAAACTCTAATGCTGACTGAATGGGAAAAAGTTCAGTTTAGGGTTTAAAACCCTAATGCTGACTAAAGGAAAGAGTTCAGTTTAGGGTTTAAAACCCTAATGCTGACTAAAGGGAAAGTTCAATTTAGGGTTTAAAACCCTAATACTGACTGGCTGGAAAGTTCAGTTCAGGGTTTAAAACCCTAATGCTGACTAAAGGAAAAGTTCAGTTTAGGGTTTAAAACCCTAATGCTGACTAAAGGAAAAGTTCAGTTTAGGGTTTAAAACCCTAATGCTGACTGAATGAAAAAGTTCAGTTTAGGGTTTAAAACCCTAATGCTGACTGCATGAAAAAGCTCTGTTTAGGGTTTAAAACCCTAATGCTGGCTGAATGGAAAAATTCAGTTTAGGGTTTAAAACCCAAATGCTGACTGGCTGGAAAGTTCGGTTTATGGTTTAAAACCCTAATGCTGACTAAAGGAAAGAGTTCAGTTTAGGGTTTAAAACCCTAATGCTGACTGAATGGAAAAAGTTCAGTTTAGGGTTTAAAACCATAATACTGACTGGCTGGAAAGAGTTCAGTTTAGGGTTTAAAACCCTAATGCTGACTGAATGGAAAAAGTTCAGTTTAGGGTTTAAAACCCTAATACTGACTAAAGGAAAGAGTTCAGTTTAGGGTTTAAAAACCCTAATGCTGACTGAATGGAAAAAGTTCAGTTTAGGGTTTAAAACCCTAATGCTGACTGAAGGAAAGAGTTCAGTTTAGGGTTTAAAACCCTAATGCTGACTAAAGGGAAAGTTCAGTTTAGGGTTTAAAACCCTAATACTGACTGGCTGGAAAGAGTTCAGTTTAGGGTTTAAAACCCTAATGCTGACTAAATGGAAAAAGTTCAGTTTAGGGTTTAAAACCCTAATGCTGAATAAATGGAAAAAGTTCAGTTTAGGGTTTAAAACCCTAATGCTGACTGAATGGAAAAAGTTTAGTTTAGGGTTTAAAACCCTAATACTGACTGGCTGGAAAGAGTTCAGTTTAGGGTTTAAAACCCTAATGCTGACTGAATGGAAAAAGTTTAGTTTAGGGTTTAAAACCCTAATGCTGACTAAAGGAAAGAGTTCAGTTTAGGGTTTAAAACCCTAATGCTGACTAAATGAAAAAGTTCAGTTTATGATTTAAAACCCTAATGCTGACTAAATGGAAAAAGTTCAGTTCAGGGTTTAAAACCCTAATGCTGACTAAAGGAAAGAGTTCAGTTTAGTGTTTAAAACCCTAATGCTGACTGAATGGAAAAAGTTCAGTTTAGGGTTTAAAACCCTAATGCTGACTAAAGGAAAAAGTTCAGTTTAGGGTTTAAAAACCCTAATGCTGACTAAAGGGAAAGTTCAGTTTAGGGTTTAAAACCCTAATGCTGACTGAAGGAAAAAGTTCAGTTTAGGGTTTAAAACCCTAATGCTGACTGAAGGAAAAAGTTCAGTTTAGGGTTTAAAACCCTAATACTGACTAGCTGGAAAGTTCAGTTCAGGGTTTAAAACACTAATGCTGACTAAAGGAAAAGTTCAGTTTAGGGTTTAAAACCCTAATGCTGACTAAAGGAAAAGTTCAGTTTAGGGTTTAAAACCCTAATGCTGACTGAATGAAAAAGTTTAGTTTAGGGTTTAAAACCCTAATGCTGACTGGCTGAAAAAGTTCAGTTTAGGGTTTAAAACCCTAATGCTGACTGAATGAAAAAGTTCAGTTTTGGGTTTAAAACCCTAATGCTGAATAAAGGGAAAAGTTCAGTTTATGGTTTAAAACCCTAATGCTGACTAAAGGAAAGAGTTCAGTTTAGGGTTTAAAACCCTAATGCTGACTGAATGGAAAAAGTTCAGTTTAGGGTTTAAAACCATAATACTGACTGGCTGGAAAGAGTTCAGTTTAGGGTTTAAAACCCTAATGCTGACTGAATGGAAAAAGTTCAGTTTAGGGTTTAAAACCCTAATGCTGACTAAAGGAAAGAGTTCAGTTTAGGGTTTAAAAACCCTAATTCTGACTGAATGGAAAAAGTTCAGTTTAGGGCTTAAAACCCTAATGCTGACTGAAGGAAAGAGTTCAGTTAAGGGTTTAAAACCCTAATGCTGACTAAAGGGAAAGTTCAGTTTAGGGTTTAAAACCCTAATACTGACTGAATGGAAAGAGTTCAGTTAAGGGTTTAAAACCCTAATACTGACTAAACGGAAAAAGTTCAGTTTAGGGTTTAAAACCCTAATGCTGAATAAATGGAAAAAGTTCAGTTTAGGGTTTAAAACCCTAATGCTGACTGAATGGAAAAAGTTTAGTTTAGGGTTTAAAACCCTAATACTGACTGGCTGGAAAGAGTTCAGTTTAGGGTTTAAAACCCTAATGCTGACTGAATGGAAAAAGTTTAGTTTAGGGTTTAAAACCCTAATGCTGACTAAAGGAAAGAGTTCAGTTTAGGGTTTAAAACCCTAATGCTGACTAAATGAAAAAGTTCAGTTTATGATTTAAAACCCTAATGCTGACTAAATGGAAAAAGTTCAGTTCAGGGTTTAAAACCCTAATGCTGACTAAAGGAAAGAGTTCAGTTTAGGGTTTAAAACTCTAATGCTGACTGAATGGAAAAAGTTCAGTTTAGGGTTTAAAACCCTAATGCTGACTAAAGGAAAAAGTTCAGTTTAGGGTTTTAAAACCCTAATGCTGACTGAAGGGAAAGTTCAGTTTAGGGTTTAAAACCCTAATGCTGACTGAAGGAAAAAGTTCAGTTTAGGGTTTAAAACCCTAATGCTGACTGAAGGAAAAAGTTCAGTTTAGGGTTTAAAACCCTAATGCTGACTGAATGGAAAAAGTTCAGTTTAGGGTTTAAAACCCTAATGCTGACTGAAGGAAAGAGTTCAGTTTAGGGTTTAAAACCCTAATGCTGACTGAAAGGAAAAGTTCAGTTTAGGGTTTAAAACCCTAATGCTGACTGAATGGAAAGAGTTTAGTTTAGGGTTTAAAACCCTAATGCTGACTGAATGAAAAAGTTCAGTTTAGGGTTTAAAACCCTAATACTGAATGAAGGAAAGAGTTCAGTTTAGGGTTTAAAACCCTAATGCTGACTAAAGGGAAAGTTCAGTTTATGGTTTAAAACCCTAATGCTGACTAAAGGAAAGAGTTCAGTTTAGGGTTTAAAACCCTAATGCTGACTGAATGGAAAAAGTTCAGTTTAGGGTTTAAAACCCTAATACTGACTGGCTGGAAAGAGTTCAGTTTAGGGTTTAAAACCCTAATGCTGACTGAATGGAAAAAGTTCAGTTTAGGGTTTAAAACCCTAATGTTGACTAAAGGAAAGAGTTCAGTTTAGGGTTTAAAAACCCTAATGCTGACTGAATGGAAAAGATCAGTTTAGGGTTTAAAACCCTAATGCTGACTGAAGGAAAGAGTTCAGTTTAGGGTTTAAAACCCTAATGCTGACCAAAGGGAAAGTTCAGTTTAGGGTTTAAAACCCTAATGCTGACTGAATGGAAAAAGTTCAGTTTAGGGTTTAAAACCCTAATGCTGACTAAACGGAAAGAGTTCAGTTTAGGGTTTAAAACCCTAATGCTAACTAAAGGAAAAGTTCAGTTTAGGGTTTAAAACCCTAATACTGACTGGCTGGAAAGAGTTCAGTTTAGGGTTTAAAACCCTAATGTTGACTGAATGGAAAAAGTTCAGTTTAGGGTTTAAAACCCTAATGCTGACTAAAGGAAAGAGTTCAGTTTAGGGTTTAAAACCCTAATTCTGACTGAATGGAAAAAGTTCAGTTTAGGGTTTAAAACCCTAATGCTGACTAAATGGAAAAAGTTCAGTTTAGGGTTTAAAACCCTAATGCTGACTAAAGGAAAGAGTTCAGTTTAGGGTTTAAAACCCTAATGCTGACTGAATGGAAAAAGTTCAGTTTAGGGTTTAAAACCCTAATGCTGACTAAAGGAAAAAGTTCAGTTTAGGGTTTAAAACCCTAATGCTGACTGAATGGAAAAGTTCAGTTTAGGGTTTAAAACCCTAATGCTGACTGAATGGAAAAAGTTCAGTTTAGGGTTTAAAACCCTAATGCTGACTAAAGGAAAAAGTTCAGTTTAGGGTTTAAAACCCTAATGCTGACTGAATGGAAAAGTTCAGTTTAGGGTTTAAAACCCTAATGCTGACTGAATGGAAAAAGTTCAGTTTAGGGTTTAAAACCCTAATGCTGACTGAAGGAAAAAGTTCAGTTTAGGGTTTAAAACCCTAATGCTAACTGAAGAAAAAAGTTCAGTTTAGGGTTTAAAACCCTAATGCTGACTGAAGGAAAAAGTTCAGTTTAGGGTTTAAAACCCTAATGCTGACTGAAGGAAAAAGTTCAGTTTAGGGTTTAAAACCCTAATGCTGACTAAATGGAAGAAGTTCAGTTTAGGGTTTAAAACCCTAATGCTGACTGAAGGGAAAAGTTCAGTTTAGGGTTTATAACCCTAATGCTGACTGAAGGAAAAAGTTCAGTTTAGGGTTTAAAACCCAAATGCTGACTAAATGGAAGAAGTTCAGTTTAGGGTTTAAAACCCTAATGCTGACTAAAGGGAAAGTTCACTTTAGGGTTTAAAACCCTAATGCTGACTGAAGGAAAAGATCAGTTTAGGGTTTAAAACCCTAATGCTGACTGGCTGGGGACAAAGTTCGAGGATACTAACTGACCTATTTTTTTGAATTTTCTTATTTTAGTAGAAGATAAAAGGGAATCTCGTGGAAACTTACCTTTCGAGTGGATTCCTTATTGCCAAACTGTTTCTTGTACTCATGTACCTTCTTCTTTGGGTGACACCTGCTTCTTGCACGGTTGTCTTGGATTATACCTGTTTCAACTTCTCAAACAAAGAACAATTGTTAGTTCGGAAATGGCGGTTGGTTCGGTGACCTTGATTGTTCCCATTGCTTTGTTGCGTCCTTATTTCTGTTGAGAAATCCTGCCATTGATTGGATTCAAATGGCGAAACCCTTTTGGACTGCTCAGGCTTGTATTTCCAAATTCCGTGATTATTTGCCTTGTAGTGCTCCCCTTTTTGTGTCCCGTTTTGCTTGGGGATTCTCAACGGGGATTTTATTGGGGATACTCTGTGGGAATTTGTACAAAGGGAAGCTCTGTGGGGGAATATTTACAAAGTGGATTCTTTGTGTGGATTTCTGTACAACGGGAACATGCTGGGGATTTGTTTCAAAGCGGACTTTCCAGGATTTGTTGGGGTAAGCTCACTGTGGAATTTTTACAAAGGGACTCGCTGGGGATTTGCTGGGGAAATCCTTTTTATTATTATTATTATTAACAAAGGGAAGACCTTGTGGGGATCTGTACAAGAGAGAAAATCTGTGTGGATTTCGTTGGGGCAGACTCTTTGGGGAATATTTACGCAGTGGATTCTTTGTGCGGATTTGTACAAAAGGAAACCCTGTGGGGATTTGTACGAGGCGGACTTGCTGGGGAAATTTCTCTCTTTCCCTTTTACTTTGAACGCAGTCAAACATCAAGATTCATCGGGTTTGGACAAACGTACCAACGGAACGAGGTGTTTTCCTTCATTAAACGGAATTCCGTGAAACCAAGCCTACCACCTGTCCTTTCCGGTATATCTAGAACTTGGGGTTAAACATGAAAGGGATTCGAAGAAAAACAAAGAAAGGAGAAAGCAAATTTCAGAAAAGGAGTGTCCCTTTCGGGACGAGAAAGACTTATCTGAGGAAGACAATGCTGGCTCTAAATGGACATGACATGCTCTTTAGACTGGATGCCTGACCTTCAATGAACTTGCATTTCCCCGAACCAAAATGGATCTGTGATCCCAAACCGGTGGAACTGTGCCGAGACCTCCTTGGGTGGTGTCATTCTTTCGGCCAACAGCGCCCTTTGCGGGTTTTCGCTGGCTGACCTCTCTCATTTCTCTTCCTGTCATCACTTGATAGCACTCTTTGCGAGTTTTTACTAAACAAGCTCTCTCATTTTGGTTTCTCTACTCCCGTCGCCTCGCGGTGCCCGAAGGTTTTCACCGACGAGACTCTCTCATTTTATCTCTCTCAATTTAGAGTGTGCCGGCCTCCATTCGTGACGCTTCTTGGCTTCCCGCTATCTTTGGTAATTGATCTGAAGGCTTGTGCTTGGTAAAAAGAGGTAGATGATACTAACTTCTAAACCGCTTGACGTGCCCCGGTTTCAATTTCAGGGTAAATGGGATTTTATTGTTGGTGTGACTGAACCTCAGGGAGAGGCTGCCTACGTATCCTTTCAGAATCAAGTCAAACGTAGTTCAGGCTCAATCAATTGTTGTTTTTTTTTTATTTTTTTTTTCGGAGCATCAGGGATTTTTTTGATCCTCAAACCTAACTGCAATGGCTAGTCGCGTGGGACTTAACCTTTCCAACTTTATTTTGCCTTTGTAGGCCTTTCTTTTCTGTCTTCTTTCTTCCAACTTCAATTTTAGAGCATTTGGGGGTACCTTGGTTTCTTCGACTTTGCTGAGGCGATTAGCCATGTGAAACTCAACCCTTTCAACTTCAATTGCCTTTATAGGCGCTTTAATTTGATTTTCTCCTTCCAAGAGTTTTGATTCCTGAGCATCGGCCGCCATGGCCAGTCGAGGTCGACTTGATGCACCTGCTAAGGCTGGGTGCCTTTTGCACATTAGCATGTATCAAACGAAAGCCCTGTAAATCAGTCTTGCCAATTTTTCTTTGTCTTGGTTTTGGAACAGTGTTAGACCAAAAGGGATTCAAAGAGAAACAAATAATTGAATGGAGAGAGTTTAAAACTAGAAGTGTCCCTTTCGGGGAAAGGAGAGAAGGACTTATCCGGAGTACATGCGGACTTCAATGAACATGACATGCCTTTTGGACTGGATGCCTGATCTGTGTAAACCGTCTGACTCCCAAAAATTTATCACAACTTTGCTTTGAATACCGAGGAACCTTGCTAGGACTCTATTGATGACGGTGGTTGTGAGGATCTCATTTTCGATCATGGGCGCCCTTTGCGGGTTTTCACGAGCTGGCATTTTCATTTCATTTCTTACCATCTCCTTAGAGTGCCCGTGTGGGTGTTCACTAACAAGACTTCTCATTTGATTTTCTCTGCTTACCGTCGCCTTACGGTGCCCGTGTGGGTTTTCACCAATAAGACTCTCTCATTTTATTCTTCTCATTTTGTTGTATCAGGTCCAAATAACTCCATCCTCCCATTTTGAACCGCTTTGCCGATTGATCAGAAGGACTTGAACAAGGTTTGGGGTGAAAAGAATTTGGATTGAACTACAACTTTGGAACCTTTTGGGCGGGATCATTGCTGAATCGTTATAACTTCTTCCCCAGTTTCACTTTTGGGGGATTTCTTGGATTTTATTTTGGTGTGACTGAACCCCAAGGAGAGGTTGCCTACGTATCCTTTTGGAATCAAGTCAGACGTAGTTCAGAACACTTTTGTTTTTGGATTTTTTTTTTGTATATATATTTTCTTATTTTTCCAATTCTTTCTTCTTCTTTTTTTTTCATTTTTCTTTTTCATTTTATTTTCAATAATATTTTCAGGTTCCAAAGAGGGTAATCAAAGAAGAGTAACCAGCTCAAATGGGTTTTGCAAAGGGTTGATAGTGTTTGGGTAGCGAGAATGAAAGCCTTTGTCATCTCAAACGGACAAGATTTTATTATATAAAGGATCCAACATAGTACCTTTGACTGCATTTGCATTGACAGTTATTTCAAGGACATTTCCTTCGATGTATCCCAAGTACAACGCACTCTTTCTGGCAGTACTCTTGTTGTAATGTATGGACCTTTCCAATTTCGGGAATCAATTTTCCTTCAGTTGTTCCAACTCTTTGTCTTGTTTCCTTAAGCTATTCTTCATTGCGACCCAATTCTTGATTCATTATTTCGAGGTCTGACAGAGTTTTAAGATCAGGGCATGAAGTCCGCAAGCATGTCATATTATTGAAATCTGCATTTAACAGAACTAAAAGAGAATGAGAAAATTGACAAGATTTAAGAAAAGAGATATTCTGGGAAAATGAAATATCAATTTCATTTGATTTTTTTTTTTAAATTTTTGAAGATAGAAGGGTTTACATCGGAAAGTAAGACAATAAAGTAAAAACATCCGGATCACACCCTGAGATAATCCAGATGCAGAAAGGATAGCAAGACTGGCTACCGAGACTCCCGTCTGATGGGGAACTTTCAGGCTTGACAATCGTTTTTTGGCTTTTCTTCTATCTCGGCAATGGCTGCAATAGCCTTCAGTGCCGGATCAAATTCCTCAGCTTCAGCGATCATCCCGGGGAACGATTCTTTCAGCTTCAATCAAGTCTTTCATATTAGGTCTTCAACTGCCATTTTGAGGGTCCAATGACCAACAGTCCTTTATACCGTGCCCCACTGCTCCAGAGTGGCATTCACATCTAGTATCAGCTCGATGTGGGGAGGGGGGACTCGGTGTTTGGCCGATTTGGGGCCATTGGCTGCAGCAGATTTCGCCTGTCTAGGTTTTGGAACAAGCCTGAGTATGATTCACCAACAGAGGTGAACTGATTCCTTTTGAAAGAATCTCTTGGGTGAGGATTGTACTGAGGAACATTTGATTGTTGACTATATGGAGCTTGGTAAGGATGGACGTTTCTGGGAGGTGGAGCTCAGTTTTGTGTATAATGTTGTGGCCGCGTGCAAGGCTGCTCATCACTACATACCAACAAAACCAATCACCTGAACAGAACCTGGCTAATTTACTCACACACACAACCTTGTTAGTTTTGAAGCATTTAACATATAGGAAATCGCAAGATGGGATGCAATGCACCTAAACAGTTAAACGCTTTTACCATGTGTTTGAACAGGTTGCATGTTTCATCCCGACCCTAAACTAGCCCTCTTCACTATGTACCTCTTTTCTTTTATTCTTGCCTCTCTTTAGTCACTCTTGATCTTGTTTTTGCCGCTCTTTTATTTTTTGCACTCTCTTTTTTTCTTTTTTCCTTTTTGTTTTTTTTTTCTATTTTCTTTTTCACTCGATTTTCTTTTTCCTTTTCTTTCAGTTTGTTTTTTTTTTCTCAATTTATTTTATAGCTATGATCGAATCCGATGGAGATTGCCTACGTATCATGACCCCGCATGAACCAGATCTTGCGTAGTTCGGGCCAAATGAAAGGTAAAAGTAATGAAACATTTTTTTTCTTTATAATAAAAAATTGGGTTTCAACACTCACAAAATGCAACCGAACGGTTATTTTTTGCAAACGTGGCCCCTTCCAAATTTCACATGAATTTTGAGGCCGGGGAGGATCATTTTACAAACTTGTCCGTTCTTTTACGAAAATAACCTTTCGACAACTGAAAGATACTCTAAGGCTACTTCGGCAAGAACGGTTTAAGACGCGACCGAAGCTGGCTCAGCTTATTATGACAAAATTCAAACGTATTCACCCGACCGCTGACTCTTTATTTTATTTTTTTTTGTTGTTTTTTTTTCAAATTACAATAAAAACCTGGTGTTGCAAACACGACCCTTCAGCGCCTCGGGGCGAAGGTTTTTAAGGCTGTGTGGGTCTACTGGGCAAAAATACTAAACAAGACCCAAAGGTGGCTGTTTATGCAAAGTCAACCTTCCGGCGTCCCTTTCGGGAACATTCGGCTATTTATGACAAAACAGCATCACCTGACTTATTTATGACTCTTTTTATCGTTTTTCAAATTAGAAAACTCAATATTGCCAACACGGCCTTTCAACGCCTCGGTGACGAAGATTTTAAGGCTGTGTGGGTCAACTGGACCAAACCTTAAAAAATGACCCAAAGGTGGCTGTTTATGCAAAGTCAGCCTTCCGGCGTCCCTTTCGGAAACATTCGGCTATTTATGACAAAACAACATCACCTGACTTATTTATGACTCTTTTTATCGTTTTTCAAATTAGAAAACTCAATATTGCCAACACGGCCTTTCAACGCCTCGGTGACGAAGATTTTAAGGCTGTGTGGGTCAACTGGACCAAACCTTAAAAAATGACCCAAAGGTGGCTGTTTATGCAAAGTCAGCCTTCCGGCGTCCCTTTCGGGAACATTCGGCTATTTATGACAAAACAACATCACCTGACTTATTTATGACAGATTTAAAATTTGACATATATTTTTGGCTATTTTTAGCAAAAGGGAAGGTTGGACACCACCCAACTTATTTATGGCAAAATTTAAAATTTGACACGTTTTTATTTATTTATTGATTTTGGCTATTTTAGCAAAAGGTGGGGTTGAACCCGATGAGGGTTGCCTACGTATCTCGCATCCTACGAGAATCAAACCGGCGTAGTTCTCGCCGATCGTGAATGGAGTAAGTAAACTAACTCTTTTTTTTTTTGGAATTTTCGAAAGAAATGCTTTAAAAGAAGAAAGAAGATATTTTTTTTATTTTGATTTTTGTTTTATTTTTTAAAGAAAGACTTCTAAAAAAGTTATTTGCTTTTGACTTGAACTTTGGGAATATATATATATATTATTTTTATTTTTAAAAAAAGAAGAAAAAAAATGTGTTTGTTTGATTTTTCATTTGTTTCACCTTTTTCTACGGAAGAAAGAATATATTTTTTGATTTATGATGTTGCCTCTTAAATTTTGAAAGAGGGACTTTTAAGAAAATGATTCGGAATTTCTGAGTTTTTATTTATTTACAAAAGCACTTCTAAAGAAGAGAGAAAATATTTTTTTGGAATTAATTTTTCAAATATTTATTTTTTATGGACATTTACAAAAGAAAGACTAAAAAAGAAAAGAGTATTTTTGGATTTTTGTTGCTGATTTTAAATTCTTATTTCATTTTTCGTATGAAAGACTTCAGAAAGAAGGAAACTATTTTTTTTATTTGAGTTTAAAGAAAACTTCTATATTATTTTTTTATTTCTTTTTTTTTTGCATTTTCTAAGGAAAGATTTATAAAGAAGGAACTAAAGGAAAATATTTTTGGATATTTTTTGAAAATTGGGGTCGAAACCGATGAGGTTTGCCTACGTATCTCACATCCGGTGAGAATCAGACCCGCGTAGTTCGGTCGGATCAAAATAGGGGAAACAAAAATAAAATCCTTTAAAGAAAAGAAGAATAACTATTTTTTCTGGAATGTTGTTATATGTTTTTTTATTTTATTTTATTATTTATTTTTTTGAAAAGAGACCAAGGAAATACTTATACATTTTAAACTTCCCTTTTTTTTCATTTTTTTTTGAAATTTCGAAAATCTTTTAAAGAGGTACTATAAATGAAACAACAAAAAAAAAATTTGATTTTTTTTTTATTTATATATATTTTGGATTTTGAAAGTGATTAAAAGGAATAGTCAAACTGAAAGACAAGCTTTGTTTTCATTTTATATATATATTTTTAAAGAAAATTCCGGTGAGGTTTTGACATTACTTGGACATTGGTTTTTTTTCCAAAAGAATAAGTAATTATCTCCCTACCCTGCTATTCTTTTTTTTGAAAATTTTTTCGGAAACCGGTCAACATGCAGATCTAAAGCAAATAGATGCGCAGAACAAACGGGATGCAGCAGGATGGTCTTTTCATTCCAGGTTGTCTGTCCTAGACGGACCCAACCCCTGTGTTGAGTCCCCTATGTCAAATGCAACATGATGCAGATAAGCGTTCCTACTAGGGATCCGGCATGAGGTTTCGTTATACTAGGTTTATACCTGGGTAGATGTTCTAGACTGTGTACCCGAGTGGACAACTCGAGTCGAGGAGGGGCAACTTACCGGGAACCAAAAGGCCGTCCCGCTTCGTAACTTATCCGTCCTCTTTCTTATTTCAGGTATTGACACTAACAGAATAGGGAGCCTCGACCAGCGAGCTTCTCCCCGGAGGTGAAGAGAGAAGGGTTTCGGCACAGTTTATATACAGTTCAGATAATATCAAAGCCGTAAAAGACAACATTCAGCACGTTATATCAAAACACGTAATAAATATCAGATAATAAAGCCAAATATAACAATTATTCTAAGCTCGAATTCTTGAACCCTGAACCAGTGGTTCTGGGAAAAATTCCCCAGCAGAGTCGCTAGAGCTGTCACACCTCTTTTTTGCGCGCCAGCCCCAAAGGGTTAGATGCGCGAGGGAGTTTTTCCAATTTAAGTGACAATATTCGAAATGAGATTATTTATTTAATTCAGAGTCGCCACTTGGGAAAGGTTTGGCTTTTGGTGTCCCAAGTCACCGGTTTATCTTGAATCCCAAATCGAGGAAATTTTCGACTTTTCCAAATGAAGTCTGCGAACCAGAAATTCTAAGTAAGGAATTCTGTTAACCCGAGGGAAGGTGTTAGGCACCCTCGAATCCCGTGGTTCTAGCACGGTCGCTTAAATTGTTATAATGGCTAAATATTTGATTTAAATACATGCTGTAACTTAGTGCTTTTATTAAGTTTAAATCGCTTTATTATTATCGATTTTATTTTTTATAGGATTGCAACGTCGTGAAAATGCATCTCGAACCACGTCACAATCAATGCACCCGTGGTCGTCGACACATTTAGACTCCGTTGAGATTTGGATTTGGGTCACATCAATGTGCACCCGAATTTAAGAATGTAATTTAATTAAGTCGCACCCAGAGCAACTAACGTACTGTTATTTTGGGAAGGCCGTAAAATTCGCTAAACGGCCTGTCCCGAATTCTAAGTATTTTAGTATATACATTTAGAGGGCCCCGCAGCTTGTTCATTTTTGTTTGTCGAGGCTCGTCTCAATTTTATTTAAAGGATAAACCTATAGTGACTATATTTTTCTATTACGTTTGTCTCTAAAAAATAAAAGGAAGAGGATACCAAATTTACTTGTTTAAACAACTACATACTAAATCTTTAATATGTTTGCCGAATCCGAATTTTTGTTTTATTACGTGATTGGTTGTTTATGAGAGTTACCTCATGACTTGTCTTCAACGAGTGAATACGCTTGTTAATTGGCTAAGGGAAATGGCAAACAAACTAATAACATATACTAAACTTACATTAAACGACCTTCAAATTTGAATTTTAAAAACTAGCTTATTTGGGCTTAGATTAATGGAATTGGTTGTTTATTAGGAAAACTACTACTAATTGAACTCAAAAATGCCTATTAGTTTTCCTCAAAAGTCATCGCATTATTCGAAACAATGAATCTATATCGAAACCCATATCAAACCTATATAGGAACAAGTAATCTAACAAGAGGGTTGGCATACATGGCCACCCTGTTAACGTAACACCACATGAGAATTAGCTTGGGGTACATTTATCTTGAAATCAAATGGGACCAAATATAACAGATTTGACAGTTCAGAGGTCTAGACAAAAATACATACAGATGCTTGCCATGATTCTATGTTATACTGTCATAACTAAATCGAAACCTAATGGTTATACACATTGAAAATACGTCTGATCTAACAAACAATACTATCTAATATGTCAATCAGGATGTGTTTAATTCATACAGAGCAATTGCAGTTGGAACTAACTTAAACAAATATAGGCCAACTACCATTCAGCCTATTTTGAACACAAGTATTGTGAAGTAAACAAACGTTCATTTCTTTATTTCTGCTTCAAACTTCAAACTTTCAACAAACATGGTTTCGAAAGTGTGTACCTGGAAGTGCTTACAGAAGAAGAAGAGAAGTCAGTAGAGTAACAATGGCAATAGAAACAGCAGCAGTAACAACTGGTAACAGCAGAACAAACTTGAACGCAAGAATGGCAACTACAGCCGATAGGAAAGGTAGCCAAATGACAGCAGCACACAATGGAGTAGAATCAAAACTCCAGGCAGACCAAAACCAATGATAAACCAATGAAAACACTCAACCAATAGAGTCAATTGGAACTTCAAAGAATCAGAATTGATTAAAAAGGTTGAAAACAAATGAAGCCCAAACAACAATAGGAAGAAATAGTTTATGATTTTTCTGTCTGTCTTTCTCTCTTGTGTGTGTCTGTATATATCTAACAATCAAATCTCCAAAAATCTGAGTTCAGTCTAAAAATCTGTCTGCATTTTTCTTTTTCAAAATTCAGTCCTCAAAATCAATCTCAGTCCCCTCTTTCTAATGGAAGTTCTCCTATTTTATAAGCCTAGCATCAGCCCTTTAACAGCCCCTGTTAGACAAATCAGAACCCCTCCAATGTGATTTGTTTTCTTTCCACTCAACTACTTAAAATAAGACCCTCCCATGATATTCCCTGACAAACACCTTTTAATCACCTTATTAAACTAAAAAGCAGACATGGGCAGCAGGGATATAACCTGACAGCACATGCTGTCAAGTTATTCCTCATCTCAAAAGGGCCTTTATGCACATGTTGTACACAAATTCACATGCCACCAATTCAGATGGCAGCTAACAATCCAATCCCTTAAGTTTCTGATTCAAATCAACAACTATAAGTAGCTATACTCGATTCTCAATTTTGATTCAAACAATGTTCAGCAAGAACAGATCAAACTGTTATCATTCAACAACTGAAACTATTTGACGACATGTATCAAATCGACTATACTAATTATAACATATACAATCAAAACCAATAATCAGGAATCCAACAGTATCAACAAAAGGGGGTTCAGATTGCACTGTCAAAACAAAAATGACCCTAGGAACTAATTAAATGACCAATTTCAAATTCAATCGACTATGCAATTTACACACACATACATTATCAGTAAATAAGGGAAAGACTTGAACAAATACAGAATTCTGGGTAAGGTGGGCAACAACAGTTGATAAAAATTCGAAACACAAACTAAACAAGACGTTTCGGCCATACGAACAGACCTTTAACAAACACATGACATGAATAAAGAAAAGAGAAACAAACTTACCTTAAAATCCTTGGAAAAATCAGAAAACCAAAACTCGTATTTGAAGAGAACCTTCTTGGGGTTGAACGGACTTTAATCGAAGTGTTCTCAACTGAGAACACTTCGATTAAGGTCCATTAGACCCTAATCACTTGGCTCAAACGGACACAAACCAGGCATCAGAACTTCTAGGGTTCTTAAGGGTAGATTTGGGATCTAGGTTTCCCTGGTTAGATTCGGACCAAACCAAGCATGGTTTGGTCACGAGGGAGGTCCGGGGACTGCCTGGTATGAAACTGGGGTAGATCGGTGTGGATCGGAGTTCTGCTCGAATCTTCAAATGAGGATTCGAGAAGATGGGGGAAGGTTCGAGATCAATGGTTTGCAGATCCATATTCAGGGTGTCAAGATGGTCTTAAGGTGTTAAGGTGGGGGTCACCGGCGTCCATGCCGCCAGGTTTTTGGTGAGGGGAAATGGGGGGCGGCTAGGGTTCCGTGGTTTGGGGTCTGTGAAGGGGACGACCTAAGGCAGGGGGGATTTTGGTTTAGGCGCGGGGTGAAAAGGGGAAGGGTTTATATACGGGGGTGAGTAATGGATGTTGGCCGTTGGATTGCTGGTGATCAACGGCTGTGATCTATGTACTAAAGGGAAAACGGCGTCGTTTCAAATACACGGGGCTGGGTTGGACCAAGGTTGAACGGGTCGGGTTTGTTTGTGGATATGGGGGATGTGATCTTGGCCGTTGATCATTCTGAGATCAACGGCCCAGATCGAACCAGATCAGAACTACGTCGTTTGGACACTCCTGAGGTCAGCTGGTCTGGACCGGGGCAACACGTGTTTTGGGCTCGAGTTGGGCATCAGATTTAAAAATGGGAATAGGCCCAATCTTAATTTCAGTCCAATTTTGCACTCTTTTATTTTATTATTATTTTTATTTTTATTTTATTTTTTATATTTTTCATTTTAAAACAAAACAAAATTAAAACCCATTAATTAAATACTTAATACAATTATTTACACATATTAAAATGTTAAAAGTAGGTAAAATTAAACAAGGCAACAATCAGGACAAAATGCATATTTTATGATTTTCCATTTAATAACCGGATTACGGTTCAAACTACGCATGACACACATTTTTTGTATTTTGTTTTTAATAAAAAAATAAAAATGGGCAAAAAATCATAAATAATTAACAACATGCCACGTAAAAATCCAAAAAATTGTACAGCAAGACCAATTGCTATTATTTTTGTTTCTTTTGGAGCGATTATCGCGTAAAACAAAAATCACGTGTTCACACTGTGTATTTCTTGATTTTACTTGGGATAAAGTTTGTTCATACATACCAGTACAATTCAAAGGTACTGACGTCCCTTTTGCCGGGGGCGCTACATTCGTGTTGTGATTGTAGGTGGTTCTATAACAGGTACTCCAGTCCACCGGCAGTAGCACTCCTTCACTTTCCGTCAGCTGTATTGGTGAGCCCTTTTTTCCTCTCGAGGCCCTGCGTGGCTCATGCTGATTTTCCTCCCGGCAATGTTATTTTGGTATTTGCATAAGGTATAGCCGGAGCCTTGTTACCGGCAAGTATTGTAACACTCTTTTGTATCCCTAGAGGCTCTGTAGACAGGAAATGTGGGTTATGCACTTATGTATTTTGTATTTGGGCAGTGTAACATGTAAACCACACTAAGTAACTATGTATGTTATGTAAATCTCGTAAGAATGTGTTCAAATTTACAAATGGCTATTTCACTTGGTTGACGGATAAAGGAAAATGCGGGGTAACACGTGGGATAGGAAAGGCACCCAGGTCCGCTTGACTGGGGCTACCCGGTCGAGCGCCGGTCACGCCCCTCGGTTTTGGGGCGTGACAAACTTGTATCAAAGCATTAGGGTTTTAAAAGGGTCCTAATATGTCTCGGAGCCGTGCCTAGTAGAGCCCTTCTTATCGGTGTGTTGTCGACCACATCTATAAGTAGGGGCTACATGGGCATTTAGGAAATTACCCTCTTTTTTGTTATTCTATATCGTGCGGTGAAGTGAAAAGTGGAAGTATTCACGTCTAACTCCTGCTCTATCTCGAATTTTTCATTAATGGCACCTAGGAAAAGAGCTAGACTCGGCCTTGGGGCCAATGCCACCCCAAGCGTGGCTATGAATCATGTACTTGATGTCGTGGGTGAGAGTGACTCCCCGGTTTTGAATCTGCCTGGCCCATTTATTCCAGATCCAAGTATTCCTGTTCCAGCTGCGGCATAGGATGCTACTATCCCTCCTGCTGATATTCCTGATCCTGATGCAGTTCCAGCTTCTGGTCCCGGGGTTTCTGATGGGGACCTTAGAGGAGTCATCCATATGTTGACCCAGTTATTGGCCGATCAGGCCCAGAGATCTCATGATGCCCCTACATCCTCTAGCGGACAGGGAGATTCCGCCAGCTCCAGAGTCAGCCAGTTTCTGCGGTTGGCCCCTCCAGAGTCCACAGGCACAGACCTAGAGGCCGATCCGTAGGATTTCCTTGATGAAATGTATAAGACCCTTCAAGTGATGAAGGCTACAGAGACGGAGGGGGTTGAGTTGGCTTCATACAGGTTGAGAGGAGCAGCGTATTCGTGGTTCGAGATGTGGGAGAATTCCCGTGGGGAGGGAAGACCTCCGGCTAGATGGGATGAGTTTGTAGATGCATTCATGGACCACTTCTTGCCTGCATAGACAATGGCGGCTCGTGCCACTAAGTTTGAAATCCTCAAGAAGGGCAGTGTGAGTGTTTGGGAGTACTACATGGAATTTGTGAGGTTGTCCAAGTATGCACCTCAGTTAGTGTCGACCATGGATGCTCTTGTTCTGCGATTTGTTCAGGGTCTTAGTCCTTTAGTGGTGAACGAGGATGCTACAACGTCCTTACATCAGATACGAATTATGGGAAGATTGTGGGATTCGCTCAGGCCACAGAGGCTAGGAAGTTGAAAATACGGGCAGAAAGGGAGAGTAACAGCAGGGCCCGATCAGAGGGTCACTTAGGGAGACCAGTTCAGAGAAGGGGGCCATCAGGGTAATCCCAGTCATATGCCCAGTCCACAGCGAGCGCACCGCCATCGGTGCATAGTTATCAGCAGAGCAGCCACTTGAGACTAGGTTCAGATAGTAGGATACCCCATCAGTCCGGTCGTCTAGGAGGGAGATCACAAAAGTAGGGGAGGGCTTCATGCCCCAAGTGTGGGAGGTTCCATTCTGAGACTTGTTATTTGGATATCCCGGTGTGTTATAGATGCGGGGTGAGAGGTCATATCCAGCGGGACTGTCGTGCACCCAGTCAGGGCACGGGTAGGGGATTTGCTCAGCCATCCACTTCTTCAGCTGCCACATCATCCGCATGCCCTCCAGCTCCAGCAGGGCGTGGTGCAATTAGGGGTGGAGCTCGTGGTAGAGGTGGACCTAGCCGGTTTTACGCTTTGAGTGGTCGCCAGAGTGCAGAGACTTCTCCAAATGTTGTCACAGGTATCTTGTCTGTTCAGGCCATTGATTGTTATGCTCTTATTGATCCGGGGTCCTCCTTGTCTTATGTCACCCCATTCATTGCTTCAAGTTTTGGGGTAGAACCCATACAGCTTCATGAGCCATTCTCTGTATCAACTCCGGTTGGTGATTCTATCACAGTCGCGCGAATTTGTAGGAATTGTGTTGTCACGGTATGTGGTCGTGCTACCACGGCTGATCTTATTGAGCTTGGAATGGTGGATTTTGATGTGATTATGGGAATGGACTGGCTTTATTCGTGCTTTGCTAAACTTGACTGCCGAACGAGAGTCATGAGGCTTGAGTTCCCTAATGAGCCGGTTATTGAGTAGAAGGGAAATGTTGTGGTGCCGAAGGGTAGGTTTGTTTCTTACCTTAAGGCTTCAAAGATGATTAAGAAGGGGTGTATCTTCCATTTGGTCCTGGTGGCGGATACCACTTCAGAAGTGTCTGTCCCCGAGTCCATGCCAGTCGTGAATAAGTTTATTGAAGTGTTTCCGGACGAGCTTCCAGGGATCCCGCCAGATAGGGAGATTGATTTCGGGATTGATGTATTGCCAGATACGCAGCCAATATCTATTCCACCATACAGAATGGCGCCAGCGGAGTTAATGGAGTTAAAGGAGTAGCTGAAGGATTTATTAGAAAAGGGGTTCATACGGCCAAGTGTGTCGTCGTGGGGTGCCCCGGTTCTTTTTGTCAGAAAGAAGGATGGGTCGCTCCGGATGTGTATTGATTATCGGCAGCTTAACAAGGTCACCATCAAGAATAAATATCCTTTGCCTCGGATAGATGATTTGTTCGACCAATTGCAAGGTGCGAGGTTCTTTTCCAAAATTGATCTACTGTCCGGGTATCACCAATTGAAGATCAGAGAGAAGGATATTCCTAAGACCGCTTTCAGAACTCGCTATGGTCACTTTGAATTCTTGGTCATGTCTTTTGGGCTAACCAACGCCCCGACGGCTTTCATGGATCTTATGAATCGGGTCTTCAAGCCGTTTCTAGACTCCTTTGTGATTGTTTTCATTGATGACATCCTTGTTTATTCGCGGAGCTGGGAGGATCATGCCGATCACCTCAGGGCAGTTCTGCGGACTCTTCATCAGCACTAGTTGTATGCTAAATTTTCAAAATATGAATTTTGGTTGGAGTGTGTTACCTTTCTGGGTCATGTTGTTTCCAGTGAAGGGATTCAGGTGGATCCCCAGAAGATTGCAGCAGTGAAAGATTGGCCTAGACCCACGACCTCGATGGAGATCCGTAGCTTCTTAGGTTTAGTGGGGTATTATCGGAGGTTTGTGGAGGGATTCTCTACCCTCGCCTCCCCATTGACTAAGTTGATGCAGAAAGCAGTTAAGTTCCAATGGTCAGACGCTTGTGAGAAAAGTTTTCAGGAATTGAAGTCGAGATTGACCTCGACGCCGATATTGACCTTACTGGAGGGCACGGAAGAATTTGTGGTTTATTGCAATTTTTCCAGGGTCGGTTTGGGGTGTGTGTTGATGCAACAGGGGAAGGTTATAGCATATGCTTCAAGACAACTCAAGAATCACGAGAAGAATTATCCGACGCATGATTTGGAGCTTGCGGCAGTTGTATTTGCCTTGAAAATATGGCGGCATTATATTTATGGGGTCCATGTAGATGTATTCTCAGACCACAAGAGTCTCCAATATTTGTTCAAGCAGAAGGAGCTGAATTTAAGGTAGCGGCGGTGGTTAGAATTGATCAAGGATTATGATATGGACATTTTATACCATCCAGGGAAGGCGAATGTGGTGGCCGACGCTCTCAGTCGAAAGTTCATGGGTAGTTTGGCTCATTTGGGAGCGGATCAGAGGCCTTTGGCTCAGGAGGTTTATTAATTAGCCAGTCTGGGGGTTTGTATTTCGACCTCAGACGAGGGGAAGGTTATGGTGCGTAATAGAGCAGAATCGTCACTGGTAGCGAAAGTCAAGGAAAAGCAGTTCATTGATCCAGCATTGGCACAGATGAAATAGGCAGTTTTGAATAACAAGACTTTAGCATTTTCACTCGGTGGCGGGGATGGTGTATTACAATGTCAATGTAGGCTATGTGTTCCAGATATGGATAATCTTCGGGAGAGGGTAATGGCGGAGGCTCATAATTCCAGGTATTTTGTGCACCCAGGTTCTACGAAAATGTATCATGATCTCAAGGAAATTTATTGGTGGAATGGTATGAAGAGGGGTGTGGCGGACTTTGTGACTAGATGTCCGAACTGTCAGCAAGTGAAGGCCGAACATCAAAGACCTGGTGGATTGACTCAAAGCATAGAAATTCCAATGTGGAAATGGGAGATGATCAATATAGATTCTGTAGTAGGGTTGTCGTGCACTCCGCGTAGGTTCGACTCAATTTGGGTAATCGTTAACCGACTCACAAAATCAGCACATTTCTTGCCAGTTAAATCTTTCGACACAGCGAAACAGTATGCCCAGTTGTATATCAAATAAATAGTCAGGTTGCATGGCACTCCAGTCTCAATCATTTCAGATTGAGGGGCTCAGTTCACGGCCAACGTTTGGAAGAAATTTCAGCAGGGCTTGGGCACGCAGGTAAATCTCAGCACAACTTTCAATCCTCAAACTGACGGGCAAGCAGAGCGGACAATTCAGATGCTTGAGGAAATGTTTCGAGCTTGTACTCTTGATTTCAAAGGTAGTTGGGATGACCATTTGCCACTCATAGAATTTGCTTACAACAATAGCTTCCATGCTAGTATCCATATGGCACCATTCGAGGCACTGTATGGTAGGAGATGCAGGTCTCTCATTGGATGGTTTGAGGTTGGAGAAGCAGAATTGATAGGGCCGGACCTCGTATATCAGGCCATGGAGAAAGTCAGGATTATTAAGGAGAGGTTGAAAACTGCTCAGAGTCGCCAAAAGTCTTATTCGGACATTCGTCGCAGAGATTTAGAGTTCAAAGAAGATGATTGGGTATTTTTGAAGGTTTCCCCCATGAATGGCATCATGCGATTCGGGAAGAAATGGAAGTTAAGTTCGAGGTATGTCGGACCGTATAGAATCATTCAGAGGATCGGTCAGGTGGCATGCAAGCTCGAGCTGCCACCCGAGATGTCGTTGGTACATCCGGTCTTCCATGTGTCTCTGTTGAAGAAGGTAGTGGGAGATCCGTCCGTTATTGTGCCAATTGAATATATTGAGGTTAATGAAGAACTATCTTATGAAGAAATTCCAGTTGCCATTCTTGATAGGCAAGTCCAGAAATTGAGAACTAAGGAAATTGCCTCTGTAAAAGTGTTATGGTGGAATTAGCAGGTTGAGGAAGCCACTTGGGAAACCGAGGAAGAAATGAGAAAGAAGAACCCACATTTGTTTGAATAGTTATGTAATAGCTTTCATGCATTTGGTTCCTGTAAACTCTTATCTTTTGATTTGATCTATGTTAAACTATTCCATTTTGACTATGTATATTGCCTATGCGGCCATGGTTGGTGTTGAACAAGTTATGTTATGTCTATGGAACATGTATATGCTGTTAGGATATGTATCTGGGGCCCTCTGACAGGTGGATAGTCCTACTTACAAAGGAAACTCTGGCGAAATTTTCGAAAATTTAAGGGGTTAGCCAAATTCGGGGCTGATGATATATTTCATAATGTGAAAAAGCAAAAGTTACATAAGGATGGCTAATGAATGAAACTTGATCCTCATTCGAGTACGAATGATCTTAAGCGGGGGAGAATGTAAAGCCCCAGAAAATTTTGCTTAGTAATTTAAGATTTCGTGGTACCAAGGTAGGCCAAATATTTTATCTTGTGTGCAAATGAGGATTAAGGATATTATGGATATCAATTGGATATGTTAATAAGTGTATAATTCATAGTATAAGTGAATTGGGGTCTAAGGAGAGGCCTAAGTTTAATCCAAGTTGGAAAATTTCATAAGAGACGAAAGTTGCAAATGAGTGCGCACAAGACCTCACTTTGGACAATCATATCTCAAGTTATATAAGGATTTGTGTGATGCACAACCTATCAAATAAAATTTATTTGAGTCTAGTTTCTAGCACTTCAAATCGTTTGTCATTCGGACACTCTTACCAAAGGTTATGACCAAATTACCAAAAGCAGCGCAAACTTTTACACTACCGCGCCGCCCCATGCAGCGCGGCTGTGTAAATTATCATAGCACCTCCAATTTCATTTCTAAACACATTTTTCATTACCCCGCCTCCCCATGTGGCGCCCCATGCGGCGCGGCTATGCAAAAAATCGGGCTTTTGTTATAAAACGACCTCATTTCGCCAAATAAATGCAAGGGGTCATATTTTTTTTAAGCAAGGCTTGCTCTACCAAGGAAATCCGTCCCATACTTCATTCCTATGATCCAAGGTAAGGTTTTTGGAGTATTTTGAGTTGATTACTACTCCTAAACACTTATATTAACAAGGATTAATCCTGAAAATCTATAGATTTCCATTCAAATCCCTAAATTGATCTAGAACACTACAAGTGGGGATTCTCAAGATTCTTACTACAAGAGGTATGCCTATCATCTCTAACTACTCTATGGTGATTATTTATGTATTATATATACATTAGAACTCATGGTATGATGATGGAAAGCCATAAGTGCCTAAACTAGATTGTGTTGGTTGTAGACATTGTGAAATGGGTTAATTAAGGAGGTTGATGGTTGGGTATGAATGAATGGTCATACATATGTTGTTGGAAGTTATAAATTGGTTAGGAATGATGGTGGAATGAATTGTTGGTTAATGATGATAGTTGGATGAACCAATACTATAGTTATGAGGTTTAAATATCTATGCCTACAAAGTGTTTGATAATATGCCTAAATGGCATAAGTTATGGAATTTATTACTAATATTGGCCCTATTGAATGTTGTATTGTAGATTGAAGTTACTTAAGGGTATTGGATCATTGTAGTGTCATTAAGGGGCAAGTTTCAGGTATATGGCTAACTTTAACCTTTTTAAAGTCACCTTGTTTGGTGTACGAGTAATTGGTATGTGTTATTTATGTGGACCATTTGTGAATTCTTGTGATTAATATGCCTTGAACGTTGTTGGTTAAGTTTCCTGATTTAATGGTGTAAGTAAATGGCAACAAGCCAAGCGTGTGTGTGTGAAGGTGTTTATGTGGTAAGAGCTGTGTAACAAATGATGGAAAGAAATCGTAATAGATGCAATTGAAACAACTGTGGTAATATCATACGTGACTTGTCGCGGCAATTATCGTTGTGACTTAAATTGTATACGGACTATTGGATATGATGGAAATGGTATTGATGTCTATGAAAATTCTTTGTGAGTTGTTGTGTTGTTGTGTGAAATGTAATTGTCCGGTGGGATCAGGTTGACCACCGCAACACGAAGTTATAAGGTGTGGGTTGTGGTGATAAGGGTAGCCGAGGTAATAAGGGTGGCCGAGGTAATAAGGGTGAAAAAGTGATCGAAATCACTATTGAAATGAAAATATGTGAAAGTTTTGAAACCATTGATCTGATGAAATAATGTTGAAAGGGGAAAAGGAGAGATTGTGGAACTTGTTTGGCTTTGGTTGTTCCTTTCATGTGTATTGGATTGTTGATTCTATTACTATTTGTTACCTGTGTATTTCTTGATTTTACTTGGGATAAAGTTTGTTCATATATACCAGTACAATTCAAATGTACTGACGTCCCTTTTGCCGGGGGCGCTACATTCGTGTTATGATTGTAGGTGGTTCTATAACAGGTACTCCAGTCCACCGACAGTAGCACTCCTTCACTTTCCGTCAGCTGTATTGGTGAGCCCCTTTTTCCTCTCGAGGCCCTGCGTGGCTCATGCTGATTTTCCTCCCGGCAATGTTATTTTGGTATTTGCATAAGGTATAGCCGGAGCCTTGTTAGCGGCAAGTATTGTAACACTCTTTTGTATCCCTAGAGGCTCTGTAGACAGGAAATGTGGGTTATGCACTTATGTATTTTGTATTTGGGCAGTGTAACTTGTAAACCACGCTAAGTAACTATGTATGTTATGTAAATCTCGTAAGAATGTATTCAAATTTACAAATGGCTATTTCACTTGTTGACGGATAAAGGAAAACGCGGGATAACACGTGGGATAGTAAAGGCACCCAGGTCTGCTTGACTAGGGCTACCCGGTCGAGCACCGGTCGCGCCCCTCAGTTTTGGGGCGTGATAGCTGTTTCGACCCATTTGGTAAAATAGTCAATGGCTACTAGGATAAACATGTGTCCGTTGGAAGTGGCAAGCTCGATTGGTCCAATAACATCCATTCCCCAGGCGGCGAATGGCCATGGTAAGCTTCTTGTGTTAAGCTCGTTTGGAGGTACCTTTATCATGTCTGCATGTATCTGACAGCGGTGGCATTTCCGGACATACTGGATGCAGTCCGTTTCCATAGTCATCCAAAAGTAACCAGCCTGGAGTATCTTTTTGCTAAGACAAAACCGTTCATATGTGGACTGCAGGTCCCAGCATGAATTTCCTCTAGTAGCCTGGATGCTTCCTTTGAATCAACACATCTTAATAGTCCAAAATCGGGAGTCCTCCTATACAGGATTCCTCTATTGTGAAAGAAATTGTTGGACAATCTCCGAAGTGTGCGTTTTTGAGTAGGATTTGCAAGCTACGGGTAATCTTCTTTTGCCAAATATTCCTTGATATCATGAAACCAAGGCTTTCCGTCTGCTTCTTCTTCAACATGGGCATAGTAAGCTGGCTGATCATGGATCTTTACTGGAATGGGATCAATGAAATTCTTGTCTAGATGTTGTATCATAGATGACAGGGTAGCCAATGCATCGGCGAACTCATTCTAGACCCTGGGAACATGCTGGAATTCCATCTTCATGAACCTCTTTCTCAATTCCGGTACATGATGCAGATACGGGAGTATCTTGGAGTTCTTGGTTTCCCATTCTTCTCGCACCTGATGTATAAGTAGGTCTGAATCTCCAATCACTAGCAACTCTTGAACGTTCATGTCAATGGCCATTTTGAGTCTTAAGATGCAAGCTTCATACTCGGCCATATTGTTGGTGCACGGGAACCTGAGTTTGGCAAACACCGGATAATGCTGACCGGTTTCTGATACTAGGACTGCTCCTATGCCAACTCCTTTGAAGTTTGCCGCTCCATCGAAGAACATTCTTCAATCGTCATAGGATTCTGCGATGTCTTCTCATATGAATGATACCTCTTCATCAGGAAAATACGTTTTCAAGGGTTCGTATTCCCCATCCACCAGATTCTCATCGAGGTGGTCTGCCAGTGCCTGACCCTTGACTGCTTTCTGAGTTATGTAAATAATGTCGAACTAAATCAGCAGGATTTGCCACTTGGCCAGCTTGTCGGTGGGCATGGGCTTCTGAAAGATATATTTCAAAGGATCCATCCTTGATATGAGATATGTAGTATAGGCATAGAAATAATGTCTTAACTTCTGAGCTACCCAAGTCAAAGCACAACATGTGTGCTCCAATAGAGAATACCGGGCCTCGCACGGGGTGAACTTCTTGCTGAGATAATAAATGGCCTGCCCTTCCTCCCCGTTTCATCATGCTGCCCCAGAACGCAGCCGAAAGCTCCATCTAACACTGCAAGGTAGAATAGTAATGGTCTACCTGGCTCGGGAAGGACTAGGACTAGTGGTGTTGACAGGTACTCCTTGATTCTGTCAAAGGCCTTTTGGCAGTCATCGGTCCATTTGGTAGCAGCGTCCTTCTTTAACATCTTAAAGATTGGCTCACAAATAACTGTAGACTGTGCTATGAATCGGCTGATGTAGTTAAGCCTTCCTAGGAAACTCATCATGTCCTTCTTGTTCTTTGGCGGTGGTAGTTCCTAAATGGCTTTGACTTTCGATGGGTCCAGTTCTATTCCCCAGTGACTCACAATAAACCCAAGCAATTTCCCAGTGGGAACCCCAGATGCGCAGTTCGCGGGGTTTAGTTTCAGGTTGTACCTTCGCAATCTATTGAAGAACTTCCTCAGATCTTCCATGTGATCAGTGGTCTTCTTGGATTTGATGATAACATCATCTACATATACCTCTATCTCCTTATGTATCATATTATGGAATATGGTAGTCATGGCCATCATGTAGGTGGCCCCTGCATTCTTCAGGATGAATGACATCATCTTGTAATAGTATATTCCTCACGGCGTAATGAAAGCTATTTTCTCAGCATCTTCTTCATCCATCCAGATCTGATGATAACTAGCAAAGTAGTCTACGAATGACTGTAGCTCATGCTTAGCGCAATTGTCAATCAGGATGTGTATATTCGGCAAAGGGAAGTCATCTTTCAGACTGGCCCGGTTGAGATCCCGGTAGTCGACACAGACTCTGACCTTCCCATCCTTCTTTGGCACTGGCACAATGTTGGATAACCATGTCGGGTATTCTACTACCCTGAGAACCTTAGCTTTGACTTGCTTGGTGACTTCTTCCTTGATCTTTAGACTTATATCAGGTTTGAATTTTCTGAGCTTTTGCTTTACCGGTGGACATGTCGGATGGGTTGGTAGTTTGTTAGCCACAATAGACGTACTTAAACCAGTCATGTCATCATACGACCAGGCGAATATGTCCTCATATTCTTTTAGAAATTCTGTGTATTCTTTCTTTTCTGATGGCGACAGATGAACGATGATTTGTGTTTCCTTGGTGTTTTCTGCATCTCCCAAGTTGACAATTTCGGTCTCGTCCAGGTTGGACTTAGGTCTGTTCTCAAAGTTCTCAACTTCTTTGACAATCTCGTCAGCTATGTCATCTTCCTCTAAATCAATGTCCGTTTGTTGCGTTGTCTCATTGCATGTCACAGTCGTTAGTTCATCAAGATAAGTAATAATAATGATGTATTGGTAAAGTAAGGAAAGAAAATGATAGCAATAAATATTAATTCATAAGAAAAATCAAAATGCTTTTGATAAGTTGAATAACGGTTTTAAACATTGAAGATCTTATTGCGGGAATTGAAAATGCGAAAAGAAAATCATTTAGTAAAAACAATGAATAATGCTTGTTTTAGCCTTGCTACCCTGAGGCACGTCGGACTTTGGTTATCATGATGGTCCAATTCTTGAGATATGCCCCTCTGCTCATAGCTTGTATGGAAGGGCCTTCCTTCCCCTCTTCCTCGAGATCAACACAACAGTCCATGTCATTGTCTTCTAGGAACAAGGGTATTGGTTGCTCTAGTGGATAGTAAGGACCACACTATGGTGGCGACCAGTTGTTGAATTCTTCACAGGTGTATTCATACCCTAAACCGAAGGTAGTGCCATGTTTCTTGAGTTTTATGGGTTTAGAGATTCCTTGGAGGTTCTTGCCGATCCCTTTGTCAGGTTCCTGATGAGCAGATTCTTTTCATCAGACTCAGGTGTGCTGGAGGTAGGTTGGGTGGAGTGTGGAATGGTCTCCACATAGATAGGAGTGTTGTGGGTGTGGAAATGGCCGTTTGTGGAGTTTTGGGGTTCTGGGATGAGTAGTGGAGTGTTGTTTGGGGTATGACAGGTGTTGCATTGGTTCTTTGGTGGAGCAACGTGATGGTGAGGAGCGGGATGATTCTGTTGTTTTGGGATATTTTGAGGAGGTGTAGGGTTTTGGGTGTTGGGGAAGTTGATATCTGGGTGTTGAGGGAAAATGACAAGCTGACCAGATTTCGAACCTAATCGAGCTTTTCTTGGAATTTCAACAGTTTCTGCTCAAGTTGTGACACATTCTCATTTGGAACCTGAATACCCTGGCTATTAATGGCCTCTACCCGTTCAGCCGCGTTCTCCTTCCTGATGTTGTTCAAATCTTCCCTCTTGCCTTTGTTCTTGCTTTTAACAGGACTAAAAGGAGGAGTGGGTGGAGGGCCCTTGGATCTTGTGAAATAAGATGACGATGCCAGAATGCACGAACTAACCTTTGGGAAGGGAATAATAAAAACAAAAGGTAATCAAGTTAGTAAGGATTATAAAAAGTATTGCTATTTAAACACATAGTGCGGGAATGTAAATCGTGTCCTAATTTAGAAACCTCTTTGTGCCTGAGGTAGGCCTAGCGACAAATTAGTTTGAAGAACTTAGAATGCTAAATGCCTCATTTTATTGATAAAATCAGATGAATCCCAAATCGATACTAAATAAGTAAGAAATAAAAGTCACTAATGGTCATTGGCCTTATTACATTTATAAAGCGAAAAAGATAAACTCCTATCTACTTGGTCCCAAAAGGACCTTCCCCAGATTCAGCATCCTTGGCTCTGTCGAATAGCTTCCCCAACTCGCGAAGTCCCAGCAATAGGTATGCTCTGGCTAGATGCCCGCCTTCGATCCCTTCAGCATTTTGACAATCTTCAACCCTTTTGAGAAATTTTCTCTCCAATTCTACTATGCCTCGCTCCAAGTATCCTAGCCTCTTGTTGGAACTGACAGCCATGTCCTTCTATTCCTCGATCAGCTTCTGGTTGGACTCTTGTATCTCGTGATGTTCGCTCTCGTACTCATGGATCCTTTTGCGCAGCTGGTTGTACTTGACTTGCACCTCGTCCTTTTCATCTATAATTCTGTGACCTCGAACAAACCCTGGCTGGCCCAGACCATCATGATTATCTTCCAACCAACCTGAATAGAAAGGAGTACAACCAGCATGATACCTGTCTGGCTCGATAGTATCTCTCCCCATTACGATCTTGCAATACCACATATGTTGGGCTTGGCATTTGTAGGGACTATCATCATTTTGGAAGTCAGCTCAGAAGTGGCTCATCTTGTCGACCCTGGGTATAACTTGCTTGCATCATAACTCGAAGAGGGACATAAGGGTATGTTCCTCTTAGTCCAATTAGTATCAGGAAAGGTGCATCTCTGGATCGGGCAACGAATTCCTCGGTCAGAAACCACTCGACCATCCATTGAACCTGTTCTTCAGTCAGATTATCAAATAGCTCAACCCATCCTTTGGCATTCTCAGGCTGAGCGAACATGTCGGGGATGTAATTCATTCTCTTTGGATGGTGGAAAGCGATGTGGTCATCCCAGTCCCTTCGCTGAATTTCTTGTCGGTATTCTCCCTTTTAAAGATGTTCCATGAGCCAGAGTTGAGGTAGTAAATTGTAGCCTTCGAAGTGTTTTGCTCCTCGTTGACACCTTTCTAAGGCCCGGTATATGTCTGCAATGATCATGGACACAATGTTGAATGTCTGCCCACCAATCCCTTTCATTAGGGTTTTAGTTACCATAGCCAGCCTGGTATGGATTCTCCCTTTGTTCATCGGAAACACGATTAGACCTAGGAAATGAAACATGAAGACGAAAACCCTACGATGGATGTGTCCTAAGGATGTGATGGCAAACTCATCAGGGTAGGTACGGTAGGATTTGTTGTGACCGTACCTTTCATACAGGTAGTCGAAAGGGATGTATGATTCCTTCAGGCATGTCAATTCTGTATTCTTTTTCAAACCCATCATCTTAAGGAAACCCCTGCCTTTGCGGTTCTCAGGCATTAGCATACCCAGAGTTTCCCACACTAGACTGGCCAGTCCTCCTATCTCCTATAGCAAGGGCGTTATTTCAATGTCTCCAAAACGGAACACGGCCCTTTCACAATCCCAAAACAGTGTGGTAGCTTTTATGATCATGTTGTTAGGTTGGATCTCCAAGAAGGATGGTAGGTTTCCCAGATATTTTCTGACGAGAGTTTGGTCACTATAGTGCAAATCTCTCCACCAGCTTAGCAATCTCGGGTGGATGTTGGTGACCATGTCAAATCTGGGGACTTCGTGCCTCATATTTCTGCAAGACAAATAAGGTTAAGCCCTTACCCCCACCAGACTCGACTATTTAATACCAACAATTAGCATGAAGCATTTAGTTCTCCAAATAAATGCACAGAATATGGTGATGTCCGTTTGGATTTAGGGAAACCCAGTGGACTTTGGACAAGGCTATCTTAAATGATCATTATGTGTACAACATAACTGACCCGGCTAGGTTTGACCATGATGCATGCACAATTTAACAGAGTAAGGTTTCTATGGGGTTTTAGACTGGTACCCTTGAGCGGAAAACTCAAGGGAGGAAGGCACGGAATTGTCGACTGCACTGCTGATCGGCTAGTTTTATCGCAAATATGCCTTTTTGAATTTAGGGGGTAATGATATAGGAAGAGTGCAACCACTCATTAAAAGCATTGCTATAGTATTTGTTTGGCACGAGTGGAGTATGATGTTGAGCATGATTATGCAATTAAAAAAACATGTTGACATGTATTTGCACGTTAAGAAAGCGATAAATACATTAGTTTTATAATTTAAAGCAGCAATAAAGGAAGGAAACAAGGAAGATATGTCAGTTTCGCTTTTGAAAAAAAAGAAACTAAATGCTTAAAGTAATTAAACAAGTAATTGCACATAAGGGGAGGGGTACGAATTCACAATAACAATCTGAAATGGTAAAAGCCTAAATATCCCCAGCAGAGTCGCCACGCTGTCGCGCCCCCTTTTTCCCTTTCCATCGGAGAGGAGTCCGGGTTTCGACGTTCATGGGGTGTACTGACTCATTTCCTTTTGGGAATTGGGTATTTGAAGAGTCGTTACCTAACAATTTTTAAGGTGTGTTAGGGCACCTATAGGGTTCAACTATGTTTGACAACTAGAGATAGGGTAAGGGCTTGAAATTATCCTAAGGGGAAGGTGTTAGGCACCTCTCAAGATCCACTAGTGTGGTTCCCGACCAGATAGTTTTTGTGAATTTGTGCAATTAGCAAGTAAACAAATAAGGCTCAAGTAATAAGGGATTTTGAGTTTAAATACACAAGTGTTTAAAAACAATAAAAGCAAGGTTTTGAAAAGAGTTATAGTCTAAGCATACTTATAAAAATAAAAGGGTGTCCTAGGTTTGTTTGTAATGTGGATCACATCAATGTGATACCCGGTATGACACTCCTTAGAAGAGGGGACATACGTGGTATTAGCGCACCGATCATCATATCCATATCTGCCCTTTCCCACCCCGTTAAGGTAATTAAAGCGATGGTTTGTCTCGACCTCTATTGGATGCCGTTACCCGTCCCATTCATATCAATCCTGGAGGAATTTAGGACTCCTATTCCTATAAGGAGGAGGTTCTAGGCTGACTCTTAGGTTTAAAGGTAAAATGCTAAGGCGACATACAAAACAAGTAGGACTTCATTTAAAGGTGAAACATGTAAGCAACTAGAAGACTCATGTATACCTCTGTAAATAATGCATATAAATAGCATGACTTAAACACAGTTAAGGTCTGAATTTTAGAATCCTAAAGCAGGGTGTTTGAATCAAAACCAGATTCATTATATAACTCAGAAAAGAAGTCTGAATCAGGCATGTCTGCTTATTGTAGCAGTCTAGAATTAAACAGAGGTAGTTCCAGTTTTATTTAAGTAATTACCTAAGGCTTGCCTAGGCGTAAGTATTAGTTATTCAGAACCATTAAGACGTTTGGAGATTATCATTACCTAAGACATGATGTTCTAGGTGTTCAGCACATAGAATTATTGCCAATTGGTTGTAAAAACTAAGTAAAATTGTTTTATGCATCCATAGTTAGCCTAAGTGTGTGTAAGCGAATATAAATGAAATCCTAAAGACATGGCATCTAATGTACACGGATGCAAAATGATGTATATGCAGAATCCTAAGCAGGATTTCTATATGCACAAATATTACTGCGTTTAAAACCTGATTTCTAGAATATGCAGAGAGGATATGTTTGTTAGTATTGTTTAGCCTAAAACAGGATCTCTAAGTGTGCATGGCAGTGAGAACATGATCGCAGAAACACAGGTTAACACATTTAACGCAGGATTTGCTAAGTGATATGATGGTGAAATGGACATGCTGAAAACAGTAAGTGTAAATCCTAAGGAGCATGAACTTTAATGCATGAAATGAGTCCTAGGCATGGTTTCTATTGCGCAAGTAGGAATGTAAACCTAGTAACATGCTTTCTACCCCTTTTGATAGCTAAAGCATGCATATGTCCCATCCCTTTACACTAGCCAACACCATACTTGTTTACAAATTATTACAGACCAAATGACTGAATTACAAAAGAAGTGCAAAAATAAGAAGTCACAACCATAGGAAGTCTGATCTTGACTTCCTCTCTGAGTTATGTAGTGAAACACCTCAAAAGCCAATATTGTTCCAAAGCCTTTCTCATACCTGAGTGTGTCAGAGTTCTCTAAGGACCTCAAGGGATCCCGGGCAATGCTCACACCCAGATTTGCATAACCAAACAGAGTGAGTGCAGTGTGGAAGGGCCAGCTCTTATGTGTCCAATTTCAGAGGGAGCTCAAGGGTCCCAAGGCAAGGCTCACACAAAAGGGGCAGAACCTAGATTCTAAGAGTAGGTGAGAGTGCTTAACATAGTTTGAAAAAGAGTTTGTTTTTAAAAAAAGAAAAAACTGGACTGGCAAGTCCATTTTGAAAGTAATCAGTAACAGAGGGGATTGAAAGCAGTTGTAGCAGTAAACAAAACTCAAACTCCCAAGATGGGGTCACACACAGAATTAGTAGTCATACAAGGGGGTCAAAGGGATTTTGGGGAGACACTTATCTGTAAGCACATGACCCCAGCAGGGGTCTGGTTTGGACATGCACAACAATAGCTGATACTGGCATGATCACAAACCAGCCAAAAGAACATAAACACATAGAAGGGATATGGGATTCATAAGGTAGCAAGGACACAATAAGTGATTGACAAAGTATGCTTTAAAACACACACAGGGGAGTGCATTAATCTAAAGGGGAATGAGAGACATTATACCATGCTGGTAATGTAACTTGACTGCAGGTTTCACCACGGAACTATAAGCAGAAGTAGACCAAGAATGAGAGAAACTGAAACAATTAAAGGAGCATGTTGTTGTTGAAGTTTTAAAATTAACTAGGACATACCAATTGAGAAAGCAAAGTGCAGAAAGTTAAAGCAAGTAGGCTTCCACAGTCTAGCTTTAGCTTTTCGCCGGCTCGATAAAGTAGTAGCACAGGTAGTAGTAGAGAAAGAGAGAGTTTTGAATGTGTAAGTGTGTGTTCTGAACTCAATTGGTCGTCTTTAGAGAAGAAAGGGTAAGGTATTTATAGCTTTGAAAACGAGTAGAAAAATAAGGTAACGAGTAAAGTTTTAACACAAATATGGAAATAATCACAATCACAATCAATTAATACAAGTACTATCCTTTAATTAAGGAATTACTGTTCAAACTGATACTGACAGGAATAATTAAGGAAAGAAGACTAATTTGAGAAAGATTGATTTCTGACCCTATAGGGGATATTAAAAGTATAGAGTAAATAATTGAGTCTAAGTACAAAATATACTTAATTGGGGAAAGGGTTCAGCAAAGGTAAAACATCACAGCAAAGGAAAGGAATCAATTAATTTAAACAAAACGAGTGAAACCAGGGATTTATGAGAAAATATTTTCAATCAGTCGTAACTTGAGGAAATCAAGATCAATCAAGAAAGAATCATGATTATGCACTTTGCCATATAAATAGAGAAGAATGAACAAGAGTATCAGACATGCAAGGCCAACCATATTGCCAAAGAAGCAACACAAAAATACAGTAGTAGCAGGAGTAGGCTAGGACCTAGTAGTAAAAGAAACCTATTCGAAGCATAGTAGTCCACAAAGTCAAGTAGTCACATAGAACCAACAAAAATGAAGGAAACAGTCTAGCACATAGCAAGGAGATCAACACGCAGAAACAAGAAAAGTCTTTAAACTCATAGCAATAAGTGAAAAAAAAATTATAAGGAATTAGGGTTTTAACAGAGCTGAGTTGAAAAGGTAAAAACTTTTAGAATCAGTCAAGTTAAACAAAGAAAATGATCTAAGCATAAAGAACTCAGTCGAGACCAGTATACATGCAAGACAAACAAAGACTGCTTCAGAACCCAAAAATACCTAGAGTTTCAACACGATGAACCATGTAGAAGAAAAACATGAACAAATCAATTAAACATAGTAGAACCATAAAACAATACTGAAAATCGGAGAAGAGATCTTTTAAAAAGAGTTTAAGAAACTCTAATTTGAAAACGAAGAGTCACTTTGAAAGAAAGTCGAAGAACCTTTTTGAAAACACCAAGAAGTTCATAACATGCACAGATCTAAGATAGATCTGAAAGAAAATCGGAAAGCTCTTAAAGCTAGGGTTTCAGATAACCCAGAAAAAGTGAGAAAAGACTTTGAAAAGTTACCGATCTAGCCGGAAAAGCCAAGGATCTGACTTGATTGGCCATGGGTGGCCGGGGAAAGGCCATAGATAGAAGTTGAGCCAAGACTGGACTAGATCCCTTTGAGATCTGTCCATGAAATAACGGAAACAAACGACCAAGAGCCATAGGAGATCGGTACACCTCTCAAACAGCCATGAGAGTCCACGGATTAGGTGAAGATAAAAGGGGATTAGGGTAGATTTGGGTGGCGGCGGCTAGGGTTAGCCTTAGGTCTTCAGAGAGAGTTTGAGAGGAGAAGGGATTCAAGGGCGGCGGGTTGGTAGAAATGATTTAGGTTTAGGAGTCGTTTTGGGTTAAAAATGGTAAGGTGAAATAGTGGGGGTAGGTGGGGATCCGGGTTCGTGTTGGTTTTAAGAGGTTTATGGGCGGTTTTTAATTGGAATTGGGCTGGGAAATTTGGGGTCTAATTTAGGCTATAATTGAAATACAAATGGGCTATTATTTAAATAGTTATTTTTCCCTTTTTAATTTATAAAAAATAGTCTATAGCTTCTGAAAATAATTTAAAAATACTAAAATGATTTTTAACACATAAATAAAAATTTAAAAATACAAGACTCAATTTTATGAATATAAGACACAATTAAACCTTAAAATGACTAATATTGCAATTGTGTGCAATTTAGCTTTAAAAATATTAAATTAAATTGTAAAAATTATTTTAGCCATATTTTGGCATAAATATAAAAATTCAATAGATGAATTATCAATATAATAAATTTTTAAATAATTATTGAGATTTTATGGATAAAAAGGGGAAAAATAAATCAATAAAAATTATGGAAAAATAATAAAATATTTGGACATGCTTATATATGCATATATATGATATTTTGAAGTTATTTTGCATATTGAAAATACATAGGGAAACATTGGGTATCAACACTTATTCCATATGTATAAATTTAAGTTCTTTAATGCTTCCTCATTACTGCTCATCTTTAGAATGTCGGCCCTCTCATCTCATACTTTGTGACTTTTGTCTATCTATTGTTAATTCACCTCAATATTGATTTACAATATATCACTGATAACTTGAAACTTCTTACGTACTACTTTGCCCCTAGGGCTTACGTTACCTCAAGGAATATTCGAAGTGATTCCTATAATCGTATTTCATAGTGTCTCAATGTGATTCACCTTACGGGGGTATCCTAATTTTGCCGCCAACGAAATCTCTTCTCCTTCTCTTCTTTTCTTTTTTTTCAAATCATTATTTAAACGAAGGCCCAAATGTCATCCTGTATCTGTCATAATTATACCCTCATTTTATTACCAGGTCAGCATTTCATTCCTTCTAAATGCTATTAATCTTAGACTCCTTTGAGTTCATTAAGGCCTTAGTGAGCTTTGTATAACATAGAGAAACTTTCTGCTCTTCTTGTTTTCATGGGCTTAATCCTAAAGACTTATCCATTCTCGTCACCGTTTTACTTGCCTTTCCTCATCCTTACTCGTGTTTCCTTAAAACTTTATCGCTCTACCATACTTTAGCTTGCGACCTATACATATCCATTTATAAACTTTCCTTTAACTTGCTTGCACCATAGATTTTCTTATGTTATTCTGGAACGTCAAGCGAGACATCACATCGTCTCCAACTTTTCTCTATTCTCTTAACTAGATCTCTCAGTACTTAGAAACCATAGGCTAGAAGACATGTCGTCGACGATGCCGCTATCATTCCCGATGATTCGATCCCCGTGCTTATAGCCTTCTATCCGAAGTATGGACTTTTCATGATCTTCTGCCTTTGAGTATCTCATACATTGTTCACCTTTACCTTACTTACCTTAAAATCTCGCATCGTATCTTCTATCTTTTTCTTGACCTCCCTTCCACCTAGATGTAATTTACGTCCATAACTTGAAGCTCTATTATAATACTCGCACCTCTGGTACATACACAATCCGGTGGGAACTTCGTACTGACTTCTTATGAGGCTGGTACTTCTTCTAACTGGCTTCCTTGTAGAGTCATTATAGATTATGGTTGTTGTATTATTTCTCTTGAACATCTAATATTAAGAGTGATTCTGTCATGTTCTCAAGCACAACTTCTATAATTTTTTTAGGTCCAATAATCAGACTCCTAATTTATTTGGGTGATGTAATTCTTTAGTTTCATCTTCCTTCTGATCAGCCTTTACGTAGGCTTAAGCTATCTTCCGATCTGTGGCTCATGGTATCAGTTATTACCTTAGCTTTTTATGAGAGTTATGGAATATCCATGATACAATCTTTTAACAATTCAATCTTTTGTCTATGCCCTGGGCTCAATTCTTTCTCTTAACTTATACCGGAGTCTTGTATGGTTGTATGATTGTCAACAAATATGTTGCCTGGATAATGCTCCAAAATATTGAGTGTATCCATAACGTACTAACTCTGGATCATTGATCAAATAATTCTTTAGTTCCATCTTCGCTTTCTTTCAACGTAAGCTATTACTTTTCCTGGTCTTTCTGCCTCCTTGTTGCATCTATACCTTGCTTATCTTAGTGCCCACACTTGCCAGAGTTTTCATACAACTCATATGATCTCGAATATTACTTTTAATTCTTACTTCCCATTCATTAGCCACGGTAGGTGCCACTTTCCTTTGGAATGCTTACAATATTGTTGCGAGATTGTTGTTACACGACCATTTCCTCTTTAGGTCGTTGTGCTTAGGTTGAAGCCTTCTTTCTTATCTCCTCAGCTAGTCTTTCATTGTAGTACTTAGAGAGAACCCTTTACTCTCGTAAAGTTGTGAGCTTATTACGGACCTTTTTGATGTCCTTACTTGCCAATAATCATCCGTAGTTGCTTACTTCCATGCCCTTGTGCTTGTATGGTTGCTTCTGAACTGATATTTTGACTGCCTTCCTAGTGGCACTTTCTTTTATCCCAGTAACACTCATACGGTATCTTTAACTACCTCGATTCTTTGTTTGAATATATCTTAAGTATTTAATATTATTCTTCGAGGCTGAACTCTCCATGTTGGGTTCTACTATGTTTATCTTACACGATTTGATGACTTGTCTGTAACCTCCTGTTTAGCTATAACTGGGATCTTCCTGACCAATTACTAACTACTAGTTGACCCATTCTCATTTTAATATTCCTCGTAATCTTTCTTGGGTTATTTCCTTTGTCTTAACTTACGTCTCGCACTGCTCCTTATTTATTAATAACAGCTCGGGCAAGAACCTTTACTTCCTCTCCTTGATGTTGTACTTGCACAATATTCTTGAATCGTAGCATATCTATAAGATTTGGATAAGTGTCATCTCATTCCTCTTTCATTTATCGCATTCTTCCTTTACCATTCCATAGTCACTAGAACAACTTAATTCCGAATTAATGCCACATCACTCCATATTCCCCCCTTTAGGGGTGTACTAAGAGATGAAGCCACGAAGATATACCTATAGATGTCTTACCTCTTCATCTTTGGCATCGTTTTTGAACATCAATGATCCTTACTTGCCTTGCGGCAATCCTTCTATACCAAGGATGACAAAGCCCTTTACTCGCGAGGGTGACACTTAATGTAACTATTACATACAGTCCCTTAAGCTTAACTTTGCTAACATTGCTTGCTTTAGGGAAGTGTCTTCCTGAATGACCATTCTCTGAATTTCTCATGAACCTTCTTCTATTGTCCGTCCTATTATTACCGGAATGCGATCTGAAATTCTCATGATGCTGAGTATTACCAAATCACTCAGTCCCTAATTCATATTTAGTTTATCTTATTCACCAGCCCATACTGATTTCTATTACTCTAGGGTCTAACTTTTCCTCTTGGTAATCGCGCTAGAGTTGCGAACTTATTTCTTGAAATGAGGACATGACTGTATGGCCTATACTCTTTTGTTGTCCTAAGGCCTGTCACCCCTCGTCTCTTCCTTCACTTGACTATAGATTTTATTATATTATCATCTTTTGATCTACCGTTGTCATCCATGTATCACATCTTACTCATAATGCTTCATTAACTCTTTTCTTATTTCCCGCTAACATTTATGCCTTCACTTTATTCTGAAAACTCGAACAAGACATTCTTTTGCTTTTAGCTTCCCTTTGCTCCATCCTGGGGCTCTTCAACTTGCTTAACGTTCTTGCTTTACTAGGGACGCGAGCCACACTATGGTAATATGTATCCCTTCAAGGCTTATAGTGCATGTCTTTGTAGTACTCATATCTGGCTGCACCATTTGAAAGTGTTCCATCTGGGTGTCTCACAAGTTGATTTACTAGCACACTTGCAATATCCTTCGGAAATGTCAACTAACACAAAAAATCCATTCATCATTTTGGTTTACTCTAACCCCTGCCAGGTCCTGATGTTCCGTCCTTTTCTTAACTACACCTGTTAGCCCCCATAGGGCATAACTGAGATGGGTATGGCCAATTGTACATACCTATGTTACTGTTGAGGGTAACTCTTAATGCTTATATTTTTTTGCCGGAACTGTAATACTGATAATCTTCATTAACTGGGCGCCTCGTACCCTTCTTCACCTTGATTATTTTACTTCTTGAAAGCATTGTCTTTAATTATAAAGGTGGATAAATATTCTTGCCTTAAGGTTCCTTATCAAGAGGCAAACCTTTCAGTACGCACATGATCTGCTGAAGACCTCACAGTTACTCACCATAAGTATGATGCAAAGTCGAGTTCCTCTGACTCAACTCTTCCATAGCCATGTCTTTTACCAACAGTCTTTGTGGATGCAGGTATCATCTTATTACGAGTAAAATAGAAGTTAGGAATTTGAATTCTTACAACTGAGCTCTACCACACGATTTAGAGTAAGAAAAAAGAGTGACAATCCTAAATGCCCTATAGCCTCTTGCTTATAAGTGTGGTGCACGACACACCCATAAACAAGACTCTACTAGACACAACTTGTAGACTCCCTAGGACAGAACTGCTCTGATACCACTTTTGTCACGACCCAACCGATGGCCGTGACGGGCACCCAATACCTTACTCAACCGAGTACCAACATAACGTATATTTCTTATTACATCATCATATACATGTGACATACGGGACTAATAGGCGAACATGATCATTTATAAACTCAGAATATAGGTCGATAAGGTCGTACAATATTTCACGTACACGACATATGTCTACAATATTTTACAGCGCACTAGAGTGAGACTAGCCCGTTAGGAGTTAGGCTTAGGATACTACTGGTTAGCTACTGATGCAGGGCTTTATATGCTGGATATTAGTTTACCTTCCATCTCTCTCGTATTTCCAATATTCTCTTATATGGCTGTTATTTTGCTATTTTAATTTATTTTATGTATGTTATGTATTTTACGTTATTATATTATGAGTCTATCAATAGTACTAATATATCATCACTTGGTGCTTTCTTGAGCTAAGGGTCTCCTGGAAATAGCCTCTGTGCCCCTCGGGGTAGGGGTAAGGTCTGCGTACATACTACCCTCCCCAGACCTACTTGTGGGATTATATTGGGATGTTGTTGTTGTTGTTGTTTTTGTACATGACATATGTCTACAAACCTCTAAGAGTACATAAATGTCATAAAGGTCGGGACAGAGTCCCGCCATACCAAACAATATACGTCTAAATCATACAAACCAAACAAGCAACTCTGAAGCAAATGAAGCGCACCAACATCTTCCGCTGAGCTGATAGCCTACTTGGAGGGCTCTTGACCTGTCTATCGGGACCTGCAGGCATGAAACACAGTGTCCCCAGGCAAAAGGGACGTCTGTACAAAAAATGTACCAAGTATGTAAGGCACATAAATAAATACATAACAGATATGGAAAAAATATAGAGTAATTGACTCAACTTGTAAGTCTGGATAACTCTGTAAATCATGAAATACTTCTAGCGTCATGGATATGCATATGAATGTCATGTCGTGCATAGGTACATGTTTCATAACATCATCAGCCTCTGAGGGTATCCCATCATATCATATCGGCCACTATGGGCAAAATCATCAATGTATACCAGCTGATCAGGTGGTGGTGCGTATATAATGCCATAACCTTTTCCATATCCCATATACATATATATACATACATATATACGCATATATAACGCCATCTGGTCATGGGTCAATGTGCATGAATGCAATGCATGAAAAGTATGTTAATAAAATCTTTCGGAATTGTCATGAGATCATTTTTGCCTTTGAGTAATATCATAAAGTAACCTCTTTTCAACTTTTGCATTTTTCTAAGACCCATGAACAGATGATAAAATATTATGACACATGGAAATTCAAGAACATAAGTATTTCTAATACTTCTAAGAATAGAGCCATTCATGGAATTTGTACATTTACACATTTCGCTCGTATCGTATGGATCATGCCAACAGAAAAAAGGGATAGCCTTAACATACCTGGAGTAGAGAAAAACCCGTATGATATTCTTGGAAAAGGTTGCACCGTATTCCTTTAGAACCGCAGAATTTTACGTTACTAAGGTGCTAATAGTTCTTGCTGGAATTGATTTGGTCGTTGGAAGCTTGTTGGAATTTCTAACGTTTTGTCTATATATTCATGTTTGACGTTGGAGATTTTTGATGTTAGTATGGAATTCTTGATCTTTTGTGAGCTTTCAAACTTGCTGATTATAGTGTTTTAGAAGGTGAAAACATTAGTCATGAAAATGACTTATAATGAACCAATTAAGTTGCCACCTAATTAAAGATGACTAATAGTCATCTTATGGGAAGTGGCTTGTTGCCACGTGGGGTGGGGGATAATTATTAAGTTTTTATCCACTTATTAGATAATCGGGTAATGTCCCGTTACCCAATAATTAACCAATTACCCAAAAATTTGAGAATTATTCCTACTTACTTAAAATATTACTCATTTTTCACATACCTTATACACCTTTCTAGCATAGGCAGGTAGTACCTTGCATGTCACTAGTCCATAAATACCGAGTATTTTAGCTCGGGCCGTATTTTATCCCAATATTCTAAATTTGGAAGAAAAATTTATTTTCTTTGACTTGCTTCCCCTTTCACCTTTACGAATTTATTCATCACTTGTGAAATAGCAGAATCCTTATAATCTCCAAATAATCTTTTACTTGGACTGATGTCAATTACCTTACGACAAATCCAACGTATAATACTACAGGGTGAAACATCGTCGTAACTTAATACTGCAAAGCATAACATCGTCGTAATGTAATACTGCTGGGTGCAACACTGTCGTAACTTAATACTGCGAAGCGTAACATCATTGTAATGTAATACTGCAAGGCGTAACATCATCGTAATATAATACTGCAGGACGTAACATCATCATAATATAATACTGCAGGACGTAACATCATCGTAATATGTTACTGCAGAGGGTAACATTATCGTAATATATTACTGCAGAGGGTAACATCATCGTATTATATTACTGTAGAGCATAGCAAAGGACCGTACCACATCCCCGGAGCAAGCAGTTGAAGCATATCAGGCTCGAAATGCCATCACAACTAAGGTATAATCGTCTCCCTTTTTTCTATTTACGTCTTACACTAACCTGTGTACAGGCGTCCGGTTAGAAGAATCGAAGCACCTTCCAGCTTGAAGACCTTAGGTTTTAAAGCATGCGTTGCACTCTTTTTCTTCAATCGGATTTTATCCCAAGAAGGGTTTTACCGGCAAGGTTTTTAACGAGGCAACATCTATATGCTACCTAAAGAGAACTTAACAAGTATTCAAGGCTTCTCTTCAATCAACCTCGAATACTGGGGGGCATCCCCCCAGGAGATCATCTCCCCAGAGAAATCAAGACGAGCCAAAAAGGGTCTCAATTGAAAAATGATGTATCGGGCCAAACGGTCGAAAGAACCGTGTCCGCATAGAACAATCGAACCCTCAAACGGTGAAAACTATGTATACTTGTACCAAGTAATCAAGGAATATTTTTTTATTTTTTTACCATCAAAACATTTTGCGTTTCAAAGAAGTTTTCTATTCTCACAAGAAACGGCTCTAGGACTAGAAATTTTGTGAACACTCAGGAACTGACATCAAAAACTCGAAGCCATAAGACCTCCAGGCTTGAAACTTCAATCTCACAAGCCCTCAACGAGGCAAAAGACGGCTCTAGAGCCTAAAACTCTCGATGTCTTGGGGACTATCACCAACTGTTACCTCATCAATCAAAAACTCGAGGCCGTATGACCCCAAGGGGGAAACCTCGAGCCCGAAAGACCTCCATACGGCAATACCAAACCTATAAGACCTCAAGCAAGGCATGAATTATAATTATACCAAATAACCTATCTATAAGACCTCAAGTAAGGCATGTTCAAATTTATAAGACCTTACAAAAGGCATAATCCCGATATTTAAGTCAAGTCTATATATTCGAACTTGTAAGACCCCTAAAAAGGCATACCCTCAATATAAACACTAAGGCTACCTCACTTGGGGACAAAAAGGCTACGGCCAAACACAATGACTATGGTCATAAGGCTCCGGCCAAACTAACATGACTCGGGGACGCCCGACCATCGCCATAAAATCACAGGCCCTCAATTACTTCAAAAATACTTCGAAAAGAACCGGTTAATCAGGCTACCCTCGACATAAGAAAAAGAGCTTCGATCCTATCAGCTCCAAACAATAAAACGGCTTCAAGACAATTGAGCCATCGAGCGAAACCTCCCGAGGTGCTCATTTATCGTCACATAACAGCTCACAATCGAGGTTCTTATCAAACCATCAAAGAGTCGGACGAACACAAAAATTTTAAAAAGTCTTTAACGAGGGAAAAATAAAGCCATATTAGAGGTCATACTGACCCAACGCATAAGAGACTAGGTGTCAGCCTATAGTAGAGGTCGTATCGACCCATCGTGTAAGAGCCTAAGCGCCAGCCTATATTAGAGGTTGTACCGACCCACCGTGTAAGAGCCTAAGTGCCAGCCTATATTAGAGATCGTACCGACCCAACACATAAGAGCCTAAGATCCAGCTTAAAATTCAAAAACTTAAGGGTCAGTGATCTCGAGTTGAAGCCCGACTTGAAAACTGAGCCTGAAACAGTTAACTAAAAAATGCCTAAGGGCAAATGCGTAAGAGCCTAGGGGCCAGCCTAACAAGCCTCAGGGCCAATTTGTAAACCTAAGGGTTTTTACCTCAAAGGCCAATTCATCTGGCTAATCATTGACAAACGTCAAAATACAAGACAAAGAAAGAAACACACACAAGCAAAGAGAAATTCATGAAAGAAGAAAACCGAAAGGCTGCTTTTTATATGTATATGTGAAAAAAATACAAAGCTTCATTTACAATGTTCTCTAAGAGCATTATACGCAAAATCAGAAAGGAAAGGCCTAGCCTACGTTCCCTTTGGGGACTGCAACCCCATTGGCCTCTTCCTCATTATCTTCGGCATCAGATGCGAGGAACTTGGCGTCGTATTCATCCACCTTGGCCTGCTCTATCTCTTCCGAGAGATCGAAGCCCTTAGCGTGGATTTCCTCGAGGGTTTCCCTCCGAGATTTGCAGCGGGCATATTCATTGCTTTTGCTCTCCCGATCGGAAGCCCCTCTTAACTCAGCTTGAGAATTGGCAACATCTTTTAAATAGATGGCCACTTTCTTATTGGCCTTAGCCCGAATCTCTTCAGCTTCAGCCCATGAGTCCATGACCTCGGCCTTCATCTTCAAAAGGTTAGACTCGAGCCTTGCAATCCTGCTCGTCTGGACCAAGCTGTTTTCATTTAGTTCTGAAGTTGCACCTCAAGGGCAGAAGCCTTGGCCAAAGTATTTTTCTTGGCCGCAACTTGGGCATCTATCTAAGCCCTTAGCTCATTACACTCGTACTTGGCCTAACCAACTTTGCCCCAAAGGCATTCCAGGTCCTCCGTCTTACTCTGCAACTGAAGTATCAAAATATTAATCTCCAAAGAATAGGAGAAGAAACATGCACCCCCTCAAAACAAAGGTTACCTGTCTCTCGAGGTGACCTTCGCAGTTCAGGCTTCGATTCATCTCATACAGAAGGTGTCTCAGCTCCTTTGCCTTTTTGTCACAAAGAATCCTGAGGGATTTCTCCCATCCAAGGTTTTCCACAACCTGGCTTCACGACGGAGCAGCTCGGACTTGAGCTTGTCAAAGGCCTATAAAAAGAAGCTCAGTAAGAAAATGAAAATGCAAACCCAAAAAACCAACAAAGTTAACCAAAACTCACCACAGAACAGAGCCGCTGAGCCTCATCAAAATTTGAGCGTGAATCTACTGGCCTGGTCTCACCAGCCCCAATTGAACCGATCTCGGTGGGGACATAGTCGCTCGAGGCCCCGCTTGATTTAGGTGGCCCTTGGCCTGGAACATCCCTCGAAGTACCTTCAACAGGAGATGAAGACGGCGGCAAAAAACCTGTATCCCTCAAAGTACCTTCGACGGGAGAGGAAGATGGCAGCTGAAAATTTTTATCCCTCGAAGTACCTTCGACTAGAAAAGAAGACGGTGGCAAAGGAGGAGCCATTCTTCCGAGGCTAGAAGCCTCAGGTGCTGCAAGCTCAGTCGATACATCTCCTTTAAGCCTCCGAGCAAGGCTTGCCTTGCTATGAGAACCCTCGTCATTCAGGGATTCCTTCCGTTTGTTATCATTCCTCGGCTCCGAAGCCGACGATCCTTCCTCCTCTCCGAGGGAGTACGGTCTCATCTCAGAAAATTCTCCAATGCCTGTGGCGACAGAGTTAATACACATAAAAGAAAGTACCTTTCAAAGAAAATAAATCACATAGCACGTACCGTGGTGTTTTTCCTCCCACCTACCCTTGGACAGATCTCACCACTTACGCTCATTGTAAGTCGAGCAAGCTTCCAGTTTCCGAGTCCAATCCGCCAGGTCGGGGACCTCGTATGGTAGCCACGGGATTACTATAGAAAAGAGAAGGAAAATGTCTTTACAGAGTCTGCTTCCACCATGAACTAAAATGATAAAAACACAAGTGTGCCACTTACGTGTGAAATTCTATTTTTCAGGAAATGGCAGAAACTCTGCGGGGATAATGTCGACAGTCCACACTTGGACAGATCAACTCATCCACCCTCGGTCCCCATCTTCTTCATTACTGGCAACAACGGGCCGGGTGGATCGACATCGTAGAGTAATCAAGCCTCGGTAATGTAAGGGTCGGTACAACCTAACAAGATGGTTGAGGGTGAACTCGAGCCCGGCTTTATCTGCAATGTACCTTATCATCAACACTATCCTCCAAAACGACGGGTGAACCTATGCCAGGGTAACCCGATATCCTGCAAAACTCGAGCACAACTCTATCGAGAGGGCCCAATGTAAAGGGGTACGTGTATACGTTCAAAAAACCCTCTACATGAGCTATGATGCTCTCTTCCATGGAAGGTACCTGCAGTACCACCTTTTCTCCCCATCCACAGTCTCTCCTAACCACCTTGAGGTGTTCCTCTCCTATTGATGAGATGAACCTCGATGCATGCTCCCAATGGCCCTGAACATTGGGTGGTCTCTCTAACGTAAAGTCCCTCCTCGATACAAAGCATCTCGAGGCTAGCTCACCGGACGCCAGCAGTGTACCATAGACCGAGCGGGAGGCGGAGGTGGAACTCTCCTCTTCTTTGTGAATGGATTTGGGCGTAGCAGCCATGACTACGGTGAAACAAGAAGAAGGAGATAAAAAATTAAACGAAAGCTTTGAATTAAAATGATGGGAGCACTGATGCAAGGAAGAAAAGCTCTACAAGAAGGATAGTTAATCAAAATAGCAAAGTCCTCAAATGAGAGGAAAGCAAGATCATATATAGAGCAAGCGGCGACTGTTTGCCTACTCTGAAGGTCAATTAATTCTGACTAGGCCATTATCTCTTTTAGGGAAGTGTACCAGCGGGACCACCTCGGTCACTTTATGGCCATACAGCGTTCGAAGGGTCAAGATTCCCGTATCAATCTAGCCTCGAGATGGTGCCCGGTCTTGAGGACCTTTGTTACTATAACTATAGGCTCTAAGGAGCTATCAATATCAATCTAGCCTCGAGATGGTGCCCGATTTCGAGGATCTTTGATAATACAAAATGGGCTCTAAAAGGGCTATCAATCTAGCCTCGGGATGGTGCCCAATCTCGAGGGTCCCTATTATCCCAAGTCCCTATTATCCCAAGTATGGGCTCTAAAGAGCCGACATCAAAATTCAAAATACTAGCTTTGCATAAGCACTAAAAATAAAATTTGAAGACTAGAATCAAAAGGGTCTCTTTGCATTCCCAAAAAATACATTTACAGAATGTGTCTTTACAAAACTCCCCCCATGAGCCCATATACAAAAAGAAAGAAAAGGGGAAGCAGAGTTGACGACATGAGTCTATTTCTCACCCTCACTACCGTCTGAACCACTTCCGAAATCCTCATCCGAAGTAGTTGAAGGTGCTGATTCTTCCTCCAAGGTCCTGGCTTTCTCAATCTCAACAAAGAGATCGACACCTTCGGCGCTTGCTTCCTCAAAGTCCTGCCTCCTAGTTTGCAGACAAGCATGAGCAACGGCCCGATCCAGCTTCTGCTCGGCCTTCTCGGATATCTCTCTGGCTCGATGGTTTGCGGTGGTGATATCTCTCTTATATGAGGACACATTTTATTCGGCCTCAGACTTGGCTGCATATAATGCAGTGACCTCCTTCTGAGCACTTCGAAGAAGATCCTGGGTCGAGGCTAACTCTCCCCATAAAAGGTCTTTCTCCGAGGTCACGACCTCATTCTGCCTCTTCAGCTCGAGGATTTCTGTATCCTTGGCTGCAACCTCTTCCTGAAGTTGCCCCACCAGGGCATCCTTTTGCCCAATCTGCAAAGGTGAAACAAGATGGTGAGCATCAAGTTATAAGAATAAAAAGATGAACACATGAATGCCGTGTTACCTGCTCAGCAAAGCTAGTCCGTTCCTGGTGCACCCTCTCCAGGCTTGCCCGAAGCTTACTCAACTCCTATTCCTTTTGGGCAGAGGAAGCCTTCGACTTATTTATCTTCGAGGTGAGCTTCTAGAGTTCCTTCTCAGCATGAAAGCTTGTCTTGGAGCTTAGAAAAGGCGTGGTCATACAATTTCTTGACCTACAACAAAAGCAGAGGAGTAAGAAAGACAAGGGAAAAATTTGAAGCGCAAATAGTATCTCGAGAATATTACCTGTTGTTGAAGCTTCTCGGCCTCCTCGAGAGCGACGGGGGCATCAAGGTCAGTGTCCACATTGATGTCGACGAAGTAGTCCTTGAACATATCATCCTCTCCCTGAGAGGCCCCCACGTCAGCAGCACCTTTGTTCTGAGCATCCCTTATTTCCCCGGAGAAAATGTAGGGCCTGATTCAAAGCTGCCCACATTATTAATATCTATAGGGGTCTCTTCTTGACCCCGAAGAATTTCGGACCAGGCACTTCGAAATTTCCAGTCGAGGGTCCGCTGGTACGGACTGTACCATGTCCAACTTGAGGCTCGGGGACTGCGCACAAACCCTCCTGAGGGTCTCTTCGGCACGTGTTTGGTCCACATTGGCCACCCCCGACTCGTCGGCTTTCCAACCAACAGCTTGTGGAGCATCAGTACTCCGTCTTACCCTTTGTACCAAAGGGCGATCATCATCATCATCCTCACAAAGACTTGCCACAGTAGTCGAAGTCAAGACCGTGGCATCGGTCTTAGTTGGAAACTCGGTCGATGCCTCCTTCTTCCTCTTCTTGCCCTTGCCAGGTTTCGAGGTTTGTTCTTCACCAGGAGGAGGCGATCTCATAAACACGCCTTCCCGAGTACACAAGCATGACATATTAAACTCACTGTCACAAAGAATACTCATAAGGAACTTGGCAATGACGATAATGAAAAGCATATCGTGGTTCTTGGCTTGCCACCGCGTTTTGGCCAAATCACGCCAAACATGCTCGTTGTAAGGAAAACAGAGTCTAACTGTCTGATTCATCTCGGGGGGTCCTGAACCGCGCCGAGTTACCAAACGGTAGTTGCATAATCAAGAAAAAATCATTTCAGGAGGGGAAAAAGGGGCAATAAAATGTGTTCGAGGTAGGAACACTTACGCTTTATGTTCCATTCCTTTGGGAATGGCATCCTATAAGATGGGAAAATGTCTGAGGTTCTTACTCTGACAAACCGGCTCATCCATCCCCGGTCCTTGTCCTTATCGATGCTCGCATAGAATGTCTTGGCGGATCGAGGATGAAGCTTGATTAAACCTCGGAAGAGACGGGGGTTGTGCAATCTAACCAAGTAATTGAGGGTGAAGGTCATTCCCTCAACCCGGTTGGAGAAATATCTGAGCATGTAAACAATCCTCCAGAAATAAGGATAGGTCTGACCAAGTGTCACTTGGTATTCATGAAAAAAGTCAATAATCACCGGATCTATCGACGGAGAAGAAGGGTCTACGGGGCCTAGAGTGAAGGGGTATGTGTATACCCTGAGGAAGCCAGCTTTGTGTTCTACTATGCTTCCTTCCGCTTTGGGGATCTCTACTTGCACTGCCCCCCCCCTATCGGCAGTCTATCTTTATTCTCTTCGTGTCGGTTACCACGCTGATGTACCGAGACATGGGCTCACATCGGCTCGGTGTAGAAGGGGGTTTTCTATGGTAAAATCGGAGACCGTATCGAAGTTACTAGGGGTATATTGCTCGATACTTGGAGGTATTTTTGTTTTGCCCTTGGAGGGACGTGATGAGGAAGCGGTACCCTCTTTCTGAGGTACTGTTTTTGAAGTTTTTGCCATGATTATAACTTAATTTCAAACAAAGAAGATGAAGAAACAAGCACAGAAAGAAGATAGATGCAGGAAGTTGTGAACTTAGCTCTAAAAACTTGAAGATATTGTAAAAGTGTGAATGGCAAACAATTGAGGTATTTATAGAAGCTGTTTGGGCAACGTTTGAGAAACGGAAGAGTCGAATCAATAACGGTTTGTGGGCTTCTCGATAATCATGTTGACAACAACCTCTACACAGCCTTTGGGCCATGGCATTTAATGCTCTGATGAGTTGACGTCATAATGGAAGTATCGAAGAGGCAAATGTTCAAGACTGTTTCTTATCATTTTCCTCTAAGAAACGCAGAGACTATCTGTATACGGCTAAAATCAAAGAGTCCGATTTTATGAGCATTATGGCATTTCACAGTCCGCCATCAGAAGGTTCGAAGCACAGCTCGAGGTTTAACCCCGAGGGTTCCCAATGCTCGGCCTTGGGGCAGTACAAATCGGTGATTATCTTAGACGAGCAGGAAATTTCCAAAAAACACGTGGCTGAAGCTGACCAGGTCTACAAGAATAGTACGAGTCCGTACCGTGACATTAAATAGTTGTACCAGCTGCATATCTTTGTAATAAATGCATATGTACTATGTTGGATTACCCCTCCTATATAAAGGGGACTCTTGTTATTTCTTGCACATATGATATTCAATACAAGAACAAGAACATTCTCTGCTCTCTAACAAAAATACTCTCCATTGTCTTTCCTTTGATTTATTGCTTGCATTTATTGTGTTTCATTGATTGTTATTCATTTATTACTCATCATTGATCATAAAGAGCTATTATTGAGGCCCTTGGAACTGTTAGACCTTCATCGGTCAGCCCTAATCAAGCACTCTAGCTCGACCTCGAGGCCAGAATAGGCCAGCTTGAGGCCCCGATTCGCGGTCGACCGGTTTGAATAATCATACTGCCCCTTACTCTTATTTTGCTTTCCTAGCTCACACTTAGCATCTATTACCTAACAACTAGCATAAAAATAAATCACGTATTTTTAGAGCCACAAAATTAAATCTAATTGTAATTACCATTTTCAAGGTAAACATTTGTATTATTATTTTTTGAATAAAAGAATTTGTGTAGTTATTCCGATATTATGCTACTCCCTCCGTTCCAGTTTGTGTGAACCTATTTCCTTTTTGGTTCGTTCCAGAAAGAATGAACTTTTTTCTAAATTTGGAAACAATTTAGCTTAAATTCTCAATTCTATCCTTAGTGAGAAGTTTTTATAATCACACAAATACCGTAGATCCCTTTTTGAGTTGTTTAGGACCATAAATTTCTAAAATCTTCATTTTTTCTTAAATTTCGTGCCCAATCAAACAGGTTCACATAAATTGGAACGGATGGAGTATAAAATAGAACGATTATATGATTTATTACAATTATAATACCTCATATATTGTATATATTTTAGTTTGAGATCCCTGGTTTCGCAAATAAGATCCTTGACTATTGTGTTTAATTTTTCGCGTGAGATTAGCTTTTGTATATGCATGAACTTGTTTATTATACAATTTTTGTTTTGTTTATATACCTATGTAATAAAGGGAAAATGGTCAAATTGGTCGTTATACTTTTTGAAATTGAGTAACTTTAACCTTGGTTAAACTTTTGGTGTTTTTATTGTTGTCCCCTATCCATTTCTAACCTGAACATATTCAAAGTTGAGAGGTAAATTTGAAACTTTTCTCTCGAAAAATCTGGCCATGTGGAGTCCACCTACTTTTATGCTAGAGATCTGTTAATGATAAGGAAAACACATTGCATAAATAACCTAAAAGTGTTACTAATTAAGGGCAAACATTGAGCAATTTTGGATACTACAAGGCAAATTGGAATTCTTTTTAACGAATATATGATATTGTATAGCCATCTTGAAAATAATCTATATTTATATTATATTAAAAATGGGACAAAACCAAAAAGTCAAATTACCTTATTGTTGTAACGACCCGACTGGTCGTTTTGCTTTTTAAAACTCTGTCCCCCTAAATAAGACTTCCCGCGCTTGCTTTAACTAATTTACGACCTGCGGGGATGGTTGGTTCGGGATTTTGAAGAGTTTGGGTTGAAATAGACACACTTGATTTCCTAAGATTTTCTTAAAAGGCTAAGTTTGACTTTGGTCAATATTTTTAGTAAAAGGACCCGGACTTGTGTTTTGACAGTACCGGAGGGTCCGTAGGAAAATATGGGACTTGGGTGTATGCCCGGAATCGAATTCCGAGGTCCCTAGCCCGAGTAATGAATTTTTGTTAGAAATTGTTAAATTGAAATTCTAAGGATTTAATGAAATTGAATCATGCTTGATCATATTGGTATCGGGCCCGTATGTTAGTTCCAGAGCCCGGTACAGGTCCAATATAACATTTAAGACTTGCACGCTAAAATTTGGTGTCAATCCGAGTAGTATAAGTACGTTTCGGCGCGTTAGAAGTAAATTGAAAAACTTGAAGTTCATAAGTTTGATTCAATTGGTTTTAGGGAGTGATTCTTAGATTTGGCATTGTTTCGGGCATTTCGAGGGTTCGAGCGAGTCCATTTTATGATTTTAAACTTGTCGGTATGTTCGGGCGGGGCCTGAGGGCCCCGAGCGTCAATCAGACGAGGCTCGAGTGAAGTTGGAAAAATTGGCAAGGAGCTGAAGCTCCAGCTATCTGTCATAACCGCACCTGCGGTTGGTCAGCCGCAGGTGCGAAACCGCAGGTGCGGTCAACT